>NW_026571515.1:17212770-17955963 GCF_026225935.1 Boleophthalmus pectinirostris | reverse complement strand
TTAGACAGCTGCGCAAAACAGATATAAAAGTAGTTTCTGCTCAAGATGAGAATATGAGTCGTAATGGAACAGGATTTTCACCTCTCCATCATAACATGTTTACACAAAAGGAAAAAGGTCATATTCAGATTGGAGAATGATATTAATATGATTTAATGAATTTCTCTATGAGGACACATAGTAGGTAATGTGAGTTAATTGTCTTGCCTGAGGACACAAAAACAGAACTTGGCCCGAGCAGGAATCAGTCCTACAACTTTCTTTTGATAAGCCACTGTCACCCCAATGTGTATTGTCTACTGGTGAAAAATAAATAAATAAATCAAATAATCTTGCAGATGGTAGCTTTAAAGGTCATATATTGTGTGACTTTTGTGAGCTTTAAGCCGTGTTAGAATGCTGTTACCTCATCAAAAACATACGCAGAGTTGTGTTTTGTTTCATTCACATAATAATAATAATAATCTTTTATTATTAGTCTGTCTACAGCTCCAAAGCTTAAAATGCCCTGTTCCAATCTGTGATGTCATGAAGTGGTAGTTTTCATGTTAACGGCGGCTACCTTTTGCTTTAGTTCAGTAGAGATTGCCAATTTTAAGTAGCGAGGCTGGCGCCACCTAGTGCCTCCGCTCATTTTCATTTTTCTCCAGCAACTAGGTCAGGAATCAATATAGAATAGACGGTTTGCAAAAACCCCAGAAGTGCAAGTTCAGGCACCAGCCAATCAGCGAACCATACATTCTGTGTTGTCAATGATTCTCGAGATTGAGGATTTAAAGCCGGAATAAAGAGAATGTTTGGTGAATTTCATCAAGGGAAGAGACGTTATTGCCCTTCTTCCTACGGGATTTGGGAAAAGCTGAATATACCAGTTTGCCCCGTTAGCGGAGCATTACATACGTCATGACCAAATAGGAGCGATTGGTTAAATGATAAAAAGTACCTGCCTACCGTCAAGTGGAAGGCTGCAAGGTCAGATGGTTTCTACAAAGTGAAACAAAGTAAAACCGGCTGATGAATCAGGCTAAATTGCAGGGCTGAAATTATCCAAATGATTCTAGTGAAGGTGTATGGAGTTTAAAAACACAGTGGAGCACTTCCTGTCCTACCACGTGACATCACAAAGAACAACAGTGCTGTCTGAGAGAAGAACTCAGCCTAAATCTGCAGGGTCTGTGTGTTAAACATGTGGGAATGAAACAAAACACAATTCCAGGTATTGTTTTGATGAGGAAACAACATTACCCCATAGATCAGAAAATAGCGTGATATGGGCCCTTTAAATACTATATACAACTTAATGAAATAAGTTGCATACATATCGGACTGAAGAATGATAATATGAATTCCACTGTGCAAAGTTATGGATCATTACAACATATTTGTACACTATGGGAACACATTATTTCCCAACCGCTCCAAATCTCATCAGAGCTTAAAGTCTGAGGAATTTGAAATCTCTCGGAGTAAAACACTACAGTTATTCATATGTATCCAAGGGTAATGATATTGTAGTCGAGGTCGCACATGCTCAGAATACTGTCTATATAAGTTAGAATGTGGACCACCGTGGAATGAACAATCCTGGAGGAGGGGTCATTGACAGTACTGCTGTTGATCTTGGCCTTAAGACTGAGCGTTAAGGTTACAGGCAGGTCTCAGCTCATTATTAGAGGTCACTGGATTGTAAATCAATGCCACTACCAGGTTATTTGTCCCATTGTTCTACCATGTGTTGTGAGAGGAGAAAGGGTCGCGCAGCAATAGTATCTCTATAGAAACTAGTCAATGATTAGAGGTAAACGATGCGGTGATTTAAAACTGCAACAGTCCATAATGCTTGGAGTGATTAGAAATGTATTTTTAAAGAAAACCTATTGAACTTGTGTCTGCTATATAGCTATAATCTATGACATCATTATGTTATAATTAGGGATGTAACAATAACCAAAATATTGTGATATCGTATCATCAAAGTTCTCACAATAATATCGTGGACCATCACAATATATCGAATTACAAGTCTCTTTGGTTAAATTAAGAGTTATGGTGCAGCGATAGTTAAAAAAAAAAAAGACAGGGGGATCTACATAGACCATGATCCTTTGCTCCATTTCAGTGTAGACTACAAGTAGAGGGCAGTACAGTTCTAAGCACTTTTAAGTCTTAGATCATTGGGTTAAGTCTTGTCAAGGCGTTTTAAGGGGAAAAAGTAGCATATTAACAGTTTTGTTTGCCTCCACAAAATATCGCAATAAATATCGTACCGTGAGATGTACGTCGTGAAAATATTGTACCGAGAGATTTGGATATTGTTACATTGCTAATCTTGAGCTTCCCCACGATATCGCAATAAGGTATGAACATAGGGATACACACTTGGATATTGTTACAGCCCTTGTTATAATTTTAACATTTAAAAATTATAATTATAAATAATTATAATGGCAGCAGACATCATCAAAACACAACAAAGATTTGCTAACTCCGATGGATATCTTTTTGTAACCCATTTGTACCAAAATGACTATGCAACACTACCGAATTCTACGTGTATCACAAATTAAGAAAATAAAACTGGAGGACAAAGTAAGTACACAGCAGTGAGTGTATGCCATTGCCGGCGGACTGATTGGCAATATGTTGTCTTGAAAATAAGCAATTAAGGATTGCTGACACCTGCACAAATAACTCCAAATACAACTTCTGTTGAGTAAATGGTGAGGGGAAACAAATACAACATGGTTAAAAGCTGTGAAAAGTCAATTTCACAGAATAGGTCTGATTGAATTCTAATACTGTATGCTTTTAGTTTTAGCTGTATATTCCCACTGTCTGGAGCAAAACAAAACAAGATTAATTTATGGCTTTTTTTAAACCTTTTGTGAGACTGTCAGGTAAAATAAATTAAAACAACAAAAGTACTGTAGGTAGTGCCTTATCAAAGGACATGACAGCAGTATGCACCTGTGGAATCATCAAACTATGGGCCAATAGAGCTGAGAGTTCTACCAACTATTCCAAAACTTTGAACCACTAACCTCCAGCTCAGTGGAAAAACAATACCAACTAAGCCACTAACACATTTAAAAGGTCCTATATTATGCAACATTTCCTCGTTAAAACCATATCTGGAATAGTGTTTTGCCTAAATATGCAGGATTTGTGTGTTAAACATGTGTGAATGAAACAAAACTCCAGGTATGTTTTGTGATGAGGAAACAACATTACAACTTAGATCAGAAAACGGCATAATATGGGCCCTTAAGACAAACTTCCAGCGTACCATGATACAACCAAGATCCAAAGTAACCAAAATACTATAAAAGCAAAAATACTGAAAAGACAGTAGAAGCTTCAGAGGCTGTATTTCAGCAACCTTCAAAGTCTGACACTGGGTTGCACACTTTCCCCAAATTCAGCACGAAGCCAGCAACTTGTGAGACAGCTCTTTAAAACACTGCTGCTGCTGTGCAAGAAGACTCACTTGAACTTTATAGTCAGGACTGAGACGTGAATTACACTGTAAAGTTTTCAAAGTAATTTTATCCCAGGAGAATGGACAAGAGATCATTTACTGTTCTCAAGGATATCAACTAAATATGGAGAAATATGAATCAAAATTGGCTCGGTATTGTTAGCAAGGACACATATTTTTGACAAATTTGCTTTTTTGAGCTGGAGTTGTACTTTGCTTCATTCACTCTTGTTTCATTATTCTACTAATCCAAAGTCATTTTCTCAGAGAACACCAAAATGCTCTGTTTGCATTTTGCCATATTGTTGCATCATAGGTAAAAATCTAAACTTATGATTTTTATTTCACATTTATTTATGAGGTCCCGCTGAGATTCAGAATCTCAGTCTACGTTTATATTATGATGGTCTGAACAGAACATGCAAAAGTGGCGTTGCATCTTCACTTTTTATTCCGTGTTGAAACAAACGTTTTTGGGAGGAAATCTGTGTGCATACAGTGACGCAAAAGTGTGTGGCAATTCGACTGGGTATGCATGCCATCCGACATGTTTCTGTGTACTGTATGAATGTGATGTAAACGTGTACGTGACGTGAGCAGATCAGACCAGAGTTTTGTGTAGACGAAAACACTATGGCGGAGCATATTCAACTTTTCCACTCTGGAGGGTTGTTTTAGATTTTTGTGCTTTTAAACCCCAAAAACGCTGTCACCATTAAAACGAAAGGCACTTCTGATAAAATATTTTGTCGTTTTTACCAGCAAACGTTCTTGTGTAAACAGGTCCTCAGTTTCAAGAGAGACATGGCCAACTGAGCAGTCAACACAATCAATACAAAACAGTAAAATCACAAAATATCACAATATAAAACCAATGTAGAACTTTCAAGATAAACACACATCTCTCGGTCATTGGCCATCTCTGTTTTCATACAATTTAAGATCTTTCTGTAAATGAGTCCAAGAAAAGGCAGATTTTCCCAGCTCAGAGAGGCACCGAGGCACAATGAAAAGTAATGTAATAATCAAGAGCTGAACTTCTCCTGCACATTTTTTAAGGTTCTTTTCAAATTGATCATTGTTCAGAACGAAGCCAGCTCTTGTGAGGCAGCACTTTAAAACACTGCTGCTGCTGCTGCTGAGCCAGAAGACTCACTTGAACTTAAGTTTTATAGTTGGGACTGAGAGACAAGAATTACACTATAGACTGTTCAATGCAGTTTTATTCCAGGAGAATGGACAAAAGAGACAAAGGATGCACTGATTCAGCTTTTTCAGTTCTGATATCAAGGTGCATTGTGTAACTTTTTTGGTGGAGGGCCCATCAAATGCTTTTCTCCGTGGAGATGTTATTGCTTTGTCTGGAATTTTTCACTGTATGGTATTAAACCTTTCTATCTTCAGGGAGACTAAACGACGCCAAGTTATAAGTCAGCTCTGTGGAGAGGCAACACCACTCACCACTGTTTTTTATTTGTTTTTGAGCTATAAAACGACTTGTAATTTAAGAAATGTAAGGTAGAACTGTTTAATGTCATACTGTGGAATATTCTAGGCAGAGCAATGACATATCCATAGAAAGAAGCCGGTGACCCTCCACTAGAAAAGTTACACAATGCAACTTTAAATATCTGCTGATACTTTACTGAAACTTTATTTTCCTGAAAACAAGAAATATTGTATGACAAAATATAGAGTATTCTGAAGCTCTTATTTACCTCTCAAATATTTACAGAACTTCATATTAAAAGTTCAAACATTTTCTGGACCAACTATGAAGTAAATACCGTAATTTCCCGACTATTGAGCGCACCTGAATATAAGCCGCATCAACAAAATTTTAAAATTGTACATATATCGGCCACACCTGAATATAAGCCGCAGGTGTCCACGTCTTTGAGAACATTTTCAAGTTTGGGCCGTCTGCTTTTATCACCTCTGAAAGCTTTTGTCGTCTTTTTGCAGTGAGTCAGTTCGCACGACTCACCAATGCCAAACTCACGTGCAGCAGCTCTGTTTCCTTCTTCCACAGCCACATCAGTCGCCTTTAAATTAAAAGCTGCATCATTTGGATTTCCCATAACTGTTCAAAACACAATCAAACAGCATCTTCCTTGGTGCATTACCCCTGTCTCTGCCCATGCTCTACTGCGCATGTCTCCTGCAGAAAGAGCTTCTGTCCTGTCTGTATCATGTCTGTGTCTTGGAGGATTTCAGCAGATTTCAGGCTCTCTTGGGGGCGGGGATAGTCAGGTATGAGTGGGTGTCAGGCTACTGAAGTTTGAGGCGTTTCTTCTTGTCATTTGCACCCCCATGTGCTTTTAAGACGGGTAAGACGTATCCCCCTCACTAATGTTCATTTAGCATCATAACTTACTTCTCTTCTCTTACTTATCACATGGCTATAAACTGTTTTAGTGTGCTGATAAAATCGCTAGCAAACGTTGCACCTTCATGTTTCATGTGTTAACCGCACAGACAGCGGTGTTTTCTGCACTCAGGCTGCGTGTATCCGCTGTGTTGCCAAACCATAGACCGGAAATATGAACGGACAATGTGCCAAACAAAGAATGTGTCCATATATTAAGCTGCATCGTTGTATAAGCTGCAGGGTTCAAAGTGTGAGGAAAAAAGTAGTGGCTTATAGTCCGGAAATTACAGTAGTGTTATTACATCAATTTATAGGCCCAACAAGGATTTCAGCAGAACCATTTCTTCATGGAATGGCGCCGATATTCAATATCAGTATCAGCATCAGTGCGTCCCTCATAGAAGAGACCATTTTCTGTTCTCTAGGATACCAACTAAACATGGAGAATTATGAACCAAAATTAGCTTGGTATGCAAATTTTGTTATTATTGCGTAGTTGGGAGGAGAGCAGTGAGGCTGTTTGCTAGGCGTATTTGCATGTTTACAGTCACACCTCCAGTGATTAGCGCGAGCACAGATGGTCAGTATCTGTTGAGCGCAGCTTGATATTTGATAAGTCCATCCTGAGGGACTAAGCCATGCACAGTTAACACACCACTGGACCACACCAACGCTTTATACCACGGAGGAGTATGAGACTGCTGCTGGGAATGGTTTGCAAATCACTTAAAATGGTAAATGTAGATTTGATTTTCAAATTGTGATTTCTGAAAGCGAGAATGTCAAAATATTTGCTTTGTTTGTAGATAGAAATTCAAGCAGCACTTTCATCTTCAAAGACTTCTGATTTTGACACAGGCGAATGGATTTGAGAGAACTACCATCAATAGTAGTGTAGGCCTAAATATTTTTTTTTATAATTGTTGCATGCTGTATTTAAAATAATCCATCCAAATGTTTGAGTAATTTGATTTAAAACACTAGTATGACCCACTGGAATCATAGCTCATGACTATATAGCAGATCGAAGCATAGTATGTCCAATCTCTAGGGATGTAACAGTCAGCGAAATATTGTGATATTGTATCATCAGAGTTGTCACAATAATATCGTGGACCATCACAATATAGCGAATTACAAGTCTCTTTGCTTAAATTAAGAGTTATGGTGCAGGAATAGCTAATAAAAAATAAAAAAAAGACAGAGGGAACTACATAGACCATAATCCTTTGCTCCATTTCAGTGTAGATTATAATAGATAATAGAAATAACAGTTTTAAGCACTTTTGAGTCTTAGTTCTTTCAGATTAAGGCTTGTCAAGGCATTTTAAGAGGAAAAAATAGCGTATTCTCAGTTTTGTTAGCATCTACAAAATATCACAATTAGAGCCCGACCGATATGGATTTTGCTGTGGCCGATATGAAACCGATATAATGGAAGTTGGAGCTGCCGATAGCCGATATAATCACCGATATATTTAGTGATGTAAAAATTCACTGTAAATGTTGAATTGTTTAGAAAACTTAGGTTTGGCTCTGGTGGATTTTAAATTGGGTTTATTTAGGCAACATTTATTGTTATTCTGCCTCTTTACATCATATTTACAGACAGTAGGTTGGCTTAATGGCATTTTTGCATCACATTCTAGACACTAGTGATAGGTATTCCAGTTCTTTTTAGAGAACCGGCTCTTTTGGCTCGGCTCACTAAAAGCTGCTGGTTCTTTTGGCTCCCAAGCGGCTCTTCAGATTGTTTTGTTGCAAGCAGGACTGAACCAGGTCTAAACCAGGACTGAAAAAGGACTAAACCGGGACTTATTTATTTTATGCTAAACTACAGTCAAATATGCTCGTTTTTTTTTATTTTTTATCCTACGTACACGCAAATTTCTCAAAGTTTCGTTTTTAGCCGCTGTCAAACCACGAATCTGCACGCGGCGTGAAGAGAAAAAAAGTGAGAGAAAGAGAAAACACGGCTCCCAATAAGGATCAGGCTCCCGTCGTTCCCTTTAAAGAGCCGGTTCTAAGAGTCATTTCGTTCGCGACGGACCCATAACTAGTAAAGAAAGTAGCGCTATTAGCCTTTAGCCGTAAAATACGTGCGCGCCGCGGTAATTAATTATATGCGCAAATGTCGTAATTCACACGTCTGTTCACAGCTCATTTACATATCAGTGCAGGTCCAGTAGCAAATATACGGCCAATATAGTCACTTTAGAACAGACCAATAGAAAACAGTCTGTTTATGTGCGGGAGCTACAGCAGCTAACCCATAACAAATGACCAAAAACTAGCTTCAGAGTCGACATATTTCCAACACTCACCGCTCATACAGGCTCCTCCTCACATCACAAATCTGCACTAATAAATGTCCTTTTAATCCAGACTCAAACCGATTGTCCGTAAAAAGAAAATAATCTCAGTGTTTGGATCTGTGTCTGCAGGTGTAAACAAACACACGTGAGTGACGCCACTCTGTGGTGTGTTCAAGGACAGTACGGACACACACAAATGACTCCGTAGATAAATACTGATGTGGAGCCACATATTAGGACATTTATCTGTCTGTAAATTGGATTAAATGAACAGAATGTAGAGAGTCTAAGCTTTATAACGAGGTATAACATGCCCACGTGAAATATCGGCCCCTATCAGCAAGCATATCGGCCGATAGCCGATATGCCTAAAGTTGCCCATATCAGCCGATAATATCGGCCAACCGATATATCGGGTCGGGCTCTAATCACAATAAATATCATGTCGTGAGATGTATATCGTGAAAATATCGTACTGAGAGATTTGGATATTGTTACATCGTGAGCCTTCACCATATCTTGAGCTTCCCCATGATATCACAATAAATATCATACCGTGAGGTTCATACCGTGACGATATCATATTGTGAGACGTGGATATCTTTACACCCCTACCAATCACAACTAATTTTCATAAATCTATTTTTAAACGCAGTCTCTGAATTTCTTATTTCCTGATGTACATTTGAGTGAGTCATTCTAACCTACATGAACCTCTGTTTTAAAAAATGTTGAAGAATTGACTTTCTACAATATGTGGTGCACAGTGTGTTGATAAATACGAAAAATGTATAAAGTAATTAATAATATGAAAGGAGAAATATTCAGAGCCAGCCTCCAAGTGCATTTCATTAACTTTAAAGCAATGGCTCCATTAATTACACAATATGTACCAAGCTCCTCTCACTTGTACTGGATGTAAACACACCACCTTGACTGAGGGTGACAATGACAACGGCAAGCATGGAGGGCCAAATTAAATTAACATCAAATATTTACTGATACGATTGTATAGACAAACAGCTGTCACATACGTTTATTGTTAGGAAGGACAAATAGGCCAAATTGACATATCTTTCAACTATGTTTGTTGCCTCCTCGCCAAATACATACCTGGAGTTGTATTTTGCTTCATTCACTGTCGTATTAATCTATCCAAAGATTCAATCCAAAGTCATTTTCTCATTTTCTCTTTGCCCATCTTATTGTGTCACGGATAAAATCTAGACACTTCTGCAAAGTTAAATAAACCATCATTAGACTCATTCTACAGTCAAAGTTTTGTCACAACAAATGCATGACTGTATTAGTCTATTTGTTTTTCTAATTGTTCATTCTCGTTGCTAACAGCAGAGGGAGCTCCAATGCCTAAATACCACATTGGAAACTGAGGTGTAAATTATAAAGTGTATTTTGTAAATTAATTATGTTAGAAAATGTCAAATAATAATCCCAAGGTGACCAAAAGCATATTCAAAGGGCCCATATTATGCTTTTTTCTGATCTGTTATGATGTTGTTTCTTCATCACAAACATACCTGGAGTTGTGTTATGTTGCATTCACGTAAATCCTGCGTATTTAATCTGTATGTGCTCCACTGTGTTTTAAAACTCCACACACCTTCACAAGAAACATTTGGATGATTTCAGCCCTCGAATTGCTTATTTCTAGTGAACAAAAAGCAGCTGTTACCTTGAAAACTACTGCTAAATGACATTTCCCAAAGGTGGAACAGGGCATTTTGAGCTTTGGAGATGTCAAGGATTACTCAGACATTTGTGAATGAAACAAAATACAACTCCAGGTATGTTTGTAATGATGGAATATTACAACATGTTTTAAAGCTCACAAGACTGAATTTTGTGTAATGTAGGAGAATTAAAACTACAAGAATGTATAATATATATTATTTAAAAAAGTCATAAATCATCCGAAGATTTGTTTGCTCTTGAAAGCAGAATGACGGGGCGAAATGGTGTTTTCCGTAGCACATAGGCGCGTGCATTGATTGCTGGGTGTTGCGTGGTGGTTTGAGTGGGCAGGTAGGGAAGGCAGCGGTAATTTGATGGCGGACTAACAGAAAGTGAAATTAAATTTACACAATGATAAAGGCGAGGTGAGACAACGTCCCCAAGGACACGCTCTGAGTCATCCATAAATGAGATGAGGAGCTGAGTGTGGCGTTCATAGAGACACATGCCTTCACAGGAGCAGCACAAGACACAATAAGTGCAAAGGATTTTATTACATTGACTATTTCTGATATTAGTTTGTTTTAGGCAGTAGCAGTAATGTTAGTAGTAGTATTACTGAAATTAGGGGAGTTAAATTAGCACTATTTTGATCTAACCATATCTAATTGTCAGTCATTAATATGAGCCTTTTTAAAGCAGACGTATTATGCAAAATCAACTCTTCAGAGCTTGTAACCTTATTATAGTTGCTTCCCCTCACCATACTTACCCAGAGTTGTATTTGGAGTGATTCGTGCATGTTTGAGTAATCTTTAATTGCTTATTTTCAAGACGCCATATTGCCATTTAATAACTCTTTTCAACACCACCAAGCATATGTCCACTGCGATGTACTTACTTTTCCAATTTTCCGTCACATTTTGGTACAAATTAAAAAGAATCTGCGATTATTCATACGAGGCAGATTTTCATTCTCGGCTCGTGCGCAGATTATAACTACAGTATATAGCAGACGCAATCACAATAGGTCTTAAACTCAAGTCTACAGCCAATCTTTTTTCAGTAAACTATTTATTTTGTGTTAAATGGCATTGTCCTGTTAAGGTTTAGTACTACTTTTTGGTAGTTTAATAGTAGTAATAATGCATTTGCAGCTGAAGATGTACACAACATCCCCATCAGAATCATGAGCAAAAGGGTTTAGACTCAAATCAAAATTTGTTATAATCCCAGATGACATTTAAACAATATTTCACAAGAATTCCATAAATGTATGCATGGAATTCTTTATGAATTATGATTGAAAGCCATACTAAATTCCTCATGGGTTGGTACAAGGAAAAAAAGGAGGATTTTCTTCACAAAGAATTCATGTCTAATCCATTATAGCTCTTTAATAAGGACACTACGGTACTTATTCTATTCAGTGACTCAATAACTGGATCCCAGTGAAGTCAGTTGTTTCAAACACATTTTTTTATTATTGCCTGATTCATCAGCTGGTTTCACTTCGTAGAAACTGTCTGACCTTGCAGCATTAGGATTCATTTGCTAGACGGTAAGTGGGTACTTTTTTATTTAACCAATTGCTATTATTCGGTCGTGACATATGTAATGCGCCGCTAACGGGGCTAACTGGTATATTAAGCTTTTCCAAAATCCCGTAGGAAGAAGGGCAATAACAACTTTCCCCTTGATAAAATTCACCAAACATTCTCTTTGTTCCAGCTTTAAATCCTCGATCTTGGGAATTGTTGCCAACACAGAATATATGGCTCTTCGCTGGTTCTTGCAAACCATCTAGTGTATTCAGATTCCTACCTTCCTGACCTAGTCACTGGAGAGAAATGAAATTGAACGGAGGCACTAGGTGGCGCCAACCTGGCTACCCATATTACCCAAAGAGCTTTAAGCCATGTTATAATGTTGTGGCCTCATCAAAATCATACCTGGAGTTGTGTTTTGTTTCATTCACACGAGTCATCTTTTAATATTAGCCTGTCTACACGTCCAAAGCTCAAAATTCTCTGGTCCACCTTGTGATGTCATGAAGCGGTAGTTTTCAAATAACAGCCTAACTCAGCCTAAATCTGCAGGGCTTGTGCGTTAAACATGTGTAAATGAAACAAAAAACACAAATCCAGGTATGTTTTTGAAGAGAAAACATTATAACAGGTCAGAAAATAGCACAATATGAGCCCTTTAAATGCCTTAGTGTCTCACAAAACAAATGAAACATGTCCTCGAAAGAGATTTGAACCAATTATTGTTTATGTATATTGAAGAATCGCTGCTGTAATTGCAGACAGCGTGAAAATGAGGTAAAAGAACGAAATTAGTCAAATAACATAATTTAGCGGAGAAAATAATCAGAATCAAGAGACACTTCTCGTGTCTCAGTGGTTTGTTTTTAGCTGCTTGTCGGAAAATATTGCAAAATAAAATCAAGGGCATTCACATTTGTTCTATTTCATCTTATTACAAAGCAAAATTGAAATGAGTTTGAACATTTTAGCATCTAAATTATTATTAATCAGAGCTGTTACTCAGAATTTTCATTACTACTGGTACAGGAGCGTGAGCTACTCATCGCAATTACACTTGAGATTTCTCCTTTACAGTGCACATTTTAAAATTAAAGACGCACTAACTTTTCTGGTGGATTGTATACCTGTTTGTTTCAATGGACAAGTTATTGCTTTGCTTGAAATGTTCCACAGTATAGCATTAAAGCAGCTCTCGCAAAATATACTTTTCAGAGCTTTTGGCTTTGTTATAGTTTTTGAAGTGATTCATGCAAGTTTGAGCAATCTTGAATCGATTATTTTCAAGACGCCATTTTGCCGATCAACCCTCATTTTCACAGCAGCCAGCATACGCCCACTGCTCTGTACTTTGTTCTCCAATTTTATTTTCTTAATCAGTGATAAGTATAGGTTTCGGCAGCGCCATGTAATATTTTTGATATGAATGAAAAAATCTGCTCGCTAGTGTAATGTGCAGTGATCCATAGGAGGGGCCAGCAGCTTCATGGCTCTTTGTTGTAATGACGTTTATGGTAATGTCTGCTCCCATTGGGCACCACAGTTTTCTAACACTGAGGTCAGTGGACTTGGTTCATTTCTTGGGTCAGTTCTTTTACATGAATATTGCAATTCAAAATGTGCCAATTATAACATCATGATCCAGGGTGTCATAGATTATAGCTTTATAGCAAACACAATAGGTCTTGTTTAAACATATCTATATCCACTGAGATAGGCGACATTAGTGTTGTAGTCAAGACTGCACTAATTGAGACCAAGACCTGTCCAAGACCACAGACCAGAGACCAGGACAAGACCTCTGAGTTTCAAGACCAAGACCACGGCCCATCAAGACCAAATCGAGACCATCTTTGTCATTTCCTACATTTATTTGTATTTTACAGTTATTTTGGCACATTTATATCAATGTTTTTATGAATCTATCTCCATTTGATGTGATTAATGTTTAGGCTTAAAATAAGCCAAGCAAACTGTGCTGCACTGAAATACTCTGTGCCCGTTTCTTGGACCCATACCCACAGTTTAAGAACCTCTTCTTTGATCCCACTTCCACTTTACAGAAAATAACTTCAAAGTGAATCAAGTTTTTTTTTTTTTTTCAAGTTCATAACATTTACATTTACCGGCTGTAATGAAATACGATCGCTCTCGTCAAGTATCAGACCTTGAGTCCAAGACAAGACCGAGACGAGACCAAGACCGTAAAAAAGCAGTCTCAAGGCCGGTGTCGAGACCAGGACTGGTCTCGAGTACTACGACACTAAGCGACATCACAAGGTCAAGTTACAAGTCAGATCTGTGAAGAGGTGTGATGTACTCACACTAATAACGTATCTTTTTCATGACGTTTATTTGAGTGATAAATAACCTGGGACTGATCAAATGCAAAATAGATGTTTAATGTCAAATTGTGGAACATTCCAGACAAAATAATAACATTTTCACAGTGAAGAAGAGGGGCACCCCAAGAGAAAAGTTCCAAATTGGAGCATCAACATTTGGGAGAAAACAAATATGAACATCTTAAACTAATACAAGAGCTACATACCAACAATTCAGTGTGCCATTTTGATAATTATGCATCCATATTAAGAACAACCTGAAGCTTTAAAACTATGGCCCTCTTTGACAATTTGAAGTTTTCGATTGGTCTCCTTCAAGAGCTTCTGAGTCCGATCCTTAGGTGATTAGATTATCAGTGGAGATGGAAAGAGCGTGACTGACAGCTCAGCCATGTCTCCCGTGCGCGCCGTGACACCCACCTCTTCATAATGACATTGACTTCCTTCCTGTGCGCAGTGATTGTGTTAATGCAGAGGCAGCCGTCACTCTGTTTACTTTGCCCTGACAGGACCTGGAGTTTGGCCTGACACGCGAGATGCTGGAGGTGAACAGCAGGGGGCACACCTCTCAATCACAGACCAAACAAGAGGCACAATTTAACTCATTTGCATTTTGGGAGATTAGAGATCAGATTTCATATGACATGTATTTGACCTACACTAAAATCAACTTGTCTGAACCATTGACAATTTGTGTTAGCACATCAAAGACCTCAAGTAAGAATTTGTTTCAGTCAGATAAATAAAAGTACGTACTTTGTCACAGGGTGGACTCCGACTTGTCACTCCAAATTGAGGACTACATATTATTAATCTGGAACAGCTCTCATTGAAAGTGATCAGAAAACACAGACCGCCATGACGACTGTTTGATTCTGATTGGTCAAAGCATCAGAAAAGAAGAACAAGCCGAAAAATCCATATTTTAAAACATCCAGACACAGACATCTTCCCTGTCCATAAACACACAAAGTGCTTACCTTCTACACATTTTTCATAAACTAAATAGTCCGTAATGACACAAAAATAGGCTGGAGTAGGTCTGTCGCCATGTTTGTTTTGATTCATTTGGGCGCTTCACCTTTGGCTTCCGCACAAACCTCAGTGCAGCTTATCTGGCCACCTAATTAATCTAATAGGAGCGCACGCCAAGATGGATTCATGTGAGTTTGTGAATTTACAAATATTGCAAGAATCCATCTTGTGCAAGGTTATCTACTACCTTCTTGTCAAAAAAGTTATTGCTTTGCCTAAAATGTGACATGAACTTATTTATATTTCACTGATTCAACTATACTTGTTTGTATTGCCAAACAATCTTTGGTTTGATGGAGTCGCTTGCTTATCTCCATGGATTTCTAATGTCATCATGTTGCTAAAACTATTCAGCAACCACTGCCTGTAGAGTTTTGAGTGTCAGGCTTCTTTTGCTAGAAGGTTTGTCATCACCAAATAACTGGGGAGCACCACAATGCAAAACTGACTTGACATAGTGTCAGAGTCTGGCCTTGAACCAACAAACTGAGGTTTCAAAGGCGTGTGGTGAAACAATTATACTATTACTGTTAAAAAGGTTACAGAAATGTTAACATATCCACAGTTAAAGCTTTAAGTAAAAAAAATATATATATAGTGCATCAAAAGTGTTAGTATACGGCAAAAGTTAAGGAGTCAGTTTTTCATTTACATCAATGGTAAACTGTGGATTTTAGTTGCAAAATTATAACGGATATGGATTTGAGAAGTAATAATTTCACCAAATTACAGTCACATTTTCAGTCAAAGAGTTGAACACTTGAAACTGAATAAAGTTTTGGCAGAGAAAAACATGCAGAGTAAGGGGGGCCACTTGGAATAAAATGAAACAAAAAGGCTTTCAGTAACACCTTTTACCATTTCAAGAACAGAGTGGACCAATTTATTCTGTCTTTTTGTTTTTTGTTTTTCCTCTCTCACACATCCAGGTGCAGATGTCCTAGATGTTCTCACACAGTTGACACATACAGAGAAATGGTTTAATCTGTTCTAAACATCAGAAAATGACTCATAAGAGCGGGGAGTGCCATATCCACACAGCCAAATAGAATAAGTGGGCTAATATGTGCAAGTCTTTTTACCGAAAATGAAATTGAACTGATCACGACCCTGCTGACTAAGGACTGCATCATCAAAACACACCTAACAGCTTTGAGAGATCATATTGGGATAGCTGGAGGTTTAGAAATATGCTTGAAAGTTAGAAAAGCAGCAGTGATCTATAATGCAGTGGTAATGGTGGTTACATTTACATAGGCGCTGAAGCACTTAGCCTTGGGGACAAAATAAACTCAAAGATGAAGACGAGATAAAAACAAAAATATACTGTGCAACTCCTGTATGTGATGAACTACTCTAAGGACATTGCTGATTTACTACCTAGACCCTATATCATCAGGATTTTAAAGTAGACCTATTACACAAAATCAACTTTTCAGAACTTTTAATCATGTTATAGTAGTTATAGTTTCCCCTACTGATTTACTCTCTGTACTTTGAGTGACTTGTGCATGTTTGAACAATCTTTAATGGTTTAATCCAGAGGCGGGGACTTGCAGGTCATGACTTGGACTCGAGTCAGACTTCGAGTCACTATTTTTAGGACTTGAGACTTGACTTGATAAAATAGACTAAGACTTGGGACTCGACTTGGACTTGAAGATCAGTGAACTGGGACTTGACTCGGATTTGAGGCCTTTGATTTGAGAAGACTTGACGCTTCTTCTAAAAAATGTATGTTTTTTTAGAAAATATTCTTTACGGTTGATAAATGCGGTGCTTTATTTTACAGGAACAAACTGGAACATGTCCCTCCCACTTCTCTGTTTGTTACTTTGAATGGAACTGAAGTACTGTGAGATGGTATCCTCAAATGTGCTACAGTAATACACAGTACAATAAAGTAAAACAAAGAACTTGATCCTTCCATTTCAGTGTAGACCTCACGACAAAATAACTGCATTTTTAAAACTTAATTCTTTCTATTCTGTCATAATGATTCGCACTAAGATATTGTCAAGAAATTTAAAAAAAAGAAAAAGTCGCATTTCTACAAGTCTTACATAAATACCTCATACATAAATATACCATGACTTTTTAAGTACTATTTAGTTTAAAAGTCACATAAATTGCAAAAATCTAAGCTATATTGGTTTAAAGACTTGAAATGACTTGAAGCTCAAAGCAAACGACTTGGACTTGACTTAGACTTATGGGCCTGTGACTCGAGACTCGACTTGGACTTGAGGTCAAAGACTTGAGATTTACTTGTGACTTGCAAAACAACGACTTGGTCCCACCTCTGGTTTTCATCCCCATTTACTCCATCACCATCATATGCTCTGTAATCTGTTCTTTAGTTTTATTCTCTTAACCGATGATACACGTAGGATTCTGCAGCATCGTGTTTAGTCATTCTGGTACAAATGAAAAAAATCTGCTATTTGCTCGTGGGATCTGCAGTTATCCACCAGAGATGCCAGTTCTTTGTTGTATTGTGATGTTGTTAATGATGACGTCAGTTCTCAAAAGCACTTGCATCTTAATGTTGCCAAGGTTGCTTTTCTTTTCATCACAATAGTTTTTCTTTTAATTATGTCTGACTAAGAAGTTTGAAGATCTTCAGAAAGCAACAACAACTAGAAATGTTTTATTTTTCTCTGCTCACTGTTAACTAGTGTAACATAAGGCTGCTAATCGAAGCAAGTTGCTGTGGTCTGTTGAGGTATTGATTCAGTTTGAGGAGATGTGATTTGTGGGTGAAGGATCAGTCACTCTTTGGCCTCTCATTGACAGATGGAAAATGGATGAGGCAGCATTGAAGTCGCAAACTAAACTAAAGAACAATGGAAATGCTTCAGTTTAAGTGGGACAACGGAGTGTTCTTATATATTGATGGATACTATGTAGTAAAAAAGACAGTTATCAAAGAGTTATCGTACATGGATGAGGTACATTGACATGACTGTATATAAACACCGATATTCAAAGTGTAGATGAACATAACATTTTGGATAATTATGTTCAACAGCGGGTAAAAATATTTATGCAATATTTTAAATTACCATTAAATGTTTTTGTTCATTTACAGAATTTAACTAGTAGTATATATTAGGGGTGTGCAAAAATATTGAAATATCCATGTATCGTTTCATTTAATGTGTACTGAGTATTAATATCATGTTCTGCTGTATCGATATATCGCCAAGAGTATTTATTGATATATTTTACTAAATTATTTTGTTACAGTGCTACAGTTTTGTTGTTTGTTTAGAGGAAGTAAACTTGTTTATGCAACACATTTGACATATTCCCTTTGATAATTAAAATGTTTGTGTTTCATATGAACACAAGCACAAGAAGTGGTTTAACAAAGACTTTTAGTATCACAGCCATGATTTAGACATGATTTTTTATTGAATCATATCGAATCGATTTGAAATATATCATATCACATCAAAAGTGCACTGTATCAAGATTAGGGCTGGGCAAAAAATAATAATTTTAATCGCGATTAATCGCATGAGTTCGAGCGATTAATCGCTTAGTGCATCAAAATGCTCTGTTCCACCTTGTGATTTCATGAAGTGATGGTTTTCAAGTTAACATTTACCTTAGCATTTAACCATTTAACATTGTATGTATGTGTTATATATGCCCAAACCAGGATAAAACTGAATAAGTCTACTAAAAACAGGCCTTGTGAAACATTTCTGCAACTTTCAAACACTCATGTGGATCTTTTATGAGCTTTTACAATGGAACCACCATTTATAATATTGTTCACCACTAAAATATACAACTACAAGACCCAGTAGCAAACTTTTCTCCTAACCTGCCTCCTCCACCCATAGCACTTAAGCTCCAGGGCAGTAGCCACTGTTAGCCACATCTGCTTGTTCCACCCCTGGGGCTGTACCTCTCACTCCCATAATGCATCTGTGTCCAGTCCCAGCATCACACCGTAACAGCCCAGACCCCCGCGGCTGCATCAGGCCAGTCCAAACCGTAAAATGTGAGAATTTCAAAGCAGAATTGTGTTCAAATTTGAAAATAGTCCAAAGCCGAGCAGTTTGCAACATGCAAACAAAAAATGTTCCAATGATAGAAAATCGTCGGGTTTTAAAAGCTTTTTTATAAAATTTCAAGCAATTTTCTCAACCATTGAGTAACCCTTTTTGTTGAATGCGTCTCTTTGCTAGAATTATGAAGTTCTTGCTAAATAATTGCACTGAAATGGCAAAATTTGCTTCTGTCATCATCAGTCACGTATCAGTAATAGTAGCAGGAATAATAAAGAGGGAGTATTATAGCTTTCTTCCATGTTTTAACGTTTCCTCAACAAAAACATACCTGAAGAGTTTTCAGATGTCGTTCATGCATGTTTCAGTAATATAGTGATCTCTCCCTGGTCCTCCTTATGGTTAGCTGTGAGATTCTATGCAAAGCTCAGTCAACAAGCCCACGTCATCCAGACTCCACACAGCAAACGTCTATAAATACACAAAAGATAAACTACAAAAACCTGATGTGACGAAGGGGTGTAATGTAGCTAGGCCTTTACATGGGCTCAAACTTAAAGGTGCACTAACTTTTTGATTAGGGATCTGTCACCTGCTTGTTTTTATGAATATGTCATTGCTGTGCCTGGAATGTTCCACAATATGACTTTAACCAGCTCTACCATAGATCAGACCCCCAGATCTACTTGTAACTTGGTCTGTTTTATTCTCCAAGATAGAAAGGTTTAATGCCATACTGTGAAACATTTCAGACAAAGCAATCACATCTCCATGGAGAAAAACACTTGACAGATCCTCCACCAGAAAAGTTACACAATGCACCTTTAAGCTGGCATATGTTGAAAATTACAAACTCTCATAAAGTTGTAAAATATTTAACAGATTAAAATGTTTGTTGTTTCAGTTAAAGTGACTTGTAACAAAAAGAGTATGAGTGCATTTGCTTGTAATAGTTTTTTTTGTTTTTGTTTTTTTGTTTTTAATTTGTACTTACCCTTTTTTGTGTCTGCCATGTTATGTGCTCTAGCCAAAAGAGTCCCCAGGCAGCCGGAGCAACTTAAGAAGGTTCCGGGGCAGACGACTGTGTTACGGAGGAGCAGTGTTCAAATATTTTAGCTTCTGAATCTAGTCGAATATCTATATTTAAACACAGTTAAATTAATAGTAACAAGCTCTATTTTTGTATTGGATTTAACTGATTAAACATTGATCTCTGTTTTAGGTGAGATTAAATTTTAAAATATGACTAACTTACCTGTAAAGTAAAAAGAGCCAACCACAGTCTGCTCAAATGTTCAGGTGCTGTGTGTACTGCATGTTTGTTTATTTATTTATTTATTTATTTATTCTTTGTTTATTATTATTATTATTATTATTATTTATTATTATTTATTATTTATTTATTATTTTATTTTTTTTTTTGCTTCTTAGCTTTTGCCCTGGTTCTTTTTTTTTTTTTTTTTTTTTTTTTTGTAAATGTATTTATTGTTGGTGATGGCACTTGGGTCTGCACTGGATAAATGAGTTCTGCTCTGCTCAAACCCACTAAGGTTGTTATCCCGACTATTGCAAGGGGGAGTGACTTAGCATAGAGGGGAGAGACAGATAGTGTCAAAAACAAAACAGAAACTTATTAAGCATGTAAACTGCAATTGTTTTCGGCTAATATTTCAAGACAATAAAAGGTAACATGGTGATGTAAATATGTTATGTGTTAATCGCCCATAGAAGTGTGATACCCTCTCTTTAAACCATTAAATGTTACAGAAAGAATGTCAAATCTCATGCTAAAACAGCAACACAAAGCAGTCTGTACATAAAAATATAGTTTGGTGCCAATAACATAAAAGGTGCAGAGACATAGCAGGATCTAGATTCACTGATCTACACAAAATTGACTCTTTTGAGTTTATAGTCATGTTAGAATGTTGTTACCTCCACAAAAACAAACCTGGAGTTGTGTTTGGTTTTATTCACACATGTTTGAGTAATCCTTTATTATTATATATAAGTTAGTAAGTTTTCAAGTTAACAGCTACCTTTCATTTTTTGTTCAGTAGCGAATGGAAATTCCAGGGTTAAAATAATCCAAGTGATTCTAGTGAAGATGTGTGCATTTTCAAAACAGTGGAGCATGTCTTGTTTTAGCACATGACATCACAAAATGAAGTGTTGTGTTTCCTGTTTCAGAAAAACACTCAGTCTAAATATGCAGGGTTTGTGTGTTAAACATGTGTGAATGAAACAAAACACAACCCCAGGCCTGTTTGTGATGAGAAAACATCATAACATAGATCAGAAAATAGTGTAGTGAGGGTCCTTCAGTTTCTTAATTTGACCAGTGTCATGTTGAAAGAGTTTTAGAAGTTGAGAAATTAGCTTGTGTCATTTTGTCTGTATGGAAATTACTGAAGTGGCACTTGTGGTAACTGCTGGATCAAACAACACTGGTAAAAGCATTGCAGTTGTTAAAAAGGCCACTTATATTTCTCCTCCTACCCAACTGCAGAATATATGACACTGTCAGGGCTGATCTGCACCACAAACAAAATTAAATCTGTCCAACTTTAACTGTTGCACCAAAACGTTTTGTTATATTTATTTATTAATCTGTGAACTCATTTTAAAGGGCTTATAGTATGGTATTTTTGTTCTGTGTTATAATGTTGTTTCCTCATCAGAAGCATACTGGGAGTTGTGTTTTGTTTCATTCACATGTTTAACACACTCATCTCTGAGACTGAAAACATTCTGTTCCACCTTGTGATGTCATGTGGTAATACAGGATGTGCTCCACTGTGTTTTAAAACCCCATACGCCTTCACTAGAATCATTTGGAAACTTTCAGCCCTGAAAATGTCAATCTCTAAACCTGAAAACTACTGCTTCATGACATCACAAGGGAGAACAGAGCATTTTGAGCTTTTGAGATGTAAACAGACTAATAATAAAGGGTTACTGAAATATGTGTGAATGAAACAAAACACAACTCCAGGTCTGTTTTTGAGGAGGTAATGACATTATAACATGGCCAAAGGCTCACAAGAATCTATTTTGTGTAATATAAGACCTTTAAACAAAAACACATATTTCAGCGAGAACATAACATAAATAAAACATGAACTGCAATAAATATCACAATGCAACACTATTTATTTCAGTAAAAAATGTGTGTTAGCATCTGCAATGAGTCACAAATATGAGACATAATTTTTCATCCCACTAAAAGTTTCCTACCAAGGCAAATAAAAGTAGATATATTGAGTCTCACAATACTGGTAGTTTATCATTAATTCAACACTAAAGGTGCACCAAGTAACTTTTCTTTGTTTGTCTCCATGGGGATGTTCTGGGTTTGCTTGAAACTAATCGGTCTTGCGTCTTCATTTCAAAAGTATAGGGCTTGTTAGAGGTAAAAATATACTGGAAAATGTCTTTGTAATTTCTTTGTAGTCCAGGGTGTATCCATAGTAAAGCTCAAGTGGTATGGGCTTTTTCATGGATGACACCAATTGTTTAGAGTACAGAGCAACTAATGACTGAAAAATTCCACCAATATTTTATTATGTAATTTTAATTTATTTGCAAACTCACTCACAGCCCTTTTTTCATTTTGTGCAACTATCTCTTCATATTAAAGTGTTAATAAAAGGCTTTGTGTGTATTCTTTAGGGAGCAAGTTGTCCAAAGCAAGATATTGGCTTCTGCTAGAGATTTAAAGGTGTATTGTGTAACTTTTCTGCTGTAGATGTTATTGCTTTTTCTAGAATATTTCACAGTATGGTATTAAACCTTTCTATCTTCATGGAGACCAAACCAGACCAAGTTACAGGTCAGATCTGTGAAGAGGCGACCCCACTCACAGTCAAAATGTCGTTTTTGAGTTACAAAGCCACCTGTAATTGAATAAATGTAAAGTAGAACAGTTTAATGTCATACTGTGGAACATTCCAGACAGAGCATTGACGTATTCATGGAAACAAGCAAGTGACAGACCCTCCACACAAGTATCTGCTTTATACTTTATATTCCTGAAAACATGAACTACTGTATGACAAAATGTACAGTATTATGAAGCTCTTATTTACATCTGAAATAATTACAGAACAACTTTGTATTAAAAGATCAAACGGGAGACTTTCTGGACCAACCACAAAGTAAACAGACCTAAACGTTACACCTTTATGGCCAATATGCTAATATGTCCAAATATCAATTAATGTCCAAATATCAATTAATCTGTAGCAAAAGAAAACTTAAACTTTTTGGGTTCTTTTTAAAGACAATACAGTAAAGTGTATTTATGTTGTTGATGTGTTTCGGCACCTGCTGCGAGCCATCTTCAAAATTGTCACTGCTGTTGGTGGTGAAGTGTCGTAGCTGTTGTTACTTCCTGTAGGCGTGGTCAGCCTGAAAGACCTGGCAGGTCGCTCAGACTGACCACACCTCCCGTCGCCCGGTGTTCTCTGCAGCAGGGTGTCCCAGGTGTGTGAAAGGAGTAACACTCCATCATCACGGTTAATGCTGCCTGTGCCTCGTTTCCTGATTTTAATGGCCTCCCTGATCCAGGGTTTGAACTTGTTGTTTTCCAATCCAATGACCCGAGCCCCGTCCCGATCCATAATGTGGTTATTACAACAAGTTCAAACTCTGGATCAGGGAGGCCACTGAAATCAGGAAACGAGACACGGACCGCATTATCCTACACCTGGGACGCCCTCCTCCAAAGAAGCGACCTGAGTGACCTGCCAAGTCAATCAGGCTGACCACGCCAATAAGAAGTATCAACAGCAGACATACGACACATCACAATGAACACTGCTGACAGTGCTGAAGATGGCTTGCAGCAGCAGACGAAACATGTCAGCAACGTAAATACACTTATATTGTCTTTAAAAGGAACCCAAGAAGTTAAAGTACATAAGAAGACTAAATGAGCGTCTTTGGCTTAAAAGAGAACTTATTCTGTCAACTGGACAAAGTTTGAAAAACATGCATTCTATCTGTGAGCTTGTTTCCCCAATGATTAGAGCAGTAACTTGGTCTCTGGTCCTGTCATTGCAAGGTAGGACCACAATTTCCTAAACCTGATGTATGGCTCCTTTAAATGCCACCTATACTTCCTCCATCTTCCCCCCCGAAGCTCTTCAAAGACATCTGATTTAAACTTCCATATGCTCACTCTCTGAACTCCGCACCGCTCCTCCTCACCTCTGCTCGGATACGCTCCTCATCCCTCTAATTCTGTGCCTGTCATCTCCAACCACACCACATTAAATCTAACTCCAGCCCCTCTTCTGACCTTCACATGACATTGATACAGCTCTCTCTCTTTCTCTCTCTCTCTCTCTCTCTCTCTCTCTCTCTCTTTCTCTCTCTTTCTCTCGTGCGTTTTGTTTTTTAATCTCGCATGCCCCATCTCATCCCGGTATTTTATCAGCGCAGGTGTCAGCCATTGATAGCTTTGACCTTCTAATTTGGCAGCGGAAATGTCCATAGAGCAGGCACAATTTATTATATTGGATTCTTTTTAGTCTTACTGGAGAATGCACTGCGAGTAGGAACCCCCAGAGAATTTAAAGGGGCACTGTGTAACTCCGGCACAGTGTTGTCTCCATGGAGATGTCATTACTTTTCCTGTAAATGTTCCACTACAAAGCATTAAACTTAGCTTTATGATGACAAGTATGTGATGGCTAAATCTGTGGAGAGGTGACAAAGTGCATGATTTTTTTATAATATTCTCTGGGCCATAAAAACATCTACAACAGAATAAATAGAGTTATGCATAAAGCTGTACTGTGGAACATTTCAGGGAAAGCAACAATGGAATTACAACCTTTTAAGACCATTATTATTGTTTACAGTGTCAGACTCTGAATTGTAAATCTGTTGGTATTTGTGGGTTTCAGTTTCATGTTATATGACTTTTCCCATTAACATAATATTTTGTTTAAAGATGAATTGTGTAACTTTTCTGGTGGAGGCTCTGTCAACTGCTTTTATTCATGAATCTGTGTATCATTCGTTCATTTGTTTTTCAAAATAAAACCAAAAATAAGAAAATGAAAAAACAAAAATTTTCTTCATTATTTGTCTCCAAAACCAAAGTTTTCGATTTTGTGTTTAAATGAACAATAAAAAAATGGATAACGGAGATTCCATAACTGCGATGCCGGACGTTTGCGCTGCATACAGACTGAACCAGGACTGAACCAGAACTGAACCAGAACTAAAACAGGACTGAACCAGGACTAAACTGTCACTAAAGCAGGACTAAACCAAGAATAAACCAGGACTAAACCAGGTCTAAACCAGGTCTAAACCAGCACCGGTTCTTTCACCCAACGGTCTATGGGGACGCACCTCTGGACCCGTCCCATCACTCAGTCCTGGTTCAGTCCTGGGTTAGTCCTGGGATCAATCCTGGTTTAGTCCTGGTTTAGTCCTGGTTTAGTCCTGCGATCAATCCTGGTTTAGTCCTGGTTTAGCCACTATCCATTTTTTTAGTTATTCATTTAAACTCAAAATCAAAAACTGAAAAAACGAATTGTTATCTGTTATCTGTCGTTTTTTCATTTTGGTTTTGGAGACAAATAATGAAAAAAATAGTGTTTTTTTTTCATTTTCTTATTTTTGGTTTTATTTTGAAAAATGAATGAACGAATAATACACGGATTTTCGTGGATATGTAATTGCTTTGTCTGGAATGTTTCACAGTATGGCATTAAACCTTTCTATCTTCACGGAGCCCAAACTAGACCAAGTTACAGGTCAGATCTGTGGAAAGGCAACCCCACTCACAGTCAGAATACCTGCCTGTTTTTCTAGGTATTTTTAAGCTATAAACCCACCTGTAAAAGGTAGAACTGTTTAATGCCATACGACAACAAGCAGACCAAACTAAAAGTTGCATAGTACACCCTTAAAATTGATAATCACGATGGCAAAAGTCCGAATTTTCCATCATTCTGAAAACTGTAGATAGGCTAGGAACTGCCTTGAGTACAGTATAAGGTATGTTGCTTCATATTGCTCTATTCTCCTGCCAATCACCAGTCGCACTACAAAAGCTCCCTCTTGTTTCCCTCTTTGACACACTCCTTGTTAGCTTCCCAACTAACTTCTGCCCTGTGGTTTTAGCTTTGCCGAAGTAGAATTGTGACCTCCTTCTCTCTGGAAAATTGCAATTGGAAGCTGAATCGTAGCCCTTCACTCGTGGACGCTCTATTGTTAGCAGTATTCCAGGTAAAAGGTAATAAAGGTCTTCTGCATTTGTATCTTCAAGTAATCACAATCTGTTTTAACAAAGCCACTACTATACCCAAGTTAATTACATGATTGTATTATTTACTTCATCTTGAAACCTGCTGAACTTTTGCTTAATTACTTTATTTTAATATTGCATACTCCTTCACCAATGAAATGTGTCACACAAAAGTTCCATAAAAAGTTGAAATTAACACCCAGCAACAACTAAAAAGTCCACATCAGATTCCACAGCAGTTCAACAATATCCAGCTAAGTTAAAATGACTTAATTAAGAACATTTTACTTTATCTGAGTCGATAAGTGTGTTTTTCTTAATTCAAGCAACATTTGATTTTGTTTCATATTTTAAGTGCAAAAAGTTTTTGTTTTTCTTATTTTAAGTGTAGCAAGATGCATTCTCATATTATCCACTGGCAGATATTTTTACTTGTCAAGTGAAATTTACTCTAATTATGATAAAACTTTCTTAATTCAAGTCATCTGAACTTGACTAGATTCTGTTTCTTGCAGTGAATGTACGAATATGTTACTGATAGGGATGTAATGATATCCAAGTCTCACGATACGATATGGTCACAGTATGAAACTCACAGTACGATATTTATTGCGATATTGTGGGATATGGTGGGGAGGCTCATGATTAGGGATGTAACAATATCCAAATCTCTCGATATTTTCACGATATATATCTCACGGTATATTTATTGCGATGTTTTGTGGAGGCAAACAAAACTGTTAATATGATACTTTTTCCTCCTAAAATGCCTTGACAAGATTTAATCCAAAGAACTAAGTCTTAAAAGTGCTTAGAACTGTTATTTCTTGAAATGGAGCAAAAATCATGGTCTATGTAGTCTTTTTTTATCTGTTGCTGCAACATAACTCTTAATTTATGCAAAGAGACTTGTAATTTGATATATTGTGATGGTCCACGATATTATTGTGAGAACTTTGATGATACGATATCACAGTATTTTGGTTATTGTTACATCCCTAGTTACTGATAAAATAACAAGTAAACATACGAAACAGAAGTATTCACAAAACATTTTAGGCAATAATATTTCAACTGGTTCAATGTCAAGCATCTTATACCTGGGACACAATAGAAGCTCACAATTTCCATAATAACATAAACATAGACTGAGCGAGCGTGACATCACCCATAGCGTTTAGCTCCAGTCAAATGAAGCTCACAAGGCTAGAGGTTATAAATTGAATTTAAAGCCAAGTTCCATATTAGGATTAGGATTTATTTTCGGACAAAGTAGTGAAATAAAAACACCAGGATCCTGTAGAGCGGGTTAATATGAAAATTAAAGAAACTCACTGCAGCAGTTACAGAGAGAAGGGTGACATTTAAAAAAAAAAAGTAAAGTCAAATGGAAGTAGAGTTGGAGGAACCGGAAGTGCGCTCATGTTCACTTTGTACATTAGCTTTGTCCATTTATATATACAGTCTATGGACATATGGCATTTATTTTTTATTTAACTAAACTTATTGAGCTGAAAAGTACATTAAAACATCACAATAATATCACAAATCATCAAAAAATCTTGTGTTAAATGTGCTTTTTGAGCTTTAAACAACCCCACTATGGATATAAGTGAGCACAGAGCTGGTTAGTTTGGTTTAAAACTCTTAATATTTGAATTTTGCAAAAAGACTTCGGAAAAAATGAATGGAAAATTGACTTCCAGAACCAAAGCAGGCAGTCACTCTTGAGGTCCATATTTCGTTTATGTGTATTTCGTGTGAGGCTTTATTTTTAAAGGTGCACAGGTGGAGAGTCCGCTACCTGCTTGTTTCCATGGAGATGTTATTTCTTTCCCTAAAATGCTCCATGACATGACTTTAAACATTTCCATCTAGCATTTTTTTTTCATAGGGGTGTTTTTATTGCTCAAAAATACAGTCATTTCTTTTGTGAATATGGGCAACTCTCCACAGATCTGAATTGTAATGTAGTGCTGTAACCTAGCCTGTTTCATCAGCCGGTTTCACTTCGTAGAAACTGTCTGACCTTGCAGCATTAGGATTCGTTCACTTGACGATAGGCGGGTACTTTTTTTTAAATTTAACCAATCACTGCTATTTGGTCTTGACGTATGTAATGCGTCGCTAACGGGGTGAACTGGTATATTAAGCTTTTCCCAAATCTCGTAGGAAGAAGGGCAATAACGTCTTTCCTCTTCATAAAATTCACCAAACATTCTTTGTTCTGGCTTTAAATCCTCGATCTCGGGAATTGTTGCCAACACAGAATGTATGGCTCTTCGCTGATTGGCTGGTGCCTGAACTCGCACTTCCGGGGGTTTTTGCGAACCGTCTTGTGTATTAAGATTCCTGACCTAGTCGCAGGAGAGAAATGAAACTGAGTGGAAGCACTAGGTAACACCAGCCTGGCTAGCTATAACCTGCTTGCGACTGTAAACTGATATATAGGTTTAATCTACACTGTGGAACATTTTAGACTGTGTTCTCCAACCTGCAGCTCAGGAGCTACCAGCAACTCTCCACCCCCTTCCAAGTAGCTCGCCATGGGATTTCTGAATTACACATATTGTCCTGAATAACTCAAATTTAATGAATTAAATGCCTATTCTTATTGTAAATGTGTTAATTTGATGCCTGACTTTGTGCGCTCATAAATAAATAATGTTTTATGTTTAATGCTTTATCTAACTATACCTCATCTACGTAAGTCTTGCCATGGCTCTTGTGTATACTTTATGTCCTGCGACCACTAAAATGGGTAGCTCTTTGGAATTTTGGTTTTGCAAAGGTAGCTCACCCGGGAAAAACTAAACTATAGCAATTCCATGTAGACAAGCAGGTGGCGGACCCTCCACTAGCAATGCAAGGCTTTAACACCTGCACCTTTAACAATATTAGACTTTTATTCAAACACTTCCCAAAGCTACATGACAGTAAGTGAGATGTCCATACCTGGGTCTGACTTGGAAAAGGTGTCCACGTCCAGCAGGTTTCTGTATGGAGGGAAACACAAAAATGGAAATTAAATTCAGTCCGTGCGGCTCTGGTCAGGTTTAGTGTAAGACAATGTATTAATATATTCATTCATTTCCATTCCTGAAAACAGCCCTTATGCCGAGGTTTTCTCCTGAATACACTCTGACAGTCCCAGCTAAGCTCCAACTTCTGACACATTTAAATAAATCTTTCTTACTGTAACGGTCCAGAAGAGGCGCAGGGAGATGGGCAAAGCCACACAAAAGCCTCGGAGGTGAACAGTTTAATTGTGTTGGAAATTTATTCTAAATTAATTCAGCTGATAAAATTTGAATTATATTGTTATACTTTTTTTATTTTCACATTTTTTCATGTCATTATTTTTATTTTTTTATTTTTTCATAGTTGTCATCATTTCATATTCTTGTTCAAATTCAGCCTTCTCTGGTTCCAGGACCCAAACCTGCTTTTAATTCTGATAGGCTTCCAAAATTATTCTGAAAATAATAACTGGTGTTTTCAAATATTCAGCCCAAAAACAAAGAATGAAAACTCAATTTACATGATTTACATTAATAGAATTGTTACGTCATATATATGAGACAATGGCTCAGCTGTGGATATGACTGAAAGGTCTTTATTCTGCTCTCTTCTCTTTTAATGTTAACTTCATGATGATTATTTATGTTTTGATGTGTTTGTATTATGATTTTAAAGGTGCATTGTTATCGCTTTGGCTGAAATGTTTCACAGTATGGCAGGGGTGTCAAGCTCAAATGCACAGAGAGCCAAAATTAAAAACTGAGACTAAGTCATGGGCCAAACTACATATTTACTGAAAAATTTCAACAACATCTGCATGTTTTCTCTTCTTTTGAGATATGTAATGTTAAACATTTTCTTATTAAAATAAATGTTTAATAACAATTTTGCTTAAACACTCAATCCAGAACAAGCATTATACAAAATAATAACAAAATTTTAAATAAATAATGTCTCTATAGACTATCTGTAGCCGGCTAATATATTTGATATGATCTCGTGGGCCAAATATACTTATACTGTGTGCCAAGTTTGGCCCCTGGGCCTGAGTTTGACATGTTTGCAGTATGGCATTCAACCTTTCTATTTTCAAGGAGACCAAACCACACACCCACAGTTAGAACATCTGTTTTTCTAGATATTTTTGAGCTATAAAACTTGTAATGTAATAAATGTAAAGTGCAGGTGTTTAATGCACATGGAACACCTAAGATGGCAGACACAAAAGAGGGTAAGTACAAAAAAATATAATAATAATAAAATTACAATCAATTGGCAAATGTACTATTGCTCTTTTTGTTACAGGTCACTTTAACTGAAACAACAAACATTTAATCAATTACATGTTTTAAAACTTGATGACAGTTTGTCATTTTCAACATATGTCAGTTTAAAGATGCATTGTGTAACTTTTATGGTGGAGGGTCTGTGAAATGCTTTTCTCTATGGAGATGCTATTGCTTTGTCCGAAATTTTTCACAGCATGGCATTAAACCTTTCTAGCTTAGAGACAAAACCAGACCAATATTTGATATACTTGGTATGATCTCGTGGGCCAAATATAATTATTTTGCGGGCCGAGTTTGACATGTCTGCAGTTTGGCATTCAACCATTCTATTTTCAAGGAGACCAAACCAGACCAAGTTACAGGTCAGATCTGTGGAGTCACAGTAAAAATGCTTGTTTTTCTAAGTATTTTTGTGCAGTCAAACCACCTGTCATTGAATAAATGTAAAGTAGAACTGTTTAAAGTCATACTGTGGAACATTCCAGACACAGCAGTGACATATCATAGAAACAAGCAGGTGACAGACCCCCAACCACAAAGTTACATAGTGCACCTTTAATATCTCTCTTATTCTGAATTACATTTTGAATTAGTTTGTGTACCTATTGTGCTATACTAATAAACTGGTCTTGTCTATATATTTATGCAGAAATTGACCCTATCATAATACATTTTATTTCACAGATTTTACAGATAATTCTTAGCCTGTCCGAGTAGATGGTTGACAAATTTGGATGGCTTTTTGTTAAGTCACAAGTGTGTGAAAATGTGTGAGGCCAATTTCTGTCAGACACGACTCAATTTAAGGTGTGAACTTGAAAGTGGAATCCAGATTTCAGATTCTGGCTCCAAATGCACGTCCCTGGTCTTTCCTCGCTCATTATATTTGACTCCTGGATCTGAAAACTCAACTTTAAAGCAGAAGAAGTGAATGAATTTAAACTATATTTCGAGAGTTATAAAAAGTGGGGAATTGGTGGGGAAAAGGTGGGGAATTGACCGCTTGCTTGTCTCCATGGAGATGTTATTGGTTTGCCTGGAATTTCCACACTATGGCATTAAACTCCTGTGAGGTTTGGGACATGTTATAATGTTGTTACCTCCTCAAAAACATATGTGGATTTGCATTTTGTTTCATTCACACATTTCAGTAACTCTTTATTTTTAATCTGTCTACATCCCCAGTGCTCAAAATGCTCTGCTCCACATTGTGATGTCATGAAGAGGTAGTTTTCTAATTATTAGCTACTTTTTATCTTTTTGGTCAGGACAGACTGGCAATTCCAGAACTGAAATAATCTTTATTTATTTTACTATTTACTGCTATTTTGTGATTTTTATGTTTTCTGCTTTTATTGCTTTTATTGTTTTAGGACTGGTATGACCAAATTTTAACAATTTACCTTTTTGCTGTCTTCATTTTATGATCCCTGTGCACTTTGGAAACTGCTTTGTTTGTAAAATGTGATAAAAAAGTGGATTTGGATTTGAATTTGAATCCAAAGGCAAGGCAAGTTTATTTGTATAGCACAATTCGTACACAAAGTAATTCAAAGCGCTTTACAGAATAAGAAATACATTAAAATCACAATAAAAACAAACCAAAACATAAATAATCATCATATAATTAAAAAGAGAGAGAGACATAAATTTCATAAATGAGAGTGAATATCTTTCAGTCATATGCACAGCTAAACAGAACCATTTTGAGCCTGGATTTAAACAGAGTCAAAGCAGAGGCCTTATGATGCCAAATGATGCTAGTGAAGATGTGTGGAGTTTAAAAACACAGTGGAGCACTTCCTGTATTACCACATGACATCACAAGGTGGAACTGTGTTTTCTGTTTGAGAGAAAAACTCAACCTAAATCTGTAGGATATGATGTTAAACATGTGTGAATTATAAAACAAAACACAACTCCAGGTATGTTTTCGATAAAGAAACATTACAAACATAGAGCAGAGAACAGAGTAATATGAGCCCTTTAAATGTATCTGTAGTTTGGGCAGGTGGTTTATTTCTAAAGCCACACAGTGAAACATTCCAGGTACAGCATCTTCATGGAGACGAAAAAGCAGCAGAACCAAAAAGATAATATTGCGTTCCATTCATTTTGATTACCATAAGAACTACTGAGCTGTATATGTCTAGTATACATGCGCCTGTCTGTCTGTTTCTGCGTTTTATAGATTGTAAAACTCACTTAATCCCACAGCAATAAAAGCAGCATCCAGGTCAGAACTATTCACTATAATGCACTCAGCAGAGACATCCCATAATATCCACCACAACAGCAGGGGAAATATGAATACATTTAACATCATAGGATCACGTTTAATCATTAATCAAAAGCATAATGTATAGATTAAGTTGGTAATGTCTTTTAACTGACTCATGAAGCAATAATCTTCAGTGAAAGGGAAGTTCAACTCGGTCTGAAACATAATGTAACCGTGCATGTCTGAGTAGCTTTTCTGAATCTAAAGCCAGAATTATTGATAATTCAAAGGGCCCATAGTACGCTATTTTCTGTGTGTTATAATGTTGTTTCCTCATCACAAACGTACCTGCAGTTGTGTTTTGCTTCATTCACACATGTTCAACACACAAATTCTATATATTTAGGCTGAATCATTTGGATAACTTCAGCCCGGAATTGCCTCTCTATTAGACCCCATTTACACTGAAACGAATCCGCGTATCACTGTATCACCGTATCGGAAACGATCTGCGTCCACACACGTCGTTTCTGTGTCTGAAACCCTTTCTTATCCACGCAGCTTTGAGCATGTGTTTACGTTTTACAGAAACAAAACTTAAAACCGCATGGCTAATTTGCATAAACTGAGCGCTCAAAAAACAGCTCACTATTGTGCGCTGATGCAGTTCAGCTTCTGTCGGACTAAAGGACACGACTCAGTGGATTATATGTGTTCTTTCTGTGACAGAGGGGTGTTCTGCTGATGGTGAGTCTGTTCTGTGCTTCTGTCACGTTGGAGATGGTTCATGTTAAATTTTTCAGAGATTCTACATCTGCAGGTCATACACACAGACATATGAATATATTCCAGCCTCTTAGCGTTTAGGCAGTGAATTAGTTACTTCGCGGTACTTAAACCTACATCAGCGTATCAGCGTTTTCAGGTGTCCACACAGTGCCAGATCAGATCCGTACTCAAATTAATTTGTGGAAGCTGGCGGCAACAGATCGTTCCATCTCTGGAGCCATTTTCAATCGATAATTGTGGACAAACACGGCATCCAGAACGAAAACGATTCGAATACATACTAGTGTGGATGGGGCCTTAAACTAAATGTAAAAGGTAGCTGTTGACAACTTCTGCTTCATGACATCACAAGGTGGAGCAGAACATTTTGAGCTATGGAGATGTAGTCAGACTAATAATGAGGGATTATTCAAACATGTGTGAATGAAACACAACTCCAGGTATGTTTTTGTTGAAATAAACACATTATAACATGGCTTACAGCTCACCAGAATTAATTTTGTGTAATACAGGACCTTTAAATATTCTGTGCTCATGATTAAAATGCTAGCTCCAACCAGGAAAGAGGCTGAAAATTAGACTATGATTTACTAGATCTACTAGTAGCGTCTCTGTCAAACAAATAAACAAATATCCACTGAGAGTCGATGGGATTTTTCTGGTAAATTATTAACACCAGAATATTTTTCTGTGAAATATGTAGAAGGGAGAGGGTCTAAACAAAAGGTTTAACAAAATAATCCATAAAAGTCGACTAAGGTAAGTTAAAGATTTTATTTGTGTTATAATTGGACAACCTGGGGGAGTGGTTAATGATTTGTGGACTGTAGGTCGGGTGTATATTACTGGGCTAATAGGATGTTTACAATAAAGAAAATCAAACTGTGAATCCATTTATTTATTTTATGCATCTTGGAGAGAAGAGAAAAGTTGTTTTGTTTAGTTTTTTTCTCACAGTGGAGTCTTGGTTCAGTTTTCTGTAAAAACAAGTGTCTGATAATTGGTTTTGTCTATCAGATGCATAATGTCATTCTCAACAATTACAAAATGTATTTACAGAGGCATTCGCTGAGGTAGGACAAGAAGTGCTTATTCATCTAAAGAGAGCTGTATAAGTGTCCCAAAAAAAAAAACATTTTACATACACTATTAGTCAAATGTTTGGACACACCCTTTTATTCAATGTTTTAAATAATATGTAAAAAAATAAAATAAAATGTGTCTTGATCTTCATCTAAGTAACAACAATAGACAAACACATTCTTTTCAATGAAACTGAAACTATTTTTGTGCAGTATTAGTTAAAGCAGAATGTGTTTTTCTTGCAAATGTATGTAACTTTGATATGTGTATACTCTCTACATTTGATATGCATACAGAAGAGGGAAATATGTAGCAAAGGAAAAAAAAAAGTTTAATAATTTATAATAATTAATATTCGCCTAGTGCTGAAACACTGGTGATGTCCAAATAAAATTCACAATTTTCTGGTTAGACGGTTTGATTTGTGCAAGATTTTTCTCTGTTGATGTTCTTGGGCTGCTCCCTCTCCTCCAAAGCAGACATATTCAAGAAATTGATGTGCGAAGTTCTCACCCATAAATAAATAAATACACAAAATAAAAACACAAATAAACAAAAATAATACTGATCATGATACATGGGTTTTGGGAACTGATCTTATAGATGTATTAAAGGTCCTCAAAATTACACAGAATTGACTCTTGTGAGCTTTAAGTTATGTTATAATGCTCCTCAAAAACATATCTGGAGTTGTGTTTTGTTTCATTCACATTCACATATTCACATATTTGAGGAATCTTTTATTATTACACTCTCTGCATCTCCAAAGCTCAAAATGCTCTGTTCCACCTCGTGACATCACGAAGCGGAAGTTTTCAAGTTAACAGCTACCTTTGACCTTTAGTAGAGATTAGCAATTCCAGAGCTGAAATCATCCAAATAATTCTAATGAAAATGTATGGAGTTTAAAAATACAGTGGAGCACTTCCTGTGAGTGTTTCCTGTTTGAGAGAACTCAGCCTAAGTATGCAGGGTCTATGTGTCAAATATGTGTGAATGAAATAAAACATAACTCTGAGTCTGTTTGTGATGAGGAAACAACATTATACCATAGATCAGAAAATATATTTTTGATTTTTAGAAACAAAAATCAGCAATATTTAGCCATATGTGGTTATCTTTGCTGAAGGCTGGTGAACACAGTAATTTAGACTTACCCATAAGCAGAACATTTCAAGTTTTTTTATTCATCAGAACCAATGATTACTGGAATTTGATTTGGCTGCCTCAAAGGTCCACTTTGTAACTTTCCTGGAGGAGGGTCCATCAAATGCTTTTCTCAGAGAAGATGTTATTGCTCTGTCTGAAAGATTTCACAGTATGGTATTAAACTTTTCTATCTTCATAAAGACCAAACCAGGCCAAGTTACAGGTCAGATCTGTGGAGAGGTGACCCCACTCACTCTCAGAATACCTGTTTTCGAGATATTTTTAGCTGAAAAACCACCTGTAATTGGTAGCGCTGTTTAATGTCGTACTGTGGAACATTCGAAGCAAATCAATGACATAATCATAGAAACAAGCAGGTGGCAGACCTCCAACCAAAAAGTTACATAATGCAGCTTTAAATCTCCACTTTGGAATACTGAAAACTGCTCAAAGATGTTCGCATTTCTGAGGCCGGTGGAGGATTTGGCCCACAGGTTTCGGGCATGTCTCAGGAGGCACTTTTGCAGGGGAACATCATGTATTATTCAGGAAGAGAAGTGGACAGGCTCCTGCAGAGAGAGGTGCAGCTGGCCCTATCACTGCTCCCTCATCCAAACATCCTGCTATCTCCCGTTCATCTATCACACCGGTGTAACGGTCAAGTGAGCACGCAGACAGACTGGGGTGGGGATGGGTGGTCCTAAGATCAATAGTGTATAATGTTGAAATAAAGGCTTCACTGTTTTAAAGGGACCTTATTATGCTATCTATATCTCTGTTATAATGTTGTCTCCTCGTCACAAACAGGCCTGGAGTTGTGTTTTGTTTCATTCACACATTTAACACACAAATCCTGCATATTTAGGCTGAGTTCTTCTCTCAAACAGAAAACACTCTGTTCCACCTTGTGATGTCATGTGGTAATACAAGAAGTGCTCCATTGTGTTTTTTTATGTATCTCCATACACCTTCACTAGAATCATGTGGATAATTTCAGTTCTGGAATTGCTTCTCTGTACAAACAAAAGGTAAAAGGCAGCTGTTAACTTGAAAACATGACATCACAAGGTGGAACAGAGCATTTTGAGCTTTGGAGATGCACAGACTAATAATAAAGCATACAACACAACTCCAGGTATGTTTTTGAAGAAGTAACAACATTCTAAAAGCTGCCACACTCTACAGGATTTTTCAGTCTCAAACGATTTTTTAAAGTGCAACAAAAAGTGCACACTATACAGACACATAGAGAATCTTAGGAGATTTTAAATCTCTAATCCCTTTTTCCTGTTTGGAGTAAAACCACTCACTTTGAGACTCAAAAAGATCAGAGCACTGCACTTTTAGTTTAGATACAAGTCAAAACTGTGTTATTATTACTTTAGATACATGATTTTTAATGTACAGAATGTTGTTGATAAAGTGCCCAGGAAGTAGTGTATTGCTAATCTGCAGCTTCACCCTGATCCGTGCGCTGTGTGCATGTAAACAGACACATGAGGAGCTACTCTCACCTTTTTACTTTTACAGAAAGCTTCATATGGGATTAAAAACAATGTTATGTGGACTTGATGACATTATTTGCAGAGGACAAATTCTACGGATAATATGGATGAGATGCTGCAATTTAAATTTACAACTTCTCGAGAGGTGAGTAATAATTATTTTCACTATTTACTAAGTTTGTATCTTGCTCACGCTGTCTGCCCCTGACGCTCTTTTTTTATTGGCTGCTACTGTAGCGTAGCTGATGTTTGGTGGTTACGATCTGACAGAGCAGCTTAGAGTCACACACACACTCACACGAGGAGCACAGTGGCTTTAAAATCACAGATGAAGACACAAAGTTGGGTCACGCCTCCCTGAACTGAGGGAGAAACAAATCACAGCCAAAACTGAGCAAATTCTCCTGTAGTGTGCGATGACCTTCACATGGTTAAAAGCTCATGAGTCCGTTTTGCGTAATATAGGAGCTTGAATGCATGTGTCTGTAAGCACGATTGTGTCATCCTTTGGGTTCTGTTTTGTATTGATATGTTGCAGCTGATGTGATCAACATTCCCAAGAGTTGTGATGCTAACTGTAAGCACTGCTCTGTCTGAGGATTTGTTAGACTTTAATCAGATTTTTTTTTATTTTAACACAAACTAACATGAAAGAACTCTGCTGGACTGCTGGACCTATATTAGGTGAGATAATGAGAACAATGTAATATGGTAAAGCTCATAAAAAGTCAATTTAAAAGTAAAATCTTTGAAACCCATAAAAGACCAACCCCATAAAAATACACAAAACCTCTGGAGTAAAATCATCTGTAACATAATAACAATCTTTTATGTGACAATAGAACTCTGAGTGCAAGTGCAAAAGTTCAGAACTGAATACCTGGAGGAGGATTAGCCTGGAGCCAAGCCACGGGCCAGGAGAGGTCAAAGTTCACACATAAGAGACAGCACCACAGTGTCTCTCTCTATTCCTCTGTCTGTTAAGACGTTAGAAGATATTTTTACATCAAACAGCCCCCAAGGCAGCAGTTTGAAAGGTATTTTTCAAGTTTGAGAAATGTAACATACACTTATTCACATATTTGTCTGTTTTGTGTTTTTTACACCACACTCCAAGGTGCATTATGTAACTTTTCTCTTGCGGGTGCTTTCCTGTTCCTCGAATATTTCACATTATGACATTAAACTCAACTATGTGCAGGGGTTACCTCTCCACAGATCTGACCATTAACTTGGTGGCATATGCTGGCTTCATGGATACATAGATAAGTTTAATGCCATACTGTGGAACATTCCAGGCAAAGCAATAACTATAGAGACAAGCAGGAAAGCTACAGGAAAAGGAAAGTGCACCTTTAATGGCAGAATCATAAAAACAGATACATAAGTTATCAAAGTAAATAGTAGCGATTTGAATAGTGAAGTCCATCATATTTTAGCCTTAATATAACTGAGATTCATTCAGACTTCATTATATACTTTCCACTTTAGTCTTATCAATTATTAAATTACATTTGCCTAAAACCTCCTCTTTTATAGTCTCAGAGGAATTGCTGTCTGCTCCTCCAATACTTCTCTTAAATGCAGTTAAAGAAAACCTCAAATGTCACTCTAATTAAGCTGTTCATTTACCTGCCACACAGTTCAAGTGAGCAAATGCCTTAATATGTGCCTCTGCTTTTTAACCACTGAACTCTACTTTTGACAGTACGCAAAGGAAAACCACAGCACTAGAGAGAGCTGCTCAAATGGATGATTCTTGTAGTCTACATAATGCCGACATATTCATATTTACATTAACATTTCAACTGTGCAGACGACATGGCAGGGGCAGAGTGGTTAGCGTTTCACACCTCACAGCAATTTGGGAATCTTTGAGGCGAATCAGGATGTTCTGTCTCTCACAGCTCTGCTTGTTTGAGTGGGTGTGGACACAGGCTCTCACTGTACCACACTAGTACACTAAAGGACATGCATCTTCTGAACAGGTGAGTGAACAGTTTTCTTGCACAGTGTCACTACAACAAATCTGAGTGTTCATTATTGTGAGAAGAAACAGAATGTTTTCAAAATGATTCACAAGTATTGGCACTATAAAGAAGCATAAATTAAATATTTAATTTAGTTAATTCTCACTGTCTAATGCATTAAGCTCTTCCTCTAATATGTGATCTTGTCATCTTTATAAAATCAAACATTCTGGATGGAATGTAATGCTAATATGGCACAGACACATAAAAAGCATTTTATTTGGTTTATTTGAAGTGCATGGCTTGAAAATATGCTTTTATGTGTGCTTATAATTAATCGTGACCTGGAAAATCACTTTTAGGCAAACAATTACTAATCTTGACATCCCAATCTGCCAGAAACCCCAAAACAGTACAGATTAATAGATGAGATCAAACCTGGATATTAAATCTCTTGAAACCCCTCACTCATTTTACGCTTATTTTTCTACGTGGTCGCCTTCATTTGCCCGTCTAATCACTCTAAAATCTGGCAACAAATTCATGTGTTTGCGAGCGCGCCTGGGGTGATATGTTTCTCTATCCCAAACACCGTTACGCACAAGCAATTGTCAAACTCAGCCAAACTCACCTCTCTAAACCACAGTATTGTCACGTCTGCTTCACTTTACAAGCTACATGTCTACTGTACAATACTTCTCTGTACTCTGTTGCACCGATAAAGCACTTTCACTGAAGGACTGCATTCATAGATCGTTCTTTCCTTTCGCTGTTTCAACTAGAACTGTAAATGGATAGTACTCGGAGCACAAACGCACTTTTACGCACTTACCGGCACGACACTGTAACTTCTATTTTAGTTGCAGGGACTCTGGTGTTGAGAGGATCAAATTCCCCTATTGAAGCCATCATCTCGACCCACGACGCGCGCAGAGCATCCACGGACACACGCACTTCACGGCGAGGAAAGCGGAGTGGGGGAAAGGAGCGGTTGAACGTAGATGCGGTAGCGTGTTTAGCGATCGGTGACGCGCGCTCGCTGTAGATCCATCCGCGGTGTGCAGCTGGTGGGGTCCTCGGCTCTGGAGCGGCGGAGGAGGGAGCGGCAGAGATACGCGCGGGCAGAGGGGAGAGAAAGTTGTGATTTAAAGTTCATTCATCCTCCGTGCGTCCGCGCTGTCCGCCCAGTGTTCCAGAGAAGGAGGAGGAGGAGGTGGTGGTGGAGGAAGAGGAGGAGGAGGTGAGCAGAGCCACTGGGAGATGGTATACACACGCACACAGGCGCAAGGAACCAGAGGTGGCTGGCTTATTACAGGTAGAAGCTTTGATTTAGGAGAAGCGTGTCGCAGGTTGCAAAGGAGAGAGTTTGGATCACGAAAGGCACAATTACGCACACTTTTTGGTGACGCTTGTTTTAGAAGTATTAAGCCAGGCCTCCAGTAAAACTAGCTGGCTCTTTTTGGTCTATACATTAACTAAATATGGATGAGAGGAACCAGAATTTTGAGAGATTAGTCCAGAGAGAACGAAGAGATTTTGATATGTGGTCTATACAATTTTGACCTCACATTTTTTGCATTTCTTTTATTTTCTATTTTTACCATTATTGTATCCCTTACATCATCTATTTAGCATATATTTAATCATAATTATTCTTTGTTTTATATTATCTTCAGGCCCGTATAAGTCTTGTCTAATTGTTTATGGCAATTTCATTCACATGAGATAAACTTAAAACAAAAGAAGAGTGATGGTTGTAAGAATATATTATCATCAATAAGCAAGTTAAACCTTATAATGTGTGACCTATGAACTGTAAATCCATTCTAATCATTTCGCTTGGCAGTGGTATATGAAGGTCATTCTAGTCAACAACAGTCTCTTGTCTATAAATCTTTGATGATAATTGACAAATGGGGTTAATTCTTTAATCAATTCCATTTGTGTCTCATAACCCAATAAAAAGAGAGCTCCTTATGACTCATCGGCCCAAGAAGAGTCTCACGTATTAGATTTGATTTATTATTACAGTTACAAATAAAACAAAATGGCGTCGTATTCTGATTTATAGTTTCTGTTTTGGCTCTCTTTTCTTGAACAGCAACGTTTGTTCATGCCTGGGTTGCTCAATGGTTAGTTAGTTCTTTGGTCAACTGGAATAATCATTTCCCATGTTATAATGATTCATGAATAACACAAAAATGACCTTTAACACTTCAGTTTTTCTGCAGAGCGAAGGGGTTTTAGCAGAAGTGTAAAGGTGCACGATGTAACTTTTTGGTTGGGGGTCCGTCACCTGCTTGTTTCTATGGCGATGTCATTGCTCTGCCTGGAATGTTCGACAGTATGACTTAATAAACAGCTCTACTTTATGTTTATTAAATTACTTGTGGGTTTATAGCTCAAAAATACTTAGAAAAACAGGCATTCTGACTGTGAGCGGGTTAGGCTCTCCACAGATCTGACCTGCAACTTGTTATGGTTTGGTGTCTGTGAAGATAGAAAGCAATAACATCTTCATGGAGAAAAGCATTTGACAGACTCTCCACCAGAAAAGTTACACAATGCACCTTTAACACTTATTTTGCCCAACCCTCTGAACATATAGAACTCAATACAAGATGAAAGAAAATCTATTTACAGAAAAAAATAAAATAAAAATCCTCTACAATATTATAAGTGAAGGAAAGATCTACCTAAGTATATCTTAATGGTGAATGGGTTGAAAAGAACAAAATCCTTTCAGTGCTAATTATGATACAAAATTCAAGATTTTATTATCATTGTTATAGAAAAACAAAACAGAAAAATAACATTTAGAGCATCAAACACTGCATAGTTTTGATGTTATGTGCAATAAGAACCAAGACCCCATCCAATAACCCCATAAATAACCCCAGAGTAAACATGAGCACATATGTAATAAACAGTAACAGTGACAGCAGCAGCATGAAGGGCAGATCAGCAATAAAGTGCATCACAGGGACAGACAGTCAGATATGTGGAGTTTAAAGGTCATATATTAATCTAAATAGACTCTTGTGAGCTTACGTCATGTTATTATGCTGTCCCCTCATCAAAAACAGACCTGGAGATGTGTTTTGTTTCGTTCACAGATGTTTGAGTAATCTATTATTAGTCTGTCTACATCTCGAAAGTTCACAATGCTCTGAGTGATGTCATGAAGCAGTAGTTTTCAAATTAACATCTATATTTTACCTTTTGTTTAGTAGTGATTAGTAATTCCAGGGTTGAAATTATCTACATGATTCTAGTGAAGGTGTATGGAGTTTAAAACACATTGGAGCGATTCCTGTATTACCACATGACATCACAAGATGGAACATGGTGTTTTCAGTTGCAGCGAAGAACTAATGTGCAGGGTTTGTGTGTTAAATTGTGTGTAAATGAAACAAAAGAAAACACAACACAACACAACACGTATGTTTGTGATGAGGAAACAACATTATAACAAAAGTATAAAAATAAGCATAATACAGACCCTTTATTGTCCATCCATCTAATTTCTTCTGCTTATCTGGGGCTGGATCGCAGGGACAGCAGCCTAAGCAGGGACTCCCAGACTTCCTTCACCCCAGACACTTCCTCCAGCTTCTCCAGGGTGACCCTGAGGCGTTCCCAGGCCAGCTGAGAGACACAGTCCCTCCAGCGTGTCCTGAATCTTCCCTTTATTGTCATTACATAATAAAAATGAAACATGAATTTTATATGTTGTAGCTCTTTCAAAAGGAACTCAAAGATGATTTATAACTGAGCATGAACAGAGAACAAAGAATTACATAAAGGAGCACTGCTCAGTATTTCTGGGGGAGGGTTTGCCACCTGCTTGTCTCCATGGAGATGATTGCTTAGCCTGGAATGTTCCTTGCTATGACATTAAACATATCCCTCTAGCATTTATTAATTCTGGGTGATTCAGTCGCTCAAAAACACAATAATTCCTTCTCTGAATAGGGGTGACTCTCCATAGACCTGACCTGTAATGTAGTGTAGTGCTGTAACCTGCTTGTCTCTTTGCGATAGATCACAGGTTTAATCTATACTGTGGAACATTCCAGACAAAACAAAAACATTTCCATGGAGACAAGCAGGTGGCGGACCCTCCACCAGAAATGTTATACAGTGCTTTGTATCACATGCCCCTCTATAGTCTAAGAAGTACATAGGAAATACTTTACATATACTGTAGTAGGACTAAGTGACAGTATCTTTCCCAGGGCTGTTACTCTCTAAATTTGCACTTAATGCCCTTTAACCTGCACTAATGTGTATGCTAATGTTATAAACACTATAGTCGCTCGCTCTTATGTGCATAGTAACTGTCAACTGTTACATAATATTCCTGTTGTACGTGTATTTTTATCTAGGCTTGCTTGTAAGCCTGTCATTTTGAAGCTTGACATATAGATAAGTGTTGTGATAAACAATGATATTAAAACTACTAAATGCCACTGATTAAGATTGGAAATAAAGGAAGCATAATCTCTGTACATCCTTTTTAAATAGAAAGTATCATTAGAGTCCATATTATGCTATTTTCTGATCCATGTTATAATGTTTCCTCATTAAAAACAGGTCTGGAGTTGTGTTGTGTTTCAGTCACATGTTTAACACACAAACTCTGAGTTCTTCTCTCAAATGGAAAACACTGCGCTTGAGGCTAGGTTTATATAATGATGGTCTGAACAGAAGACCCAAAAGTGGCGTCGCATCTTCACTTTTTATTCTGCGTTTAGATTAGCGTTTTTGGGAGAAAATCGACGTGCAAACGGTGACACAAAAGTGTGTGGAATTTAATTGGGTATGCATGCCATCCGACATATTTGTTTCTGTGTACTGTATGTATGTGACGTAAACGCGTACGTGACTTGAGCAAATCTGATCAGAGTTTTGAGTCTTGGGCAGTGTAGATGGAAACGCTACGGCGGAGTGTATTTAACTTTTCCACTCTGCAGGGTGGTTTCCGTTTTTTACATTTTTAAGCCCCAAAAACACCGTCACCATCTAAAGAAAGGCACTTCTGAAAAAATAGTTTGTCGCTTTTACCCACAAACAACAAACACCTTCACTAGAATCATTTGGAAAATTTTATCGCTGGATTTGCCCATCTCTACTAAACATTGTTAACATAAAAAATTACCACTTCATGACATCACAAGGTGGAACAGAGCATTTTGAGCTCTGGAGATATAGACAGACTAATAATAAAGGGTAACTCAAACTTGCATGAATGAAACAAAACAAAACACAACTCCAGGTATGTTTTTAATTTGTGTATCATTCGTTCATTCGTATAATATAATTTTTTTTTTTCTTCCAAAATGGAAAAAATGGATAACGACCGTTTCCTGTTTTCATGACTTAAACTGCGATGCCGGACTGAACCAGGACTAAAACAGGTCTCAGTCCTGGTCTCAGTCCCGGACTGGTCCAGGTTTCCTGATCACATCTGGGCCAGTCCCGGCACTCCTGATTTAGTCCTGGTTTAGTCCTGGTTTAGTCCTGGTTTAGTCCTGGTTTACCGGACCAGGACCAGGACTGAGACTGGTTTAGAGCTGGTTTAGACCTGTTTCAGTTCTGGTTCAGTCCGGCATCGCAGTTTAAGTCATGAAAACAGGAAACGGTCGTTATCCATTTTTTCCATTATTCATTTAAACATAATTGAAAAATGAAAAAACAAATCATTATTCATTTTTTCATTTTGGTTTTGGAGACAAATAATGAAGAAAACAGTTCTTTTCATTTTCTTAGTTTTGGTTTTATATTGAAAAACAAATGAATGAATGTTACACAGATTGTTTTTGATTAAGTAACATCTTTATCACGGTTTAAAGTTCACAGGAGTCAATGTTGCGTAAAACAGGACCTTCAAAGTTGAATCTAATCTCATAGTTTTGTCAAAATACAGTAAATACACACAGTAAATATAAATTCATAGCATAACTGTGTTGAACATTCTCTATTCTCTTCATCCAGGCCACTCAGTCACATCAGAGCTGGACACATGACCAGTAGATCTCTCTTCATAAATAATACAAGGCTGTTACAAAGTGCCTGTTTGAGCCTGACCTTTGCCACTCAGAACAAAACAGATTAGAGTGTAGGTCTGAGTACTTTATAGTCTCCTCACAACCAGCCTCAGTCAAAAGCAATTACTACATATAAACATTTAAAGGGCCCATATTACTGTATTTTCTGATCTTTGTTAGAATATTGTTTCCTCATCACAAACAGACCTGGAGTTGTGTTTTGTTTCATTCACACATTTATCACACAAACCCTGCAGATTTAGACTGAGTTCTTCTCTCAAACATAAAAAAAATAAATAAATAAAAAAAATCATGTGGTAATACAAGAAGTGCTTCACCGTGTTTTTAAAGAAAGAATCATTTGGATTAGTTCAGCCCTGGAACTCCCAATCTCTTCTGAATTACTGTAAAAGTAAACTTGAAAACTACTACTATGTGACATCACAAGGTGGAACAGAGCACAGTAATAATAAAAGGTTACGCAAACGTGTGAATAAAACAAAACTCAACTCCAGGTATTTTATCGAAGAGGTAACAACATTATAACATGGTTTAAAGCGCACAAGAGTAAATTTTGTGTAATATAAGACCTTTAAAGTTTCATTAATCCTTTTTGAATCTCCAATTTTTATTTGTTTTTAAAGAAAATGTCAGTACATATTACATAACACATCATACAGAAGGTTCTGAACATATCTTTAATATATGTGTGGCATTCTCACTAGACTAGAACTAGGCCAGAGCATGTATAATTCATAACTGTGAAATCCAGTGCATTTGCCTGAAATCGCTTTCAATAAAGAACACATATTAATGAATACAACTGTGTGGAACCATTTTATTTTGAAATCTTTCATGTATAATCGATTGTTTTCCTTTTGAATATGAATTGTTGGGAGTGGGAGTTCACAACAACAGCCTTTCATGTTGTTTTTGTCATCAGCGATTCTGCGATATGAAAAAGAAACTGTCTTTGAGTTTCCTTTGTTTGATTTTTTTTTTTGCAATTGGGCAGTGCTGGAAGAAGTACTCAGTTTTGTTACTTAAGTAAAATTTCAGATACTGGAGCAAAAAATGAAAAAAAAAAAAAAAAAACTTGACATAAGTAAAAGTATTAAAGTACCTATTTAAACATTTTCTGAAAGGTGCATTGTGTAACTTTTCTGGTGGAGGGTCCATCAAATTATTTTTTTCATGGAGAAGTTATTGCATTGCCTGGAATGTTTCATGGAGACAAAGCCAGATCAAGTTACAGGTCAGATCTGTGGAGAGGCAACCACACTAACAGTCAGAATGCTTGATTTTATTTTATTTTTTTCTTGGTATTTTTGAGCTATAAAACTATGGAGTAAGAAAGCTGTCAAAAATATTCGTGCGCATAAAATAGAAATCCGTGCATATTTGGCTGTAGTTGCGCATAAAATAAATATTTGTAAACTCTCAAATGAGTCCAGTCGTACATAAAATATATTGTGTGTATTTTATCCATCAGAATACAAATTGAAAAATTACGACGTCATGAATTACAATCATGAAATGAAAATTTACGATTACGCTTTCATCAGTACGAATACGAATTCACAGACGGAACTTTACTGTCAAAAATACGTCATCACTTCACAGACATTATTCATCGAGCAGAAGAAACATCGATCAAGATCAAGACTGCGCAGCTCAAGTTTGTAGCAGAGGGTAAAAACAGAGTAATAGCACAAGAAGCTACAACAGCGACCAACAAGTGGGTTAATTAAAATCTATTGTAAAAATGTCTTGAATTCGGGAACCGAACGCTGCTGTATAATATTGTGTAGAAACACCTCCTTTGAACGGGAAATTGCACCTGTATGTTAGATAACATAGTGGAGCCAGTTGGCTAACATCCGACGTAACGTTATCCCAGGGCTAATTAGCAAATATCAGGTTCTCTGTATGTTTAGATTAAAACATTCACGACTACAGCCACAGCGAGCATCAGTCAGTCTTCACTTCAGCTGCATTTCAGACAATGGGTTTTTCATGAGTTATAATGGGTTATAATGAGCAAATCCATCCACGTCACGGTGACGTTATACTTACCGGTAAATACTGTAATATATACCAAGGTGTTGCCTGTAAACACGAACATTAATTGTTGCTGGAAGCTGCATTAAACTGTAATGTGTAACATTTCATTAGCTGTGACGTCTGTAACCAGGACAGTTTGGTAGTGTTTGGTGTAAACTGGGACATTTCAGCGTCCCGAGGAACATTTGGTGGCATTTCATGCGAGAAACTACAGCCAAATATGCACGGATTTCCCAAATACGCATGGATTTCTATTTTATGCGCACGAATATTTTTGACAGCTTTCTTACTCCATATAAAACCAAATGTAATTGAATAAATGTAAGGTAGATTGGTTTAATGTAATACTGTGGAACATTCTAGACAGAGCAATGACATATCCATAGAAACAAGAAGATGACAGACCCTCCACCAGAAAAGTTATACAGTGCATCTTTAAAGAGCAAAAAGAGTTTTCACAGATTTTGAGATCTAATAAAGCTTCAAATGTAGTGATTTTGATTGTGATCTATGCTGATTTTTGTTCAACAGAAACAACTGAATTGATAGTTCTGTATTAGATGTTTTTATTTTTGTTTTCTCAAATTATAAAAGTGTTCCGAATAAACCGTCTGACTTTTGTGCAGGTCTCAGACAAAAATAAAAACTACTTTTACTTTTCAGTCCTGTTCAGAAATGTAGTAAAGTAGAAAATACAGATACGTGCTCTCAAATGAAGTGAAGGAAAAAGTCAAATGTCTCCACTTTAAAGTACAGATGTCTAAAATGTCACCTTAAGTACAGTACTTTATTACTTTTACTTCGTTATGTTCCACCACTGATTGTGTATTGGCACTTGTAAAGCGTTGAAACTTAACCAAGGCTGCAGTTCAGTGGAGCAGAGAATAACGGTCAATTTGTGTTAGACGGCTATTCCCAAGTGTACTAATAATAGGCCAATATATAGACTTTTGAGAACGCTTAGAAGAAAGGTGCACCAAGTGTTTGTGTGGTCATCAATTAAGCTTCAGATTTGGTAGTAGTAGGTTAAGCGTATGCACAAAATATTGAAGAAATAAATTGTCTTATTACCCTATTTTCTGATCTATGTTATAATGTTCTTTTCTCATCACAAACAGAACTGAAGTTGTGTTTTGTTTCATTCACACATGTTTAACACATAAACTGAAAACACGGTTCCATCTTTTGATGTCAGTGGCAATACAGGATGTGCTCCATTATGTTTTTATTGTGTACTGTGTTATTATTTGGATGGTTTCAGTCCTAGAATTGCTAATCTTTTCATTAATTCATTCATTTATTTATTTGTTTGAGCCAGGTACAACAAAAATTCAAAAAACAATAACAAAAACAGGGATATGTACCTGAACATATATGGGACCTGGTGCTCAAAAGGAGTAGGATGAAGTTTAAAAGGCTTAAGAGTCCTACCCCAGTTGTTTTACATAATCACGTGGTTCACACAATTTTTTTGTATACACCTTTGGAGTGCTTACCTGTCACCAATCTCTACTGAACTAAAGGTAAAAGGCAGTTGTTAACATGACATCACAAAGTGGAACAGAGCATTTTGAGTGTTGGAGATGCAGACAGACTAATAATAAAATAATTACTCAAACATGTGTGAATGAAACAAAACAAAACAACTCCAGGTCTGTTTTTGAGGAGGTAACAACATTATAACATGGCCTGAAGCTTACAAGAGTCAATTTTGTGTAATATATAACCTTAAAGTTTATAATTAAAATGAAAAAGAAATTCTGCCCAAACATGAGATACATATATTTACAGTACGTTCTTATCCTGCGTGTGACTTGTGTCTGCTGAGGTGTCATAGAGGATTAGGGTCAACCACTGTGACCCACCTACAAAAGGTCACTAGTTTCCCTTTTGAAGTCAAACCACCAAGCATGACACCATATTTTGGTTTTATCTTTTAAATAGTCCTGAAAGAAATACTTTACTATACAATGCCCATGCATGCAAGAGTTAAAAATGCACTGTTACTATAAATGAACCAAATTGGTAACACTTTATTTAAGGGTACACTTATTAACATTTAACTACCTGATAATTAGCATAGTTGTAGAAGGTTAATTTGTTATTAATTAGTATTTATTCAGCCCTTATTAATGTCTAATTCCCCATAAGCATATTCTGCTATTAGTTAGACATTAACAAACATTTTCCTATTAATACACTCCTTATTACTGCTTATTAGTTTGATACTAGGCCATTTTTGTCCATGAATTATGATTCTAATCAGCTTTTGGTGGTGTTAAGGACTAGTAGCGCAAGAAATGTACTGTAGGTTTTATTATTTGCACTTAATAAATTTTTCTTATTCTTGTGTAATAAAACACTCTGTTAGGTGTTAAGCCATGAATTAAGTCATTAAGCTCTGAATATGCTCCCCATTCTAAAGTGATGTTTTGATCATAGTTAATAAATGATTAGTTTGACACACCCACACACACACACAAAATGAAATATGGTCCCTGTTCTAAAGTGGTCTCTTCTTCACACTTGATTCATGTATCATGACATGCATATTCATAGTTAATATATGAATAGGTAGTTTTACAAAACAATTCATGGACAAAAATGGCCTAGTATCACACTTATAAGCAGTAATAAGAAGTGTATTAATAGGAAAGTGTTTGCAAATGTCTAACTAATAGCAGAATAAGTTTATGGGGAATTGGACATTAATAAGGGCTGAATAAATACAAAGTAAGGACAAATTAACTATCTACAAATATACTAATTAGCAGGTAGTTAGATTTTAATAAGTGTACACTAAAACAAAGTGTCACCACAGAATTTAATGACTTTCAGGAAGCGGTGCCATTGTTCAACCTCAAAGACGTGATTGCATGTCAGTTGAAAACACTTAAGAGTTTGTGGAGGCAATCCCAAACAAATAATGATAATCTTAAACATTTTGGATATTTCTTTCAAAAACAGTCAATCTCCGGTAGAGCTACACTGACTCTTGCCCACCATCTGAGATTATGACATCATCCATTTACCGTATGATGCAATATGTTTTTTTCTTTAGTACTCTGATCAAATGTTACTCTTTTCCAAACCTGATCTCCTGGTTGGAGCATCTCATCATGAAAAACTGGGCTGGAAAATATATGTTTTATGTATGTTCACAGTATGGACTATAATCACCTTATTATGTTCAGCCTTTTACTGTAAATAGGTCACGGATCACTCAGCCTGTCGCTCCAAACACAAAACACTGCTCTTTGTTTTCAAGGATTCTACACAGAAGACGTCAAAAGCACGTCAATCAGGTACTCTCATTTGCCTGTGAGTAATTGACAGAGCCATATAGTCCTATGTATTATGTTTATATGGTTCACGAAGCAGGGCGTATTTGGAGAACGGATTGCCTTCTTCTCTTTGCATTTTTCCGCACAGGAGTGAACACCAGCGCTCCCTGTATTTGGTCAGACTCTTATCATTTTAATCCCATATCAGTAATACTTCACAGACCGCCATTTCCCATAACTCCGGCTCCTAAATGTCGATTTCGCCTGATAGGGGCCATTAGTTTGGATTCTTGATAGTTGCAATGTTGATAGAAAGATGTTTAAATGTTAGGAGTGTGTGTTCGGTGTCTATAAATACAAGCTGTTCAATAAAGCTTCTGCGTTCATATAAACAGTGTAGACGGTGTAGACTTAGACAAACTTTATTGATCCACAAGGGAAATTATTTGGACAAGTAGCTCAAGCATCACCATATATTATAATAAGAAAGAGCAACAATATGAATAGTAATAATAAATACAAAAGAACGCAAAAATGTCAAGAGACGGGTGGGTGCACGACAACAGCATTCGTTTGTGGGAGCTGGAATCGCACCATTAACCTGTTTGTGAGTGGATCTGCCCGCTCAACTAATAATCTTTATGCCGAGAGAGGGATTCAAACCACTAACCTTCAGATCAGTGGACAAAAAACTCTAATTTCTACCAACTGAGTACGTGTACAAGTAAAAATAAAATATAGAAATACGGTAATACAAATTTAGGTCAGCAGTATACAAGAGGTCATAAGGAAACTAGTGCAAAGATGAAATAATGATTGACAGGACATAGGGTTGTAGTCGAGTGACGTTCGTTTGGTCTTCAGTGAATTTATGTTACTAGGTTTTTTTTTCAGACCAACTGTCTTCCTATGACTGTTGGTGCGTTCGATTATTCATCTGACTTGGAGGTCCGAGGACGTTGCCTAGAGACATGCGCTGACACGCCCCTTTTCCTCTGACGGCGCAACTCGGAAGAACTCAGAGTTCCCAGGGTCACTTTTAAGTATGAGCTGTTTTCATTGTGTTTGGACGCTTTGGTGGTTTTAATGGTAATTTCAGTCACTCGTATCACTGCAATACCTTACTGTGTCCGTATCACTGCCTATCGGTCTGGTAGGCCAATATTGCACAAAGACTTCTTTCAAACAGATGCTGCTAAATGTCACAAGGGTTGAAGATAAAGAAGATAAACAACAACGATAACAACTTTCCTATAATGGGGTAGTTGCGTGTTATCTACAGTCCCTGACAAAAGTCTTGTCGCTTATCCATTTTGTAGAAACAAAAGCTTATAAACTGACTTTAAATTAATCGATTGGTTTTAGAAATGTCTCATATGAAAGCTAAAACCCTCCCAAATTATGCTCAATATACTAAAATAAATTTGCTTCACTGAAGAAAGATTGATCATTTAATGAACACAGAAAGGTCAGATTTTGGCAAGACAAAAGTTTTGTCGCCTACAGAAAATTTAACAAATAATTTACTTCAAATACAAAAATATGTTGCATAACGTCAGTGAATTAAGTAGTGGTGCTGTGAGATCCATATTTAATATCTTGTATGACTTCCATGAGCTTGAAGGACTGCATCCATGCGGTTCGACAATGATTCATACAATTTGTTGATGAAGTCATCAGGAATAGCAAAGAAAGCGTCTTACATGCCTCCCAGAGTTCATCAAGATTCTTTGGTTTTGCCTTTCCATGCTTCCTCTTTCATTCTACCCCAGACATGCTCAATGATGTTCATGTCTGGTGACTGGGCTGGCCAGTCCTGGAGCACCTTGATCTTCTTCGCCTTGAGAAACTTTGATGTAGAGATAGAATTATGCGATGGAGCACCATCCTGCTGCAAAATTTGACCCCTTTTATGGTTGGGAATGTAAGAGGAGCTAATACTTCTTGATATTTTAGGCTATTGATATTGCCTTCCACCCTGCAAATGTCTCGCACACCCCCAGACTGGATGGAACCCCAGACCATGATTTTTCCGCCACCAAACGTAACTGTTTTCTGGGTGAATCTTGGATCCATGCGGCTCCAGTAGGTCTCCTGCAATATTTGTGGCGGCTGTGTGATGTAATTCAACTGAGGATTCATCTGAAAAATCCACCTTCTGCCACTTTTCCAGTGTCCATCCTTTTAGCAGGCTGTGGGCCTTGGCAAATGCCACACGATTTTTTTTAATTGCCTTTTGTTTAGTGCTGGTTTCTGTGCACTGATTCGACCATGGAGGGCCATTTCGAGACAGAATTCTACAAACTATTCTGGTTGACACAGGGACTTGAGGTGACCAGGCCTGGTGGAGTCTGCTGCAGTGGAAAAGGGGCTGGCCTTGGATTTTTGAATCAACAAACGGTCCTCCAGAGCAGATGTCTCGCGGGGTCTGCCGGACCTGGGCTTGTCAAAAACATCTCCAGTCATTTCAGATCTTTTTCTTATTCTTTGTACTTGACGTTGAGACACACATTGAAGGTGTCAGCCACCTCAGCAGTGGATCTGGTCTTCAGCCTCTTGATAATTAATGCTTTGGTCTCAGGGTGGATCTTAGGCATGTTGTCAGAGGTCAAGTTGCAGTTGATGTGAAGGTCTGGTGTGCTGGGGTTCTTTTTATACACACCCACTAACTGATTGATCAGTAACTGATCACAGGTGAGGCTGTAATCTAGGATTGGGTGCATCATATGACAAGGCGACAAGACTTTTGTCTTGCCAAAATCTGACCTTTCTGTGTTCATTAAATGATCAATCTTTCTTCAGTGAAGCAAATTTATTTTAGTATATTGAGCATAATTTGGGAGGGTTTTAGCTTTCATATGAGACATTTCTAAAACCAATCGATTAATTTAAAGTCAGGTTATAAGCTTTTGTTTCTACAAAATGGATAAGCGACAAGACTTTTGTCAGGGACTGTATGTCCATTCATATATAAGGTTTGTTCGAGAGCCGAGTGGGAGACAGATGGATAATCAAATGTACCATATAAACCGGGACGAGGGGGCTTTTTTACTCTCACACACCTGGGATACTGTCTTGAGGAAGTCGGACTGCAGATGGTGCTGTCTTCCTGCCTCCACCGGTAGGAAGACAACACCAAAACTTGTTTAAATCAGCTGACTGGACACGTCTCAGCAACATCACGTGACCACTCTGAGGAAGACTAGTGAGCAGTCGAAACTGTCAGGTATGAAAACAAACTCTTGGTCTGAAAAAATAATCTAATAACACGGGACATAGGGTTGTATATTACATAAAGGTGAGTAGCTGCACAGTTGTATGGAGTATGGAAATGAATAGTCCTGTGTCTCTCACTGTTTGAGCGGAGCTGTAAGAGCTTGTTGGAGAATGAGCTCCTCTGTACTATTCATTTGCATAAAAAAAGAGAGTATTTATAGGCAACATACTGTTTAGGTCAATTTTCTTTGATCTGGTTGTTTGATAAGATAGTCATCTCTTCAGCATTTTACCCTTTGCAGGTAATTTATAAGATTGCCCCAGGATAACATTAAAATTCACAACGCCATATAGTTTATTATATATTTTACCATGCAAACATTATGAACAAATTCTTATTTATAATGCTGGGAGAATCCATCTGCTCATGCATTTTTGGGCTGCCTTTCAGTGACTATTTTAATACAGTTAGGCCTTTAGCATATTGGAAATAGAAATAGAAATAGAAAGATGCCAAGAGGGGTTTTACAATGTTGCACCAATCTGTTAGTATAATTCAAGTAGGATCATGTGTTTTATAAGATTAACAGATTGCAGAAGCTGTATATTTCAGCTATCTCCATAAGGTTACAGTCAAGGAAATCTTACAAACTGACACTCTGTTCCACCTTGTGATGTCATGTAGTAATAGAGGAAGTGCTCCACTGTGTCTTTTAAACTCCATACACCTTCACTAGAATCATTTGGATAATTTGAGACCTGGAATTGCCGATCTTTAGTGAACAAAAGGTAAAATGTAGCTGTTAACTTGAAAACTACCTCTTATGGATCTGTACTGTAATTTCTGGACTACAAGCCGTTAATTTTTTTTCACATTTTGAACCCTGCGGCTAATAAAACAATGCGGCTAATAAATGTACGGATTCTTTGTTTGGCACATTGTCCATTCATATATATGGTCTATGGTTTAGCAACACAGCGGATACACGACAGCCTGAGTGAAGAAAACACCACTGTCTGTGCAGTTTACACATGGATCTAGGGTTCATGAGAAGTTCCTACACTAGCTAGTGATATTGTCAGCGCTCTCAAACAGTTTATTGCCATGTAAGAAAATAAGTTATGATACTAAATTAACATTAGTCAAGGTGATACATCTTACCCGAATGCGTAAATGATGAGAAAAAACGTCTCAAACTTCAGTAGCCAGATATCCACACAAACCTGATTGATAGAACTAGCCTAGACCCCGAGAAAACCTGAAATCTGCTAAAATCCTCCAAGACAGACATGATACAGACAGGACAGCGGCTCTTTCTGCAGGAGACATGTGCAGTAGAGCACAGGGAGAAAGGGACGTGATGCTCCGAGGAAGACGCTTGTTTGATTTGTTTTGAACATTTATTTTGTGCTTCATACACACACCCTCCTCACGGAAGACACACGAAGAAATGCAGATGATGCACATTTTAAGTTAACGCCAGTTGATGTGGCTGTGGAAGAAGGAAACAGAGCTGCTGCATCAATGAGTCGATGGTGAGATTTTGGCGACGGCAGCGTGACGAACTGACTCAATACAAAAAGACGACAAAAACTTTCAAAGGCAATAAAAGCAGATGGTCTGAACTTGTAAAGGTTCTTGAAGACGTGGACACCTGCGGCTTATATTCAGGTGCAGTCTATATATGTACAATTTTAATATTTGGTTAAAATTTCATTGATGTGGCTTTTATTCAGGTGTGCTCAATAGTACAGAAAATACGGTATATATTTCAGCTATCTCCATAAGGTTACAGTCCAGGATATTTTACAAACTGATTATTCCAATTGCCTATAAATCATTGTACGCAAGCGGTGCTATAAAATCTTACACACCGCTTTAAAAATAATGGAGGATCTGAGCTGTTATCACCTGAAATATGATGACACCATATTGACTGGAAAGTTCAGAGCCGTGGGAGATTTATGACCAAACAGCTGTATTCGGTTGCTTCATTATTTTGCAAAATTTTCTGTCACCGTGAAAATGATGGAGATTGGGTAGAGCCAGATGGGTCCAGTACTGCGATTTGGGTGAAAAGGAGCGAATTTGGGCTAAAGGGAGCGTAGCATCGTAATCTAGCGTGAATAGGAGACAGCGCTTAGGCTTGGTGTGGTCGTACAAGTGGCTCTCGGCTCCTGTCTGTGCAGTGATTGCCTTTAGCCTGGGTTGCCTATCCACTCAATTTTGCAGCTGATCAGGCAGGAATTGAAATTTGCACTGGCTAAAGAAAGAAATGTGAGTCAGAGGGTGGAGAGAAAGGACATAGATGGGGAAAATGCATCTCTTTAAAGGCCCTATATTATGCAAAATTGACTCTCTGAGCTTCAAGCCACGTTAGAATGTTATCTCATCAAAAATGTGCTTAGAGTTTGTTTGAGTAACTCACAACCTTTATTATTAGGCTGTTTATATCTCCAAAGCTCAAAATGCTCTGTTCCATCTTGTGATGTCATGTAGTGGTAGTTTTTAAGTTAACACCTACCTTTTACAGAAGACGCAAAAGTGGGATCGCGTCTTCATTTTTTATTCTGCGTTTAGACCAGCATATTTTGGAGGAAATCTGTGTGCATACGGTGACACAGTGTGTGTGGTCCAATCCCTTTGATGAACTGGTGCATCCAGAATTTGACAGAGATAATTGCAGATCCTTCACTGTTCACTAATAGTATCTCTGCATATTCTGTACATTTGTTGGGATGCCTCCTGTAAGTTTATTACAGTTGCCAGAGCAGCTTGAAGGTCCAGCACATGGAAAGGATCTGACATGGCTGTTTCTGTGTGCTGTATGTATGTGACGTAAACATGTACGCGAAGTGAGCAGATCTGACCAGAGTTTTGCGTCTTGGGCAGTGTAGATGGAAACACTACGGCGGAGCGTATTCAACTTTTCCAGTCTGGAGAGTGGTTTCAGTTTTTGCTTTTTTAAGCCCCCAAAACGCCCTCGCCGTCTAAACGAAAGGCACTTTTTGCCCTCAAGCGTTCTCGTGTAAACAGGCCTTCAGTTCAGAAGAGTGTGGGAATTCCAGGGTTGAAATCCTCCAAATGATTAGTGACGTGAAAGTTAGTGAAGATTAGTGAAGGCATATGAAGTTTAAAAACTCAGTGGAGCACTTTCTGTATTACCACATAACATCATAAGGTGGGAGACAGTTTTCTGTTTTAATATAAAAATGCAGGATTTCTGTGTATGTTATGTGTGAAAGAACAAAACACAATTCCAGGGATTTTTGTGATGGTGGAACAACATTATAACATAGATCAGAAAATAGCGTAATGCATGCCCTTTAAAGAATCAACCCAAAACATGCTACCTAAGTCTCCAGGAGGAATAACTGATAGCTAATGGAGATCAATTAAGTATAATCAATTAAAAAAAAGAAAAGAAGAAGGCATACTGTGTTTTTATCTGCTATATAGTTATAAACTATGACGCCCATGGATCTTCATGATATTTTTTAATAAAAGAAACAACTCTGCAGATTTTCAGGTTGGAAAATTGCGGAGCCCAAAGAGGTATTGCTGTAAACATCATCACAACAAGCTGCTCGTCCTATAGATAGCTCCAGATCACACTAGCGAGAAGCAGATTTTTTCCATTTCTACCTTAATGGTTAGTCAACACTGCTGACCCCTACATGTATTACTGGCATGTACCGCTGATGGTGCGAACAGAGGGAGAACTGAGCTATGATGTCTTGAATACAGGAGAAAAAAGATGATTAGAAGCTGCACAAATCACTCTAAACACAACTTTGAGCTGGTAAATGAGAAGGGAAAAAAATTACAACATGATTAAAACCTCTGAAAAAGTTAATTTGCACAATGTCTGTTTGTCTTACTTGATCCTGAAACTGAATAAATCTTAGTATTGATGTGGACTTGGTTTGGTCTTGTTCTAGTCCTGGTTCGGCCCTGATCTAGTCCAGGTTTATAGACATCCTGGTTTAGGTCTAAAAGCTTCCTAAGATTTTGAGAATGGCAAGTGAAGGCTGAAGTCTGTAACAAGCAATTTTCGTAGATCACACGCATGATTCTATAGAGTTCCACAGTACAGGAAATGGAGAAGTATGAGTCATTTTCTGTCATTTTCCCCTATTGCCCGTGCATTTGTATCTATTTCAGAAAGTATGTTGGAAAAGCACGTTCCATCTGGTTGAACCCTTTTAGAGGTCAGGCCAATTCACAGACCTTCACCCACTGGAAACATCTCCACTTGGTCGTACAGAGAGTTTCTGCAGTAAAAGCCATCAACAAAGACCAAAAGAAAACAAAAACAGTCTTTGGCCTAATTCTCATTTGTATTAATTTGTGAAAACTAATTGCTAAAAGATATCTAGAATGTGAATTAGAAAAGGATTGACATGACTTGTCAGACCCGGCTTCACTTAATAAAAACAGACTTATTTCATTAGTTCTGACAACGACGTTAAAAATAAAGCCTCTTGGACAAGCGATCAAACGTCTACATCTTAAATATCTGTAATCCTCCTGGAAGAATAAGGGATTTCTTTCAGATTTTCTTTGAGTTGATTGTTTCATTTGCATACATTTGGTAAATATATGCAAAGATTAGCCCGTCTCCTTCAGCTCTCAGAAAGCTCTTCCTCCGCTGGTATTATTTATCTATTTATTTAATTTATTGAAATTGTGTGTATGAATCTGCTCATTTCATTACCTCAAGTCAACTCCTCAGTGCATATTGTCATTTCTTAAGGGAGGTGACTTGTTTTTCACATACATCTTACAGCAGCAAAGTGAGGTGTAGGTAAATGGTACACAGAAAGGCTTCAAGGGTAATGGATCAGATTTATATTGCGCTGGACACAGAAAATGGATAATCCCAAGGACAGAAGGCCCAGACATAAACAGCAATGTAGTGTATTCAATCCTTTGTGGTGAAGAAGGATGCACTTAACATCTTAAAAGTACAAACAACTTTTAAGCAAGGTTAGTCTGACAGAGGAGTGACGGAAGCTTTGAGAAAAAAGATAACTGTCTTTGTACAGAAATGGTGGTTTAGCCAGAATGTAGACCTGGAGCTGGAGTGACATGTAACATAGCCAAAGCTGCAAACACACGTATTTTTAAAAGCTTCAATTCACGTGCTCCTGTGACACTAGCCTCCGTATATTCTCACTTTTAAACACCACACTGTTTTATATGACTTATGTATTGATTATTGAATTACATTTTAAAACTGTACAGACGTTAACAACATGGACGATACTTTGCATTTATAACAAGCAGTGGCTGTGGTTCTGGCATAAATGAGACTATTACATCTAAGTTTCTGTGTCTGCGCCAAAGACTGTATAAAGAAGTGGACTAAGCGAGTGTGACGTCACCCATAGCGTTTGGCTCGACTCACATGAGGCTCGAACTTGCAGAACATGTGTAGCTGTAATCACAGGAACATCAAGCTGCTTGGAGACGGTCTTATGGCCGTCATCTTTAACCTACTTCTCAATCATTTTCTTTTTAGTCTCCTGACACAGTTGCTTTCTCTGGTCCATGTTCAGTGTTGTATCCATCATGTCTCCAAACGGCACAATGACACATGTCACTCTTTAAACAGGCAGGCTGACTGAGGACAAGTTTGAAGACACCTGTGATGCAGATTAGAGACACACCTAAGTTTAACATGTCCCTATTGTACAGTTGTTTACTTACCACTTATCTTTTCTAGGGGTACCATTATTTTTGTCCAGGCCAGTTTCATTATTTTGTTTTTATTTAAAATTATTCTGTTGAACAACAATTCAAAAATAGACTGATTTGTATTGGTTATTTTTCAGAATGTTTTATTTGTTATTGCTTTCAGTAACACTTTATAATAACTACACCTTACTTAGCCTTAATAAAGCATGAACAAAAACTTAATTAATAATGAACAAAGATTTAATTAATAATGAAATGCTTAATAAAGTATAATTTGTCTTCACTTTAGAAAAGCTCTCAAAAAGACTTGACTAACAGATAACAGCTGCCTGAATTATCATTGCATGCATTATTAGTAAATCATTCTCTCATAGCTTAATAATGATTAATAAATGCTCAAATGAGTAACTAAGTATGAATTAATTATGAGTAACTATTTACAGCACAGGCAAATTAAGTGCAAGTGCTTATTAAGGTAGTAATTAAGTAGTTACTAAGCATGAATCATTATTAATTAAGTCTTTGTTCATTATTAATGAAGCCTTTGTTCATGCTTTATTAAGGCTAAATAAGGTGTAGTTATTATAAAGTGTTACCGCGCTTTCCTTAGTTTCAAGTTATTTCAGTGACCATTGTTGATTTTTCTTTCATTACCAGAGGGGTACCAACAATTTTGTCCACGTCTGTAGCTCCAGTGAGTCAATGTTAAACTGAGAGATGTACATGGAAGATAAATTAATTAAATTCTCTTACACCCGCATACAAACTTCTTATTTGAAATACCATGGTTAACGCATTGGCTATGTCAATTTCTAAATACAGTTTATGGTCTACACGCCATTTACAATAATAATAATAATGCCTAACACTTGCTCCACTGTGGTCATTATACATCTACATCACTCAGTTCTGCACTAGGTTAACACTTTTTTAACTCAGTGCAGTATAAATTCTACTTCCTAACGCATATAGGAACTTCAAACCTGTGGAGAGACTGAGCAGCCTGCATAAGATCAAATGAGCAGAGGAGCAGGAGACGTGTCAGTGGTTAGTTCGGCTTTCTCTCTCTTCTGTCCTCATGATCACGGAGCCCGGACGCTGACGGGAGACGGAGCGGACACTGGGAGGTGAATGTGAGCCTTGGCAGCTAATTATCGCTGGAGCCCAAATCCTGTTTAGTCTCCTCTCTCCTCTGCACTGAGCTCTGAGCAGGTGTCTGACACGGACAGAGTCAAGGAAGCACCTCATCTCTCCTTTTTTTAGACCCTCTCGACCCACTCTCCCCTTATTATATTTGATGTCTCTCCTCCGAGTCTGTATGAGTCACTAATAATTAAAGTGAGGTCCTCTCCGTTATACAGACAGCGCCGGAGATATTGGTGTTTTTGGATAAACAGTGGTCTTATTGGAAAGGGTTGCAGGATTAAAAATAAACTCCTACATCTAATTGGAAACAGCGCAAAAACAAGCAAATGGTTTCAGAAAATGATTTAGTTATATAACGATCGGGTAATTCCCAAAAGGACAGACATAATAACCACCTCAACATTAGATAAAAATATACACTTTCTTGGATGAAAGTGAGGAAGCTAGATTTTGAAATATGATGAGTTTGCAGTGCAGAGGCAGAGGGCACAGATGGTTATGTAATGGATATTGGTCAGTAAAGGTATAGGACGTGCATGTGGGCGGGTATTCATCACAAATCTGTACACATATTCACATCAGGGAGACCCACTTTCCTTATGAGGGCAATAATCAGGTTCACATGAGGTAAATCCTTTTTTATTACACAAATGACATGTTTAAAGTTCAGATATGGGTTAAATAGGTTCAGGTGAGGGTTTGGGTTAAGGTGATCCTTCTCAAATAGTCGGGTGATGTCAGGGGAACACGAATTTTTTTTGCCGAACTAGAATAAAGTGTAATTGCACATCCACTACAGCAGTTGGCAGTGACGCTCTCATTGTCAGAGTGTGCGCAGGGAGTATTGGCGCTATAGTGTCAGGTTTTTTTTGTAGCACAGAGCAGGAGATATGAAGTGCAGAGAACAATCTGTATGTAAAGTGCTGGCTTCACTGTGACTCCTGCGGTAAACGAGGAAAGACCGCTGTGTTTACTGTGTTTTAAAATGTTGTTAGAGGACAGCATGAAGCCAAATAAATTACGGCGTCACTTAAAGGTTGTATGGAGGATTTTTTTTTTTGTTTTTTTTTGTTTCAAGTTGTCAATGATAGCATTATAGAGGTGCAGTAGCCTTGGAATTATGATGACCAAAAAAAAGAGAATAAAAATTCATCAACTCTGGACGTGGTGGGGCCAGCTAAACATTTGCCAATAGATAACGACATTGCCTCGTTATCTGTTAGCTGACAGGCTGTCAATCAATCTCCCCTACGTTTCTAGCGTAACTGACCTGCCTGCGCGCTGCCGGTACGTGGTTTACGTACGCCTGTCACGCAGTCCACAGACGCACAGACGCACAGACGCTGTTTACTCCACCAACGCAACAGTTCTTAGCGGCTTTTTTTGACCTATATCTTCCTCGCAGTTAGCACAAAGTTTGTTGCAATGGCGACAAGAATCCAGGAGCAGTTAGCCGCAAAAGAAAGTCAGTTTTTGAGGTCGCTGAAAGAAGAAGACAAGGGGAAAAGCAGCGAAGCCAAACTAAGGTGATTCTTGTAGATTCATTCCAGCGATGGCGCGACTGAAGCAGACGCAGGATCTAAAGACTGACGCATTGGTCGCCAAATTACTCCTGGACAGGTCACTTCTGCTTATTATGAAAACGTACTTTATTTCCAAGAGCTAGTCAAACGTTTTTCAGGACACGAAAGCGATATCCTATGTCTGAAAACGTAATTTTCAAGGCAAAGAAAGAGTCCGCTTGCTGCTGCGTGTTGTAGCTAGTTCATTCGCACTGAATCTCTCTGCGCAACCTTCTCTGCACCCCTTTCCTGCTCCTCTCCCCGCTGCCCGTTCCGCTCTTCCCCCTGCTCCTCACTTCTCCGGGCACGGAATCTCCGCGCACCGCTCCCCTCTCCTCTCTCCCTCTCCTCTCTCCCTGCTCCGCTCTTCTCCCTGCTCCTCACTTCTCGTCCGCGAACGAAATGTCCGCACACCCGCTCCCCCCGCTCCTCACTTCTCCACCTTGCCTAACCAACACTGTAGTTAGTTGTTTACAAGTCATGTGCAGCTCACCGGCTGTAAACAAACCTGTTTCTGGCGTAAAGAGGAGGCGGGAGAAGGCGTTTCTACGTAGGGAGCTGTAGGGGAGGGGGGGTGGTTTCACGCATGCGCAACATTTGAAAAAGGACAAACAGTCGCTGGATTTCTCGTTCCTTGGAAAATCCTCTATACAACCTTTAAAGACATGCCGAATATTGCCAATCATCCCGCTTTGTGAATGCTGCTTCAGTAAACCCGCGATCTCTGTTAGCATCATATAAGATGGTGTACCAAACAGCAGAGGAGCTGATACTGCTGAACTATAACACAGACATCACTGTTAAAGACAAGAACACAGGAGCAGTACGCCACATGACGAAGGTGAGCACAGCGTGGAATATGAACGGACACATGCTGCGAGTGTCCCGGGAGTGGCTTTGGAGATGAGACTAAAAAGTTTGCTCTCGTAAGTGGGCTACTGAAGGCGATGGTGCGACTTGTCCACATTTGGTAGCGGTGAAATGTTTTTTTTCTTCCTAGGGGGGCGTGACAGAAAATAACTGAGAAGCACTGGGTTAAGGTTAGTTGCTATGGATGGAAGGGTAGGACCAGTCTCCAGGAAACAAATGTTAATAAATGAAACATCCTTAAGAAGCGTGGAAGCCAAACATGTGTGTCCTATATTGCACAAAATTGACTCTTGTGAGCTTTAAGCAGTTGTTACCTCATCAAAAACATACTGGAGGTGTGTTTTATTTCATTTACATGCTCAAAATGCTCATCTTGTGATGTCATGAAGTGGCAGTTTTTGTTCAGATGAGATTGGCAATTCCAAGGCTGAAATTATCCAAGTGAATCTAGTGAAGCATTTCCTGTATTACCGCCACTCTATGCACTGTCCCGCCTACTCCGCCAGTCCATGAAAATATTGTCCTGAACAATTACCTTGTGTGTCAGAATGGTGGAATGATGGAAAAAAGAAAGGTTAAGTGCCGTCACTCTGACCAAAGAAAAAAAAAATGTCGGAGTGCAGGGACATTTGGAAAAAATGGAAATGCCGCCACTCCGACATTTAGACGTCAATGTTGGAGTGGCGGTATTTCGGAATGGCAAAATAACCAGTATAAGTACTTGATTTAAAGTTCTTGTATTACACACAATGGACTCTTGTGAGCTTTAAGTCATGTTAGAATGTTGTTACCTCCTCAAAAAAATACCTGGACTTGTGTTTTGTTTCATTCACACATATTTGAATAATCCTGCGTTAGTCTTCATCTGCAGTTTTCTTTTTTTGTCATTTTAAATTCATATTAATATTATATTTTCTTCATGGAGGTGTTATTGGTTTGTCTGGAATGTTTCACAGTATGACATTAAACCTTTCTATCATTATGGAAACCAAACCAGAATGCCTGTTTTTCTAGGTATTATGATCTATAAAACCACCTGTTATTTAAGCTGTAGAAGAACCAGTGTTTTGCCCAATTACACAAAAAGAATATGCACAGGCTGAAGCGAGGATCGAACTGCCAACTTTATAATAGGAAAAAAATCACATAAGCCACTACGCCCTCACTTCTAGTTTAGTCCATTTTAGTTTCCGCTAAAAAGTCACCGCCTCCTCTCTCCTCAGACACTTCCTCAGCTCTTGTGAGGGCATGAATCATGTAATTGTAAAAAGAAAAACATGAAATAAACGAATGTTGTTTGTGACATCTCTATGAGTGAGCGTAACGAATATTAATTAGTCTACCTTCTAATGAGCTGTTAATGGTGAGCACCTGTGCGGCGGAGGGATACGCGTCGGTGATGAGGCGCAGGTGCTTCGGCTTTACCAGCTCATTCACATCCATAAATCTGAATTCAGTGGTTTAAGCTGTTGAAAGAAAACAGACAGTGGGCTCTTGATGTAAGAACCTAAAGATGACTCACTCCCATTATGGTAATTATACAATATTCACATGTCATACGCACATTTATGCCCCATTTAACCATCACACGGAGGGAATTAGAATTTAAATTGTGCATGTCACTTGCCTGAGAATAATTTCAAAAAATCATACAGTAGTAATATTCGTGTGTAACTTGAAGTGTGTAGGCTCCAGTTGACATATAATCGAGAATAGTATAGCATAAGTACTTGATTTAAAGTTCTTGTATTACACAAAATGGACTCTTGCGATTCTTTAAGCCATGTTAGAATGATGTTACCTCCTCAAAACATACATAGAGTTGTGTTTAGTTTCATTCACACATGTTTAAGTATTTCTGCATCATAAGTCTTCATCCGCAGTTTTCTAAAGTGGAAATCAGCTAACTTTTTTGGATTTTTTTATCTTTTTTTTTGTCCCTTTTGATCAGGGGTCTTCAACCTTTTTTCTCCATTGAGATACCTTTACAAAACAAAAATGTCAGAGAGCTACTCATTTTAGCAGCCCCAAGAAATTGAGACGATTATAAGAAAGACTGCAGGTGGTCTACAATGACAATTTCCTGTGCTTTTGAGGAAGCCACAATGGACAATTGCTACAAAGATGTTTGTTACTGCACAAGTGAACATTTTGCAAGCTGCACTAAGAATTTTAATGTAATGTTTTATTTGCAGGCTGAACAAATCGGACAATGAAATAATGTCACTCACAAATATGAGATTCAGAGCAATAAGATATCAGTCCAATATGTGGAGACACTGATATGGTCGTCCTTTAAAAACATAAATATTTGTTGTTTTGTAATGTGACTGTCCTTGTCCATTTAAAAATGGACCTTGAGTCCAGAATAAAGATGATGATGATGAAAGAGGGTGAGCCTTTGTGTACACTTAGATGCCTATAAAACATTAACCATTGTCCATTTATTAGTGCACAAAGTTGGGGTTCAAATTTAAACATTTACAATGGTAACAGGCATGTATTTAACCAGTTTTTTGTTATTCAGCGCAATGGTATAATTCCAAAATGCCTTGGCGAGCTACTTGGAAGGGGGTGGGCTCCTGAGCTACAGGTTGGAGACCCCTGGTTTAGATCAGTATTAAAGGTGCATTGTGTAACTTCGCAGGTGGAAGGTCCAACAAATTCTTTTCTCCATGGAGGTGTTATTGCTGTATGGTGTTAAACCTTTCTATCATCATAAAAACCAAAAAGACCAAGTTACAGGTCAGGTTCTGTAGAGAGGCGATACAATCAGAACACGACCCAGTCAGAGCGCCTGTTTTTCTAAGTATTTTTGAGCTCTAAAACCACCTGAGCTCTAAAACCACCTGTAATTGAATAAATGTTAGGTACAGCTGTTTAATGTCATACTGTATCTATAGATATCTATAGAAACAAGCAGGTGACAAATCCTCAACTGAAAAGATTTAAAATGTGCAAATTATAACAAAATGATCATGGGTGTTGTAGATTTTAACTTGGAGACAAAAGCACAATATGTGTTCTTTGAATGTTCCATATGAAACTTCCCAGTCTCCATGAAGACAAGCAGGCAACTTCACCAGGACAATTTACAGGCTAGTTCTGCGGGGAGGAGAGTTCTCTCACTCAGAGTGCATGATTTTCCTTACAATAAAGTAAGTTATTGAATTGCAAGAAAGTTTAATTCCAGACAGCAGAATAAGATCTCGAACTCTCAACCAGGAAAGTTGCTTAGTGCACCTTTGATACATAACACTGTATTGTTACTTAACTTTATTCTAATAAACAAAGACTTTGAAAACCCACATAGCTATAGATTAAACCTGGAATGGACAATTGAATCATTTGCTTTGAAGTTCTGCCAAATGTCATTTAATTGCATAAGACTGTTTGAAATAGAACTGCCACTCACAAAAAGAAGCACAATGTTTCAGTCCAAATGAGCGAAGAAAGTGCGGAGTGGGTGTCAACGGTGGGTCACGAGCTCAAAAACAACCTGGTAGCTCTAATAACATCACTGAGAGATATTTTTAAAAGCAGAAGAAGTGGGCATCAGAGTGCAATGGAGGGCTCAGAGGGACGGACTGAGGTGGGCTGGAGGAAGCAGACGCCTCTCTCTAAAACACCAGGTTCACGAGGTTCACTGGAGAAGGCGTTTAGGTGAGCCTTGCACTCCAGAGTTTTAATATTGTAATGTTTGTAGAGAGAGGATTTGGAAGTGGCTCTGATGAGTAGACTTTGCATTTCACATAAACGTAGTTAACATTACAACAGTTTTCCCTTGTTTGATAGATAATGACTTATAATTTCTATTTGGACATGGCAGCAGATTGACATTTGTATGTATATGAGGTCATTTCTTATGACAAACCATACTTTAAACAAGTGTCAAGATTGATTAGATTAGATTTTTACAATAAATATTATGTGACAAATAAAATCCTATGATTCATTTTTTTCCATAAATGAATGTTTGAATTGTCACAAAATTGTGTTTGTGACAGGAGGGACAGAGAGATAAGATACATATTGTGCGAAGCAGTAAAAAAAGCTTTTAACCATGTTATAAGATTGTTCTTACCTGGAGTTGTATTTACCCTGGCTAATCCAGAATGACACCTCTCTATATTTTATACAGATTTAGGCCCCGTCCACACTACTATGTATTTAAGACGTTTCCGTTGCGGATGCAGTGTTCTTCCACACTGATCCGATAGAAAACGGCTCCAGAGACAGAACGATCTGGTGTCGCCAGCTCCCACGAATTCATCTGAGTACAGATATGATCCAGTGCTGTGTGGACGCTTGAAAACGCTGACGTAGTTCTATGTGCCTCAAAGTAATTCATCACCAAAACACAAGATGCTAGAATTTATGTCCATTTATATATTACAGTCTATGCGTATGACCTGCAGAAACATAATTTCTGAAAAGTTTAATATGAACCATCTTTAATGCGATAGAAGCACAGAACAGACTCACCATCAGCAAAACACCCCTCTGTCACAGAACAAGTATAATCTACTGAGTTGTGTCCTTTAGTCCGCCAGAAGCTGAACCCCATCAGTGCACAATAGCGAGCAATTTTTTGAGCGCTCTTTTTATGCAAATTAGCCATGCCAATTTTCCAGAATTGTTATGTCACTGAAAATGTATTTTGAGTACTATTTTTGGGTACATGTACTTCCCAATACTACCCTAAGGACACTATAAATCCTACTTTGTAGAATGGTGCCATTAGAAATAAGAAAGACTTGAATGGATGTTAACAGTTGGTGAAGACCATTTCCCAAATGACCACCTTTGAAAAAAATGCCATTATTGAATTATTGAAATTATAAACAAATAAAAAGAGCATTTGAACTCAGTATCACATTGAAACAATATTCAAATACACTCTTTCAGTGAGCCACGCTTTGGTAATTTCCCATCTGATAAAAATGTATTTATGTATGCTGCTGATTCCACACACTCTGTTCAGATGGTTGATGCTGTTTGAAGACCTACCTCTGTCTCCGTGTTCACAATATGGTCTGATTGGAGCGCGATAAGGCTGTCAGTCTCCTCACTCACATCTCCACTGTTCCCACAAATAAACAAGCGTATGTGTGCTCTGATTAGCCTGAGACAAGAACAGCACGAGGAGGAGACGCAGTAATTAGAGTGTAGAGCGAAGTTCCTTTAGTTTATCTCACAATCACCGTATACTGAATAAAGTCTGCACAAGATGGAAAAATGGTTGGTTGGTCTGGATATAAATATCCAAGGTGGTGGAGTGACTATGTTATCTTGGAAAACAACTATACATGTGTTATGTTTGATGGAATCCAGACTTTAATGAGTCTATATTACAGTATTTTCTGATCTATGATATAATGTTACAGGTATAGGCTAGGTATGTATTTGAAGAGTTCTAACAAGACCTAAAACTCACAAGAGTAAATTTTGCTTAATATAGGACCTTTAAAGATTTGATTGAAGTACTTTAATCACACTTTAATGGATTCTATTGTTGGCTACAGTTGAACATCATATCAGTCAGCACATATATTCAGTGTATTCAACAAATTCTCTTTGACTTTGCTGTCATGCTCACACAAATCTTAGGATAGATCTGCGTGACACAAATCTTCGTCTGTGTCACATAGTTTATTCATGCTCAACACAGTTTTCCTGATGTGCCCAGCAGCCCTTGAACACATTACCAGTCCGCTATGGGGATTCTGTGTACAAAAAATAGCCTCTCTATGGTTCTATTTTTAGCTGAGCCGTTTCTATGAGCATGCTCCCAGTTCTCCCAGCGTCGTGCGCGCGTGTACCACTTCTGATCCCCCCCAAACCCCCACACATACACTGCCTCACAGCCCCCCCTCTCGGCTTTGATGGCGGTTTGAAGTGTCTTTGATGATGTGACAGAATATTTGATTTGTTCAGTGTCCGAGTGGCCTCAAGCGACTGGGAAGCTAGGGGGACAGGTGCCAGCTCTGAGCCACAGCATCACCCCACCAAGCACACATACACATACAAACACACCCCCACACGCACTCTTTAGGCACACACACACACGCACACACACACGCACTTACCCTCTTTAGGCACACACACAAACACATGCAAACACATCTACATCCACCCACACTTGAGCCAGTATTCCTTCACTGTGCAGCACTTGGTGGATGAAGTGTCTTGCTCAAGGAGGTGGCACTGACTAACCCAGTTTAAGCCAGTTTGAAATTACAGTGCTAATACAGTTAGGTCTGCATCAAAAATTGTGTGGAATAAAATCCACCCTGCTCAAAACTTGCAAAAACCTTGCAAGAAAAGGCAATAAGAGCAAATCACATTATCAACTTATAATGAACTAACTAGAGCATTATTTATACACCTTCGAACTCTAAAATTTTGCGAATTACTCGACCTTTACACTTGAAAATCATGTTCAAAGTAAACAATAATCTCTTGTCAAAATCATTACAGAATATGTTCAAAATCCGAAAGCCAATATGAGCTCAGAGGTACTAGCCAGGCTGGTGCCATCTCATGCCTCCGCTCAGTTTCATTTCTCTCCAGCGACTAGGTCAAGAATCAGAATATACTAGACAGTTCACAAAACCCTGGAATTTGTACATTGCATTGTACACTGGCCAGTCAGCAAAGAGCTATGAAGCCATGTGTGGGTCCCTTCTGTGGTACAGCACAACAGTAAACAAAGCGGTCGAGATGGATGTAGACCAGGGGTGCTCAATACGTCGATCGCGATCTACCAGTCGATCGCCAAGGTCGTGTGGGTAGATCGCCGTGTCTCGTCTCGGACTCGCGTTTGGACTCGGTCTTGTCTCTCAGTCGAGGTCTGACACTCAACAAGTGTGATCATATTTCATTACGGCCGCTGCTGTTGGTAATAAACTTGTAGCAGGGTGCAGGAGCGTGTGGGGCGTCTCAGTGCAGCCTGTGCGCTCAGTGCAGCCCGCGGAGACTCTACGCCACATCGCAAATACACACGCTCCCTACGCACGGCTCGTCTGCAACAGCGTGTGCCCTCGTGTACCAGCGTGCATCACAGGGCAGGTTAAACTTCCTACACATTCTACCTGTCCATCTGCCTCACGTCAGCACACCGCCCCTCACCTTTTCACGCTCTCACTCCTTCCTGCGTACAGCGAACACAAGCCCCTCCCACAGTGCGGCGCTGATTAGAAGAGCAAGACCAAACGTGAAGCAAAAACGAGTCTAAATTTGTGTTCCAGTGTTGGCACAAAGCAGGTCTACAGCATAGAGCGGATCTACAGAACAGACCTACTGCCATATTTGGCTGAAATTTGCCGAACAAAAGTGCACAAATGCATCTGTGTTTGTCACGATGTGTGTTTGGTTTGGTAAACGTGCAGAGGCTGGTAAATATCACTGCAAAACCAGAAAAGAATGCAACTCCAGTTTGGAACTTTAAAAAACAGGTTTAAAAATCTTCCTTCACTTTTTTCACAGTTTTGTGTAAAGTGCCAGAGGAAGTTCTCTTAAAGAAGCGGTTCTCAAACTGTGGGTGAGGGTCCAAAAAAGGGGGCACAGAGTGTTTCAGTGCAGTTTGCTTGGCTTTGTATTAGGTAGATCTTCATGACTTGGTCATTTTGTAAGTAGCTCGCATGCTGAAAAAGTGTGAGCACTCCTAATGTAGACGAAGCCATACATTCTGTGATGGCAACGATTCCCAAAATCGAGGATTTAAAGTCGGAACAAAGAGAATGTTTGGTGAATTTGATCAAGGGGAAAGATATTATTGCCCTTCTTCCTATGGGATCTGGGAAAAACTTAATATACCAATGAACCCCGTTAGCAGTGTATAAATAGCAGCGATTGCTTAAATAAAAAAAATACCTGCCTACTGTCAAGTGAACGAATCCTAATGCTGCAAGGTCAGATAGGCTGATGAATCAGGCTACAGAAGTATGGCCATGTTTATCAAAAAGAAAATCAGAACAAACATGACATTTTGTATATCTGTTAAAGGGTTAGGGTTACACTCTGACAAAGGAATAAAGGGTAGGCATGATAAACTCAAGCTTCAGCCTACACCTGTTCAGTCTGTGTATGTTAAATACGACTGTCTGTGGAATAATGTCAAAATATACCTGTGAACAAAATAATTCTATACATTTCTATATCTCATACTCTGTCTCTTTTTACAATATAAGCATGACTGAATCCACTTGCGCAGTCCTGGTCCAAAATCTGAGTTATTTTTGCTTTAAAAAAGTCATTATTCCTGACGATGTTTCCCTGGGCAAGACACTTCACCTATATATAACCAAATTCTGTCAAATTCTTGAGTCTGTTTGCTGTGTTCACCTTGATCAGACAAAAGAAGGAGCAACTGGAAAAAAAAAAAAAAAAAAAAACCTGACCTGACAAAATAAAAAAAAAATTACAACACGTCGTAAAACTTAACAGCAGTCTAAAAATCCACAGAATTAATCTAAGACTCTGCATCTGAACCCCACTATATTAGATCTTCAAGTCTCAACATCACCAGTATATAGGCATGGCTGGATGGAACTTTATTAGCAGCAGTTTGCAGAGAGGTGGGGTTAAAGCAGACACAGAGACCACACAGGAGCACTTATTGTCTGGAGGTCCGGCCAGGATCAGAGCGTGAGGGGAATCCAAAATGTCTGATGCAATCTAGTGCCCGTGAATCACACCAGAGCCAGTAAACATGGTCCTTATGAGAGAGAGAGAGGGGGTATAGAAGCATAATGAGCAGCTACATTCAGTGTATGCTTTTTGTTTTGACCCATGGTAGTGTTCCTTTGGCTGTAAAATTCCACTGTATGGCATAATATGTGGTTTAATGTTCCAGAGTATGGCTTTGACTTTATATTTTCATGTAATTATGCAGGTGATGTTGCCTAATTCATCATCCGGTTTCACTTCATGGAAACCATCTGACCTCGCAGCATTAAGATTCATTTGCTCAACAGTAGGCGGGTATTTATTTATTTTTTATTTAACCGTTCGTTCCTATTTGGTCGTGATGTATGTAATGCGCTGCTAATGGGGCTAACTGGTATATTAAGCTTTTCTCAAATCCCATAGGAAGAAGGGCAATAACGTCTTTCCCCTTGATAAAATTCACCAAACATTCTCTTTGTGCCGGCTTTAAATCCTCGATCTCGGGAATCGTTGCCAACACAGAATGTTTGACTCTTCGCTGATTGGCTGGTGCCCGGACTCACACTTCCAGGGCTCATGCAAACAGTTTAGTGTATTCCAATTCCTGACCTAGTCACTGGAGAGAATTGAATTTGATTGGAGGCACTAGGTGGCGCTAGCCTGGATACAGGTGATGTGCCATCTCCAAAAAGTTATATGGTTTCTCTTTAAACACAAGGTTATTACGAGGGATGTGCCAATCTGATTCTGTTATTGGATATCAATGGTGATCCCTAAAAAGCTTAAAAATTCTTATCTTATTCTATCATATATCAGTTCACTCAATATGCTCGTTGGGCGTATCAACTGATGTAATAAAACTGTTTACTGTTCATAGTTGGTTCAGAAAGTCTCATAATGTTGAACTTGTTTTTCACAAAGTTGTTCTATATATAAATAATAGTTACCTAACTCATGTGGATCAGTTTTGTTATCTGTTCATTGTGTTTTCAGGAAAAAATGCTGTTTTCAAGTGGTATTATTTGATATCAGGTAACTGCAGATACTTAAAGCCACAAAGATGGATCAGTGCATTATTATAGTTGTCTTGTTTTGGGAGAACTCTTACAATATGCCTTAACTAATACACCTACAGTTGTTGGGAAAGGTTTTCAGTCAATCATAAAACACATCACTACAAAGAATAAAGTGATTAGAAAAATATGTAAGACCTTATTTCCACATCAGGCACTGCTAGATTATTTCTGTACAGAACATAAACTTTTTTTCCAGATTCACATAAAGATACAAGACAGGGTGAGAGATGTAAGGTCAAAGGGCCAGTGAATATGAGTATGTGGTGGGAAAAACAGCGCATGCTATTGTGTAGCCAAATCCCATGGCACCCAATTTTAAAAACTTAAAAACTGTTCTTTATATGGTGCTAAATATAGGCTTCTTGTCATTCTGGAACAAGACACCCACAAGCTGTCACTTGTAATATTCTTCTGTTTTGACTGTGCGCGCTGGACAGTGATGGTTAAATCTCCAGTTTTCTGCTTGAGACTGATCGAGAACGATGCGCGGTCAGATCTGTGGTACTGCTGCCCTCTTGTGTTCAGACTATAGAATTACATCTAAGGTTTATTTGGGTGGTCTAAGCTAATTTATTTTATTATTTAACAGATTATAAACTCACAAGTGATTCGCTGATGATGACACTGTATGTTATGAGGTTGAAGTGAGTTTTAGTGTAGTAAGTATGAAATTGTTGTGCTTTTAAACCGTACAAATGCACCTTCTAATACAGTTTAATGCAAATACAGTTAAAAGAAAAGAGAGATTTTAGAAACATTCAAAACAAAGAGAAGTAATGAATGGACTATTGCATCACCCATTGCATCCCACAACACAAGGATACCTCCATTTCATCTATGGTGTTATGCAACTATTAAAGAATGTCTTCTTCTTTAACATTAGGGCCGGTACAGGACGGAACAGCATGGATCCTGAGTGTTTCCACTGCATGAAGCGACCCACACCACCCTTTTTGTCTAAAGCAGACCGCTGGAGGTATTACGCTCCAAAGTGGTCTGGAACGGTTGGGACCTGGGACCGGCTTGCTAGGGACAGTGCTAGTCACCACCCCATCATCATACCATACTGTAATTGTTAAGTCTCATTCATACTAAAAGCAGCTTGTGTTTCTAGAATTTCTGTAAATTAATGCAACACAACACAATCAATCCCACACAGAAATATATTTATTAATACAATAGTATGCCCAAAATTTCACATTTTCTTGAGAAAAGGCCACTTTTGCCAGGCAAGTCAATAATTTCAGTGATTATTTTCTGACTGAAAAAGAACCAGAATATAAAAACATACAAGCATACAAAAACATTTTAAATTCATAAAGATATTAGAAACATAAAGATACTGATATACAAGACCCACAATAAGCACCTAGATAAACAGGCCTATACTGTAAAAAAGGCAGAGTGGATCTAAGCAATCAAGAAAAACTGCAGTAAGAGTTATTAATAGAACAGTTATTAAGATTAGATGGTAATAAAAACATGTATTAATATCAAAGTAACAAGCAAAGCTAATCCAATATCCTTATACTCTGAAGCCACTCCTCTTTTGTAACTGGGTGCATTGTGTTTTGTCTGCAGGTGAGAGGGTGGGTGTTTGCTGTGTGCATGTAGGTGGGTGAGCCAAAGGAGTAGCAGAGGACAGTAACAAAATGGGTGTCATGTGAACTGGCTGTGCAGGCTTGGGCTGTAGACAAGGTAACTGACGGACAAAGGTGGCAGAAGTAGTTGAGACAGATGAGCAGGTAGCTAAGGGCAAAATCTTTTTAAAATGTAATTTTTGCCTGACCTGTTGTGTTCAGTGGCAATTGGTAAGTGTGCAGCTGGTGGCTGTAGGTTGGAGCCACGATAGTCTGCAGGGGCAAGAACCTGCATGCAATAGGTCTTGCTGCAAGTAGCTGTCCTTGTAAGAGAACTAACAGCTCCTGACCTTTTAAACGCTGATTGTGCCACATTATAAATGTCCATTGGTTAACCTCAACAAGTTACAGAGTGGTGTGCTGCATTATTTGTCCAGTGCCCAAAATAAGTTGCCTTATTCTCCTGTAGTCTCTCAGGATCAGATCACATCTAGAATGCAATACGGTGCCCTGTTTTTTTTAGGACATCTGTGAAGGTCACACAAGCGTATGAAGATGAACTCCAGGAGATGGCAACTGTTGAGCCATTGTGCTGGAGAACCTTTGGAGCCAAGCACACAACTTCTGTCTACACTTGGCATAAAGACTGGTGCCTTCTTTTTTGGTGACCTAAATCACCCAGTGACTAGTTGGTCTTGCTGCCTTGCTGCGTATTTTACCCTGTCCTTGTCAAATTGTTCCAGATTGTCCCACAGACTGATGATGGTGGCCACTTGCTGGTTGGTGAGTGTTAAAACTGTTTAACTGCGCAGTTCTATTAAGTATTATGCTAGCACGTCCACCCTGTGAGGTCCTGTCAGAGTCTGGAGACATGTCCTCCAGGGGCTCATTGTTTTGCTTGAACAGGTACTCACTCCAATCAACTCTCCTGAAGAGAATAATAATAATAATGATAATAGGAGACAAATAAAAGCAAGTAGCAAAATAGTATGTATGCATAGATGGACCTTTGTCTGTCACTGCAGCTTTTACCCAATTCTTATTCCAGCAGAATAGACCTTCCAGAAGATATAGCTGGAAATTGAAGCTCGCACTGTTCGCACTGTTGCTTGTGAAAAACAAACAAACAAAAACAATGGATTGTATTTAAAAATATACAACAAACATAAATATAGATATACATATATATATAAAAAAACATACAGTACTCAGCAAAGAAAGAATAGTAAATAATAATAATAATAATAAAGAAAGAAGAAGAAATCTGTTGAGAGGACAGTGAAATAACTCATAAGCAGTGGAACCTCGGGCACATCGATATGCTTTTAAGGCAATGCCACCCTTGTGGAGTACTCCGGTCTCTGAGTAGAGCTGGAAATTTGGAGGGTCTTGAATACAGGAGACAGCTTCTGAGCTTGCGACAAGGTCTGGCCTGCTCTGCTCATGCTTCTTTTGGCTCTCTCCTGCATCCCATTCGTAGGTACAAAAGTAGAGCCTTGACATGAAGACAGGATACAGTTGGTGTGAATCTATGGTACACCCACCTGCCAGACGTCTCATGAAATGCCAGATGTCAAGGCGAACTATGAGAACTGGCCAAACATCAAACCGCTGTTTAGGTTTGGTATCTCCTGCTTCCTTACATTAAAGGCAGTCCACGTACAAGATTGTAGGAGGTGCAACATGTGCCCCCCGATATCTCTCCACCAGTCCTGCAGACATTTGGTCCAGCCTAGCGCCTTCATCCGTGGTCAGAACACTGATAAGTACTTGCGCTATCTCATTTCCAACCAATGTCAGCCACTTGGCAGCCCCACTCAGTTTGTTGGTGATCTAAAAGAGATCAGACAATACATACAAAATTTCTGCATACAGTTCTCTTTGTCCAACAATACATGACAAATAAGAGCTTCAAAAACAACTCGAACCTTCTTAGTAAATGGAGCCATAGGTGGATGTCAGAGAGGCCTTGATGTCTTCCAGCCTGGTTAGAATATCCTGTTGGAAACAGTGAGGAGCCATTTGTAACTTGGCACTGGCCCAAGTAGTGGAGGTTTTTTGCCAGGTCAAAGGTTGCAGGCCAAGTTTGTTCTGGATTCATTCCCGATATTCCTCACTGTGGCTCTGCTCCAGCTGATTGATGACTCTAACAGGCCCATTCCCTTGGCCACAAGCAGATGATCTTATGTCACAGGCATGCCTTACAAAAAACACTGGAAAGGACATATTTTAAGGTATTTAGATTTTCTAATGCACCAAATACTAACAAAAGCCTGCAGTAGTATTTCCTCAGACAATGTCAAATATAAATACTTGCGTGTCTCTGAACTATGATCGATGGGCCCAGTCCAACTGCTGGAGCACAGCATGACCCCAGGACAAGTAGCTGGATCTACATCTGGTGCAAATGAGGGTTTCTGTGATCACGATGCAATAGCTGTCAATGTCCAGCACCTGCCGAGCTCTCCTGTGCTTGCCGCCACTGATGCCCAGAACTATCAGGGTCGGTACACTGGAGGCATACCTACCAGATTCTGTACACCATCCAAACCAGCAAACCAAAGTGCTTCTCCCACCCTCTTGCAGTCCTGTTGTGGCATGGTCTGTGGTCATAGTTCTGGCTATATTGAGAAAATAGGTAAAAGAAACAGAGAAAGCATTGACTGATAATGGCATGTGCACATTTTTATGGCATCTTACCATTGTCTGTGTTGCTTGTGGAAGAAAGAAGGAAGAGGGCTTGATGATGGGCCAATGGGCCGATGGACAGATGAAGTTTGAGGAACGGCAGGTGGGCAGGAGACTGTTGCAGGGACATGTTTCTCTTAAACCTGTGGACTCTATAAATGAAAAAATATTATGTGTAGCATTTTAATGAAATAAAGTTGTAATTATGTCAATTTCATTTAAACTTATTTAATTTTCAATGAAATAAAAATCATATGACCTCTAAACAAAAAAATTTGGTTTGGCCACATGTGAACTCCCAAATCTCTGCTTTTCAAACTGTTAACAAAAGGTAGGTCATTGTCCATAAAATGTATGGGTCTAAATCCTGCACCACTGCTGCAGATGTATGTATGTATGTATGTATGTATGTATGTATGTATGTATGTGTAATGACATGCTGCTAGCTGGCAGCAGATAGTGTGGGTCTTTTGGCTTGGGGTGGAGGGTGGAGGTAGAACTGCAGACAGCTCTCTGCTCTTGGAGGTGGTGAAGGACGAGTCCAAGCCAGGGGTGGCATCCACTCTGGGTGGCGGATGACCCTGTGATAGGTGCATTAAGACACACTAGACAAATAGTATTAAACACTAGACAAATAGTATTAAGAGGCACACTAATATATTCTTCATCATGTGTAATGCATTTTTTTTTTTTTTTTTTTTTTTTTTAGAAATGTAGGTTAAATGATGGCACCTTATGAAATCCACATGAGCATGTATGAAGTGTGCTCCAAAGAGTGGCCTGTCTACCTCTACTTGAAAGTAGAGGGCACTTATCTGTCTGTAATCATAAAAATGATTACGCATAAAACTAGTCTGAGTGCGTGATATCTCAAAGCAGCCAGAAGTCAATACATATACACAGTATTACTTGAAAGATGTGTAATTTGTATTTAGTGAAACATCTACTTGTCTATCATGTCTTATCTGCACACAAACAAAATGGAATATCACAAATAATTCCATTTTAAATACAGTAAAGCTCAATCACTTACCTTCTGGTGAATCTCATGCCTTCTTTTTTGACAGGGAGCAGGTCTGTTTTCCCAGTGTTCACACTCCTTGACTTGCAAATTGCTCCATGCGATCAGGCTACTATTTGTCGCTCATGGCTTTGTTCGTCTTCTTTGGCTTTTCTGAAGCCTACAGTGAATGATGCTGCGAGTCAAAGATTAAGCCTGGCCTGATTGGCTCTCGCCATCCGTGCCACTTCTGCCGCTTAGTCCCGGTAAAGGCGTATTTCCCAAATGTGGTCGTGTATATATCCAGTGTGGAGCGAGTGCGTAAAGATGCAGCCAAACGAGAGTAAAGTTATAGGACTCACTAGGAAACACTTCTAAAATATTGTTTTAATTTTCCACAGAATCATACAGATAAAGTGCCACGTCCAGAGGTTTTTCTCATTAAGTAACCTCTAATAAAGTCTGAATTTGAATTAAAGCATAAACTGACCCCTAACGGGACCATATGACTCAACAATTCTCTGGCACACTCACATCTTTTTCACTGAATGGGATTTCGGCTCGTATGACTACTCATACAAGACTTTACATGAAAATGTCTAATATTGAGCCGCACTTTTTATGACTGTCCAGCAGATGGCGATAAAGGATAATCTCTTATTATAAACCTGATGGGTGAAAATGGGTGAGACGCTTGCACACTGTGGGGGGTTGCTTCTTGGAAGACTATTTTTACAGTTATAAAATTATAATAATAATCACAATTCATAATTCAATTCATATATGAAAACATGTAGTTGTGGACTATTCTTGCATTTGGCATTGACCTACATTTTGAGCACGCGTTTTGAGGACACAGCTGGAGGATCAGGTAGATGCTGCAAGGAGCCTTCACAAAAGGCTAAAGTATCACAAAGGAATCCACCCAGACAGTAGCAGCATACTCCACACAGACATGCCCATCTTAATACTGCACTCAGAGTGTTTGCTGTACTAATACTTCAGTTTTGGGCCATAGTATGTTGAGAATCCCCTAGAGGCCTACATAATTCTAGTATTTATTTAGTTACTAAAACTAAAAGGGCTGATGGCACAGACTGGCAGCCTCTCTAAGGTTCTGAGTGAATGAACATAGCCACATATAGCACTTTTAAATTTCAAAAAAGCACTATATAAATCAAATATCAGTCTGTTTAACTTTTCTGATATATTTGCATATTAATTATAATCTAGGCAGTATTCACAATGTAATATGCATGGCTGTCTGTGATATATTGTCAATTAATATTTTGCCGCTGATTCTGTCAACATTCCCTGGGGATGTGAAGCTAACTGGAGGCACTGGTTTGTCTGAAGCTCTGTTACTCATGTTAGACTTTTATTTGAGTTTGCTTTAATACAATCTGACCATAAAGATGTGGTGAGCTGATGTGTGCTGTTAAACAAGTCCCTTTCAAGTGACATAAGCATTATCCAGCAGTTTTTCAGTTGGTCATGCTCACCCTTTTGTTGAAAATCAAACAGATATACAGGACCATGAACGCTCGTATATGTTTTTTTCTTACATTTTTTTTTTTCATACCACTTGCATCATGTCACTGTAAAATATCAATATGTGAATTTACAATCATAAATACAGCATAAATACAGCTCACTGTTACTGTATCATTTTCTGTGCGTACATACATTGACACTGACTCGGCTCCGGTCTCCTGTGGCCGATCAGAGCTGTCACAGAGGCAGAAGAGCGGGCTGAGAGCTGGATCCATGTTTGTTTGGACAGAAGAGGTGTGCTCTCTGATCCTACATGACACACACTGCATTATTGATACACACTGAGGAGGAGACCTGAGCCAAGTGGACACTGTCTGCAGAGAAAGAGACAGAGAGAAGAAAGGAGGTAAATACTCACTCAATCACTGCTATTTGAATGGAAAGGGAAAACTAGTTAAAATAAAATATGATGTTATTTTTTGTAATCCTAAAGGCCCCACGTTACAGTATTTTGTGACCTATTTTTGAATGCTGTGTCTTCATCACAAACAGACCTGGAGTTGTGTGTTGTGTTTTGACTCAGGTTTAACACACGAACCCTGCATATTAAAGTTTTTCTCTCAAACAGAAAACACTCTGTTCCACCTCGTGATGTCATCTGGTAATACTGGATGTGTTCCACTATGTTTTTAAACTCCATATACCTTTACTAGAATCATATGGATAATTTCAGCCCTGGAATTGCCAATCTCTAGTCTGATTCATCAGCCGGTTTCACTTCGTGGAAACCGTCTGACCTCGCAGCATTAGGATTTGTTCCTTTGGGTATTTTTTTATTTATTTAACCAATCGCTGCTATTTGGTCAAGATGTATGTAATGCGTCAGAATGCTCAGTGGTGTCCAAATAATTGCCAGCTTCACAGCTCTTTGCTGATTGGCTGGTGTGCAGTCTAGAACTTCTTTGTGCAAACTGTCTTGTGTATTCCGATTCCTGACCTAGTCACTGGAGACAAATGAAATTGAGCGAAGGCACTAGGTGGTGCCAGCCTGTCTAGCCCATCTCTGCAGAGCAAGGTAAAATGTAGTCGTTAACTTGAAAATTACCACTATATGACATCACAAGGTGGAACAGAGCACTTTAAGCTTAAGAAATATAAACAACTTAATAATAAAAGATTACTCAAACATGTGTGAATGAAACAAAACACAACTCTAGGTATGTTTTTGTTGAGGTAACAACATTATAACAGGGCTTTAAAGCTCACAAGGGTCAGTTTTGTGTAATTCAAGACCTTTAAACTTTAAACTTTGATGGTGAAGACTTACACATCTGCTTGTCTCTGTGGAGTCTTGAACAGTATGACATTAAACTCACCTATCTTCATAGAGACAAGAAGGTGATACCACCAGGCCAAGTTAATTAACACTGTCTAATCTTCCAGGCAAAGCATAACATCTTGATGGTGGAAAAGTTTCATAGTGTACATTTAACTGTAAATGTTATGTATGGCTTTTCCACCTCCAAGACTCTCAAAGCTCTTTACATCAAGGAACCACTCACCCAGTCACACACATTCATACACCAGTGAGCACAGACACTGGGGACAAGCCAGGTTAAGTGTTTTGCCGAAGGACACAATGACAGCATTCATCTGTGGGAGCTGGAGTCGCATTATCAACATATGGGTGAGTGAATCTGCCCCCTCAATCAATTATGTTTATGTTACAGGCGGGATTTGAACCACCAACCTGCAGTTGTTTAATTTTTCAGGGTGTTAAGCTATAATTTTGTGTACTCCACTACAGTAATCGGTGACCTATTTGTGACCCTATGCTACTTTTCTAAAATTGAAAATGTTTTAATATTTAATTCACAACCTACTTCTGTTTTTTCTCTTCATACAATTCTTGCAGATTCTTGTGTAGATTTCCGCTCCCAGTGCAGTCCAGCTCTAACCCCTCTCCGTCCAGAGTCTTGACCCACTTTGAGCTTGTTGCTTCAGGGCAGAGCACATGTTTTTAATGGACAGCTGGAAGTCTCCTGCTCCCTGACAACAGAGATATGGACATGAAGTGAGCAGCACAGTTCGTGTTTAGCTCCCTTTCATGTGGAGATGCTGTCAGAGAGCTGTAGAGATGTCTTTCCATGGTACACACAGGGTTACATAATAATAACAGAGAGTTTAGTGTTAATGAAGAGTAAACTTAACTTAATGCATGTTCAGAACAACATTTATTTTTCTGTATTGTCCAACTAAGTGATATATTGTATTTTATTTTCAATATACTTTAGAGGTTCTATATTAAGCAATATTCATGACATCACAAGGTGGAACAGAGTGTTTTCAGTTTGAGAGAAGAACTCAGCCTAAATATGCAGGGTTTGTGTGTTCAAAATGAAATAAAACACTACTCTGGCTATGTTTTTGATCAGGAAACAACATCACAGATCAGAGCATAATGTAGGCATTTTAAATGATCAGTGGTTGGTTTTATTGTAGATACGTTTTCTGTACCATGGCCTTTGATTCAGTAGAAGAAATACAGATCCCATCTGACATCGGATTTTAGATCTTGAAAATGACCAGAATGCCTTCTGCACAGTTGGGTGTCACGTTTGACATGGACTACAACTTGAACTAAAACAGTCTAGTTTATTTGCTGCTGTCAGCTGGAAACAAGTGATTCATGTTTATTCCTCCTGGACAAACGAGCCCTAGACGTGCTCTCGTGTTATATGATGCAAAAAATAGCTACTTTTAATAAGCCTTTAATATGCAGCATCATTGATGATACATTTTTAAATATCCTCATTTCACTGCCTTTTGTGTTTTGAACAGTGAAATGTTTTAAAGACGTAGGCCTACTAAACATTTAAAGGTCCAGATTTGGCCTCCGAGCTTCACGTTAAGCACGTGCAGCTCATTCTCCTCATCACGCCACTCTCGCGCACACGTCTTCTCTCTCTGACACTGAACGTGCTTCTGCCCAATTCCCAATTCAAGGTGAGTAGCGGCGGGGGCGCGCTTTGATGCAAATTCGCTGCTGTTTCTGCTGCTGTTGTGGCGCGCGCGTACGTGCATGCGCACCGTGCCTGCCTGTCATCAGTACAACATCAGCATCTTCCGGGGAGCGCGCGCGGGGAAGAGGAGGAGGAGGACGACGGAGCGCTCGACAGAAAGCGAGAAGAGGAGCCAAACCGAGCCGATAATGGAGTCGAGGCGGTGGAGGCTGTGCGCGGACAGGACTGTGTGACACCGCGCGTCTGTTTTCATCCACGGAGTCCTTGTGTGTTTTTTATTTTGGGGGAAGACGGTGAGGATCGGCGGAGGAGAGAAAAAGAGGGGAGCATCCCGCGCGGATGCTGGGGACGCAGAGAGGGACCGAGGCTGCACCGCTGGCGCTGTTCGACGGGCTCCATGTCAGCGACACGACGCTACGATGAACCGCACATCTGAAGCTGTTCACAAAAAGACACACGCTCTCAAGCTTCTTGTGGTCTTTTTTCTTTATCATTGATGGGCCCTGAGGAGATGCGCCTCGGAGCGCTATGTTGAATCACTGGTGCTGGTCAATTATTTAGTAGAGCTATAGGTAACGCGGGGCTGTGTGCATGTAGCGGCGTTTGTGCGGCTTGTGCGGCTCAGTGGCATCATTAGTGTTGTGTTAGGTTATGTAGGCCCATTTAAGCCTGTGTGTGGAAAAGGCGTGGGTTTTTTCTTCGTTTTTTCTTATTTTTTACATTGAGATCTTACACAAAGACCAAACATGTTGCCTTCCCAAGAAGCCTCCAAGATCTACCATGACAACTACATGCGCAACTCGCGTGCCATCGGCGTGCTGTGGGCCATCTTCACCATCTGCTTCGCCATCGTCAACGTGGTGGTGTTCATTCAGCCCTACTGGATCGGCGACAGCGTCAACACGCCGCAGGCCGGATACTTCGGCCTGTTCCACTACTGCGTGGGCACGGGGCCGTCGCCCAGTCGCGAGCTGACGTGCGTGGGCAGCTTCTCCGACTTCAGCTCCATCCCGTCCGGAGCCTTCAAAGCGGCGTCAGTGTTCGTGCTGCTGTCCATGGTGCTGATCCTCAGCTGCATCGCATGCATGGCGCTCTTCTTCTTCTGCAACACCTCCACCGTGTACAAGACGTGCGCGTGGATGCAGCTGCTGTGCGGTAAGTGACGCTCTGCCATTGTTTGCTCTGCCAAATAGACAAGCATTTAGAAGAGGAACAGTGTCTACTTTAGTCTTAAGACGACTGTATGTCATTGTGATGGTGTCGGTCTAAATCAAAACTCAGAGCAACTGGTTCCACTCTCAAATGGTTTATTCCAGCGACATTTCAACAACACACTCAGGCCTTTGTAACATCACATTTTCCTTCTTACGTGTTTACATTGCTTTATGTTGAGGCACTTTCATGTGTCACTTCTGGAAAATAAAATGAGAGAAAATACTGTCAATTTCACCTTTCCAAATGGTTGTGAAAATAGTGCTGTGCACTGTTGGCTGTAACTCCACATAATGGACACAAAGCCTTCATTAGAGCATGAATTATATATGAAGAGATTTATAAGCAGAAAATGCCAAAAGGAGAAACACTATTCTAAAAAGACTTGACTGTGTTGCAGCATTGTGTTTGAGAATGATCACAGGGAACCCCCTCATATGAATCATCATCTTCATCATCGAGGTGTTCCCCAAATTGTGTTTATAAGTCGTGAGATTTCAGTGTCACGACTAACGGAAGAGTTGTGTAATTAAACATAATGTGACGACAGAAAGGCCTTGACGATTGGAGAGGTTTTGTTGTGCTTTTAGACTTTTGTATACCTGAAATGTAGGATGCGCTCACTCGGCCAGGTTAGTCTTGATGGTTTGGTTCTGTTTTAGTTCGAGTTTAGTTCTGGTCTAATCCAGGTTTAGTTCCAGGTTTAGTTCCATTTCAGTTCATTTAAACACAAAATTGATAAAGTCATTTATTTATTTCATGAACACAAGAAGTACGTAAACTTCTAACGCACTTACTTACATTTTTTTCTTATTTAAACTGGAAAATGAGTTTGAGAAGAAGAAAACATATTAAATCCCACCCCGAACACCTATTCTAAAGAAGAATCTTAAGAGTCAGTAAACACTTCATTACTCACATATTGTGCACTGGTCAAATTGACAACTGTGTAAATTGCTTATGTTAATTTGTTTAGTAAAGCAATACCACGGAAGTATCTGAAACTGATTTGAACCATGAATAAAGTTAGTTGACTTATGGCATGTATGAATCCTTACTTGTCCGGCATTGTAATGACAAACTATTACAATTTTCTCTCTTCTGTTGTAATTTTATACAATCTAATATCCCTAAAAACTCCCTATGAAATGGACACTTGAACTTGTGAGGTTTAAGCCAAGTTATAATGCTGTTACCTTCTTAAAAATACACCAGGAGTTGTGTTTTGTTTCATTCAGGTGTTTGCCTACATGTCCAAAGCTCAAAATGCTCTGATCCACCTTGTGATGTCATGAAGCGATAGTTTTAACTTCTTAACAGCTACTTTTACCTTCAGTTCAGCAGAGATTGGAAATTCCAGGGTTGAAATTATCCATATGATTCTAGTGAAGGCGTATGGATCTTAAAAACACAGTGGAGCACTTCCTGTACTACCGCATGACGAGATGGAACAGGGTGTTTTTTGTCTGAGAGAAGAACTCAACCTAAATATGCAGGATTTGTGTGTTCAACATGTGTGAATGAAACAAAACACAACTCCATGTATGTTTTTGATGAAGAAACATTATAACAAAGATCAGAAAATAAGGTAATATTGGGGCAACATTGGGGCAGTTCATATATATGTCTTGATAATGGGTGTATTTAAAGTGAGCCCAGTGAACAAAATTCTGATACTGAAACAAATGGCAAATCTAATGACAGTTGCTATGCTTATCAGAACAATTGCAATTACGTATTCCTATAAAAATCACTCATCCCTGGTTGTGTAACTATCCAGAAATACTCTGCAGGTAATTCTGGGAAATCACATCAAACATGGATTACTTTTTTAGTTTATACACAAAAAATATAAGCTATTAAAGGGCCCATGTTAATCTTTTTTTCTGATCTGTTACAGTGTTGTTTCCTCATCGCAGACATACCTGGAATTGTGTTTTGTTTCACTCGTTTAACACACAAACCTGCATATTTAGGCTGTGCTCTTCTCTCAAACTGAAAACATTCAGTTCCACCTTGTGATGTCATGTGGTAATACAGAAAGTGCTCCACTGTGTTTTTAAACTCCACACACCTTCACTAGAATCATCCACTGATCAAAAGGTAAAAGGAGCTGTTAACATGAAAACTACCACTTAATGACATCACAAGGTGGAACAGAGCATTTTGAGATTTGGAGATGTAAACAGGCTAATAACAGCCTGATTCATCAGCCGGTTTCACTTCATGGAAGCTGTCTGACCTTCGCAGCCTTAGAATTCGTTTGCTTCACAGTAGGCGGGTACTTTTTTGTATTTAACCAATCGCTGCTATTTGGTCGTGACGTATGTAATGCACCGCTAACAGGGCTAACTGGTATATTAAGCTTTTCCCAAATCCTGTAGGAAGAAGGGCAATAACGTCTTTCCGCTTGATAAAATTCTGCACTTCCAGGGTTCTTGCAAACCGTCTAGTGTATTCCAATTTCCAATGCCTGGCTATAATGCAGGATTATTCAGTCATGTGTTAATGAAACAAAACATAACTCTGCGTATGTTTTTGAGGAGGTAACAACATTATAACAAGGCATAAAGCTCACAAGAGTAAATTTTGAGGACCTTTAACTACACAGCTATGGTATATAGTATGGTACATGGGTGGCAGTAGCTCAGTTGGCAGGTGTGATTCCAGCTCCCATGGATGAATGCTGTTGTTGTGTCCTTGGGCAAGACACGTACACTACCTCGCCCCTAATGTCTGTGTACACTGGCGTGTGAATGGGTGAGTGGTTCCTTGTTGTAAAGCTCTTTGAATGCCTTGAAGGTGGAAAAGCGCTATGTAAAAATGTGACCATTTACCATTTTACTATATGCAAACACACTCTTGAAACAACCAATCAGGAAACAGCATTAGAATTAAAATGTAATGGCACAAAACACAACTTCAGTGATATATTTTTTGACTTTACTTGTACTACAAAAGTCAGAAGGTGTTTGTATTTCATAACAAGGTAACATCTGGAGTACTACGTGTTTTTTTTTTCCTGTTGTTGTTGTTGTTGTTGTTGTTTTTTTATATATTTTGTGATAAAAAATATTTTGCAATTCTTAAATGTGGACTTTTCTGTGCGAGGGTTTTCCACCAGCTTGTATCCCCTCAGTAATTACAATGTAAACAGTTTAATGGTCAGATCTGTGGAGAAACAAGCCTGCATATAATAAGATTTCACTTTTTTTACTGTATTTTTGAGCTATAAAACACTTGCAGTTGAACAAAGGCAAGGGAGATATGTTTAATGTCCTACTGTGGAACATTCTAGGCAAAGAAATAACATCCTCCACTTTACAAGTTACAGAGTGCACCTGAGTATGCTAAATTATTTTCTGATTTATTCTGCATTCCTATACTCCATTATTCTAGCTGATAAGAACATGTCCCTCCAAAAAAAAGTCATTTCTGAATAATGAAACAATGATATGAATGAGAATAATCCAGTGTTGTCCCACTTTAGTATAGATTTGGTTTTATCGCTGCATATGTGGGCTTGGCCATGTTATTTGGGAGATTAAATTGTATTCAGATCATGTTTTTTGTATAATTTTTTCCCCCAAAATTGTTAAACATACCGACAATCTCCATCTAAATAATAAAAAAATAAAAATAAATCAATCAAAACAATCTTTATACATGCCCAAGTAAGGTAAAAGATAATATTGAAGTAAAAGCCCAATGAAACAAACTAAAGTAGTAGATGATCAATTAAGTAAATAACCAAATAAAGTGAGGAAAGAAAGGACATTATTCAGATCCTGTTTTAAATAAATGAAGAAGGAATTGCTTAGTGAGGATTGGCAGTCAAATATAATATAAGGTGGTATATTGCATGTCTGGTCACTGTATCGTTTTTTTTTTTTTTGGTATATAATAATATTGCAAGAGTTATGGTCCGGGTGGAGCCGTGTTTGATAAAGGGACCTATGAAGCAGAGGCTGTGTATTTAATTAAATCTGTAGTCACCATATAATGAAATATGATACTTTGTTTATGAACTGCTTTTCCCTCAGTACTGGGCGAATTCACCAAAGAATAAAACAATATCTGGATGTTAGATTGTGTTGATTACTCCATGTATATACATATGTACTGTGTCCAGAGATGTAAGTGATATTTTTGCCCTTTTTACATTTGAATAGGTGAGAATTGGACGAAACATATTAAAAGTGTTGTGTCATTTTGTGTTGAATTGTATGAGATGAGCACAGTAGCTCTTCTTGCTACTAAAAAATGTGCTAAGTGACTTTTCTGGTGGAGAGTTCGCAACACTCTTGTCTCTGTGGAGATGTTATTGCTTTACCTGGAATGTTCCACAGTATGATTTTAAAAGCAGATGACTCAACCAGGTCAAGGTACAGGTCAGATCTGTAAAGAGGCAAGTCCACTCTCTGCAAGAATCCAGGCTTAACAAGGCAAGAAACACCATTGTAATTGAAGTTGAGTGCAATACTGCGGAAAATTCCACGCAGAACTCGAACATCTCCATGGAGACAAGCAAAATGCGGACGTTTCACGAGAAAAGTTACATAGAGCACCTTTAATCCAAACTTTCAGAGGATTCTTTTGATCATAAACCAAATATGATACTATTGCTACTACAACTTCAGTCTTAAATCTCCAGCAGAGGTCGATATTTTGGTCAATCCACTGCCTAAAAAATACACACAAAGCTTTATTTTAACACTTTAATATGAAGAGAAAATGGCACATAACATGACTACACTGCTCTCTTATTGGTTTGTGGTAAAAAGAGTCTGTAGGAAATTTAAAGAGCAGAATTTGAGGAAAATAATAGTCAAAAACTGCCCAAAAATATTGGCAGAGCTCATCAGTCATCATTTGCTCGTATCGGCATCAGCTATAAAAAAAGAAAAACATATCAGTTGACCTCCAGTCTAAATATACGCCTATACTTCGCTCATATACACTTGTTTTATTAGGTATTGGCTCCAGCCCATACAAAATCGATATTTGCTCGGTAGTACTTCTGATCGAGTATAACTGTACTATGAACACAAGGACCAGTCGGAAATGCAGTGTAGTTCTGCAGTAGTCTTATATTCACAAAGACCACAGATGCTGTTGTTGAAGTCTTCATTAAGCGCTCGTACTGATTTCTCTTTCACACCAATGCCCCTGACACCAGATCTGCTCAAAGATTTTCTCCAGGATCTGCTAATCTCACTGTCGTCAGCATTACCTCAATCCTGTTGGATACATGGGATACTGAACCTGGGCAATCCAATGCTCATTCCTCCACTGGCCAATATACAGGGCCAGTGGTGGAACATAAAGTAAAAGAAGTAAAGTACTGTACTAAAGTATCAATTTTGGGTATCTGCACTTAACTTGTGTACTTTTGTAAGTGGATATTTTTATTTTTACTATTATGACATTTGAGTGCATATGTCTGAACTTTCTACTCCATTAGATTTTTGAACTGGACTGAAAAGTGAAATTTTTTTTTTTTTTTTTAAATTGTGTAAGACCTGCTCATAAGGCTCAGGGGTTTATTTTTTAACATGTTTGTAAAGTGAGTAAACAAAAATATACACATAAAAACAGCTAGAATAAAACGACTTAATCTTTATCAAAATCACTACATTTAAAGCCTAATTAGCCCTCAAAACATTCACAAAATCATTTTTAACTGTTTAAGCACATGTTTAAATAGGTGCTTTTATAGAGGTGTAACATACATGTATTCATGCTGGGACGGGACATTCGGTTTGGTGCAGGGCGATGCATGGGTGAATTCATGCAATTTCTGTGTGTTTAGATTTCGCCACTACATGTGCAACTACAGGTAATATAAGGCTCAGCTCTTTAATATTCCCGCCTTGAGAACAATTACCCCCCGCGTTGACTACGTCCCTCCAAACCATGTGAATCCTTGTCAAATTACGGTCATCGTGCCCTGGTCCTCACTTTCATCTTTCGCTGGCACAGAATCTCCACCCAGCAGATCTGCACTTATTGCAGACAATGTGGACGAGTTGTTTTCTGGCCAAAAATATGAAGATTGAGTAAAACTTCATGCTGGAAGTGTTACTGCTGTCAAAAGATTTGTTTACTGTTTACAAGGAATTAATTTTTTATAATATCTGTTGCTTATTTGACAATATTTTATTTAACTTATTACTATTACCAAGCAGCATTTTGCATTTATTTTATTATCCCATTTGTATAATATTTAAACATGTTGTACCCAAAATAAACCGAACCGTGACCTCAAAACCGAGATACGTAGAGAACCGTGAATTTTGAGTACCGTTATACCACTAGTACTTTAATACTATTACTTAAATAGATTTTTATATGTGATAATGTTACTTGAGTGTTTTTTTTGTTTGTTTGTTTGTTTGTTTGTTTTTTTTGCTCTGGCATTTGTACTTTTAAGGATATGGATATGATACTGCTCTGGTTAGAATGTTCCACAGTATGACTTTAAACAGCTCTACATTTATTCAATTACAGGTGGTTTTATAACGCAAAAATACCTAGAAAATCAGGCATTCTGACTGTTAGCGGGGTTGCCTCTCCACAGGTCTGACCTGTAACTTGGCCTGTTTTGGGCTCCATGATGATAGAAAGGTTCAATACCGTACTGTGAAACATTCCAGACAAAGCGAAACATTTCCATGGAGAAAAGCATTTGACGGACTCTCCACCAGAAAAGTTACACAATGCACCTTTAAGTGACAAAATTGAGTACCTCTTCCACGGCTGATGGGGGCAGGTGAAGGCTTAGCGTACATGGACTGGTGCTATTCTGAGGCGCAGTAGCAGGTCGATTGGATTAGTGTTCCCGTCCAGGTGAACGTTTGTCTCTGCTGTCGGATTACTCTGTGCTCAACAATATGTGCACAAGAGCTTTCCCCACATGTGAGAGAGAAGACCGTAGGGGAGGTGATACATGGTGGTGTTTGTAAGATAATGGTGGTTCTTAAAGGACACATTTCACACTATTTTCTGATCTAAAACCTGCATATTTTGGCTGGGTTCTGCTCTCAGAAAAAACTCACTTCCACCTTGTGATATCATATGGTAATACAGGAAGTGCCCCACTGTGTTTTTCAAACTACATACAGTTTCACCAGAACATTAATGCCATTCATAATCACCTACAGAACATAAATTATAGGCTACAACACATGAACCAGGACTAATCTTGGAATTGAGAAGAAGAGAGAGAACTGTGAGCCCATGGAGCAGAGTGCCGATGCACTGGTCCTTTCTCCTGCAGTCACCCGATGGTCTACAAGGGCCCGTCTCCACACTGAGTCTGGTTCAGTCCTGGTTCAGTCCTGGTTCCTGGTTTAGTCCTGGTTCAGTCCTGGTTCAGTCCTGGTTCAGTCCTGGTTTCAGTCCTGGTTTAGTGCTGGTTCAGTCCTGGTTCATTCCTGGTTTACTCTTGGTTTAGTCGTGGTTCAGTCCTGGTTTTGTCCTCCTGGTTCAGTCCTGGTTCAGACCTGGAAAAGTGGGTGGACGGCGTACCCCTCATACCACGCCCACGCCCATTTTTTCTCTTCATATTACACTTTAACACTTCTACTTCTACTGCACATCGCATCAGGTTTCGGATCAAGTTGTACTGTACAATTTTGCATCTTGCTTTTTTATATTTGTGGAAAATTGCGGGACCACAGGTGACATAGGCTTGTGAGAGGAAGGGATTGAAAAGTTCAAAGGGGAGATCGCTAGATAATCCAAATCCACTTTATTTGTCTAGCACATTTTACAAACAAAGAGAACATAAAATGAAGACAACAAAAGGCACATTGCAAAAATTTTTAAAAAAGACTTAAAACACTCCATGGATAACACAAAGATATTATAACATTATAGCTCAAAAATACCTAGAAAAACAGGCATTCTGACTGAGTGGGGTCACCTCTCCACAGATCTGACCTATAACTTGCCTGGTTTGGTCTCCATGAAGCTAAAAACGTTTAACACCATACTGTGAAGCATTCCAGACAAAGCAATACCATCTCCATGAAGAAAAGCGTTTGACAGACCCTCCACCAGAAAAGCTACGCAATGCCGATTTAACATGAAAACTGTGTTGTGTACGGGAACCTCGTGTTGCTATGGGTTTTCTTGGGTATATCACTCTCTTCTATTATGTTTTGCTAACTGAAATTAACTGAATAACACATTTTGAGAGTTGAAAGTGAAGTGCGATTGAAGTGACTGAAAAATCAATCTGACAGGGCAGCATTGTGGTCTGTGGTGGAAGCCAAATACTAAGTGTCCAAATAAACAAAACAAAACAAAAAAAAAAAGACATGGCAGCACTGATAGATGTAAATAAGCAAATTCTAGTAGAAATTCTGACTATTTTTGGATAGAAAAGATGTCAGAGCTTTTCTCTCAACCAGATTTAAAAGTCCTGTATTACGCAAAATTGATTCTTGTGAGCTTTAAGGTTGTTTCCTCCTCAAAAGCATACCTGGAGTTACATACTTCAGGTCTGTTTGTAATGAGGAAACAACATTATAACATAGATCAGAAAGTAGTGTAATATGGGCCCTTTAACAAAAAGGTAATTTCTCTGTTTTGATCCAATCAGCGTGAAGTATTCGTCTGAGCGTTACGCCTTTTCCCTTCTTTCATTACAGTGGAAGCCTTCAAAGTGTTACGCATATCAATCTACAATAAAAAATGAGCAAATAAAAAACTGAAGACTGTGAAGGAATGCACTTGTTTATGCATTTTAATATTAGCTCAGGACTAAGACAAATAGTATAGCATATTTACTATACCTCTCAGGCTCAAAGTTAAAGGTGCACTGCGTAACATTTCTAGTGGAGGGTCCGCCACCTGCTTGTCTCCATGAAGATGTTATTGCTTGACCTGGAATGGTACATTAAATATACTCATCTAGCATTTATTCATTAATAGGGGAGACTCTCAACAGATTTGAAGTGAACTTGTGATTTATAGGTTTAAAATACACTGTGCAACATCTAGACCAGACATGTCAAACTCAGGCCCGGGGACCAAATTTGGCTCGTGATATAATATATTTGGCCCTCAAGATCATATCAAATATGTATTTGAGCTACAGATAAGCTATAGAGACATTATTTATTTTAAATGTTGTTATTATTTTGTATTATGCTTGTTCTGGATTCAATATTTAAGCAAAACTATTATTAAAAATGTATTTTAATAAGAAAAGGTTCTCGAAAGAAATGTTCAATAAATATGTCAATAAAAATGTATCAATAAATATTTCGTTTGGCCCACAACTTAGTCCCAGTTTTTAATTTTGGCCTTCTGTCAATTTAAGTTTGGCACCCCTGATCTAGATAAAGCAATATTTCCACGGAGACAAGCAGGTGGCAGATCGTCCACTAGAAATGTTACACAGTGTACTTTTACTAGCTTAGGATAGGCAGTAATTACATTAATACTTTCTATTAAGGGTCAATACTACTAGCCTGACCTCGTAGCATTAGGATTTGTTCGCTCAACGACAGGCAGGTACTTTTTTTATTTAACCAGTCATTGCTATTTGGTCGTGACGTAATGCGCCAGAACACTCAGTAGTGTCCAAATAATTGTCGGCTTCACAGGTCTACAACTTCCAGAGTTCTTGGAAACTGTCTACTGTATTCTGATTCCTGACCTAGTCGCTGGAGAGAAATTAAATTGAGCAGAGGCACTAGGTTGCTCCAGCCTGGCTATAATACTACAACTGTCAGATATGTTATTCAAGATTTACTCAAGTACACTTAAAAGACCAAATGTTGCTTTTCATGTATAAGGAAATCTGAATCTTCTTGCACTGGTTTTCATGCATACAGTGAGTAGTCAGTTCTTAGGGTCCTGAGGCAAACAAGAGCAAGAGAAATCCATGCCAGGTCATAGCACAATTAAGCTCCCAGCCATATGAAAGGGTCCATATTGAGCTATTTTCTGATCTATGTTATAATGTTGTTTCTTCATCACAAACATACCTGGGGTTGTCTTTTGTTTTATTCATGTTCAACACACAAATTCTGCATATTAAGGCTGAGTTCTTCTCTCAAATAGAGCATTTTGAGTTCTGGAAATGTAGACAGACTAATAATTCAACTTAAACGTGTGAATGAAACTAAACACAGCTCTCAGTATGTTTTTGAGGAGCTAACAACATTCTGGCTTAAAGCTGACAAGAGTCAATTTTGTGTAACATATCACCTTTAATGTCTTTCCATTATCAAACATAAACCTGCATGTTTTCCCACCACATATATTTGGTATTCCCATGCACGAGCGGGGGACATGCTCGGTCACGGTTCACGTCACAGCCCATTAGCCACAATGGCGTCCCCACAATCCCCCGCTCTGTGACGGACACATGCTGAATTAGATTTATGTGGCGTGATGGCGGATAGATGACTGTAATGACTGTAAGACCTTTAGCCGACATAAAGCAGCATTAGGGTCGGGGGGAATAGGAGAGCACGTGAACTGGAGGAGGAGCACTAGAATGGCAATTAAGTCCATGTTAAATCACAACCTCCTCATTTTTAGGACTGTATATTGATTGGAAATGAATTTGTGTTAGTGAAATGAAACTTTACTAATGCAATTGTATTATTAGCTACACCTTAAAGGTCCTATATTATGCAAATTTGTCTATTTAAGACACGTTAAAATGTTTTTACCTCATCAAAAACAAACCTGGAGTTGTGTTTTGTTTCATTCACACATGAATGAAACAAAACATTAGTTACATTATTAGTCTGTTTATATCTCCAAAGCTCAAAATGTTCTGTTCCACCTTGTGATGTCGTGAAACAAAACAGTAGTTTTAAAGTTAACAGCTCCTTTTACCTTTCATCTAGTAGAGATTGACCATTCCAGGGCTGAAATTATCCATATGATTCTTCTGAAGGTGTATAGAGTTAAAAAAAGGTGGAACAGAGTGTTTTCTGTTTGAGCCTAAATATACAGGGTTTGTGTGTTAAACCTGTGTGAATGTAAAAACAATTAACAAAGGTTTATTAGTTTGGTTCAATAAGAGACTTTTTTCATTGCAGGTGTTGGCGCGGTGGACTATAGAGCATTGTTTCGGGTCACTATCTTAGGGGTAGTGACCCTCAGGTGGGTTGCAAGAGATTTTTTTTTTTTGAGTCACCTTATCACGATCTGCATGTAGATCATCAGAATATCCTGCCCTCAGTAGGGTCAGTGTTTCTATGCTTATTCCTTTCACTACTGCATACATATGTGTGAATTGGGATTTTCTGTGCTCACAAAAATGAAGACAAAGCACAGAGACAGACTAAATGCTGCGCTCTCCTCCTGCACCCCGGACTGGAACGTGTTACAAAAACGCAGACAGGCCCACCTCTCTCATTAGAAATGTTAACACTTGTTTTGTATAATTTCAAATCTTTTTGTAATTATTTTATGGACTATTTTGTTCCAGTATTGCTGATTCAATGCAGTGCTGAAAAGAACAAGAAATGGGCTACATTTAATGTCCAAATAGGCGAATTATGGATCCTTTTATTGCTGGTTCAATGACTGTTTTTCATTGTTTAAAACCTGGGTAATACTAATTGTTCAGAGAGACACGATCACTCAGTCAACAATAAAATATCCTCATTAATGTGCTTGGGAAACACTGCTATAGAGGATGCACGTAGTCTACTCTACTACTACACTCTACTACACTTCTTGAAATGGTCAAAGTGTAGTTTTATCCACATTATAGAACTAATATTTACGTGTAAGAACATTTATTTGTACTTGTTCCAACGCTGTGACACTGGACACTGTGAAAAGGCAATGCAGAGTGAGAGCAGCGTGGGAGTCGAACCACCGGCCAACTCAAGCAACTCGAAGAGATCAGCACTTTTTTCTTTCTGTATTGTTTTTTTTTCCTTTTCTCATCTGCCCACTCAATGCCCCATTCTGCCGACTACGATAAAAGCAGCTGCACCCTCTATAACAGAATCAGCACGAATTTAGGCAAAAAAGCCGAGGTAGTGAAGACGTGGCTCCCCAAACTGAAAACCTGAGAGCTGTAATCGATGACAGAGGGAGGATACTAAAAACAATATGGCCGTCCAGTCCACTTCCCTGCGCGCTGGGATCATATAGAGGAAATGCATTATGGGAAAAGTGATGATTCAGCAGCATATAATGTGCTTGATCAGTACAAGCGTTTTCAGACGTCCATCAGCAGCTGCAGATGAAAGCTTGGGAGAGTGAGATAAGTGAGAAGCTCTAATGTCAAACCCTATGTAACCATATCTGGGGCTATCACTTAAAAGATCATGCAACACTAAGACCTAATAATGCATTGATTTTTGTTTCAGTTTCAGTAATGTTTCAAGTACCAGCTTCAGGGAGAACAATACAGAGCTTTTAGCCTAGTAGATAATTAAAGTAGAGATATAATGTTATTTTGGCTTTAAAGAAGACCTGCTGTGCTTGTGTCTGCTTTATAGTTATAATCTATTACACTCAAGGATCATTCTGTCATAATTTGTGCATTTTAAATCACAATATTCATCTGAAATGGCTTAATAAAAGAGATAAGTACACTGACTTCGAATGCAGTACCCAGTGGGAGCTGACATCATTGTAAACGTCCTCACAACAAAGAGTTGTTATCTCCTAGCCAGGTTGACCTCATCTAGTGCCTCTGCTCAATTTCATTTCTCTCCAGCGACTACATCAGGAATTGGAAGCAACGCTTCCCGAGATCGGTAATTTAAAGCTGGAATGTTTGGAGAATTTTATCAAGGGGAAAGACGTTATTGCCCTTCTTCCTAAGGGATGTGGGAAAAGCTTAATATACCAGTTAGCCTCTTTAGTGGCACATTACATACGTCATGACCAAATAGCAGCGATTGGTTAAATAAAAAAAATACCTGACTACTGTCGAGCGAATGAATCCTAATGCTGCGAGGTCAGACGGTTTCCACGAAGTGAAACCAGCTGATGAATCAGGCTAGGTATCTCCTAGTGATAGCTGCAGATCATGTTCACGAGCAGTGATTTTTTAAATTTTTTAAATTTTTTTCTTTCTATCAAAATGACTACACGAGGCTGCTGAATCCTGTGTGTATCACCAGTTAAGAAAATAAGACTGGAGGACAAAGTAAGTACAGGGCAGTGGGCATATGCCAGAGGCTGTAAAAAGAGGGATTGATGGACAAAATGACATCTTGAAAATAAGCGATTAAAGATTACCTAAACATGCATGACTCACTTCATATAATAAAACGTCGACTACTAGGGATGCAACGATATCCAAATCTGACGGTACAATATTATCACGACATGCATCTCACTGTACAATATTTATTGTGATATTTTGAAGAGGCTTTTATAATTGCACTTTGGACACTTTTTTGCTTTTAATATACCTTGACAAGGTTTTGGTGTGAATTATTTCCATCATAATCCCAAGAATTCAAGTAAAAACCATATCTCTTCATGTTGTTTGCATTGAAATGAACCAAGGGATATGTAGTTCCCTGTTCATAAACTGTTGCTACTGTAAAACCATGCATTTAATCAAAGGAACTTGTGATTCAATATATTGCGCCATCCCACAATATAATTGAGACTGTTGACAATACAATAATACGATACGATTCAGTTATTGTTACATCCCTAAGGTCTACTGACATTGATGTTTCATCTTTTCTATCTTAAAATAATCTATGGAAAACTACAGCCCCACTGATTAGATCTTGGTCCCAAAGTTTGCTGTCTGCAGTGGGAAAGAACATTGGCAAAATAAATGCAGCCATGTAGAGGAAATGCTCAATGCTGGAAATGGGTTATGGATTTAAACCTGTCCGAAATACTTCCAGGTTTTAATCTGGTACGTAACTATCTGGGGAAAATTTAAACTGTGTGATTTTGAGTGCTTACAACTAGAGAATACTGAAACTTTAGTGAATGAGACAAAATTGAGTGTTTTTGACATTGTAATAAAGTTTAAAGGTCATAAAAGTCAATTGATGTCTCCTGTAAGTTGTGACCAAAGAAGTACCTCAGAATTTTTATTTTTTTATTTTATTTTTATTTTTTTGGTTTGTTTTGTTTTTTACTGTATTTTGGCTTAAAGCAACACAATGTATGATAACTGTTGGTGGGCACCTAAGAACATCTCCATGGAGACAAGCAGGTGTCAAACTCAGACCAGAAAAGTTACAAATCAGCTCTGTGGAGAGGCAAACCTTGACAGCAGGGGACTGTTTCAAGAAGTAATCCTTTCTTTCAGTCATTTCTTTGGCTGAAATGTTATGCGGTTTGAATTGGCGTGTCACAATAACAAATTTAGAAGCATGATATATCACTCTAAAGAAATACTGTGATAAATTATAATTTATTTACTTAATACTTACTTTACTATTTACTTAATAATACATGCTCCAGCTTTCATATTGAAAGATAAATCCATATTGTAATTAGCGTGACAGTCCTAGGTTTGAATCAGATTTTTCTTACAAGATGGAGTTAAGTATCAGGTGGCGCTAACAATGAAAACATAATATAAACAAATGCTCTTTAGCTACAGAGTGGTGATGCTGCACAGGTGTTGGCTGAGGGCCTAAAGCTGTCCTCCCGCCCGGAGAGGAGAGTTTAATCAGAGCCTGGTCCCGCTGGGTCCAACAGCACGTCTCCTGGCTCTGCTTACTGATAGAAAAGATCACAGCACATGCAGGCCTCACCATATACATGCATGGGCCAGTTTGAACTAGACCTGACTCACCTTTAAATCCAAACATGCTCAGTTTTAGGCCTGTATGTTGACTGGTAATTAATCAGAGTTAGAGAAATGAAATAAGTTACTAAACTTTAAAGTGCCTATATTAAGCAAAACTGAATCAATATTGAGCTTTAAGCCATATTAGAATGTTCTTGTCTCATCAGAAACACTTGGAGTTGTGTTTTGTTTCATTCACAAATGTTTGAGTCAATCTTTATTAGTCTGTCTTCATCTCCATATCTCAAAATGCTCTGTTCCACCTTGTGATGTCATGAAGCAGTAGTTGTCAAGTTCCTACCTTTTACTTTTTATTCAGTAGAGATTGACAATACCAGAAGATGAAACCAGGAAGACGTTTGGAAACATGTGATTACAACTTCCGACAGGCTCTCTTCATGGTAGTAAGTCTGACTAAATCTAGGAAAAACGAGAAAATGGCCCAGTTTTCTTCATCTCCATGTCATTGTAGCGTTCCGTTATGTTCGGCAAATCAACAATTACAACCCAACCTCAGTTTTTATCATTTCCACACTGACCCACAACTCCGAGCGCACTGGGTATATGCGATTAGAAGAGATGAGGGGCCAAATTCAAGATGATTCCAAACAGCACTTACGTATGCAGTCTTCATTTTACCGCTGATCACATTTACTTTAATTGGTTTGATCACAATCGGTCAGCGAGCCCAGTGTTGGTAACTACACCAGAAGCTGTAATGGAATCTTTCCTGATTTGTGATGTAAACATGAATAGAGCCTATTCCAGAGCTGAAATTATCCAAATTATTCTAGTGAAGGTGTATGGAGTTTAAAACAGTGGAGCACTTCCTGTATTACCACATGACATCGCAAGTTTGAGAGAAGAACTCGGCCTAACTGAGTCAACACAAATACATCGGATGTTTTTAGTGGAGGTCTGTGGGGTTGTTCGTGCAGAATACCAGGCGTATTTTCTTCAATCTGCTAAAGAACAGCTGAGGTACAAATAGACTGAATAGTGGATGTCAAGGAAATAGATCCAACACATTTAGTTAATTTGAAACAATGAGTTATTAACTATTTTACTGAGAATCATATCATCCCACACTGTCCAACTATTTGTTTAAAGGTGCACTGTGTCCGCCACCTGCTTGAATGACCAGGAGTGTTCCACAGTATGGCATTGAATTGAACACATTTATCTATAGTACATGGAAACAAGCTGGTGTGCCCTTATCCAAGTTACTGGTTATATTTGTGGAGAGACAACCCCGCTCGTGAATGTTTTTCAAGGTATTATTTTTTACACCAGTAATTGAATATGTAAGTTTAATGCCGTAATGTGGAAAATTCCATGCAAAACAACATCGCAATTGAGACAAGCAGGTGACAAACCCTCCACCAGAAAAGTAGCACACTGCATCTTCACTGTTTAATGCATTTGTTTAATCCGAATTCTTATAGGCTGTCATTTTAAATTGACTCTTGGCCATACACTGTGTAAAGAAGTAAACTAAGGGAGTGTGACGTCACCCATAGCTCACTAGACAAGCAATTATTGGGGCGAATTTGTATCTGAGTTCCATATTAGGAATTTATTTCTGGACAAAATAGTGAAATAAAAATACTATGATCATGTAGAGAGGGTCAATACGAACATTTTAAGACCAAAATGTTACAATTACAGAGAGGGGTGACAGTGTTTTAATTTAAAGTCAACTGGAGCCAGAGTTGATGGAGCCATAAGCGCCCCCATACTCACTTCCCACTTGGAATGGGCGGCTAGCGGGTTAGATATGTCCATTTATATATGCCGTCTATGCTCTTGGCCTACATAGAGATTAGAGCCCAAATGACCTTGTTGACCAAATGCTACAGGGCCTTCTTGCTCCTTCTTGTCTTTTACAACTATAAACACCATAAAGTCAGAGCAAACTGTTTCTGCTCCGTAATCTGCCCTAAACTGATATGAAAGCCACCCCCCTCTTGATGTGCCCTTGTCTGGAGACAGGATGAGGGTTGATTGAATGCTGTGTGCCAAGACGCTGTGATGCGGCGACGCCTTGGCAGAGACCATAGCTCAGCATGTCCTGGACACTACAGATGGTCAATGAGCCAGCCCAGGCTTCTCTGTTGACTCCCAGTCAAAAGGGACAGAGGACACGGGACAGTGGGCACAACAAAGACAGCGTGTTAATCTAATTTTAGCACTGGAGAGAAAGAGTAATGGGCAGTGAAAGGTGCACTATGAAACTTTTCTGGTGGACTTATTTAACTTGAATTTATGTTGTTACCTCCTCAAAAACATATCTGGAGTTGTGTTTTGTTTCATTTACACATCTCCAAAGCTTAAAACGGTCTCTTCCACCTTGTGATGTCAAAAAGCAGTAGTTTTCAAGTTAACAGGTACCTTTTACCTTTTGTGCAGCAGAGATGGGCAATTCCCAGGCTGAAATCATCCAAATAATTCTAGTGAGAGTGTATGTATTTTAAAAACACAGTGAAGCACTTCCTGTATTACCACATGACTACATCCTACGTACCACACCTAATCTTGAACCAACTGACGAGTTCACTCCGGAAATCTGAACATTCGGGAACATTCTTGTTTTTTTCCAAGCGAACCGTGACGACATAGTACATGTAAGCAGCTTGGTAAAACACATGGTAAAATAAAGAAACAAAAAAAAAAGTGTGCGTGAAATATGGTGGAGAAATCAAGTGATATGAAGATTGTGTAGAGGTCAGTGGAGGAGACCAAATATTTGCTTTCTATGTGTTCTCCTGGTAAGGTTACATCTTTGGATTTGGCGTCGCTGCCACTTTCTCCACAGCAGATCATGTTGTAGCAGAACTTGGCACTGATAAATAATGAACTGTATGAGTACAAATGCTCGCTGGTATCGATGATGCGAACCGTAATTGTTATTTTCCTTGTTGTGACATCCGCTTTCATATGGCCTTGTTTATATTTGATGGCAAATCCACACCCTCTGGCTTCAGTGCATCATGGGTTCACTTAAATGGTATGAACTTGGGTCGTTCAAAAGTAAGCACTTTGGTTCTCAGTGTAAGTGGTGTGGGAATCGGCACCGGCGCCGTCCTGGCCGGCCTGAAAACAGCTATAGATAGAAGAACTCAGTCTAAATATGCAGAATATGTGTGTTAAACATGTGTGAGTGAAAAAAAAACACACAACCCTAAGTATGTTTGTGATGAGGAAACAATATTTTACCACAGATAAGAAAACAGGGTCAAACAAAGTCTAAAATTAGATTAAATCAGCTCTAAAATCAGGCATTGAGTTCTAAATAGTGATTAACCAAAATCGAACAAAACAAGCATACATTTGTCTCTAAATTAAATTAAAAACTGTAGAATCATACAGTCAGAATCACTTCTATAGGGTTTCTCAAACAGCGGTACAAGTACCACAAGAGATCGGGGAATCACCGGGGAAACTAGCTTAGCCTACATAGTATTCCACGCACAGTTCACCTGAAAGCAGAAAGAATAATGGGGTCTGCATGTAAACGACTCACTACAGACAAGTTGCGGGCCATTAGCAAACCAACTAGAGGCTAACCGCTAGCAGGTGACGCTAGCTCCCCCAGAACTGTCTGCACGCGAGGGGATTCTGAGTAATGGGGTGACTTTAGCAAACTGAGCCCGAGCAGTAGAACAGGGGGTGCACTGGATCTGGTAAATGTTACAACGGGTCATGTCCTGAACAGTAAATAAACTTCAAGGACAAAAAGGATCGTGTTTGTGTGTACGTGTGTGTTCGTGTGTGTTTGTGTGTGTGTGTGCGTGTGCGTGTGTGTACATGTGTGTGTACATGTGTGTGTCCTCTGATCTGATCTCAAGGCAGATTCAGTTCCAAGTGTTGGTGCTAGTTTAGAATGAGGTTGAGCCACTGTGGCCTGTATTGAAACGCCAAATATAGTGGCGTTAACCTTGTATATAACATTCAAACATATAAAATGACTTTTGTTTTGACTTATGATAACGTAAAGTATAAAATTATGGAAATAAGTGCAAATGTAACCGAATGTGCCCAGAAAATGTCCTATATTCTGAATATTAAAGGACACACAGGTAAGAGTGCAGGTAGTAGGAAGGGACAGGCAGAGTCAGAATAAAGTTTAGGTTAATTTATTTTTACAGTAATGGACCTTTAATCATCTTAATTAAAACAGAGTCCAAAAATAATCTCTGAATTACTCAATTATAGTACTGCAGACACTAACAGCTAAAGTTTCACATAACTAAAATAAAATAATGTGAACCCAAATTTAACAGCAGAGGCTATCCACCTACAACAATAAATTACAACAATTAGGTCACAAAACATAATTCAAGCATATCCAAATACAAGAAAAGTACATACAGCGAGTTACCTCAGTATTAGTCGGTGCAAATGTTGAGGCTCCGCACCAGACTAGCAGCAGCAGTATTCTCGGGGCAGCAAGCGTCAGGCCCTGCACCAAGCCCCTGGGTTTCAAAATGGCTGCTCATTGAAGTCAATGGGCCGAGCTCAATGACGCACAATTCCAGATTAGCCTTTAGCCCGACTAGGTACTTCCGGTGGCTGTGGGTTCACATCATCGATACCAGCACGAGCAGCGGCAGCAAATTTATCAGGTAGGTTAATAGCTTAGTCGGACTCATCCATGCAGTGCTTAAATAGTTTGAAATACAGAAGTTGGCCCTGCAGTGCAAAACCTGGTACGCTACGGTAACTGGGCAGGGAAAAATGCAACCTGCTGCACAAGGAAATTTAGGAAGGTCACTGTAGTTAGATTATCATATGGTAATAGTAGGTAGTCACATTTTTATACAGCGCTTTTCCACCTTCAAGGCATTTTTCATCATGGAACCAACCCCACTCAAAATGCTCTGGTCCACCTTGAGATGGAATGTAGTGGTAGTTTTTGAGTTAACAACTGTCTTTTACTTTTAGTTCAGTAGAGAAAGGCAATAAATGTCTGAAATTATTCAAATGATTCTAGTGAAGGTGTATTGAGGTTAAAAACACAATGCATTACCACATGACATCACAAGGTGGAACAGAATGTTTGAGAGAAGAACTCAGCCTAAATATGCAGGGTTTGTGTGTTAAACATGTCCGAATGAAACAATAAACAACTGCTGATATGTTTTTGATGAGGAAACATGATAACCTAGATCAGAAAATTGCAGAACATGGGCCCTTTTAGGAATTTTTTGGGGAAACACAGTATCTTAATATTTTCAGGGTCCCTTGTAGAGATACTCACAACCTAAATTCAGTAGAAAACGTGAATGGGGAGTGCGTGTACATTGACGTGTTGTGCATACCAGTGCAGTCCACACGCGCTCCTTCACGTGAGTGCGTAAGCTTCTGTAAATGAAGTGAATTATTAATGGGCCTGTTTCTGTGCTGTGGAGCCTCTATGGGGGTTCCTCTTGTTTTCCCCTTCTCCTGCTGCAGTAGTAAGAGCGGAGTGTGCATCATATGTGTGCCAGCGCATGCATGTGGAGAAACGCCTCCACGTGATCCACTGATCTGAACACAAGAGTTTTACATGTAAAGAGAGGTGTTTTAATAGTTGCAATATTGTAAGTTTTATCATCTTGAATATATCATTGAAGCCAGCAAAATGGTTATGGTTTCATCCATCTTAGTTCTGTGGTTGGATTGTTAGTTTGTTAGTAAGATAATAAAAAAAATGATAAAACATTGGGCAGCCTGTGATGCCATGAAAATGTGCTGCACTGTGTAACTTTTTAGGGGTGGCACGTCACCTTGATGATCCCATGGAAACAGAAAGATAAAACCATACTTCAGATGAATGCGTTTTATGCCATACTGTGAAATATTATAGCTAATGGAAGGACATTTCCATGGAGAAAAGCTGGAAGAGGGCAAACTCAACTCCGGGCTGGTGGAGATGCAAGCCCATTAACAATAAGGACGCATTTGTATGGTGTTTTTCAGTGCAAAAATTGGGGGAAAAAAGCTATTATTTTAGTATATTTTTAGGCTATAAAAATTCACAGTGGGGTTTTAAATATTAAAATGGACCAGATGTTAATTGAGTGATAACAAAATGTATTGGTTTACTAATAAAATTTGATGTTAAAGTGCTGGACTAATGCATATGGGTGTGAGATCCTGGCTCTTACAATTTGCTGAATGTCTCTCCTTGTTCTTCATCTGATTTCACACTGCTTAGTCTTAAGTCTAAAAACAAAACTGTGGGCCAACAAAGGTTTTTTTTTTAATGAATATACAGTTAAATAACCACTCATAACATGCAGTGCAATGTAATTTGGTTCCTCTTATAGCTCATTAATCTCATTTTGGGGGTTCCTGTGGTTTCCCCGTGTCTCTGTAGTACAAATGCTTGTATGTGTGCGTCATATGTGTGTCAGTGCACGTATGTGGATAAACTCGTGCACACCCCCATGCTGCAGTGCTCAGAGTTATAAATAGCACACAAAGGGAGAGCGTTTCCCGGGGGATCTCCCAGCTCACTCATTCACTCGCCCCTTCACAGTGCAGATTTGTGCCTCCTGCTCTTCCTCCAAACAGTTCTTGCTCCAAACAGCCATGTTTTAATGATCAGCTGCTTAATAAATAATTCCAAAGTCACCGGGGTGTTTCCATAAATAGTGGTGCAGCTGAATAATGGATCCTCTGACCCCGCGCTGAGGCATTGTCACAGCGAGAGGTGGAGAGAGCCCTGCAGCCTCTGGAAATCATGCACTGTGGACAAAAGAGAAAAGACTTTGTTTGTACATATTGTCCTTTAACTACACTGTCTATGTGGGGCTTGTATTTCTGCGCTCGTTTGCAGTTTGGAGTATGGACTTGATCTCGCCTGGGATCTAAAATACGCATTTCTTGAATACACTATGAAGATGATGATTGGCAGTTGGATTATCCACTCAGGGACACGTATGGCTTGTATGTATCAAAACAAACATTAACCTGGCTCATTCCAGATTGGTGTGTGTCACTCTGAATTGAGTTGTACACATTATCAATCTGGGATGGCTCTCGCTAAAATTGATCAGAAAACGTGGAGCGTCATGGCGACTATTTGAATCTGATTGATCGAGGCATCACAACAGCAGAAAAAGAAAAAAAATCTAACTTTTATTACGTCCAGCTGTGAGAAAAGCACAGACATGTTCACAAATATACAAAGCTCTTACCTTCTGCACATTTTCACAAACTAAATAGTCTGTATTGACGCTAAAATAGGCTGAAGTTCGTCTGTCGGCGTCACCATGTTTGTTTGGGTTCATTTGGGCACTTCACCTTTGGCCCCACACAAACCTCAGTGCTGCTCTGTGCTTGGTCGCCCTCCCAGTTATCCTTTACAGCAGGTGCTTGCCAAGATGGATTCTCATGAGTTTGTGAATTCACAAATATTGCAAGAATTCATCTTTTTGTGCAAGGTTAAACAAATATGGCTGCTTACAGAAAAAAAGACTGGAAAAAATATCACAAAGGACTGATCATAGCTTTTTTCTTCAGAATTAATGAGCGAACCACTAAACTCATCGTCTGAGGTGACAAAAATGTCATTTTGTTTGAAAATGATTGGTGACAAATAAGCTTCTTCGTTTCACTTGTGTCACTGAAATAAACAAATCTGATTGCACGATCGTGTTTGGTCAGACATGAGACGCAGCAGAGGGTGTGAGGACCAGACTGATATCAACTGATTTTCTTCTTCCCACTCCCTTTGTTGTTGTTCTTGTTTCTGTTGTCATGATTGCACTAATGTCAATATGGATAATACTGTGTACCATTGTAAAAGAAAAGAAAATGCTTACTTGTCCATAATAAATACATAAATAAATAACATTAAATAAAATGTGTATCATAAACATACAGAGAGATAGGCAAACAGCTTTGGGGTTTCTTTCATTCAATAAAATCTTTCAGGATATTTTAATCTATGGGATACTGAACACATTTTACATCAGCAAAGTCTTTACAGTGCTACACACAGTCCGTTCCTGACAGTAAAGTGTCTAACCTCTGTAACACATTTTGGTTGCAAAACTTAACAGGAGAGCGAAATCAGCTGTGCTTTTATTCATGGACTAATCCTGACACTAACATTGCACCATATTTTATATATTCTATTTACGGTTGTATCAAAAATCTGATACTAATCAATATTAAAACTAAAATCAAAACTAGATCTTCATTTGAACAAAAATCTATAGGAAAAAAAAGTCACATTCACGGGACAGAACAGCATTAGAATGAGCCGCATCAGAACAAGTATAAGAGCACATTGACTGGTGTACACCCATGGACCACTGTGGAACTTACCTGGACAATTGAGAGATTACAGATATAAGACTAGATTGTCATATAAAAGAAAGAACTATCATGTAATGCTGAAAATCATTCTATTGTCTAAATAAAGAGTTTTCAATTATCATGACTGTATCGGTATGGAGTATTGAGTCTATTCCATAGAATCGGAGTCGAGGTTGAAATTTTAGTATCGTGATAACACAAATTCTCAAGTCACTCAAGTATAACAAGCCAGAAGACATAAAGGGTGTGTACTCTTGATTTTTAGGAGCCATCTGTGTTGTTGTTGGATCAAGTAAAAAGTGCCGTCTTCCTGAACACTTTGGCGGTCACACAAATTGCTGTCTTACTCTATATGTGCATTAGGCCTTTCTATAGTCAGGAAGTGGTTGAGAAATCCATTTGTTGTTAACTGTAATGTAAAAGTCTTCTGTATGGATCTAGATGTACATTTTATTTGCCAAAAGCACTCAAAAGACCACACTATGAAGCCTGCGGACATAGGCTACTGCTCACTGACATTAAGCTGTAACTTTGTTGGTGTAATATAACCCCTGAAGAAAGGATTTGCATTTGTTCTAATGCTAAACAGTATCATGCCCTCGCTACTACACTACTACTACACTTTATGGAAATATCTTAAAAGGCCTGTATCACATTATTTTCTGATCTGTGTTTTAATGTTGTTTCCTCATCACAACATACTTGGAGTTGCGTTTTATTTCATTCACACATCCTGTATATTTAGGATGAGTTCTTCTCTCAAACAGAAAACACTTTGTTCCACCTTCTGATGTGATAATATTATTATTATTAAAATGTGTGAATGAAGCAAAACACAAATCCAGGTATGTTTTTGATAAGTAAATAACATTCTAAAATAGTAAATAACACATGGCTAAAGCCTCATAAGAGTCAAATTAGCATAATAAAGGACCTTTAAATGGTAATTAAAAAAAAAAAAAAAAAAAAGGTGATCATCTGGACACTGTTTTTGAAATCAAGACATTTCAACTGTGACCTTGAAGTTGTTTTCAATCTCCATCCATCCATTGTCTTCCTCTTATCCGGGGCCAGGTCGCGAGGGCAGCAGTTTAAGCAGGGACTCCCAGACTTTTTTCAATCTGGACGCTTCCTCCAGCTCCTCCAGGGGGCACTCCAAGGATTTCCCAGGCCAGCCGGGATACATAGTCCCTCCAGTCCTGGGTATTCCTTGGAGCCTCCTTGCGGTGGGACATGCCCAGAACACCTCCCGAGGGAGGTGCCCAAGAGGCATCCGGAACAGATGTCTGAGCCACCTCAGCTGGCTCCTCTTGACATGGAGGAGCACTACTTTGAGCTCTTTTCAAGCTTTTGTTTTCAATAGGTGTAGGCCTATTGTCCTTTGTTTAACAAAAGAAATGAGGAATAAAACACGGAAAAACTATCAATGTCAATATATGTTTTGTTGGAACAAATCTTCAGTCACCATCACTAACCCATTAGCCTATTGCTACTACCACTGATCTACTGTAATATAGTCGACCATATGTGAATACAGTTGAACAAATGACATGTTGACATGTCAGCTCTGGGAAGTTACACATTGTTGCTTTAATTCATTCATTGAAGCTGAATTGTTTATAATTTGTAACAATTACATCTTGGAATGGTGTTAAACTTTGCATGCAGCAGAGTTTGTTGGCATCTGTTCACATCTATAGCCACCATACGCTTTATATAGTGCACTATGGAGTGAATTGTAGGTTTTGGCCACAGCCTTAGTGCTAATGTATGCTAATATATGTGTGCAAGCATCGCCTCACTAACGGCTGAAAATAAGATGCTATATTACAGCTAAGATCGAAGGACAACCTGGGAGCTCCATGCCAAGTGGGGCAGTGAACTCTGTGGTGGCCTGGTGTATTGTGCCCCATCAGCACCATTCACACCTTAAACACCCCCACCACCCCCAACCCCTGCTCCCACCCAAAAGCAGTGTCCATTAGACTGATGGAAGACGGCTAACTCCAGCTCCAGACGCGCCTGACCAGCCAGTCTCTTCTATACTCTGTTTGAATCTAGAAGGACTGGAACTGGACCATAGAGGATGATAAACAAAATATTTCACTTCTTTTACCTGAGATAAGTAATAGTTTGGTGCTTTGATTGTTGATTCTGAGAAAATCCCTGCTGTTTTTCAGTGCTTTATTTAGTTTCTTCCCCTTTTACATGAGCATACGTCTCTCTGATCAGTTCATCCACCTGTCAATAACACCCTCTGAAATCAGCAAGACAGGGTACAGCTCAAGATCATGATTTTATTTTTGTTTTTCCACAAAATTCAAAACTGGGACACATCCGAGTTGGGATGGTTGGTATAAATAAAATAGTGAAAAAAGGAGCTTAACATTATCAATTCTTGACTGACTTGTGGGTCCATCACAATCTGAAGGACTTGCATAAAACTGGGACAAGTCAGTGTTTTTGTATAAATCTACTGAGACAGAGGACACGGGACTCAAACTGGGGATTGTCTGGTCACCCTACTCCACATCGACTCGTCTTTGTAAAGTTTTGTCAAAGCGTGTGGTTCTGGCTGGTCAGGTAAGCTCCGATCAGCCTTATTACTTTATAGCACGGACATGGGGATTCCTAATGTGGCCATGTTGACACGTTTCCACTCTTCCGCCTTGTGCCTGGCTGCAGTTCACTTCCAGAGGTGAGCTGGGGACTGGAGCTGCCACGGGAGGTTACCCACGGATATAAATAGCCCTGTTGTTAGGCTTTGGTCTTCTGAGGAAGACTTCCAAAATGATAACAGGGAAACAACAACACAGGAAACCCCTGTGAACTGGCAAGTTTTCAGTGACTGTGATCTGAACTGAAAGCCATAGAAGCATAACGTATCTAACGGCTTTATATAGAGACCACAGAGTGTGGCGTGGGGTCAGGGCCATCAAGGCAAGCAATCATGTGTGAAAAGTATCGATTATAGTTTAGATTATATCCAAATAATCCTGTTTTCCCTTCACTTCTGTCTGTTTGAAACATGGTTGTAGTCACGGTGTCCTTTACTACACTCTTCCGGTCACTGAGAAAACTGCAACGACCGCGGTTCTGAATGTCCCATTAACTTGTGTTGTTTTGCCATTGTACGGAGGCCTGAAGGCACATGTCGAGAGCGTGGCTTTCTACATGCGACTTTACGACCAGAGAAGCCAGCCAGTTGTTTTAGAGGCTCAAACAGCTGAATAAACTCATATCATCATTCATGGGAATCGGACATGCGTGACTATTCCTAGTAATTGTGCATGTGCCGCAGGAGATGACAACAGCAGGGCTAACTTTCAACACAAGTGTCTAAAAATAACTAACTTTTAGCAACAAGTCATTGTTTGTAATTTCAGGTCTGTAATGATGAGATGTTAGTTAGAAATACAGGCCATCGTTTAATCAAACAGTGAGCTAGTTTCAGGGCTAGTTTGTGTGAAATGGAGGATCTGGATGGAGCAGTGGAGTGAGAGCGCCTGGAGAACAGCCTGTCTTGTCTGTGTGTTTATGATGGAGCAACAGTGTCAGTGGAAGAACAGCACTATTACACGTGTGTGGAGGAACATGTGTTTGTTCTGTACCTACTCCTCGTCAGGAAGATAAGGGAAGTTTCTTCAGGAAAGAAGTAGTTTTGCATCAGCGCTGTTCTAATGTGACAGGATGTTTGTGGCACATCAGGCTGTATTATAAGTGAGGCTGTATTACAAGCACCTGTGTGACCAGTGCACTACGTGATCTTCATGAATGTACAATTTGTGTAGTAAGTGCATTACACGTGTAGAGCTGCCATATGTCACTCATATAGTTTCTAGATGCATTATAATAAATACATAGATAACAACGGTCCTGAAGGCTCAGCTGCATAAATAAAGTGTAGGAGTAGAAACAAATAGCCCTGTTTGTGCGAAGAGGGTGTCAAATACAGTCCAATATACAAATATTAATAAACTATGTAGGTCTACATCTCTCTAATTTGACTCCAAAACGGATCTGTATACATGCAATTAATGTGAGTAACAATTAATATACTAATTTGCAATGTAGTTTGCATAAAAATGGCATTATTATCAACTAAATATTGATGTTCACCCTAAGTGTGCTTGCCTAACCAAAGTCACATTACATTTTGGTTAAAATGTTCGTATTAACCCGCTCTACATTATGGTGTTTGTATTTCACTATTTTGTCTGTAAATTAATTCCTATTTCTAATATGGAACTCAGCTCCAACTCTTGGTATATTTTTGATGAGGGAACATAATGGCTTAAAGCTCACAAGAGTGAATTTCACATAATATAGGATCATTAACTTTTATTCACTTACTCAAAGCTGAAAAATACCTTGGCCAACAGTTATGTATTCTTACTGTGAGTAGTTGAGAACCTCTCAATAGATCTGATCTGTATCTTGGAAGATTCCAGTAGGTGATAGAAGTTTAATGCCATGCGGTGCAACATTCCAAGCAAAGTAATTACATCTGAATTGATAATACACAAATGTACGACTACACCATCAGAATGCAGTCAATTCAGAAGCTGCTCTGATCCAAAATACATAACACACATTCATATATAGCTCCGGTGATATTTTGGGAACACTTACGTAACTGCATTTGGCTCAGATGAAACAAGATGTGTGTGGACATACAGATAAGAAAGTCTGACAAAATCCTTATGTAATGACTCTATAAATATCCAAAACAGTTATAAATAAATCGGCTATTATAATATTTTATTCGTAGTATTTTGAACTTTGATCTCTTGACATGCCGGTGACAAGCAATGATCAGACTCAATAAAAGAAATGATGAAGATAAAGAAGCAGTATTGTGGATTGGAACATGAGCTTTCTCTTTGTGCTTGGCTGCTTGTACCCCTCCCCCGCTCAGATATATTTGAAGTTCCTCCCTCAGACTGGAGCGTGTGGCAGGGTCTTGAGTAGAGGAGCTTCTGAAAGCGCTTGTGTTCTGGTAGTAGAGAGGTAGAGAGACTATTTTTAGATCTATGGAGTCCACAACCCGATGAAGAAGAAGAAGAAGACGAGATGAATGCCAGAAGTAGCAGTGGACAGTACGACTATGAGTAGAGGTGTGAATTCATGGGGTCTTTTATGCTGGGATTTAAATTCAGATAAAATTTAGGCATGAATAATGATTTCAAAAAAATATATTGTTGATATTTTTTGGTGGGAAATTTTCTGGAAAAGCTTTAAAACAAAAAAAAGCAGCTACATTCAAACAGCCCATATTACACTATTTTCTGATCTATGTTATAATGTTTTTTCCTCACCACAAACATATCTGGAGTTGTGTTTTGTTTCATTCACACATGTCTAACACGCAAACCCTGCATATTTAGGCTGTGACCTCCTCTCAAACTGAAATCGTTATTTCATGGAGTAATACAGGAGATGCTCCACTGTGTTTTTAAACTCCATACACCTTCACCTGCCAATCTCTACTGAATTAAAGGTAGAAGGTCGCTGTTAACTTGAGCTTTGGAGGTGTAGACATAGTAATAATAAAGGATTACTCAGACATTTGTGAATGAAACAAAACACAACTCCAGTTTTTGAGGAGGTAACAATATTCTAACATGGTTTAAAGTTCATAAGAGTAACTTTTGCATAAAATAGGACCTTTAATGCTCCTGAACATGTTCAGAATGTGTACACAACTGCAAATCTCAACACAGTACTTCAGATATCCATCCATCCATTTTCTTCCACTTATCTGCAGCAGGGTTGTGGGGGCAGCAATCTAAGCAGGGACTCCCAGCCTTCCTCACCCTGGACACTTCCTTCATCTCCTCCGGGGGGACCCCAAGGCGTTCCCAGGCCAGCTGAGAGACATAGTCCCTCAAGCATGTCCTGGATCTTCCCCTTCCTTTTGCCTCCTTTCACTGGGACATGTCCGGAACAGATGCCCGAGCCTCCTCAGCTGGCTCCTCTCGACGTGGAGGAGCAGCAGCTCCTCCCGTGTGACTGAGCTCCTCACCCTATCTCTAAGAGAGCGCCCAGCCACCCTGCGGAGGAAACTCTTTTTGGCCACTTGTATCCGCACTCTTGTCCTTTAGGTCATTACCCAAAGCTCATGACCATAGGCGAGAGCAGGAACGTAGACTGACCAATAAATCGAGAGCTCAGCTCCCTCTTCAGATATAAAAAAATATATATATAGAGAGAGATTTTTTCCCACAAAACTGTTGAACATGAATTGTACTAGTACTGTATTTTAGTTTCTTTATTTTCACAAAAGATTTCTTGTGCTTGTGCTGAATCTGTTACACATTAGTCATAAGGTTTCCTCAGAAGACCCTGCCTACGCCCACAGCCCATCCATCACGGTGAGGAGGGGGAGGTGGGCGGAGGTGGACTCACGCTAGATCTGGGACGGACATGACATTAGCATTAGCAATAATAGCATGCGTGTGTGAATATATTAAGAGCCTCATTCCAAGCGCAGATATGAAAACTGTCCAGCCCTTCTCCAAAACGATAATGAGATTCTAATGAGAAATTCTAATAGTGATTATACTGTAAGTAATGGGACGATAGAAATGCAACCCAAGTAATCTTTGGGGAAATCAGCATATTACGAGCTGTTTTTATGGCCGCTGTATTGAGATTGGAACATGGGTGAAGGATGGAGACAGTGTTAAGACAATATTATGCTAATGAGCGTCAGGTATCGTGGTTTATGGATTTTTGATGGATGCGTCTCCGGCTGGCAGAATACCAAGCAAAATTATTGAGTCTGGGATTTCCTGGAAGATCCTCTCCATAATCAGCATTAGTGGTTCATTGGCCTTTGGCTTTGATAGAGCTCATCTATTAAAACTGAAAGGATTCCAGACAAAAAACTTAATCAAGATAGACAGTAGAGGGTCTAGGGCTGCACCATTTTGGATAAATATCTAATTGCTAGTGCTAAAATTAGCGATTTAATAGGTTCAGAGCGTGCATTTTATAGGGTACGTTTTTGAGGCTGTGTTATGAAATTCTAAACTAATACAACAATCACATGAATACAGAAGTTGTATTGTGTTGTTTGATACAATAATGCAGCAATGTCTGATTACAATTTTGATTTTATTGCAGTTAATAGTGAAATATAAATCTGTTTTCTTAAATAGGCGTGCACTACTGATTAAAAGAGATTGTGAGGTTCAAGTATTTGCAGTATCACTTCAACATACTTGTTATTTTAAAGCCCCTATTGGTATTTTTGATTGGAAAGACCAAAGTTCGTAAGTGCTTTTCAAATTCATATCTGGCTAAACTATGTGTATAGTTTACATATTTTAATTCAAACTCAGTGTGATTGTCATATATGTTCACATCAATAAGTACTTGGATGTTGTCATTTGGTGTTTTGGTTCTTCAGACAATTATTCACTCAGAAAGCAAAATGAGCTTCACATGAGTCTCTTATTCACGTTGCTAGTTTCAGTGTTGAAATCCAGTTGCTTTAAACCTAAAAGGACTCTTTGATCTGAATCTATGCTACTAAGACCAGTACCTGCAGCCAAGCATGTGTCAGAGCTAGTGCAGCCTCTGCAGCTCAGTGAGGGATTCTAGAGGGTCTGAGCATTCACGTGAAGCCATAGAACTATAATAAAATCTGGAAGATGAATCCAAGATGGCGTCATATTGTTTTCAGTGGCCTGTGCTCATTGGAGCTTCACTTCCACATTTACTTCCTCAGTACGGACGAGCTCCTCCCACCCGTGTGACATCTGTAACATGCACGCCGTGGAGCGTTTGGACCAATCAGAGCAAGAGCTGCTAGAGCGGAGCTAAGGTTCAGAGCGGGGCTAGGCTAAGTCTTACAAAACTAAATTTTAGGCGCTTTATTTTTAAAAGTTTATCTTAAGTTTTAAAAAGTTTATGTTATGAAAATAGAAAAGAATCCTACAAAATCCGATCTCTGTCAAAGTTGTCGATGCCCTGTCAGTCGAACACCGGCAGTTTGAAATGCATTGTGCTTCTATGGGAGAATTCTTTCTCTGTGGTGTGGTACCTGGAGAGGTCACTAGTCGGTCTCAAGCCGGGAAAGAGGGGGAATGCCTTATTCAGTTTTTATTATAGATCCATGCATGAAGCAGGAGGTTCTGAGCTTCCATAAACTGAGAATTAAATGGTAAATTGTCACATTTTTATACAGCGCTTTTCCACCTTCAAGGCACTCAAAGCGCTTTACATCAAGGAACAACTCACCCATTCACACACACATTCATACACCAGTGTACACAGACAATGCAAGCGAGGGGGGTTAACTGTTTTGCCCAAGGACACAACCACATCACAGCCACTATATTGCAAGATCTAGAATTGCACCACCAACCTAAGAGTCAGTGGATCCGACCGCTCAACCAATGATGTTTATGTTAAGAATGAGGAAAACTTGAATATGTCTTCTATCTGCAGGTTAAGGTTCTGACAAGCCCGGTTCTGTGCTAAACCACCAAAAGGACCCAGGCCACACAGTCTCCCTTTAAGAACATAACAGTGGAGTGATGCGTCTTAAACAGTGGCCCAGACTCCCTTTAAGAACAGAACCATGTGTGTCATATACAATGGTCCAGACTCCTCTGGTCCCGGTCCTGACAGCCCCAGCCTCAGCACACTGCAGTCCACACAAACACAATCCAGCTCCATCAGCTCCCTGGAGCTCTGTGCTGTGATGAATGAGCACAGGGGGAGAGTATAGATTACCATTTCTGTTGTAGCATCAACATGGCATGTTTGCATTTCTCTGGAGGCGTTTGTTCTGCTCCTGCGTACCTGGATATGGGATATGTTGTCAGCGTGTTTATTATTTCCCATATAACAATTCTTAGGATGCTTCAAATCTGTGCAGATTTCACAAAGGCAGCAATCAAGTGCCTGTAGTGCTGTGCGTGCAAACATTTTCTATAGCTATAAGATGGAGATTGATATCACCATTTTGGGTAATGCAATTGTTATAACTGTATTTATTGTTTGTTTTAACAATGATAGTCCAAGGAAGGTTCTTTTGTACAAGTAATAGTAGCCGGGAAAGCAGGAGGACCTTGAATAGTTGTTCACAGATATGAGAGAAATAAGTTCAGATGCCTTTGTTGGGTTGTGTGAAAGTGAAACAAAACTCTTTTAACTGTACTTAGTGGCTCAAAGGGTCATTATTTCAGTGTGTGATCGGACTTTTGGTCCACAATAATGTCTGTGAAGGATTGTATGTGGAATGATTTTTTTTAGATTCACCTTAATAGAACATAACAACCCAAACACCATAGACTTTTAGCCTTTTATGCATTATCATGATTTCCTCATAAATCTCATATCATATCATCCCATTCATTTAGCACTATTTTAGAAGGAAGACATTATCTAAATAAGATGGGAAAGTGACAGTGGCCTAAATGGCAACCAAGGTACTGTGATCGGCTGTGTGTTGGAGGTATTTGTCACGGTGAGGGACAGAAGGACACTGGACAAACTGCTCTCCATCATGGACACTCCTGCTCACCCACTGCACCAGACTATGCAGGGAGAGAGACTCAAAAAGTGAGAGATACAGAACTACATTCATACCATTCTCCATACAACTGTACAACTACTCACAATTATGTAATAAAAAAAACATATGTCCTCCCAAACATCATATAATTTTTACACTGTTTTCCTTACGACCTCTTGTATACAGATCAGATATATTTTTATTACTATATTGCTATATTTAATTTTTACTTGTACATGTACATTTATATATTTATGCTTTATTTGACATCAGGCTCTAGCTATTTCTGCTACTTATTTGGAATTTATTATACCATTTCTCTTTGTTATTATAATATGCTGTGAGCTACTGTGTCCAAATAATTTCCCTTGTGAATCAGTAAAGTTTGTCTAAGTACATTGGTGGTCACTGTATACGCTACGACTGTAATGTGCTTAACAAACTTTAGTACAAACTTACCAACTTCAAAAGATTCTCAGTAATCACAAACCTGCATTTGTCTCTTTTCTCCCATCATGCCGCAGGAGTGTGCCTGGTCCTGGGCTGCATGATTTTCCCTGACGGTTGGGACGCAGAGGTGATCCGGGACATGTGCGGGGAACAGACGGGCAAATACTCACTGGGCGACTGCTCCGTGCGCTGGGCTTACATGCTCGCCATCATGGGAATCCTGGACGCTCTCATCCTGTCCTTCTTGGCCTTCGTCCTGGGAAACCGCCAGACAGACTTCTACCTGGATGACCTGCAAACAGACAACAAAGGTAAACAGAAAATCCATTCGGTAATACAATAACTCATCCATGTGTAATAGATAAGCTACAAGTTTCATCTGTCCTTACTATAGACATAGGAACTGTTCATGGGGGCACTTTTCGGCTCCATCAGCTCTGGCTCAAATTGAGTCCGTAACTGCTGCAGTGAACCTCTTCATTTTTATCTTAAAATGTTCATATTAACCCGCTCTACATGATCCTCGTGTTTTTATTTTGCTGTATTGTCCCTTGCATTAATTCCTCTTTCTAATATGAACTCTATAGGTGATTTCACACTCCTTTAGTCCACTTTTGTAGTCCTTACCCTAGCTCTCGTGTATATGTATAACCTATCAGATGTATTTGAAATGTACTTATACTTTATTTTACTTATACATATGCAAATTGTACATTTTGTCTCCTTTTTTGCACAGTTTTTACTACCATTCTACCATTCGTGATGTATGATTTCCGAGCAAGTTCTCTTGATCAATAATGTTTCTTAAAGCCAAAGTCCTGTGGTTGCTGCTTCAGACTCACAGCAAGAAGGTTTTGGGTTCAACTGCCTTTCTTTGTGGAGTTTGCATGTTCTCCTTGTGTGTGTGTAGGTTTCCTTTGAGTGCTCCACTTTCATCAGTCAATACAAAAGAAGTAAAATATTTTATTTTTTGGACCACATTCCAAATTTCAGTGATACTTTTTTGGATAAATAAACAAAAAGAAGGCAGACTTTTGGGTTATAGGAATCCAAGAACATGTGCTTTCCACAATACTACTTTTCATACACTTTATTGTAGCCTAGACAGGAAGGTACATGTAATATAGTGATGCAATGGCAGAAGAGTATGACAGGGATCCTAGTCACAAGAAGCTGTAAGAAGAGAAGATGTAAGGCTAACGTCTTTGCTGCTGCGACACCGATGAGGCCAAATAACCTGACATCTTAAATCTAAATTTGTTAACAGTATGGATGTAACGATATCCAAATCTCACGGTACGATATTATCACAATATGCATCTCACGGTACAATATTTACTGCGATATTTTGAAGAGGCTCATATAAATGTATATAGGACACTTTTTTTGCTTTTAAAATACTTTGACAAGATGTTGGTGTGAATTATTTCCATCATAATCCAAAGAATTCAAGCAAAAACATATTTCTTCATGTTGTCTGCACTGAATTGAATCATGGGATATGAAGTTCTCAATGTTAATAAGCTGTAAAACCATGCATTTAAGAAAGGAACGTGTGATTTTTATATATTGTGACAGCCCATGATATTATTGTGAGACTTTTGACGATACGATATCATGATATTTCGGTTATTGTTACATCCCTAGTGAACAGCAATAGGAGGAAGTAACAAGGTAGAAGTTATGATTCCAATCAAGTAATAATAATAATAGTAATAATCCATTTTGGCGCCCTCTACAGTCTTTAGAGGAGCAATGTTTTCCGTTGTATGTGACGCGTGCTATGCCTGACCTGAGTTAGTCCAGCCAAACAGCCCTGAGAGCTGCTGTGAGCTTTGGAGGAGCAGAGGGGAGCCCTGGGAGCCCGCTGACAGTTTCACCGTCTTGCATCAGAACTCTCCGATCCTATTGTTTCAGATGCGCAAAAAAAAAGAAAAAAAGAGGTGAGGAACAGACGAAAGGAGTGAAAGAGAAAAGCCAAAATAGTGAGGTGGAAAAGGGCTTACAGCAGAATTATGTGTTTGACTTGACACTGTGTTCATGTAGAAAACAAACAGAGATACAGCAGCTCGGAGACGGAGGAAGAGAGCAGCAGAACAGTGACATAAGATGTCTCGCTCCTCCGACAGTCTCTCTCCATGATGGTTTCCATGGTAACTGGAGATATTCCAGAGCGTGGGCGTGTCTTTTCTTCTCATCTGATTAACCTCACTGACAGGCTCCGTCATTTTACACACTTAATGCAAGAGTATCACCAGTTCTGTTGGATTGCAGCTCATATTTATTCTTTATGTTAACCACTGCCATCAAAACGCAGGGAAGAGAAAAGTTCAAAAGCAGAAATCAATCAATACAGACTGGTTATGAAAGTATAATTTTAGTAAAGGTGGCTACTTGAACCAAAGTGTAGTTTTTTTTTTTTACAATAATAATAATAATTGTCACGTTTACATTTTGCACCAACATTCTTCTCTGCTTTTGTGTGGTGTAGATTATTTACACTTTCTTCCATTTCTTTCTTTTGCAGATTTTGCTGTGTCAAGGGTGAGTCAACCTTATTTACTATTTTGTAAAGTTTTTTACTGAAAGAATGGCAACTACCACTCCACCTTTCAAGAGACTTTAGTTAGGGTATCTTTATTGTTACATGTGGATGTGGTCAAGGATACCACAAGTTAAAATGAGAAAATAATAGACAATTCATGCACTGATTTTGTTGTGATGCAGTGGTTCAGCTGTAGAACATATACTTTGGAACATACCAGCTTTTAGTCAATGGTTAAACCATCTCAACATTTCCAACCTGCTCCTTGAAAACAATACTGTGTCTAAAAGGGTTTGCTGAAATCATAGAAAGTAAATAAATCCCTCCATACCTGATTTCTAATGTCTTGAAAACATGAAAAACAGATCTAGTTAATCTGAAATAATTTAGATTTAAAGAGATATTCTTATATAATTATATAAATGTATATATACAAGTAAAAATACTAATAAGTAATAAAAATATCTTAGTTTGCAGTGGTTGAAACGCATTCTTCACTTTTAAATTGCATTTTGAGTATCCTAATTATTCACCACAATGAGTTTATGAGCACCTTACCACTACTAACAACTCAAAAGTGTTACTTCTGATAAAAACACTTAGATGCAGGTCCCACGCAGCCGTCACATTGCTAAAGAGATCCTCTTACATTTCATTTTCACTGGGGCATAACAAATTTTACCTAATTAATAGGATTAAAAGATACAATTAATCCCTTTAAACCAGTTTGACATGAATGTTTTAGGTAAGTTAAAGTGAATAAATGTGACTGAGTGATGTTTACTGTTGTTGTTGCAGATCGAGGTGCGGGACAGAAGAGAGCCTCGGTACGGTGTGCAGCGCCTTCACTGAGTGCAGCCCACCCCCACAACAGCCCCCCTCCCCCATCCACCTGTGTGTCCCCTCCTCCAATGATCAGGATCTCACCCAAGCTAATGCACACACAAGTGTACAGGATTCTGTATTATAGGAAAACAACTCAACTCACTGGGATAAACTATATTTTGGAGAAAAAAATCTACAAGGTTGTACAGTTCATTTGAAACAAGTTTCTCAACAGATACCTTTATGAAAAAAAATGTTATGATTTGTGTGAGAATTTCAATCCTTATGATGAAGAACCATAATGTCCTGATTTTGTCAAGTAATCCTTTATTTAAACATGTTTTTCGGAAAGTTCATTTGTCCATAGTATGTTCATACCTTAGAAGAGGTTGAATTGAGGGTGGCATTTTAATAGCAAGGACCACCAAGGGTTTGGACAGGGACCCGTATGGCTCTTCATCTAAGGACTTTACACAAGTGAGAGGAGTACCCCATTGCAGCTTTACCCAACATCTCTGGGAGATTCTCTATTGTACATATGAAACCATGTAAATAACATTTCTGCTGACAACAAAACCTCATCTGGCTGTAAGGCATCAGAGTATAGTACTTCTACCCTTGGTTTCCATGTTCCTTCTGCCAGAAGAGCATTCCAATGTGCAGTTCCATCGTATCATGTGACTCCTAAGTGGGATTCAGAATAGACAAAACCAAACTGGGCTTTTCAGTTGTAGTCCACACCTATAGGCAGAGCAGGTCACTGTGTTCCTTCACTAAACAAAACAGTGATTTTGTGTTTGTTTTAAGTCCTAATGGTAGACCCCAACAGTAGACACAGATAGTCAGCTCGCACATGTTTCTTATAGGTTACTAGTGTCACTGGTGTCGTACAGGAGTTTACTCTGCAGATGTCCCAAGACTATAGCCCTTTACACACTTCAGCTCTGGACTGTCAGATCAGGCAATAGTGAAAGTGAAACGCAGTGTAATTTTATGACCTCCAGGGGGCATCCTCAGGTGTTCTTAGCACTCGGTTGAGTTTTGACATCTGTAAAAGGCTCACAATAAAATGACTGGATTTTCTTTCTCTCAGTGGGAAGCCCCAAGTGCCGCACCGTCTTAAGGTGATGTCTCGTACCTGTGTTTGCCACTTTCAATATTACAGCAGTAAATCTGGATTTACATTTTACACCACTGGAGAAATGATAATAAACTCAACAACATTTGGAGTAATGTGTATTTCATAGAGTTTTGAAACATGTGTTGAGGAGGCAGGGGAAGATTCATGGGATTTTGATGTTCTGTTAATTTCATTGACAGTATTTTTACTGTTTGGATTCCCTGACCTTGGATCTACAACCAGGCAATGCCCCTCGCAGGCTCATGTAGTCATTGTCGTAATACAGTCAACATCAGACAATATTTGTGTATCTAGTTAAGTTAGGAAGATACAGTTTTTGAGAACTAGGACCCTGAATTTTGGAGACTTCTTTTAGCACAGGAAAACAATGGTCTTTACTTATAATATGTAAAAACACAACGCCCGGTCTTGATAGTCTTACAGTCAATATTTGGACACAAGCCTGCAGTAACCTTAAAGCCCTCTAGGGGGTGTGTCATTTAACTTCCAGCTCTATTTGCTAACATTAATTTAAGCAGGATTTGTGGTGCTTGATGAAACTAAATTATAATGCCATTGTCACACTGTAGTGGCTTTTTTGGCACATATTGTCCAACATAACATTGGAACTGGAGATTACGTATCATTATCGTTACATCACATGTACATCAAGTTTCTAATGAGTCTGACTTTAGATTTAGACACGCGTTATTGATCCACAAGGGAAATTATCTGGACATAGTAGCTCACACATCACAAAATATTCCTAATAATAATAATAACAATTTGACTCACATGTGGTTGGCAGCCCTGGTTTGCAATGTTTGGTGACTAACGCTAACTCTCCCTATTGAACATTCACACAAACATTCTACACACATTTGATTCAAATTCCAGCTGTTCTGTTTAGAATCACTGGCAGAGTCTGTTAGAACTACAAATCAAACCATAAAATTCAAAACTGGACATATTAAAGAACCAGTGAAGAGTTCAATAGCAAAAACAGATATCTCCGTTTTGAAAAATTGGCAAAAACTATTCATTCATTCAGTCATTTTGTTACCACCTGCTACAGATATTATCAATGACAATAATGTACAGTGGCCTTTATCAAGAAGAGATGAATACTAGTTAGATTGCAGTAAAATACAATTCTGACAAACATCACTTTTTTAAATGGTACTTTAAAATCTGTTTTTGCAAAATGAACACTTCAAGTGTCCATTAGTGTTTCAAAAAGACCAGGTTTCCTTTGCAAAAAAGCTACGAACTTCCTGAGATGCCCTCTTGATGTTTCACTGTGGCTGTGTTTTGGAACAGTCCCAGAACCCTGAGCTTTCTTACGCTGTGATGGCCTTATAGACACCAAGCAGAAGTATTACAATAATGGTCTTAACCCTTATATAGATTAGTAATATTGTTTATTTGTGTAGCACCACCAAAAACAAGATGCTATGACTGTGAAATTTAGCTCAGATAGTCACACCCACAACAGTCAAATTTGATGTAGCATTGAAGCACCAGTGATATAAACGTTTACAAGTATGTGAAATGTAAATGCTGCAAAACTGGTTATGAAAAAGATGACCAGTCGGTGACACTAAAGCCAGAGTCCACAGGCAGCTTACACACATTCAAATTAACTATTCTTAGAGACACCAATATTTTTTATCAAGAGTTGCCTTCATTCTAAACATTTACGAAACGCTTTGAGACTTTTGAGAGATTACTTCAGCACAAAAATATTCCTACAGAGGGACAGGATACTAAGTTTTATTTTGTTGTTTTTTCATTACCGGTATTGGTACAACCTTGGAAAACAGGAATGGTGGATGACGACTTCTTCCACAAAGTTATAGGCCTATGAATTGTCAATATTCCAAGCTCCAAGATCATGTTTAAGGGAAGACCTTAAAGGTGCACTGTGTAACTTTTTGGTTGGGGGTCCGTCACCTGCTTGTTTCTATGGATATATCATTGCTCTGCCAGGAATGTTCCACGGTATGACATTAAACAGCTGTACTTTACATTTATTCAATCACTTGGTTTTAAAACTCAAAAAACATTGAAAAACATTCTTACTGTGAGTGGGGTTGCCTCTCCACAGATCTGACCTGTAACATGGTCTAGTCTGGTCTCCATGAAGATAGAAATGTGTACTACCATATATACCAGCATTTGACAGACCCTCCACCAGAAAAGTTACACAATGCACCTTTAACTCTGTACATAATCTCTAAGGTCTCCATAACATGCCTCTTTGAACTCTACAGGACTTATGAACTTAAGAGATTCATTTTACCGTATTAACAATTTTATGCATTCTCAGTGTGGAGGAGTCAAAAACATGTATTTAAAGGTGCATTGTGTAACTTTTCTGGAGGAGGGCCCATCAAATGCTTGTCTCCATGGAGATAGAGGTCTGCGCGGGACAGAATTTTCAGTCCCGCTCCTGCCCGCACCCACATTGTGCTGCTCCCGCTCCTGTCCGTGCCTGCAAAGAATTGTAATTTTCATTCCCACTCTTGCCCACACCTGTGAGATTTTGTCCCGCTCCCGCATACTAATCCCGCAAGATTGGGATGTTTGCTTTCTTAAACTCTATCAAACACAGAGAAGTGGAAAGGAATTGTCTAAGATGTGACCACGTCCTCAATTTTAGTCTGCTTCAAATGTTTTTATTAATGCCAAATAAAATATCCAGCACAAATGATGTATGATGGGCAAACATTAATCATTTGCACAATTTACTTTACACTCATATTTAGTTTGTGGGACTGCAATTTATAATCCCACCAGTGCAGTCCCGCTCCCGCCCGTGCCCGTAATCAGCTTTCAAAATGTCTGCTGCGCTGCACGGTTTTGCGTCGGGTGCAGGGTTCTCCATGGAGATGTTATTGTTTTGTCTGGAATGTTTCATAGTATGGCATTAAGCCTTTCTATCAGAATCAGAATGCCTTTTTTTCTAAGTATGTTTGATCACTAAAACTATTTGTAATTGAATAAATATAAGATAGAAGTTATTACTGTCATACTGTGGAACATTCCAGGCAGAGCAATGGCATATCCCTAGAAAAAAGCAGATGACAGACCCTCCATGAAAAAAGTTACACAATGCACCTTTAACACTAGGACAAACCCCATTTTAAACCATGAGACAGTAGCTAGATGTCCTGTGTGCTCTTGACCGTACGCTGGCAAGCTCTCAGGAAGCTGTTTACTCTGTACTGTATTAACGGCTCGTTGTGAAACCAACAATCATGACTTAAATCTAAGCGTACTCTATTCTCAACTAAAGTATGGGCCTTTAACAGAAGTCTACCAATGCTGTCCATGCACGCTCTGCACAGACCTGACTTAGAACAAACGTGCTCTTGGCTTTTTTCAACCACCGTAGGGTAGGAGTACTGGGCCCTCATTAATACATTTCTACTTTAACCCTACACTAGGCTGGCTGGCCACTCAAGTCCGCTAATGGATAATTGCGTTAGTTTAACAAAATTCTGTTGCAATCAGTTGAAGCAATGAACTTCAGTACAGAGATGCAGCCCACATGAAATCTCAAAACCACCAAAAGACCGATCTTGAAATCTAAATACATTTTCAAAACGGATAAACAAAGAATTGTGTTTACAGAATTTCAACAAATTGATTTCACTGAGTGGCTAGCCAGACTTTTCTTAACCAACTTTACAAGATAAAAAAAAAAAAAAAAACGATATCTACAGACCTCTTTTACTTGGTATTGCAAGACTTGTTTTTGCTTTTGATATGTTTGTGAGAAAAGGCGTGCACTCGCTGACAGATCAGCATGGGGATTTTTTATACCTGAAGTTTGCATTAACCAATGTCTCTCATATCTCATTATGTATTGTGACTAAGACATCTACAGTGATCCTATAGTGTGTGTCTCTCATATGGAAATACTTTGATGGGCCCAGGACTTATTTTACGAAACTAAAGGTGTGCGATTGGTCTGGTCTACTCTCTGGGTCTCTGCTCCTGAGGACTTGATGATGAACTAAAAAAAAAAAAAAACAACCTTAACAAGGAACTTACAATACCTTAACCCTGATGAGCACATCTTTGTACCACAACAGGTGCCTCGAAGAACTCTTGATTTCATTCAGACGTGGTGCAGAACCAGCAAAACAAGTAGTGACACTGTAGTTTTTTCTACTGAAGACTACCACTGAGCTCGGAGTCTAGAGGGAGGTTTTTCTGCAAGATATGAGGTCAATTCAGTGTCAAAAAGTGAAAAGATGTTTTTCCAAATTGTGTTTTTGATATGATGCTAGTTCAAACATTAGCACTTTTTTAAGTAATCGGACCCCAATGCTGAATTCACCTCGATCTCAAACTCTCCAAAAGACATGAAGAATATTTAATAACAAATACATGGAGGCGATGAGAAGTCATTTTTCAATTTCGAGCAACAAACTCATCCTTGTTGCATATGTAAATGTCATTGATATGTCAATGATTCCATCCATAGTTTTTATCATGCACTATCATGTATAAAGACATATTGTTAGGGGTGGGAGTGGGAGGGGCGAAGAAGATTAATGTCCAGTGACTTATGTTATGATACTAGTTGAATTTCTGTTAATTCTCCTACGATGCAGATGTTGCCAAAATACCATCAACTGTCATGTGTTAACCATGAGAAAAAAAGAACATTTTTTTGTATCACAAAAGAATGATATACTGATATTTGTCAAGTATTTATGAAGAGACTTTTGTTTTACGTGTTGCTACGGAAACCTTCCTTTCTGTTCTGGATTACTTTGATGTATTTTGGTATGATGTATGATGATTGTTGTTCTGTCACATCAGACTTCTCATCTCCGATTGGATTTTTGACTCACTTCTGAATGACTGCTTGTTGAAGTCTCAACACTCCCCACAAGTCTATGGAGGAAGTGGCTTGATTGTGGACAGTGGGCCTGGAAATCTGAAACAGGCTTGTTGCTTTTCATGGATTATAATGACATGCTTTTGATTTAATTATTCTATTGCCTAATTAATTTGTGAATAGTATTCCAACTCACCATGATAACAATTTCTGTTACTGAAACACATTTTGAGAAGGTCGAAATAAAGATATTTTACATTCAAAATTGTGCCACTTCTGCAGCCTACTTTACAGGAAGAAGGATGTATGGACCATTATCTGTTTATAAGCCATAGAACAGTCAAATGTAAAAATGCATAAAATAATGATTGATTGAGTTTTAGTTCAAATCTAGGGTTACTTAAATTGGACATACAGTATGTATAATTGAGTTGTTAACCATACATTTTTAGTGTTCTATTAACTTACTCAGAGTTTCACATTGATTGATTCACAAATGTTTGAATAATCCTATATTGTCTTGTCTTTACGTGCCTGGAAAACAGCTGTTTTCACCTTCCCCTTATCTCCGCCTTGTCTGGACTTACTTGTGATTATTCAGAAAAGTCAGTTTGGAAAAATATTATAGTTTAACCAGAGCAAAATGCTAAATAATGACTGACTATGTTATCATTTCATGCTAAAGATCCCCATCATCACAAACTGGAGATGTCTTTTGTTTCATTCACACATTGTACCTTGTGATGTCATGCGGTAATACAGGAAGTGCTCCACTTTGTTTTTAAATTCCATACACTTTCACCAGAATCATTTTGATAACTGCAGCCTTTGAATAGCCAATCTTTAATGAGATAAAGGTAAAAGGTAGCTGTTAACTTGACTAGACTATCATCACATCGGGGTACAACCCTTATTCCAACATATCACCACTCAACACACAACAGACCCCCACCCCGACATTCCGTTTTTCCGACAACCCTCCATTCCGACATGCCCCCATTCCAATACTTTTTGATGCCGCCATTCCGACACCTTTTATGTCGCCATTCTGACAACCTACTCATAGTTTGGAGCGTCATCTTTTTTTTTAATTTGTATACGCTGCATGGATCGTGTCTTTTCACGTACATCACGTGGGCTGCACCTCTAAACCAAAACTAAAACCAGGACTAAACCAGAACTAAAACCAGGACTAAAACCATGTCTAAACCAGGTCTAAACCATGACAAAACCCAAGTCTAAACCAGATCTAAACCATGACAAAACCCAAGTCTAAACCAGATCTAAACCATGACAAAACCCAAGTCTAAACCAGATCTAAACCAGGTCTTAACCAGGACTAAAACAAGGTCTAAACCAGGACTAAACCATACCGTGCGCATCGCTTCTCCTACACCGTCAGTCCGTGAAAATATTGTCTCGAAAAGATCGCTGCCGCAACTTAATAATTACCTTGTGTGTCAAAATGGCAGAAGTCTTGAAAAAAAAGTTAAAGTGCCGCCACTCCAAGGGAAAAAAGAAATGTTGGAGTGACAGGACATGGACAAAATGGAAATGCTGCTGCTCAGACATTTAAACGTCAATGTCAGAACGGCAGCGCGCAACCATGACATCACAATGTGGAACAGAGCATTTTGAACATTTTGATGTAGACAGACTAATAATAAAGGATTACTCAAACACGTGTGAACAAAACAAAACACAACTCCAGATGTGTTTTTGATGAGACAGTAACATTCTAACATGACTAAAAGTTAATTTTGTGTAATATAGGACCTTTTAATCCATGGGTTTACTGTTAGCAGAGATCCATTTTGTTTGCATTATTCCACTGTCTCTTGGAATCAGCAAAACAACCCACTGCACCTAAAACAAAAACACTTATTTGTTCTTTTTTTTTTCCAAAAATCTCACCATTCTCCTCTGGCCACGGTTATGCTAGCCTACTTTCCTGTTGTGTTAATATGTGTGTAATTAGCAGTGAAGCCAGAGCGCCCACTTGAACTGTGCTGAGGTGAGTCACGCACCCAAAAATATCCGGTGATGCTCGCTAACTGGGTGGCATTACACAGACCGGAGCTAATACTAACACAAGGAGCGCAGAGCTACTTTCATGACCTGCTTCGTGAACATGTGGACACGTTAGCAGCAAGCATGTACTGCCAGTGCTAGATGAAGTACTCCATTTTGTTACTTAATTAAAAGTACAGATGCTGGAGCAAAGAGAATACTCAAGTAGCCTACAAGTAAAAGTATCACATAAAATTTGACTTAAATGTGCGTTTTGTTACTTTTCGAGTGGAGGATCTGTCAAAAGATTTTTTTTTTTTTTTTCCCCTGGAGATGTTATTGCTTTGTCTGGAATGTTTCACAGTATTGCATTAAACCTTTTCTATCTTCATGGAGCTCAAAACCAAACCAAGTTACAGGTCAGATCTATGGAGAGGCAACCACGCTCACAGTCAGAATGCCTGTTTTTCTAGCTATTTTGGAGCTATAAAACCTAGGGTGACCAGATTTTTACATTTCTAGACTGGGACACACCCGGGTTTGGATGGTTGGTATAAATAAAATTGTAAAAAGAGCGTGTAACATTTTGCATTCTCATGTCAGTCATAATCTGAGGGACTTCTGCTGCTGCATTTTTTTGCTTTATGGTCATTCGCAAACATGGACTTCTGTATTTTGGCTAGATAAATGGCAATTTACGGAGGTCAGATTAGTCAAAAATTGTGATGGTCCTGTTTTAGTCCTGGTTTAGTCTTATTTTAGTCCTACTTTAGATCAAATTGGTCAAAAATAGGGACACCTGGGATATTTCTTGTATAAAACTGGGACAAATCAATGGTTTTGTATAAATCTGTTGGGACAGGGGACATGGGGCTCAAAACTGGGACTGTCCCGGGTAAACAGGGACGTCTGGTCACCCTATTTAAAAACAAATGTAATTTAATAAATGTAAGGTAGAGCTGTTTAATGTCTGTGGAACATTCCAGGTAAAGCAATGACATATCCATAGAAACAAGCAGGTGACATATCCCAACCAAAAAGTTATACAGTACAGCATCTTTAACTATTAAAGTACCTGTTTAAAATTGTACTTTAAGATTAAAAAGTAAAAGTATTTCATATAGATTTTGAAGTTTAATAAAGCTTCAAATGAAGTGATTTGGATAAAGATTTGTAATGAATTTTGTTCAATAGAAACAAGCTGTTTTTCTTTGTAAATGTGTGTTTGCTCAAACTAGAGAGTCAACCCCCCTCAGCCCTTTCAGCTGAGTGAAATATTTTTACTTTCAGTCTTGTTCAGAAATGTAGTGGAGTAGAAAGTTCAGAAACCTGCTCTCAGATGTAGTGAAGTAAACGTAAAAAATATCCACTTTAAAACATACTAAAAAAAAAAAAACTACAGCTATCTAAAATGTATACTTAAGCACAGTACGTTTTTACTTTTACTTTGTTACATTCCGCCACTGTGTACTGTATTACACACTTACGTGAATCTGTAAACACATCGAGCTCAAAGGATGTTGTATTTAACAGGCCATAGATTACTGCCTGGTTTTCCTGATGAGTTTTACCTGTAGAGGAGTCTGTGTGGTCTTCAAGAGGAAGTGCTTATACAACTTACCTCAAAGACAAAAGCAGAACAGCCAACCTCCCACGTACGCCCGCTTCTCCCATACCACAGCCTGCTACGGGAAGTCATTTATCAAGATGTGGCTGTTAACGTTTACGACTGTTGCTAACCAGAGAATACAAAACACCAAAAAAACTAGATAGAAAATATGCAAAGATCCTGCACAATCACAGCCTTAACCTGGACATAGAGGATACACGGTATGTGTACATGTGTATTATGTATGTGTAGGTAAATGTTAGGGTGACCAGAATTCCCTGTTTACCCGGGACAGTCCCAGTTTTGAGCCCTGTGTCCCCTGTCCCAGCAGATTTATACAAAAACCATTGATTTGTCCCAGTTTTATCCAAGACATATCCCATGTGTCCTTATTTTTGACAAATTTGATACCCACCAACAGTAAATAGGGGAATATATTATCATTTGTTTAGCTAAAACACGGAAAACAAAAAGGCACCAACAGATTATGACCCACAAGTGAGCTAAGAATGGACAGTTTTACACGTTCTTTTCGTTCTTTATTTTATTTATACCAATCATCCCAACCCGGGGTGTCCCATTTTTTTATTTTGAAAATCTGGTCTCTGTAATGTAGGTTTATGTTCATAGAATTTAAAATAAATATTTGGCTTACAGTTAACAACATGTGACACTAATGAAGATATTAAAGATCCTAGATGATGCAAACTCTTTTAGCCATGTTGGAATGTTGTTTCCTCATCCAAAACATACCTGGAGTTGTGTTTTGTAATGCTTAGGGTGAGCAGACGTCCCTATTTACCTGGGACAGTCCCACTTTTGAGCCCTGTGTCCCCTGTCCCAGCAGATTTATACAAAACCATTGATTTGTCCCAATTTTATACAAGAAATGTCCCGGGGGTCCCTATTTTTGACCAATTTGACCCATCAGCAGTAAAGGGGCCAATATATTGTTCTTTTTTTAGCTAAAATATAGAAAACCAACAACTGAAAATAAGCATAAAGCAAAAAAATGCAACAACAGAAGTCCATCAGATTAAATACTGACCCACATGTGAGTGAAGAATGGACATAGTTTAGCGCTCTTTTCACATTTTTATTATTACCAACCATCCCAACCCAGGTGTGTCCCAGTTTTTAATTCTGAATATCTGGTCACCCTGATAATGCTTTATTATTAGTCTGTCTACATCTCCAAAGTTGAAAATGCTCTGTTTCACCTTGTAATGTCATGAAACAGTAGGTTTTCAAGTCAAGTTGTACCGTTTTGAAGTTATTTTACAATTTGTTCAGTAGAGATTGGAAATTCCAGGGCTGAAATCATCAAGGTGTATGGAGAACACACCGGCTGATGCTTCCCTGCTCAGAGTGACTGTTAGATAACACTGAGGAAACACTGCACAAAGCCAGTGTGGCCCTGAGCAGCTGTGCCTGACCACACTGTGAGGGGAGCGGAGGCAGTGGTTTCCAGTTGGAGTGCTCCGTTCACCACACAAAGATGTACACACACGCACACGCACACGCACACACACACACACACACACACACAGCTCCTTCATGTGCTCTTGTCTCACTGCACTCAGAGCTGTCCACGAGCTACATTCTGCCCTCCGGAAGGAAGAGGCAAACCACCAACTCTACGCTACGAAGTTCAGTGAAGAAGAAGAGAGACCACACAGTTTGTAAGATCAGCAGTGGTGGAAGAAATACTCAATGTTGATACTTAAGTAAAAGTACAGATACTAGAACCAAAAAAAATGCTCAAGTAAAATTATTACATGAAAACTCTATTAAGTGAAAATATTAAAGGATAAAATTTTAACTTAAAGAGTTTTTTAAAAGTATATAATAAAACTTCAAATGTAGAGCTACTGATAAAGATTTGTGCTGAATTTTGTTCAACAGAAACAGTTGAAACGACGTTGTTTTGTTTGTTGGAGAAATTCAATTTGTCAGCTGGACAGAAGTGTTTTTTGGTTGAATACGTTTCGCAGCTCATCCAAGCTGCTTCTTCAGTTCTGGTCAGACACTGGTGGACACTGACTTATATCTGCCTGAAGGGAGGAGCTAACTACACTGAAACTACTTTGAAACTAACACATCTACTTGCATACACTTTCTGGTTTTCTTAGCATAACCATTCATGTCCCTGATAAGTGCTTTCACACCTCTGGACCTGAAAAGAAGACAGATTATATTTGAGCCCTCCATTTCTATTGAAGGATGGATTGTCTTTCCTAACAAACTCCCCTCTCAACCAATTCTTTTCTCTGGCTAAGATCTGTATCCTCAAAGGAGTGGCCTGTGGCTTTCAAATGGAGATGGACAGCAGACTGAGGTCCACTATTGCTCTCTCGTCTGTGTTGGTATATCCTCTTGTGAAGTGGCTGTTTTTTTTCTCCAGTGTAGTGCTCACTGCAGTCTTCACTACACTGAATGGAGTAGGCCACATTGCTTTGTTTGTGGCTCATTGTTTTGTCCTTTGGGTGGACCAGTTTCTGTCTTAAAGTGTTTGTAGGTTTGAAATAGACCAGGATTTCATGTTGTCTGAAAATCCTCTGTGGCTTTTCAGAATCACCAACCATATAAGTAATAGTTACACCCTTTCTCCTGGGTTCTTTTGGGGTTTTTCAGCACTTGGTTTTTATTTGTATATTTTGTTTGCTCAAATTGTGACCATGTAAAAAACAAGCCCCTCAGTTTTTACAGCGGATCTCAAACTATAAGAAAAATACTTTTAAGCCCTGTTAAAAAAAATTTGTGGATTAGAAAGTATAAATACATGCTCTCAAATGCAGTGAAGTAAAGGTAAAAAGATCCACTTTAAAATGTACTTTAGTAAACTAGAGATAGCTCAGTTTTAAATTTCAAGTACAGTACTTAAATACTTTTACTTCATTACATTTTACCACTATCAAATACACCATCTATTTCCCAGGCCTTACTTATGTTGTTGCCATGTTCGGTGTATCCTCTTTTTGTTTTTTGAGTACCCATCTCCTGTATTTGCAAAACTCTAAGGCTTTGTAGTGGAAACAAAAATAGATTTTGAGTTGCAGTGTTTTGTGCATATTTGATTTTAGTGTAGCAGCGTTTTTATGATCACTGTGTTTAAACCAATTTTGTGCACACAGGAGACAACGTCAGCATAAAGACTTATATTTTCATGTTGTCAGCAAACATAAGAGTCTTATATTATAGTCAGCATCTACTGAGGGGCGGGGCAAAGGAAGTTCTTTCTTTTTCACAATATTACAAGATACAATGCTATCAACTTTAAAAGCTCACAAAATGATTATAATAAATGTATAAATTAGTTTTTGGAATGGAGAAAACAGTTTTGCAGCTCCATTTGGTGATTATGATCAGTTATGTGATGAAGAAAATGTTCTGCAACTCTAACAAGGGCCATCTTATATTCTTGGCTGATCTTGTGAGAAACCTTGTAATGGCATGGTAGGATAATTAGACTTCATACAATAAAATTACGATCTTTTAAAGCATGTAGATACACCATGCTTCAAAAAAAATATGTTCAAAAAACTGATCATAACCGGTTCATGTAAGAAAAAGCTATGCTCCGGATCTGAATTGAAATCTGAACATTATTAATTCTAGTATCATGACAAAGTAAAACATTTCAACATAGGTACAAATTTAAGTACTGCAATTCTATGACTATTACCTCAATGACATACATAAAACAGACTTAAAACTACTGTTCCAAACTTTACTGATGATATGGGGGCTCTATCAAATCTGTGTTCAAGCCACTCATCTGAATTACACAACGTATCAAACACTGGTGTGTGACCTTTTGCTTTAAATATATTTCAGTATGTAGTTCTTGGTGAAAAAGGTTTGGACACCCTGCTTTAGGGCACATCAAGAGCTCAGTTTTGCCAATACAGAAGCTGTAAATTGTGGAGCCAGTTTTCATACTGGTGTGATGACAGATCAAAACTGTTGTTTAAAAAGAATTTGAGGAAATGTTTAATATTTCATGATAATGTTTGATAATCATTCAATTGTGTATTTTAATCCATGTTTGAAAAGGTGTGCAAATGTCATTTTTAGTCATGCACAGCTATAATGTTCAATTTTTATGTATTCATAAGGTGGAGACCCTTTTGGGTTTTTTCCCTCTTACAGCACCTACTTTTTCAGTCTAGTGTGCTTTTTTATTGTCATGTTATATATATGCAAAATAAATAAATACATAAATAATGCAGCTGTGATATTTGACCATCTCTGGCCCAGGGGACATCTTAATGCCACACATGTGAACCGCCATCGTCGAGTTAACAGTTATCACGCTTGGGTACACTGCCAAATGTAAACACTGGTCGGACATGACTGTAAACGCGCTGAAACCACCTCCTGTTCACTGAAAAAGACTATAAATATAAGAGACCAGTCACTTTGCCATTATAACAGGGACTCGCTCACAGAAAGCTGACATTTTTCTCAATAAAGGCAAATATAACTCTTCCTCTGCCTCCATGTTTGGGACCATGAGAAGTTACAGCAGTGCTCAGCTGGTTGTGCTCTCTGTGAGCGCTGCTGTGATTCTGCTGTTGGACACACACTACACTGAGGGCGCTCTGTACCACATGAAAGGTAAGTTTTACTCTCACATTGGCCTCAGTTTGTGTGATCGTAGTCTAGAACCAGCTGAGAAAATACTAGAAATAACAGTATAAGTAGTAATTTAGCAAAAATGTGTTGTGCTATGTTCCTAAACCTCGATTGTAATGACAGCAGTGGAAGACAGTACTGTAGTTGTTGTTTTAATGTAGTATTTTATCTGACAGAATGTGTCCAAATATTGAAAAATCCAAGCCACCAATGTCTCAATGTCCGAGAAACAGTTTAGTCCTTAAGAAATATGTTCACATGATAATTACAATGGACAGTGCAAGTGTAATTGTCTTTATTTCATTTTAAGTCAACTTTTAAGTCAACAAAAATTATGATATATTAACAATGTAATTTCTCAAACTTGAAATGCAAATATTTAGTCTTGATAAAACTAAACCTAATGTCAGGTAGTCCATCCCAAGCGTGTCTGTTAAGGGTCCGTTATAAGTCATTGTTTTAGGGCGGTGGCACAGTGGCAAAGCAGTTGGCGCTCTGGCCTCACAGCAAGTAGGTCCTGGGTTTGATTCTGGGGTGAGGGGCCTCTCTGTGTGGAGTTTGCATGTTCTCCCCGTGCCACTCTCCTGAAAAAGAGATTCTTAAAGTGTGTGTGACATGTTTTGACTTAATCTGGTGGGATTATAACTATTAATAAAAATATAAATGGTGGTTTTAAATAAATCAAGAAGCAGTTTGTGAAGAAAAGTTGAAAAATGTGTTGAAAATAACAGGAAGTAGAATTCAAACATATTGATGACTTCACACTAGGGAGAATTCAATATTTCACACTTAAGATACAATCATTTTCTGATACTTTAAACATGATTTCAACAGAATAAAGGTGTTTTCTTACATTTTCATTTGTAAGATAATAATTTCTGTGTACATTAGTAGTTTGAGTACTTTTTTTCAGTAACAGTTAGGAAATCCTGAGTGTGATATCACAATTTCCAAAAAGGAAGTAAATTTTTAAGCTTAAAAGATTGACAAATTGGAAAAAGAGAGTGAATGGTTTTACAAAAATTTTAAATAATCAAATGCGTTTTAATCAAATGCGTAGTCTAATCTGTCATAGGCACTTTAATCTCAGAAGGACTATCCTGGTTAAATAAAGGTCAAAAAAAAAGAAAAAAAGAGTCTAAAAGCTTTCCCTCTTTTATTCCCTTATTCACTGAGTACAGCAAATATTCTCCAACCTGCATGTAGAGGACACAGAACTCACAGTCCCACCTGGAGGCTATGCGGACTCTAAACACAAAGAGCACATTTTGGACAGCATTTGTCTGATTTATGACTCCACATTATGGGCTTCTCAGTTTGTAGATTTGCCCGAGGTCACTGCATTCTGCACAGCTCACAGAAATCAATGCGGCGCAGTGACGTGTTTGGGCCACAGGGGGAGCTCCGGGGTCCTGTGGTGTGACTCCTCCTCCCAGTGGGACTGTTCAGGGCCCAGCGTGAGCTCATATTGATCCCAGCTCAAGGTGACAGAGTGTCCCATGGAGACCGAGTGCTCACAGGGACACAGAGGGACACAGAGGGACACAGAGGGACACAGAGGGACACAGAGGGACACAGAGGGACACAGGGACACAGAGAGGGACACAGAGGGACACAGAGGGACACAGAGGGACACAGAGGGACACAGAGGGACACAGAGGGGACACAGAGGGACACAGAGAGGGACACAGGGACACAGAGGGACACAGAGAGGGGACACAGAGGGGACACAGAGGGACACAGAGGGACACAGAGGGACACAGAGGGACACAGAGGGACACAGAGGGACACAGAGGGACACAGAGGGACACACAGGGACACAGGGACACACAGAGGGACACACACAGGGACACACAGAGGGGACACACAGAGGGACACAGAGGAGGGACACGGGGACACAGAGGGACACAGAGGGACACAGGGACACAGAGGGACACAGAGGGACACAGGGACACAGAGGGACACAGAGGGGACACAGAGGGACACAGGAGGGACAGAGACAGTGGACAAGGTCACTCAACTCAACTCTTCAGCAGGACTCTATTCTATTATTCTAGATGGTTCTGGGGGGCTTAGCTTGTCAAAATAGTGAGATCTTTTCATTATCATTATTTTTTTTTTACACCAAATCAAATTAAAGCTGCATTACTAGGCCTGTCACAATAACATATTTTGAAGCACGATATATTGCTACAGAGATATATTATGATAAATGATCATGTTTAAACTGCTTTATGCTACTAATTTAATAACTATAATGCCAGTAAACTATTTTTAAATTCACAGTTCATTGAAAAGGCAAATAAATGGCAGAATGTAGAAATAATTAGCTATAGACTTTAGTTATTCAACCCTGCACAGCTCAAATCAACAACAAAAATACCCCATATCTCTCCACTTTTACAAAGAAAACATACACATGAACATATATTGAACAATAAGTCGATATAGTAATAATTATGACAGGCCTATGCATTTACCTATCTGAGAAAACTAATTATTAAACATTTCATAGATAACAAAGTTGTAAGAAAGAGCCATGGAAGTCATTACGATGCTTTGGGATGAGAGATGATTGGCTGTGCAAGAGTGCTCCACCCTGCTTCACTTTTCCACCTGAAAAACTGCTCTAAAACTGTGCTATGACCAAAATATATATGCATGTGAATTCTAGTAATGTGCGAGAGCTTGTGAAAAGTTTGATTGATTTAAATTCTAACGCCCTTGTTTTATCGTTTAAAAATCAGATACCTGAGCTTTAAAGCATTAATGCATTCATTGTCCTACTATGGAAAAGGATGCCTGTAGAAAAAACTATAACTTATACTTAAATCTTGCATAAATCGCAATACAAAATTCTTGAGCATTTCTATCTAAGTCTTACATGATAACTCATAATTTGTCTTATCCCTGGAACACACTCCTTTGCTGACCTGGGTTATACTTTACAAAGCGTCAGGAGATGTATTCTGAAATTGTGCCCAGTTTAAATGTACAATTTATACTGTAATCACACAATTCTCAATGATTTATTGGATTAGTAAGCATACCGTTTCTATTCCAGGCATTTGCTCCCATAAAGATAAGTTATACAAACCAGGAGACACATTTCGACGCGGCTGTGACAAGTGTTACTGCCATGAGTTCGGGGCCTACTGCATCACGTGAGTAAATATATCTGTGTGTGATATACTTACTACTTTTCTGTATAATTTAAATCTTTTTTTGTTTTGTTTTGTTTTGTTTAGTCAAATGAAGCCCACGTCATGGCCCAACAAGTGTCAGCGCATCAGGACCCAGTGTGGATACAGGGTGGTGTACAAAGAGAAGCCTCTGGTGGAGTGCAGGGCTTACAGCTGGATTGGATGAACAACATAGAATATATAACACTATGGAAGTGTTTAAAAAAGTGTCTCTGTTGGCTCTGAATAGACTTCACCGTGAAATGTCAGTGTGGAGTGTTTCAACAGCACTAAGTTGAGTGAGTTAGTCCAGTGGAGACTACAAGTGGCAGAACAGAAATACAGCATTTTCTATGGGTATTTGTGTGCTCAGTGTACGGGTTCAGAGCAGCAAAAGAGAGTTGATACACTACCGGTCAAACGTTTTAGAACACCACACTTTTTCCAGGTCTTTACTGTTTACTGTTGACCAAAACGTATTCTAAACTTTTGATTCATGAAAGTGTCCACCTTTGGCAGATACAACAGCTGAACACACTCGTGGCTCATTCTTTTTACAACAGAAATCAAATATTCTTTAGAAACCTCTTCCCAAGTCTGTTGGAGAAGTTCCCATAATTGTGTGGCACTTGCAGGTTGCTTCACTCTTCTGTCCAGTTCATCCCAAACCAGCTCGATGGGGTTTAAGTCTGGACACTGTGCTGGACACTCCATGTTTTCAAGGTCTTGTTCTTTTTTCCTGAGGTAATTTTGTCAGATCTTGAACTTGTGTTTTATTATCTTTTATCTTCACTTAACCTCTGGCTGTTCAGTTCTTCCCTTTGTACCATTTCAAGCTTGTACAAACTGAACTGCAATAAATAACTGGAAAAATTAGGGTGTTCTAAAACTTTTGACCTGTAGTGTTTTTCTGCAGTCCTGTGCATACAACCAATTAGACTCTTCTAGATTAACATTGTGAATAGTTATTAAACATGTAGTTTTTTTATAGTACACATTACATGCATAAATACATATTTGTTATATATTGCATAAGGTAAAACACTGATATCACCGCTAGAAAAGTTACAAAATATTAGATGTATAGATAGATTATGTTTATATAGAGTGTTTTTGTAAATTAACAGTTTTGAAGATGAACAGTTGACAATATTGTAAAATTAAGAGTGAGTTTTGCATGTTTTCCTAATAATGATTTCATTTTCTTTTTTGAATTTTACATATTTTCATACATTCTGGTAAAAATGTCTTTAACTATGTCTATTTCCATAATAAACAGTACAACAAAGGAAAGAGAGGGGCTTTAGTTGTTCTCTTTACATTTAATTAAAACACGTGATAGTACAAAAGATTCAAATAAAAATCAAATTGAAATTCACAAGGACTGTTTCCCCAGTACGGGATGTATAAATCAAATTATAGAAATATCGCTACACTGGCACCTAAAACAAAATACCAACAGTTTTCTCTGAACAGTTGTATAAAGTGCAAGATTAAACTACAGTACAAAGAAGTCACTTGGAAACATAAGAAACATGATCTACGTAGCACCTTTTAAAATAACCTGAGCCGGCAGAGTGTTTAAAGCGACAGGTCAGGACACATATTTGTTTTTGACACAAATGGACCATGCGTCTCTCTGATTGGTTAATCTGCCTGTCAGTCAAGCACACCTTCTGAAAACAGGGAGACAGGATACAGCTCTAGATCAACTCATCTTTGTAAAGTTTTGTCAAAGTGTGTGGTTCTGGCTGGTCAGGTACGCAATATTCAGTTTTATTAAACAAAATCTTCACAAACTGATTCTGGTGTAAAACTATGATCAATATTCCCCACATGTACAAGCTCACTAAAAAGTCATGATTATAAAAAAAAATATGAAAAGCTTTCATACACACTTTAAAGGTGCATTGTGTAACTTTTCTGGTGGAGGGTCCGTCAAATGCTTTTCTTCATGGAGATGTTAGTGCTTAGTCTGGAATGGGAGGGCTGGGTATTAGTAAGAAGTTGCTGATACGATACATACCTCGATACGCAGGCCACGATACGATATGTTTTTAGATGCAGTGCACTTTTGATTCAATATGATTCAATACGATATATTTCAAAACGGTTCTGTGAAAAACAAAGGCAAAATAATGGCTGTGATACTAAAAGTCTATTAAGTCTACTAAATCCACTGAGTTTGTGCAGTTAGTATGAAAAACACCAATTTTACTCATCAAAACAATGAAAATGTCTTCACAATTGTAGCTCAAGATATAGATATTTCAGTATTTTTGCACACCTCTACGGGTCTGTGGAGAGTCAGAATACCTGTTTTCTGAGCTATAAAACCACCTGTAATTGAAAACATGTAAGGTAGATCTGTTTAATGTCACACTGCGGAACATTCCAGGCTATAGAAACAAGCAGGTGACGGACCCTCCACCAGAAAAGTTACACGATGCACCTTTAACACTTCAGGGCCTGCTGTGGTCAGGAGCAAAGCCAGGGGTGTCTGAGGCAGTGTACAGCTGTGGCTCTCCTCTCGGGATAATACTCCAACATGGGCAACAGGAAGTCACACAAGTCTGACGCCTCTTCCAACCTGAAGTGGTATTTCTCCACCAGGACGTCGTAGAGTTTCCAGGATCTCACAGGACCCACTCTCAGCAAATCTCCTGCATGAAACAAAAAACAAAAGGAAGATGGGTTTGCAGGTTCAATGTACAAATAGTGTAATAGAAACTCTAGTCTTGGTAATGTTCAGTGACCTCTGCGGTTGAAGTACTCTGCGGAGTATTTTCCAGTCAGTGCGATGGCTGGAGGGATTTTACCCAGCAGCATCATTATCTGAGCTATATGATCTGAAAGAGAGAAGACAATCAATACACCTTTATGGCCTGGTCTATACTGTGGGCCATATCCTAATGCACCGGCCAGGGGTGAACGCCAGGTTATGTGCTGTACTTTTATCATTAGCTCTATAATGTACACTGGGCACTTTGCTTTAAAGGTTTATCATTAGTCTGTCTACATCTCTAAAGTTCAAAACGCTCTGCTCCACCTTGTGATGTCATGAAGAAGTAGTTTTAAAGTTAACAGCTACGTTTAACCTTTTGTGCAGTTTGGAAATTCTAGAGCTGAAATTATCACAGTGATTCTAGTGAAGATGTACGGAGCAGCACATGACATCACAAGGTGAAGAGTGTTAACCATTGAGAGAAGAACTCTCAAACGGAACTTAAATATAGGGTTAAGGCCTATTCGCACGGGATAAGTACAACCTGGGGACGACTTGTAATTTGCAAATTGCCGCCCCACCTCTGTGTTCCTTGCAACACATTCGCACAGGATAACAGAAGTCTGTAAATTATTCTATTTTACATTTATTTGACACTGACACATTGATTGAAAGAGAAAATAACAGGAAAAAAAACAAAGAGATAGAAAAGGAGCAACAAACACTGAGATGCAGATTCACACAGGACTAGTGTTATCATCGGACATCTGTGTTTGATGAAGTATAGTAGGTAATTTGCAGCGGAATTTTTACTTTACAAATTACAGACATGGCATATTCGCATGGGATCCTCCACAATTATTACAAATCACCAAAGATCCACAGTTAACACTAATCCCGTGCAAATAGGGCTTTACTGTGAATAAAACACAACACAATTCCAGGTATGTTTGTGATGAGGAAGCATTATAACATCGATCAGAAAATAGCATGAGGTGGTGTGAGGTGATACCTTCTTCCAGAGAGCAGGAGTTGGCTGCTCTGGGCTCAAAAAGAGAGTCTCCAGTGAGAAGCTCAAAGGTCTGAAGAAGCAGAGACTCATGTTATCTGTAATATAAGAAGAGTATGGACGTGTAACTACTGTACAATGAAACTGACCATACAGGCCACGCTCCAAATGTCAGCAGGAGGCCCATAGTCCAGCCCCACCAGAACCTCCAGAGAGCGGTACTGCCGGGTCTGGATCTCCTCACAGAAGTGCTTGTACTGCTCAGGAAAAAGAGATAAAGACATGTGTATCCTTCAGGTACTCTGGTTTCTCTACCACTAAAATATGAACAAAGTGGTTCACTCTGGGGCCACAAAACGTTGAGATTGTACCATTGTTGGTTTGCTTATGTTATACTACCAAGCTATAACAGTGACTCTTTGTTCACACTTATAAACAGTTCCTGTAGTTTAATTCAAAATGTCTGAAAAATGTAAAAGAAAGCTCATTGTGTTAGATTAGAAGAGGGGCGTGGGATTAAATACGTTTTCTTCTTCCCACTCCTTTTTAGGCAAATTTTCTGTTGTGGTTATTTTCATTTCTAGTATGATTTCACTTATGTTATATGTTCCATTGTATAAGAATGTAAATCTCTACTTGCCCAAAACAAATTGTAAATGTTAGAGGGACTATTCTGAAATAAAGCATAACTAAATAAATGAAAAGGGGATTCAAAGTTACTATTAAAAACAATATAATAAATACTAATAATAATAAAACTTCATGAAGTGTATTACTACATAATGCAGTAAGACTTGAGAATGAGTCACTGTTAGAAATATTCAAATAGACAGATATACAGGGTCTGACATTAAACTGGTCTTCAGATACTTTGTACTAGACAGACTTACTTTTATGTACTTCTATACATGGCTGCAGTGCCTATTTGAAATCCTCCTCTTCAGGCCAATTTACTAATTACATGCCTGTATTACTGAATGGGATACATGAATCAGAAACAGTTTAGTTCCAAGCCCTCCATCTGCAGAAGCTTCCTCAGCACTCGTGTTTCTCCTCCATTAATCTTACACTGGCTACATCTGACTGAGAGCAGAGCAGCGACTGACCACCCAACAGGAGCTGCCCAGGTCAGCAATCTTCACTTCTATCTGCTTCAGACTCTGGAGGGACATCTGGTCTCCATCTATACACAACAAAAGAAATTATGGATTTTCCTTTTACCCACCTGTACTTAAAATATCAATGTTCAATCTAGAGAGTATGCACGTTCAAGAGAGCAGGTTTAGCCTAGCCTTAGTTACCATATAGTTAAACTGGAAGATGGAGTGCTGCCAAATTGGTGTAGTTACTTGGTAGATAAGTCAAAATGAAGATTGAAGACTTATTTTGTAGGTGGTTAGACCTTGGTAGGGTCAATATATTTTGTGATCTGTGTTATAATGTTGTTTTCTCATCACAAACATACCTGGAGTTATGTTTTGTTTCATTCACACAAACCCTGCATATTTAGGCTGAGTTCTTCTCTCAATCTGAAGACACAGGTAGCGCTTCATTGTGTTATTAAACTCCATGCGCCTTCACTGGGCTCATTTGGATAACTTCAGTGCTGAAACGGCCAAGTACTACTAAAGTAAAGGTAAAAGGTAGCCTGATTCATCAGCTGGTTTCACTTCATGGAAACCGTCTAACCTCCCAGCATTAGGATTCATTCGCTTGATGGTAGGCGAGTACTTTAAAAAAAAAAAAAATTAACCAATCGCTGCTATTTGGTTGTGACGTATGTAATGCGCCAAATCTCATAGGAAGAAGGGCAATAACGTCTTTCCCCTTGATAAAATTCACCAAACGTTCTCTTTGTTCTGGCTTTAAATCCTCGATCTTGGGAATCATTGCCAACACAGAATGTATGGCTTCGACTACATCCATCTCGACCACTTTGTTTACTGTTGTGCTGTACCACAAAAGGGACCCAGACAGGCACTTGAGTTTGATCATGAACAAGCAGTTTGATCATGGCTTCACAGCTCTTTGCTGATTGGCCGGTGTGCGGTCTACAACTTCTGGGGTTCTTGCAAACCGTCTAGTGTATTCCAATTCCTGACCTAGTTGCTGGAGAGAAAATCAATTGAGCGGAGGGACTAGGTGGTGCCAGCCTGGCAACGTAAAAGGAGCTGTTAACTTGAAAACTACCACTACATGACGTCACTAGGTGGAACAGAGAATTTTGAGCTTTGAAGATGTAGACCGGCTAAACACAACTCCAGGTATGTTTTTGAGGAAGTCACAACATTGCAATAAGTGTAAAACCTCACAAGAGTCCATTCTGTGTAATATAGTACCTTTAAGCATGTCAAAGGGTTAGTCACAGATTAGTATTGTAGACAGCTCGTAAGGTTATAGAAAGGTTTTGAGTCAGGTTAATGGAAATTCACAAATATATAGTCAGCTAAGGTGGAGGGACAGTCAGATGGTGAGTTTGGTAAGTAAACAGATGCCAGTATTAGTTATGGAGTTATAAGTAATTAGTTATGATTCACAGTACCTGATAAGTTGTTGTTGACAGAGTTGACGGAGGAGCAGCCAGTGCCTCCTGGTGAAGAGTTGGTCTGGTTTGCACACAGCAGGATGTTCTCGGGTTTGATGTCAGTGTGGATGATTTTGCACTGAAAGTGGAGGTACGCCAGGCCCTGCAGAACCTTTTCAAACATACACACAGTGTTTACCATTTATGAGAAGAACTCAGCCTAAACATGCAGGGTTTGTGAATGAATCAAAACACAACCCAGGGTATGATTCTGATGAGGAAACAACATTAAAACAGAAAATTGCATAATATAATATTGCGTAATATAAGTTCAGATATAGGTTAGCATATGTTCAGGTTATGGTTAAGGTTAGGCACATGTAGTAACGATGTTTAAAATTAAGATCAGTGTCCAGATGAATGTAAGCATGAAGCATGAAAACCCAGCGCGTGTGCAGGTTGAATGATAATTTTACCTGAGTGAGGACCTGTTTGACCACAGGTCGGGGCAATCCAGGTGTTCCACAGCTCGACAGCACACTGCGGAGACTGGGGCCCATCAGCTCCAGGACCAGGCAAATGTCTGAGCGTCATGTTAAGGACAAAGTCATGCATTATGTTCTGTTGTGGTTTATTTAAAATGGTTGTAAATGATGTATTTCTTCAGTAAGATACGGACTCCATTGACCCCAGCCACTTTGAACTCGTCCAACAGTCGGACTATCCTCTGGCTGTGTGAGTTACGATGTGTGGCACTGCCAGCCTGAGAACAAAGGTGGAATCACTGTGAGAAACATTAAACACTGAGAAAGATGTATTGTATTAACGCTCAATGGGGAGAAGAATTGTGGTAAATACTGTGACTGACACATCGGAGCAGAGCCAGTTCATCTTGTCCAGCCTGAGCAAACCCAGGGCCACTCTTCAGCACTTTCACTGCCACATGTCCACCTGACCTGCACAACAGCAAGCCACATATACATTCAAATAACTAGGGCATCATTTTAAAACTTGTTTTAAACTTTAACATTTTAAAACACAATTTTGTGACTGTGTTTGTTTGTAAATAACAATATTTATGTTCACTATACTGTAAGGTAATAATGGCAAACACGGGGAGAAAAAGGATAGAGGAAGAAGGTCAAAGGATTAGAACTACCATTTCCACAGTACCTGAGGTCCAGACACAGCCACACAGTAGCATAATATCCCCATCCAAGTTTGGATAGAACCTGGTACCTCCTGTTGAAAATATCACCCATCTGCACTGGATGGTAGCCACCTGGAATCATACAATGGGGAATACAGTACAATAGGAATAATATCATATGTTCTGAGAAAGCCAGTGAAAATTGTGGAATACAATCGAGGATTAAAATGCTAGAGTGATGTGTGAATTGGCCTCTATTTATGTGAGCTTATGTGAGCAGATTAAAAAACATGTAACTGAAGACAGATTCACTTTATTAGTCTTGACGACCAATGTGCCTGTCAGATTAACCACACACTAAGTTGAGTTGTGTTGAGAGGAAAAGACTGAAAAGTGCCTAAACCTGTGTGTGTCCTTGGATCTGGTGGAGCTGAACGTGTCCACGGTGAGAAATAGGTTTCACGTGCGGCCGCCTCTCACAGAACACTGGAGATAAGTGTTTGTATATTTGCTCTGAAACTAAACAAGTAAACTGAACATTTATGTTCTGTGTGATTATAATGCTGTTAAATATGCTGTTAAGCTGTTTGTGAAATCCACTTCTGTGTGTGATCTGTTTGGAGTGAGTGAAGCAGTAAAGAGGGCTGCACTGAGCTGTACCATAGCAGTATTCTCCAGGGTTCTCTGTGCTTTGTATGTCCCTGGGCCCCAGCTGCTCCAGGGCCTGTCCCCTGCAAACACAGACCAGAGAGGAGACTGTTACAGATGAATCTGAGGACAGATAATGTTGTGGAAAATGTATATATATCTCTTGATGAATAATAGGCTTTTTGGGACGCATTGTGAGTTATGAAATCCAAAAAAATTTTATTCTTTATTACAAAAGATAAACAGGACAGGGACAGTCCGGGTCAAAGACCATCCCAAGCAAGTCTCCCTGCATCTCTCCCCAGAGCATCTGAGCTCTGACTGTTTATACCAGAAATACAAAGTTACATACAAATCATAGCAGATCGCGTTTTGTTTCACAGCCATAAGTCAATCAACTTTTACACTTGAAAACAGGTAAAACTACAGTTTCCTGTGGGATGGGGACAGTTGTGTCTGCTGAACTTTAACTGATCTGGGTCTCTGACTGAAATCACATTCATTTATACAAAGATAGACTAAACTTACAATATACATTTCCATCACAGATCACTTTCAGTGATGAACTGAAATACATTAACAACATTCCAAAACAAGAGCAATAAACAATCAAAGCAAACATTAGGGTGGAAAGTGCTCAAAATGGCCTATTAAAAAAATAAAATAAATAAATAAAAAATACGCCTGTAAGATGAAATAAATGAATAGAATAAGACCAATGAAAAGCAATTATATAATCAAGTCTCATCACCCCTGAACCAGGACACACACAGTGATATAAGCGCAAAGTAAAAATAAATGAAGGAATAGAAACCAACACTTATTTCTGGTGTGGTCTAAAATACAGATGCTTTTCAGACCATGCGCTATTTTTAAGCACTAGATATTTCCTCCTTGGTGAAGGTTAAGGAGCTCAGAGTAGAGCTGCTGCTCCACCACCAGTGTTTGGGAAGGTTACTTTTAAAATGTATTCCCCTACAGATTACAGATTACACATCCCAAAATGTAGTTTGTAACGTAATCCATTAAATTACTTAAAGTGAGTAACGTAATCTGAATACTTTGGATTACTTGATTTGCTGTAGAGAAGCAAAGACTAGGATATCGTAACATAAGATGTTTTGTCTGCTAAAAGAAAATAAAAAGCCCAGACGTTACTTAACCAAATTAAAAAATATTATTGATAGAAGAGGAGGAGGAGACACGGTCCACACAGCATGGTTTAGTCCTGTTAAATCCTGTTTTAGTTCTGTTTTAGTCCTGGTTTTAGTCCTGGTTTTAGTCCTGGTTTTAGTCCTGGTTTAGTCCTGGTTTTGTCCTGGTTTTGTCCTGGTTTAGTCCTTGTCCTGGTTTTAGACCTGGGTTAGTGTTCAGCAATGAGTAGAAATACTGAAAAAAAAAAGGATTTAGCCCAAAATGTGAAAACAGGAAAATACCGCCGTGTAATCCATTTATTTCTACAAAGTAAAGTTAATCCAATTACCACTCACTGAAACTGTAACTGTAACTGAATACAGTTACTCATAATTTGTACTCTGATTACGTAACTGCGGTACATGTAATCTGTTACTCCCCAACACTGTCCACCACACACTATTCCTGGAACAAGAGGGCGCTGGAAATGTTTCTTAAGGACTGAAAAGTGTCATGTCAGATGCTCCATTAAACTGAATTACCCGAGAAAGTGTTACAGAAAGGAATGTTTATAGACAGCTCTAGACAAATATAGCCAGATCTTATAGATAGACAAGTTATATTTGACAAAATCATGTGTGAAAATCAAAACTAGTGATGGGACTTTCGGCTGTTTTATGGGATCTGAATCTTTTGGATCCGTTAATGCCAAAGAGTTGTTCAAAAGCCTAGAAAAACCTATAAAGAAAAAGATCTGCTTCTTTCAAACAACTTTAAAAACAAAACAAGCTGACTTGTTTTTATTAATGCCACATCATTAATCAAAAACATTGTAGCCCCACGTTAAATAGATGTGATTTTTTCAGTTTCTTCCATCTTCCACAGCAGGTCACACGTGTCTTCACCTCACCCTCACACCTCTTCAGCTGTTTGAGTGGGCGGCGGTAGGAGTCTAGTTTCTTGGTGCTGGTTTTGGACTTTCCCACCGACGGCCCAAAGCGCACATGGAAACTTGTCGCGGTGCCTAAGCGGAGCGGGACACATCGGAAGTGGTGCTATTTCTGACGGAGCCGTAAATCATCGCGCCGTCTGTGCCGAGCGGACCTGCTGGAGGGACGATCGTGTCGCGTCTGAAAATACTGCCCCCTCCAGACTGATGGATGTGCCACATGTAGCCTTGTTTTGATCTTGGACAGGTTTAGCACTGCGCAACCTCGGGACTCGGATCTGACCACCACTGGAGCAGCTGTTACCGTGGAGGAATTGCAGAATATCTTTATTGTGTAATATGTTTTTTGTCCTTCCAGTTTGATTGGTTAATATTTCTTTGCATGGGACAGACATCATCACTTGCAGCCTGACCTGGCTTTAATTCAGACCACTCTCCAAAAAAACTAAAGCTAAAAAAACAGAGGGAACTACATCGACCATGATCCTTTGCTCCATTGCAGCGCAGACTACATGAAGAAATAACTGTTATAAGCACTTTTAAATCTTATTAAGTCTTTTTAAGAGGAAAAATTTTGTATATTTCACAGTTTTGAGCCTCAACAAAATATCACAATAAATATATATCGTGAAAATATCATATCATATCAGAGATTTAGATATCGTTACATCCCCAATATGAAGCAGTCTGTTTATTTATTTTAATTTAATTTGTATTTAGTTTTTATTCAGACAGGCCTCTAATTTAACAATGTTTAAATTTAGGCTCAAAACTTTTTATCCCACACTCTCATTTCTCTTTTAATTTTTTCTGTTTGCTTTTTTATATTTTTTTGCAGGGCTCTTTTATAATGTTCTAGGAAAGCAGCTGTTTGTATGAAGGAGGTCAAAGGGGTGGCTGATCACAATTCTCTCTGTAAACCCTGAGTGCACTTCATGTAAAGCTTTAAACCTGTAAAGTGCTGTATATCTCAGTGAATTCTTAATTATTAAACAAGCTAATGGACATCACGAGGGCCACGTTGTAATATAATGATCACTATTGTTTCCATACTCTTCTCTGTGTAACAAGTCAATGATATTAATGAAATGTACAATCAAAAAAGACATAAAAACAGCTTTCACTATCACATATTTCATTTCTGAATTAGGTTTTCGACATTAAAGGTGCACTATGTAACTTTTCTGATGGAGGGTCTGCCACCTGCTTGATTCCACTGAGATGTTATTGCTTTGTCTGGAATACCCACGGTATTAAACTCGTCTATAGTGGAGATACCAGGCAGAGGTGGGACCAAGTCTTTGTTTTGCAAGTCTCAAATAAGTCTCAAGTCTTTGACAACAAGTCCGAATCAAGTCCCAAGTCAAATACAGGCAAGTCCAAGTCAAGTCTCGAGTCACTGGCCCATAAGTCCAAGTCAAGTCAAAGTCGCCTGTTTCAGCCAAAAGTAGCTTAGATTTTTGCAATTTACATGAATTTTAAACTACATAGTACTTAAAAAGTAATGGTATATTTATATATGAGTATTTAAAGAGTATATAAGAGTTAGTACATTTTTCCTGTTTAAATGTCTTGAGAAGATCTTAGTGAGAATCATTATGGTCAGAACAGAAAGAATTCAGATTTAAAAGTGCTTCTCAAGTCTTCTCAAGTCACTGACCTTCAAGTCCAGGTCGAGTCCCAAGTCTTAGTCCATTTTATCAAGTCAAGTCTCAAGTCCTAAAAATAGTGACTCGAGTCTGATTCTGAGTCCAAGTCACAACTTGCAAGTCCCCACCTCTGCTACCAGGCCAAGCTACTGGTCAGATCTGTGGAGAGGAGATCCCGCTCACAGAAAAAATGTGAAAGTGAATAAATGCTTAATAGAAGTTTAATGCCATACTGTGGAACATTCCAGGAAATGCATATATTAATTTGTTTTCTAAGTTGTTTATTATGTCTGTATCATTGAATGGTTAAGATTTTTTTTTTTTTTATTTATATTTATTTATTTATTATTATTATTATTTTTTTTATATTAGTATTTTATTCTCTTAAAGGTTCATTGTGTAACTTTTCTGGTGGAGGGTCCATCAAATGCTTTTCTCCATGGAGATGGTATTGTTTTGTCTGAGATGTTTCACAGTATAGTATTGAACCTTTCTATCTCCATGGAGACCAAACAAGACCAAGTTACAGGTCAGATCTGTGGAGAGGCAAGCCCGCTCACAATCAGAACTCCTGTTTTTCTAAGTATTTGTGAGCTATAAAACTAATCGAATAAACGTGAGGCAGGGCTGTTTAACGTCATACTGTGGAACATTCCAGGCAAAGCAATGACATGTCCATAGAAACATGCAGGTGACAGATCCCTCAAACCGAAAAGTTACACAGTGCACCTTTAAGTGTTCAGTGTAGAAAGCAAAGCAACATGCATTTTTGTACATTGTAGATTCACATTTCTATTTCTTTTAACACTAGAACAACAACATTTAACACAGTATTACTCGATATTGTTAATTCCTGAGTTAATATATGAATAAATGTCTTGTGGTTATTGTACTCACATGTGCTCAATCTGCTCCATGCTCCTACAGTTTGAATTTGTTTCTTACACCCCGGGCTCCTGCTGCACCTTTGAAGACCCAACTGAGATGTTTTTAGCAGTGGGGGTCTCACACTCGAACCGTCTCTACCACATCTAAACATGGAAACCCCCCCTTATATCCTCCCTCTTCCTGATTTGTACCACCTCTTAGCCTAGATCTCTCCCAACAGAGCCAGGCTTATCGCAGAGTGAAGGCCGATGAGAGAGGAGCAGAGGTGAGCCGGACTGAACAGCTGAAAGGCCTGGTGTCGCGTGAGGGCATACGGAGCCAAACAGATGCAAGGTCTTTCTCATATGTTGACCCTGTGCTACTGGGATCATGCGTGGATATAAATAGCAGAAGAATGGAAGTCCTGCTTGTTGCCATGAGATTAAGTGGCGCAATAAAGCTTGGAGAAAGGATCGTGTGATTGTTGACCTTGGTGTTATAGTGGTCTGAGTGGTTTGCGAGTCTCTGTGAGGGCTTTACGTGTGGAGTTTGCATGTTCTGCCTGTCTCTAGGTGGATATTAATAGCTAAACCTTTTACTCGGTACGTCTAATTCCTGACCGAGATTCTGGTTTAAGCTTTGGAGATGAGTCCCTGGAGACTGCAGTTTGACTGAAAGCAGTGGAACGAAGGGTCAAATTCTTGGGCAATATTGTCTACATAAATACATGAAAAGGAAAAAATGGAAATAAAGGTTATGTGCAATAGCTGGACAATATAATAAAGTAAAGGATTTATATAGTATAGCCTTTAAAGGTCCTACATGAAACACAAACAATTCCTGTGAGCTTGTAGCCATGTTACAATGTTACCTCAAAAACATACCTGGAGCTGTAGTCCAATGAGGTTTATTTGGTCTTTCAGTAATTTATGTTATTAGGTTTTTTCAGACCAAGAGTTTGTTTTCATACCTGACAGTTTCCGACTACTCACTAGTGGTCTTCCTCAGAGTGGTCATGTGATGTTGCTGTGACGTGTCAGGTCACTTAATTTAAATATGTTTTGGTGAACCGGAGCATAAATGTAATGTCATATATGAAATACCCTGCAGGTCCTGCAATAAAACATACGTCAGTGAAACAGGGAGGGCTTACAGTACACGAATAAGACAGAATGCAAGAAGGAAACAGCAAAGACGTGCACACAAGCAACAACACACAAAGCAGAACAGAAGCAACTCAAATCAGCCATTTCTGACCACTGTAAAAGACAGAACCACATTATGGACTGAGATGGAGCAAACATCATTGGGACAGAGGAAAACAAACACTGTTGCTGGATTAAAGAGGCAGTCGAAATATGGAAACACGCCCACAGGATGATAAACTGGGACGAGGGGTCTTTTTGCTCTCACACCTGGGATACTATCCTGAGGAAGCTGGACTGCTGATGGCGCTGTCGTCCTGCCTCCGGTAGGAAGACAGCCCCAAAACCTGTTTAAATCAGCTGACCAGACACGTCACAGCAACATCACGTGACCACTCTGAGGAAGACCGCTAGAGAGCAGTCAAAACTGTCACGTATGCAAACAAACTCTTGGTCAGAAAAAATAACCTAATAACATATACCTGGAGTTGTGTGTTGTTTCATTCACACATGTTTAAGTAATCCTTTGTTATCAGTCTGTTTACATCTCCAAAGGTTGAAATGTTGCCTGTCCCAAACAGCAGCCTAAATATGCATGAAAAATATATACACAGAGCTTTATTTGAACATTTTAGTCTAAAGAGGGTCCTGGAAAAATTTGACTACACTGAACTCTACACAGTCCATAGTAAAAGAAGGTTGTGGATGATTTTGTATTAAATTTAGTTTGAATAATTAGGGGAAAATCAAAATTAGTTCTACATATCTGCCTAAAAATACTGCAGAAGTCATCAGTCATCAGTTCTTCTAGATTCTAAACAATCATCAGCATCGGTCAAGAAAAAACACAGTTGATCTGTATGGGCAGGCCAGCTTTTCTATTGCATTACTTCTTTTGTGAGAAGTTGAATAGAAAGTAGCTCAAACTGCACCATGCTGAAGTGTGAAGAGATGCTGGAAAAGCTCCAACACCCAGAGGCCCCCGTGACGACAGCTCACTGTTAACACCTGTGTGAGCTGGCACCTGATGACAGGCTCAAGGGCTGCTGGGAAATGAAGTGCAGAGACAGTGAGAGGCCAGTGGTGAGAACAGATACGGGCTCACGTGGACTACATATGAACTGTTGCCATTATATGATTTCAAAAAACTGACCGAAAGACTTAAGCCTGTGGAAACCAGGAGGAAACTGCAAAAGAACCAATTTATTTTAACTGACTTATCCTTCAATAGCACTGGCTGTATAAGTAACCAATCAAAGTTGGGAGTCATAGTCCTGACTAAGATTAAAGGGACAGTTCGGAATTTTGGACATAGGACCTCATTTCCTAGTGAGCCAGAGTGTTGGAGACGTGTGGAGACACTTTTTAAAATATTCAATCCAGTCCTTGTATTTGCAGAGGTCGCTGCTGCTAGACTAGTGCATGTCAATGGGCATAGTTATCCTGCCACTAAAAACAGCGCACCCGAAGCAAATCTATTATTACACCAGACTGTCGATGTAAATGTCTGTGTTGATAGAATAATGTTTGAAATAAAACTAACCTTGCATCGCGTGAATCGTCACATGCTGAGGGACTATTTTCTCAGTAGCAGCGAATTTTACTTTGCCGGTAAGATATGTGCTGGGTGAAATCAGCAGTGGTGTAGTGGGGATTTTTTAAGTGGGGGTACGCGATTCGTGACTGAACCAGGAGGACTAAACCAGGACTAAACTAGGACATGTGGCAGGTCACTATAGGATAATAGTGGAGATATCATGAGCCTATGCAGGTTGTTTTTATCTTTACCAATAGCTCCGGTTTAACATTTAAGTTGTAGCTATTTTATATTTGTTATTTTTTAAATCTGACATCAGTAGAAGTGGGTGTGCACGGTGTACACCTGCGTCCCATGTCCACTACACCCCTGGATATCAGTCCACCGCTGCCAAGCTTTCCATCAGGAAGTACAACTCGCTGCTGCTGTTCAGACATAAATCCTTCAAATGCAAGGTTGGTTTCACTTCTAAAATTATTCTATCTACACAGACATTCCCATCGACAGTCTGGTGTAATAATAGATTTGCTTCGGGTGTTTTGTGGAGTGGGTAAGACTGTTTTTAGTGGCAGGTTAACTATGGCCATTGACATGCACTAGCCTAGCAGCAGCGACCTCTGCAAATACAAGGACTGGATGGAATATTTTAAAAAGTGTCTCCACACATCTCCAACACTCTGGCTAACTAGGAAATGAGGTCCTATGTCCAAAATTCCAGACTGTCCCTTTAAAAACTCTGGACCATACGTTTTCCCTGTCCCACTGTATGTTACGGACCCCATCAGTGATCACTTGCTTTGGTTCCAGAAGTAAATTTTCATTTCAAATATTAAGAGTCCAAAGACGTCACGGAGGCTCCATTGTTGAGCTCCATGAGTAAGACATGACATATACATATTTTTGGGTTCTGTTTTATATTTGCAGTGTAATTAGTAGCAATCTGTTCACAAAGCAGGAATGGATCTGAGTAAAACCTAACCCTAAAATAAAACACAAGAATAAACACTCACCCTTGGAAAAGCACAGCCTTATGCAGAATGTAAAATGATTTTTCTAAGTACTTTCTATTAATTAACAGTGAAACCCCAAGTATTCTGGCTGCCTCAAAGGCTTATTGGGTTTCCTACTAATGTGGCAACTCATTTCGGTCATAGGTGTTGCATCATTTCAATAACAGATTGCAAAGGCTAATAGTTATAAATAACCTTCATGGTGACTCATATTTTGTTTTAATATCACAGTTAACCCAACGGCAGCTTGTATCCTGCTCTGAGACAAGCTCCTCCTTTATACCACCAGACTTTTGAAGCAGGCGTTAAGACTCTGTAGTCCCCCAGGAGTCCCACCATTACCGTCTACACTGCAAATTTCTTTAATCAGGCCAAGATTTTAAAACTTATATAAGGTTATTCATCTTGTTTTCAGAATAATTATGTACTTATTAGTTCTGACACGGCTTAATTCTAGTCTAGAGGTAGTTTATTTTAAGATAACTTGTTAAAGGTTGTATAGAGGATTTTCCAAGGAACGAGAAATCCAGCGACTGTTTGTCCTTTTTCAAATGTTGCGCATGCGTGAAACCACCCCCCCTCCCCTACAGCTCCTACGTAGAAACGCCTCCTCCCTCCTCCTCCTTACGCCAGAAACAGGTTTGTTTACAGCCGGTGCGCTGCACATGACTTGTAAACAACTAACTACAGTGTTGGTTAGGCAAGGCGGAGAAGTGAGGAGCGGGGGGAGCGGGGGGAGCGGGTGCGCGGACATTTCGTGCGCGGACGAGAAGTGAGGAGCAGGGAGAAGTGAGGAGCAGGGAGAGAGGAGAGAGGAGAGAGGAGAGAGGAGAGGGGAGCGGTGCGCGGAGATTCCGTGCCCGGAGAAGTGAGGAGCAGGGGGAAGAGCGGATCGGGCAGCGGGTAGAGGAGCAGGAAAGGGGGTGCAGAGAAGGTTGCGCGGAGATTCAGTGCGAATGAACTAGCTACAACACGCAGCAGCAAGCGGACTCTTTCTTTGCCTTGAAAATTACGTTTTCAGACATAGGATATCGCTTTTGTGTCCTGAAAAACGTTTGACTAGCTCTTGGAAATAAAGTACGTTTTCATAATAAGCAGAAGTGACCTGTCCAGGAGTAATTTGGCGACCAATGCGTCAGTCTTTAGACCCTGCGTCTGCTTCAGTCGCGCCATCGCTGGAATGAATCTATAAGAATCACCTTAGTTTGGCTTCGCTGCTTTTCCCCTTGTCTTCTTCTTTCAGCAATCTCAAAAACTGACTTTCTTTTGCGGCTAACTGCTCCTGGATTCTTGTCGCCATTGTAACAAACTTTGTGCTAACTGCGAGGAAGATATAGGTCAAAAAAAGCCGCTAAGAGCTGTTGCGTTGGTGGAGTAAACAGCGTCTGTGCGGCTTGCGTCTGTGGACTGCGTGACAGGCGTACGTAAACCACGTACCGGCGGCGCGCAGGCAAGTCAGTTACGCTAGAAACGTAGGGAGTTTGATTGACAGCCTGTCAGCTAACAGATAACGAGGCAGTGTCGTTATCTATTGGCAAATGTTTAGCCCCACCACGTCCAGAGTTGATGAATTTTTATTCTCTTTTTTTTGGTCATCATAATTACAAGGCTACTGCATCTCTATAATGCTATCATTGACAACTTGAAACAAAAAAAAAATCCTCCATACAACCTTTAAGTAAAATTATTTTGCTGCATGGACAGATAATTTCACTGCTTTTAAGTCACTTTCTGATAGATGTAAGTCTTTATATCTTAATTTTGGTCAAGCTTTTGTAAGTGTAATATACAGTGGCAGTCTTAGATGTTTTATATTACACAAAATTGACTCTTGTGAGCTTTAAGCCATGTTATAATGCTGTTACCTCCCCAAAAACATGCCTGGAGTTGTGTTTTGCTTCATTCACACATGTTTGAGTAATCTTTTATTATTAGTCTGTCTACATCTTTGAAGCTCAAAATGCTCTGTTCCACCTTGTGATGTCATCAAGTGGCAGTATTCAAGCTGACGTGATTCTAGTGAAGATGTGTGGAGGTTGTTTTCAGGTTGAGAAAAGAACTGGGCCTAAATAAGCAGGAATTTTGCGTTAGAAATGTGTGAAGGAAACAAAACAACCCCAGGTATGTTTGTGATGAGGAAACAACATCATAACATGGATCAGAAAATAGCGTAATATGGGCCCTTTAAGCTGAAAAGCCCAGGTTGGCGCTCAGTATTTTCCATTTTTAGCTCGCCGTAATAAGACTCCTCCCAGTGGAACACAAAGAGGGGAGCACCATCAAAACAGCACCTGCTCGACGATGTGGATCACTGGGTTAGTAGGAGTCGGAGATTTGCACCATATAAATCATAGCACAGCGCACGTATGCCCCAAATGTGTAGTATACTTCATCATCTACACATTTGTAATTGTAGTAGTAGTAGGGTGCGCCCCAGTCTGATACTCGTATGGGACAGAGTTGTGTTTTTTTTTTTTTCTTCATATTAAAGGCCCCATATTAGACTATTTTCTTTTCTATTGTTGTTTCCTCATCACAAACATACCTGGAGTTGTGTTTTGTTTCATTCATACAGATTTAACACACAAACCCTGCATATTTAGGTACATATTTAGGAGTTCTTCCCTCAAAACTGAAAACACACCGTAGGGCTGCTCGATTATGGAAAAAAAAAATATCTTAATTATTTTCGTCAATATTGAAATCATGATTATTGAAACGATTATTTTTTTAATTACACGATGCATTTCTCTCTCAAAAAAATCCATGCTGTTATTGAAAATTTATGCAAAACTTTCAAATTGAAAATAAATATAGGCTACAAATATGAACCTTAGAGCAGTTTTGCAATGTATAAAACATAAAAATGAATAAAATATACTTTGAACATGAAATAAGGCATAGAAAAACGTAAATGTGTCCAAAATAAACTATATATCCAGCTGTTCTACAGTCTCTATATTTAAACAATAAAATAAATATATTTATTTATAGAAAAATATCCCAAAATAAACTTTGTTAAGCTCATTTCAACTCGATTATGTGAGTTTGGAGATCGTTTGACACACAAATTGAAATCATGATCAAAATTCGATTAATTGCACAGCCTTAGTCATGCAGTAATACAGTAAGTGCTCAGCTGTGTTTTTCAACTCAATGAACCTTCACTGGAATCATTTGGATCGTTTCAGTCCTCGAATTGCCAATCTCTGTAACAAAACAAAACAAACAAAAAAACAATACAGGTATGTTTTTGATGAGGTAACATGCAATGCAGCTTTTTAGCCATGTTAGAACATGGCTAAAAAGCTCACAAGAATCCATTCTGCTTGGCGATTTAATTCACAAATGCACGCTCCTGACCTACACTTTGGCCCATGTGACCCCTGGCTGCTCCACCTCGCACTGAAACGTGAGCTGCATTCATTGGCTCTGATGCTATGGCTAATTTAAGGCTCACTCTTTCCACCAGCGCTGGATCTTTTCAAGAGGACATGGTGACAACATGAGTGCGGTTAGAGGAATTTTGCACCAAACACTTTCTCCTCGAGAACTCTGGAATCATTAGACCTGCAGTTTAGAAGTGTCATAAAACGTGATCCTTCCATACACACAAAATATGAGTTTACATTGTACTAAATATAATCTACTACCAGGGGAGGAGCTGGAGGGTGAATGGTCAATGTATCCTCATAGCTCCCCTTAAGATTTTAACTGGGCAGGTGAAAGAGAGGTTAGTAAGAGTGAAATGTTTGTGATATTATGATATTTGATTCTGTTGACACGTTCACTGTATTTATTGCTTTTTCATCTAACAATCCCACTGCTTTTTAGTGAACAATTTTGGGACTGGTGTTGCGAATTAGTCTAGGTTTTCAACACTGTGATACCTGTATGTTATTAGGTTATTTTTTTCAGACCAAGAGTTTTGTGTTCATACCTGTCAGTTTTCACCAAAACCTGTTTAAATCAGCAGACCGGACACATCACAGCAACATCACGTGACCACTCTGAGGAGGACTGCTAGTGAGCAGACGAAACTGTCAGATCTGAAAACAAACTCTTGGTCTGAAAGAAGAACCTAATAACAAAAATTACTGGAAGACCAAATGAACCTTGTTGAACTACTGTGATACCTGAATCAGACTGCTGAATTGTTAATCTGTGTTTGTGTACCTGTCCATACTCAAATAAACAATAAATAAACAAATAAAAGCCCCATTTTCATTGGACATTCAGTCTAATGTGTCTTACAGTTAGTCCAAAATTCTGCAGCACATTACATCTATTTTGTCTTCATTACACTGGCTCCTCATTTATTTTAGAGTTGATTTTAAAATATTATTGTTTGATTTTAAAGCACTTTATGGACTGACCTCAAAGTAAATTTCAGACGTCATTGTTCCTGCGCTCTGAGGTCTGAGGTCCAGCTCCAACTTGCCGACCCAAAAATGAGACTCAAAAGCGGGGGTGACTATGGGGTGACCGGGCCTTTTCTGTGGTCGGCCCAAACCTTTGGAACACATTAAGAGCGACCCTTCAGTCGATTCTGTTAAGTCTTGTTTAAAAACACACTTTTACTCACTGACATTTAACACGGCATGAGAATCGTGTGGTCCTCTGACTGTTTATTATTGATTTTATTTGCTATTTTTCTATTTTCTAATTAATTTTTAAAAGTTTTTATTGACATGCTTATTTATTTTATTCTTTATTTGATTATTTTTGTTATTTAATGTGCTAATTTATATTGCACCTACTCTGAGCAGCACTTTGGAGACTTTGCGTTGGTAAAATGTGTTATACAAATAAAGTTAGATTGGACTGGACATTCAATCTGGACTAAAAATGTTCAAATGGCAACTACACAGTGATCAAAATGAGACTACAGTAAAAACAATAATTCTATATTAGGTTTTTAAATCACTACAGGGGCTAACTACATTTAAACTTGTTAGGGGTTCAGAGTCCTTTTACACCCATAAAACGCTCTAAATTATGTTGTTTTGGTTTGTTTAAATTTTTTGGCAATCGTTATTATTTTAATCTACTCTACTCTACTTTTAGATTAATGTAACTTCTAAATTAAACTAAATTAATGTTAATAACAAGTCTGCACCTCAATGAAGAACTTGGCACCCCCACAGCTCCCCAAACCAAAAATATCTGGAACCGCCCCTGTCTAGTACTTTTTCTAGCTTCTGTGAATTTAAAGAAGTTTGGCATATGATAAACTCGAAGAAAAGGTCAAAAACACAAATCCACCGAGACAAGTTTATTGCGCCATATGAAGTTGTTGTTAGGATAGTTTGTTAGAAAGGCTACGTCAGTTTGTTTTGTATCTACATGAACCACAGTGATGTTAGCCTCCAGCAATTCTACTTTTCATGGCAAAGATTATAGGAATTAACCTTTTTTTTTTTTAAACAAGTAAGTTTGCACATTACAAAGTATACTGGAAAAATAGATACAAAAAATAAAGGCAGACATTTGAATAGTACCAGGATTCAAGCATCATGTGTTAATCTGTGCACAGCGAACGTTCACACGAAACACTAAAAAGCTCGAAAAAATGTTTCTTCTTTTACAAAATGATGATTGAGGACAAAAATATAGCCACGTATCGCATCTACTTCTGAAAAGCCTAAACAACAACGAATGAAATAAATAAACAATAAGTTAAATCAGAAAAATAACACACGATTTTGACACAGCGCTTCTTTGGAGACTTCTGTCTGATGTTCGTCAGGTTGGAGACATCAGGAGAAGCTGTAACACTGTTCACATGGGTCAGAACTTCAGTGCATTCAATTTGACAGGGCTAAAGTTTTGTCATTTGTTTACATTTTTTGATCTGGTAGATATGGGTAATTTTGTGTTGGGTTGGTATGGCAACAGTACAACGAGTATATTCAAAGATATCTGTAAAAATTTAACAGAGGAGATCATTTGGAAAGCAAAGTGAATAGGGAATATTGTCAAAAAAGCATATTTGATTATTTTTTGCATTATGATGATAACAATTCAGATGACATTTTAATTACGCATCAGGTTTGTGCTAAAATGTGTCTATAAATGTCTTGAGGTTGAGGTTCAAGTGTTGCATAAAACTTGAATGAACCATAAAAATACCACTTTATACCCTTGTTTGGAAGATTACAGTAAAGTAGATGTTTGTCTTTGTTAAAGTAATTTTATACTGCTCATTGTAGACAATATGCATGATATTCTAAATTAGCTTATCTCGAAAACAACAATTGCTATTTTTCTCATTGTATGTGCTACCACTAGTTTAGAACAACAGAACCACTCCTGCTCTTGGTCTGTGCATTTGGTTTTCCAGTAAAAGTCCATAGTTACATTTTACGCACCTATTTCATACAAAATTCAAAGCCACAATCACCAGACTAAATAATATTGAACAGAAAACCAGCGAGCAAACTTTGTTTCCAATGCAACGAATCTCTTGTGATGATTTGACTTTAATGGCAAAAGGAGAATTCAATTTGTCAACTGGGCAAAAGTTTATTTGGTCAAATATGTTTCACAGCTCATCCAAGCTGCTCCTTACGTGTCCACCAGCATTTTGACCAGAACTGAAAAAGCAGCTCGGATGAGCTGCGAAACTTATTCGACCAACTAAACTTTTGTCCAGTTGACAAGTTGAATTTCTCCTTTTGCCATGGATTCTACCTGGACGACTGAGGGATTTTACACATTTGACTTCATTATACCATACACACTTAACGGTACACTATGTCACTTTACTGGCAAAGGGCCCACCACCTGCTTGTCTCCATGGAGATTGCATTGCTATGCTTGGAATATTCCACAGTATGGACTTAAAGTTATCTATCTCAAGGACATGCGAGAATGTGACGCCACTAAACCAGGTTACAAGTCAGATTTGGGAGACGATGTATTGTAAAAATGCAAGTTTTCAAAATATTTTTGAGCAATAAAAACATTGGTAATTGAAAAAAATGAATAAATGCATTTTAGTCAACCTAACACCACACTGAGGGTTTGTCCACTACTCTCAAGGTTAACATCATTGGTAGAGCAGTTAGATCCACTGGCCTATGGGTTGGTAGTGCGTCCCTGGGCAAGGTGGAAAAAGAACTGTATAAAAAAGTAACCGTTTACCATTTACCATACTGTGGAACATCCTAGACAAAGAAATAACATATATGCATACATACGTCAGAAAAGTTGCATAGCGCCCCTTTAACCAAACCTCAAAATACCATTAGGAACTTGTAGCATACCAACCCAATAACAGGAACATTATTATTGTATATTTTTAAACATTCATTTTTACCACCAATGAGCTTATAACAGTAACAATTTGCCAGTGTTTGTGATTATCTTATCTGTTGGTAAAATTCACAGTGCCCCTTTAAAGAATTATCCAGGACGGTTAAGCGTAGCAAAAACGTAAAAGTTCACAAAAGTAGACCAGATGGAAATATTAAAAGTTCAGCAGTGAAATGAGTTGACGATGTGAAACTTTTCCTTACAAACTAACTGTCCGAAGCAGCACACATGTTAAGACTCAGAAGGGTGAAGATAGAAGACCAAAAGTTGTTTAAATCCATGTAAGACTCAAAATGTGAACACCAAGAATGTTTTTTTTTTTTTCCCTTTTTCACCATTTGAACCAAACAAATATGTGTATCAATGGTGCAGGAATGTTCAGTTTGTCACAGAAAAAGTGTGGTTCCCTTTCTCCAAAACTCAGTGCTGAAGTTAAGCCAACCTGTCCGAGATGATTTCCTCCCAGTGTCAATAGTTGTAGGGAAATTCCAGAGTTCAAAGGTAAAGTAAAGGTGCATGTTTTAGGGTCATAGGTCAGTCACTTTGTTTTCCACAGCAGCTGCGATCTGCTGGAGCCTGTATCCAAGCTGCATCTTCTGAGCTGTGGAGTCCTCTTCCAGTGCTGTGATGATCTGAAAGTGAATACAGTGGACAGGTTTAAAATAAGAAAAGGATATGATTTCCCAGAGCAATTTTTAAAAGGCCCTACTGTTTTTAAACTCCATACACCTTTACTAGACTCATCATTATAATTTCTGCCCTGGAATCTACTGAAATAAAGGTAGAAGGAAGCTGCTAACTTGAAAACTAACGCTTTTTTGAGCTTTGGAGATGTAAACAGACTAATTATAAAGGGTTATTCAAACACATGAATAAAATAAAACAACTCCAGGTATGTTTTTGAAGCTGTAAAAACTCCTCAAAACATTATAACATGACTTACAGCTCACAAGACTCTATTTCAAACATGTCAAACTCAGCCCCAGGGACCAAATTTGGCCCGCGATATAATTATATTTGGCCCGCGAAATCATATCAAATATGTATTAGAGCTGGCCCGCCGGCTACAGATAGGCTATAGAGACATTTATTATTTACATTTTTGCTATTATTTAATATTATGCTTGTTCTGGATTCAGTGTTTAAGCAAAACTATTATTAAACATTTAGTTTAATAAGAAAAGGTTTAACATATCTCGAAAGAAGAGAAAACATGCAGATGTTGTTGAAATTTTTCAGTAAATATGTAGTTTACCACATGACTTAGTCCCAGTTTTTAATTTTGGCTCTCTGTGAATTTGAATTTGACACACGTGGTCTATTTTAAATAATATATGACGTTTAAAAGGAAGGTTTTAACCATACAATAATGGTGTCATCATGAAGTTTCTCAAAGTTGTATTTTGATGTTCTCATGCATGTTTGACTAATAATGTTTTGTCCTACATTGAGGCTTTAATGTTCACTGTATTTGACTGTGTCTTACCTGGTCATAGTATTTGTTTATATACTTGTACAGTTCATTCAAAGCCACCAGACAGTTGACCTCCGCCGCATAATTCTGTATTTTAAAAGAAAATAAAACAGCATCCTCACATCAAGTTTAAATTTTCAATCATTATCCTTCATAGTTTTATATACATTGATGTTCTTATACTGACCCGTGAAAGTTCAGCCAGAGCAGAGTTCATCTCCTGGTCACTGGCTGAGATGGTCTGTCTGATGTCGGCGTAGTACCTGTGGGACAGAAAATACAATTTCTTTTTGCCGTTCTAAAGCTGATGTATTTGTGTAACTACAGTGACCTCTTGTGGTGGATTGATACGTTTTGTTAGATTATGCTTGAGCAAGTTCAAGAGTAAGAATGTACAAAGATTAGACCTTAGACCAGGGGTGTCAAACTCATTTTGGTCCAGGGGCCGTATCCAACCTACTTTGATCCCAAAGGGGCCGGATCAGAAAACTCATGGCAAATAAACCCCAAAAATAATAATAAGTTCAAATATTTGTGCAGAGAAACACAAATCTATTACAGAAATCTTTTTTTAATTGATGAACTCTTTCTTTTACATAATATTATAATATTATGAACAACCTGAAACTTTAAGAAAAATTCTATTTCAACACAATGTTTTAACATTATCTTGTATGCAAATAGGAATAAGTCAATTTTTCTTGGAAAATCCTGCACTCAGCGTCCACTTGTCTTATTTTGGACATTTTGCTGATGAGGGTGTCAGTCAACAGTCAAAACGATCGTCCTTTAAGAGCGTTTGGAAAGAGACAAGTCTTCATTTGTGCTGCTCTGGCGGGAGGGGCCACGCACAAAGACGCTGGAGATGCTGCTATCATAAACACCACAGAAAATAAACAATATTTTATATATTTTAATAGAAAATATAATTCAAATATTTAAGTAGAAAATCAGCCGAGGGCCACATTAAAGGTCTTGGAGGGCCGGATCTGGCCCCCGGGCCTTATGTTTGACACCTGTGCCTTAGACCTTGTATCTTTGCCATATTTTATAACTAAACCTTCACTCTTTTGCATATATAATATCTAATGATCTAAAGTAACTTGACCGTAACATACCACACTTATTTTTTTCTATTTTCTCCTTTTTATGGGTGTTATGGGTGACCTGGAAGATTACAATTGCTGGGTTTCAAATGGCATCACAACATTTCATTGGCCAATACTACTGAGTAAAGATGGGGGCAGCCAAAATGCAGAGTTAAAGATGCAATGTAACTTTTCTGATGGAGGATCCGCCACCTGCTTGTCTCCATGGAGTAATTACTGTTTTGCCTTGATTATTCCACAGTAGATGACTTTCGGCGACACCCTGACAGGTTAAGCAGCTTGATTTTTGAGCTCTGGGGAGAGACCCTTAAAACTAGCCTAAATACAACAAACCTGCACATATTTCGCCCCGAATTGGATTGTTAAGAAAGTTTAGAATGTCTGGCCAGCGAGAGGAGACTAGATCTACCAGAAAAGAGGACAAACAGGAACAAAATGATGAAAATGAAAAAAATGTGGCGTCGGTGCTAGAAGAGTTAAAAGACTTCAGGAAAGAGCATATGGAGGCTTCAAACGATACTAAATCTACATTAGCAAGGGTAGAAAGTGCCCTGAAAGATGTGGTTGAAAGGACAACGGAGCTTGAAGAGCATATGTCCGACACAAAATAGAGAGTGAGCGACACCGAGGATTTACTACAGCGTCAAAGCAGAGCTATTCGCTGCATGCTACAACGAGAAGCCACATTGTCCGCCAAGTGTGAAGATCTTGAATCCAGATCCAAGCGCAATAACCTACGCATCTACGGGATACGAGAAGGTGAAGATTATTCCACAGTATGGAAATATACAAAGGAAGCAAGCCTACACATTTCCTGTTTTTATGGTATTTTTGAGCTATAAAACACCTGTAATTGAACAAATGCAAGGGAAATATGTTTAATGCCCTACTGTGGAACATTCCAGGCAAATAAATAACATCTCCATGGAGACAAGCAAGTAGGGGATCCTCCACCGTAGAAGTTGCACCTCTAAATTGTAATAATACTCAATGAAAATGCCACTCACAATTTCAAATCAGTGAATTAAAATGTAAAACTGTGCATTCTTGTTTTCTTTTTTTCAACAATTCCACCGAGTTGACCTCCTAAAAGAGAATCGCCTGTTCATAATTTCTCCTAATTTACGAAGATAACCGTCCTCTCAAACTGTCCTGTTAGAGGCTAACACATGTCCAATGAGCCTTCAGAGTATCAGTGCGCTAAATGGAACCGTCTGCTGTGGACTCACTCATGTGTAGAGCCTGGAGGGCCTTTGCTCTGCCCTGATCCATGTCTGCTCCCTGTCTGCTCTGACAGATTGTCCCAGGACCCCCCCCACACCCCCGAACCCAGACTCCGGTGTGGCAGCGTGTGTGTGTGAGTGTGTGTATATACGTGTGTGTGTGCCTAAAGAGTGTGTGCGTATGTGTGCGTGTAGGCCTGGGGTTAGCAGGGAGAGTGCCTGGCATATTCTCACCTCTCCACCATCTGCTTGTAGCGAGGGATGTCTCTGGCGTACAGCAACTTGTTGATGGGAGAGTCCTGAGCACAGACAGATGGAGAAATGCAAGCGTGAACATTGGACAATTGCACGTGCTTCAAATTACGAGACGCAAAACTGAAGGGTACAAGGTATATCATTTAGGTTAGTGATTACTTTAACTTTTTTAAAGCTCAGACGACAAAAACCTCTTAGTCTTGACATCAACTATATGTTTTTCATTCTAATGTGCATCTAATAGTTTCTTTAAAAGCTTTTAGAACCAATTCAGAACAGCAAATAATGGGAGATATATTGGATTTCTACTTAAGTACTTAAATGTATGTTATACAAAAGATAAATATCACTAATAATGAAATGTAATACAATGTAAATGACAATTTTGATATCATTTATTACCAATAGGGGTCATTCTTTAAAGCTGAACCAAAATAGACAGTGAGCCTTGTCATTTCAGTCTTATACTTTTCATATTAACCCGCTCTACATGATCTTGGTGTTTTTATTTCGTTATTTTGTCTGTAATTAAGTCCTATTCCTACCTATAGCTGCTAGCCTATGGGTGACATCACACTCTCTTAGTGCACTTTTTATACAGTCTGATTACAACATGTCACTAAGAGTAATTTTTAGAAACAATTAGTGAAATCTCCATCCATCCATCTCCAGTATACTATTTTTAAGGTGACTTGAAATTTAGCATCACTGACTACAAACCGCATGATAAAGTGAGTGACTTTGAGCCGTACCCTTCCCAGTTTGTGGTCAGCGATGGTGCAGGAGTCCATGAAGGTCTGTGCGATGACCGACAGCACAGCGTCCACATGGTCTGAAGTCTGAACGTCAAAGATGAACTGGGGGTTTTTCAGGATGTTGATCCAAAACCGCAGCGGCAAAGCTGCACACACAAATAAACAAATTAATCTGAAGATATTCAAGTATGATTGGGATGTGAATATGTTTTTTTTTCCCCTCTGTGTTAAAGCATGTGACCCGCTGTTCCAAAGACAAATCACTATGAGAGACAATAAATAAAGGATTATCTTATCTTAAAGGTCTTACATTACGCAAAATTGATTCTTAAGAGGTTTGATATGATGTCATGAAGCAGTAGTTTTCAAGTTAACTGCTACGTTTTACATTAAGTTCAGTAGAGATTACAAATTCCACAGTTGAAATTACTCAAATTATTCTAGTGAAGGTGTATGAGATGTGGAGTGTTTTTAGTTTGAGGACTCAGTCTAAATATGCAGGATATATGCTAAAGATGTGTGACTGAAAACAAAAAACACAACTCTTGATATGTTTTTGATGAGGAAACAACATTACAACATAGACTAAAAAAAAGCGTAACAGGGGCCTTTTAAGATTAGAAGAAAGTTGGCGATAAAACTGATGAAGAAATACCTCTGGCTCTCTGAAAATATGAATTCTCTTATACATTGTTTAAACATTATTTGAGTATTGTTATTTCTGTAATTTGATAATAATATATGTAACAAAAAACATTTCACTTTCGCAGATTAATTCAGTGGAAAATGTTCAAATCCTCACTGTTTGTGGATGAGTCTTTTGCCAGGCTGATCATCTGTCAGCTCAGCATCAGGCCCTGTCCTCTGTCAGTGGGTGAGGCTACATTGGCAGTGCTCCACTCACCTGTTGGTTTTCCAGATGTGGATGGTCTCGGGGTCACTGATGTTGTGCTGTTGAGCCTGCTCGTCCAACAGGTCAAAGAAATACTTCACGGCTAGAGGCACGGGGCGACTGGTGCTCAGGATGGCCGTGAACAAGTCATCCACAAACTTCTGCAGTGTGCCCTATCAACAGAAGCGCAGGTCAGAGCAGAGGAAGCTGTTTGAGGAGTGGTGTAAGGTGAAATGCAATGTCAAATTTTACCATCAAGATTGTTGTGAGAAAAGTAATAAAAGTGATTTGCAATTTACAATTACTACACCACAATAAAAATGTGAAATTATACAATCACTTATTCAACTATTCTCAAGCTTTTAGCACCGTGGAGGCAATTTGAGTTTGGAAAAGGTGTATGGACTTTAAAGGGCCCATATTACTCTATTTTCTGATCTATGTTAGAATCTTTAATCGTCACAAACATACCTGGAATTGTTTTGTTTCATTCACACATGTTTAACACAAAGTCTGCATATTTAGAAAACACTCTTTTCCACCTTGTGATGTCATATAGTAATACAGGAAATGCTCCACTGTGTTTTTAAATTCCATACACCTTCACTAGAATCATTTGGATAATTTCAAGCCTGGAAAAGTCTCTGCCGAACTAAAGGTAAGGTTGTTGTGAACTTGAAAACCACCTTCATGATGTCACAAGCTGGAACAGAGCATTTTGAGCTTTGACGATAGAGAAGACAGACTAATAATAAAAGATTACCGATACATATGTGAATGAAATAAAACACAAGTCTACGTATGTTTTTTGTTGATAACATCATACTAACATGATTTAAAGCTCACAAGAGTCAACTGTGAGCAATATAGGACATTTAAATTTGATAATTACTTCAGCTACATGCATACTTGCAAAATGGACATATAAGTACCTTCATGGAGAGCAGCCTGGTGAGGTAGATCTCGGGGATGGCCTTGGCCCGTTCCCCTCCTCTCTCCCTCAGACTGCCTCTGCGGTGTTTGGGCAGTTCAGAGTCCTCACTGGCTTTCACCAAGTGCCACAGTCTCACTCCGCCCTCCTCCCCATCGTCCAGCATTGGGGTCTCTGCACAAAAACAACAAATATTTAAAATAGTTCATATGTACTTTTTAAATCTAACCATTGAACATTCAACCAAAAGCTTCAAAACAATGTTACATAATTCTAAATATGTCAGTGGAGCTCACTTTTATGTACGACACATTAGGTGAATTAGAGAACCCACATTGACCCGTGTCAGTGAATATAATACGCATATCTATGCATGTAACAGCCAACAGAGATACAAGATATTCGAAGGTTAAATAATAATAATAATAATTTCTCATAGCTAAGAAATGTTAAAGATAGAATATGTTGTTGCTATGACCAATGTCCTGTTTTTATCACACATAAATTCTACTTCTGCTACTTTTATTAAAACAGACAAAAGGCAGAACTAAAGCTTCAATATGTGTTTTTGTCATACCACGATCCCAAATAATTGTCTAATCTTTGAAAAAATTATTCCTGTATGTATGGCTGAACTAGGAATTCCCTCTTAAACAACGATATAACAAAAAAATGATACAGCACCCTCTTCTGGTAGATTTGGGAACTGCTTGTTTGCCTACATAGTACATGAACACTTGATGATGTTTTTAGTCTGTATGTGTGTATTTGTACTCACTCTCTCCAGGCATGTAGTCGTGGCTGTCATGGAGGTGGTGTTTGACATTTCTGGGAACAAGAGCCACTGTTGCTCCATCAGGAACCTGTGGAAGGATTACATGTGTTTTATGTAGGAAAAAAAAAAAATGTAGAAGTCAAGTGAGTTGAGCATGCACTGACCTTGTAGTGCTGTAATGTATTGAGACGTTTCCATGAGCCCTGGACCACAGAGGTCAAATCCTCGTCTGAAAGGATCAGGTGACCGGCCACTCCTGCACGCCATTCTGCAAACACACAGCAGTCACAGAACACATCATAACCAGACAAATGCACACTAACAGAGCTGGGAGATTAATCGGTTCCAAATATCGATATTGGGAGGTATTCTCAGATATTGGGATCATGCTGAAATTTTTTTTAAATATTTGCCGATAATATTGTTTCGATGCTGCCCCTGTTTCTGTGTGCCTATTCCGAGTTTGTCCACAGTCCATCAGAATTGCCTTTTTGAACAAACTTAATGTAGAAAAAATAGATATCAGAAATCACTCTACACATAAAAGGGAAAAGGCTGTACTCACTATGGCTGAATATCAAGTTGCTCATACAATACATACCTCGATACATAGGCCACGAAGTTTGTGCAAAGTTAATATGAAAAACACTAATACAAACGGCAAAAATGTCAACACAATTGTAGCTCTTACACAAATAATTTAGTAAAATATACTTAAAAATACTCTTGCCGATATAAAGATCCAGCAGCCCACAATATTGATACTGTATCATCAAATTAAACGATACGATATATAGATATTTCAATATTTTTGCACACCCCCAGTACTTACCCAGGAGCACAGAGTCGACATGTGGTCTTTGAGAGAAGGAGGTTCCCTTCCAGGTCTGCTCCAGGAGCTTCTCTTTCACCTGGGTGATGGTGTCACAGTCCAGCACTTTGGCTGGTACTGTCTGAGGCGCAGCTCCTCCACCTGCTGGCGCTGGCACCACTACATTCAGGGTCTGAAAAAATTATAATTAATATTTAAAAAATGCAACTATAGTGAAGTGTATTCTGTGTCCTTGTTTGATAAATGTTGATTAAATGAATTAAGCAGACAGAAATTATACGATTGATACTCTGCAGTCACATCACGCTGGAGGTACATGTCTACATGTATGTGTATTGGTGGAATGTTCTCCAGTTACCATGGAGACACAATGTACACATTAGTGAACACAGCCAAATACATTTTAAGATCATCTGAAAACTCAACAAAAAATACAACCTTGATTTAAACAAAACATTTTCAGAAGCCTGTGATTAATACGAGCATTCGCGGTCCTTTTTTGGTGTTAGATTTTCAACAAAGAGGAGAGAGTGTGACTGTAATATTATCTATGTATATGAGAGGCACTTGTTTAGTAGCATGAATCAGCTCACCTGTTGTAGTTCTAACAAAGTCAGTTCTTTATGGTCACATTGTGTTGAAAAGAAGCTCAGATTAAAATCTAACAATGCCTCAATGACATACACTACCGGTCAAAAGTTTTAGAACACCCTAATTTTTCCAGTTATTTAGTCGTGCAAGTCCAATGAAGAGCTTGAAATGGTACAAAGGTAAGAACTGAACAGCCAGAGGTTAAAAAAAGACAAAAGATAACAAAATACAAGTCCAAGCTCTGCCAAAACTACCTCAGGAAAAAAGAACAAGATGGTAAGCTTGAAAACAGTGTGTCCAGCACAGTCTCCAGACTTAAACCCCATCGAGCTGGTTTGGGATGAAGTGAACAGATGAGTGAAAACTGAGTAGTACTACAAGTGCCACACATTTATGAGAACTTCTGCAACAGACTTGGGAAGAACTTTCTGAAGATTTCTATTGTAAAAAGAATGCCATGAGTGTGTTCAGCTGTTATATCTGCCAAAGGTGGACACTTCCATGAATCAAAAGTTTAGAATACGTTTTGGTCAACAGTAAACAAAAAACTGGAAAAAGTGTGGTGTTCTAAAACTTTTGACAGTAGTGTATCACACCCCCAGGTAATGTTGATGGCATCAGCTGCAAAGTCTCAAAACTACTGCAGTGGTTTTACCAGAGTGCGGTACTCCACGTCCTCTCTCAGCAGACGGTTGTCATTTAGTGTGTATTTGGCCTTCCCTGTCACAGCGTCCACGGGGCCCTTGTCCACCTGGTGTTTGATGGCTCTGAACAGCATGTAGAAGGACTCCCCCGCAGACTCCTGACAATGACAGCGAAGGTCAGGGCAAGCTCATCTTCAATGGATTTAATAATTGTTTAAAGGGCCCAGATTACGTTGTTTTGTTGTTAGAATGTTGTTTCCTCATCACAAACCTTCCTGGAGTTGTTTTTTGTTTAATTACCTCCGCCAAGGAGGTTATGTTTTTACCGGCGTTTGTCTGTTGTTTGTTTGTTTGTTTGTCTGTTTGTCTGTTAGCAACATAACTCAAAACGTTATGGACCGATTTTGATGAAATTTTCAGGATTTGTTGGAAATGTGAAAAGGAAGAACTGATTTCATTTTGGGGGTGATCTGGAAGAAATCCTGGATTCTGAATCACTTTGAAATTTTTGTTAACATTGTGGTAAATGGGGCCAAAAATTTTGTTTCTCAATATCTCGGTTAATTATTGACCAAACCCCATGAAATTTCACTCAGGGATGGACAATGGGATCCTCTTTCATATTCCAAATTGAAAGATACGAGACAAATATTTATGGAAAACACAATTAATATGAGGGGGACTGTAGTCCTTGGCGGAGGTCTGCGCTCTCTGAGTGCTTTTCTAGTTAATACATGTTTAACACACAAACCCTGCATATTTATTAGTAAGCTGAGCTCTTCTCTCAAACTGAAAATACTGTGTTCCACTTTGTGATGTCAAGTGGTAGTAGAGGAAGTGCTCCAATGTGTTTTTAAACTCCATACTCCTTCACTAGAATCACATGGATAATTTCTGACCTGGAATTGCCAAACTCTACTAAACAAAAGGTAAAAGTTAACTTAAAAACTACCAGTGCATGACATCACAAGGTAGAACAGAGGGTTTTGAGCTTTGGAGATGTAGACAGACTAATAATAAATAACTCAAATGTGTGAATGAAACAAAACACAACTCTGGGCATGTTTTCTGACAAGGCAATAACATTCTAACATGCCTTAAAGCTCACAAGAGTCAATTTTGCATAATATAGGACCTTTAAGTGACCCCATACAATTTCCATAAGAAACTTTTATATACAGTTATGATCGACACTGCCCAACTTGGTCAGACTACAGATAAAACTCTTTTTCAGTGTAATTGTTGCATTCCAGATACACAAATTAGCAAGGTTCCTCCAATTAGGCTCTTAGGCTCAGCTTTCATCATTCTACATTAGCTTTAAGTGGCTACAAACGGTGAGCTGGATACAAAAATTTACACCCGTCTTAGTTTGAATTTCTTCTTTCCATTTTAACAGGCTAGCTTTGAACTGACTTGCAATAAACTCTGGGAAACTCTGGTCTGATATTAACAGAAAGATCTTAAATTGGAATCTATGGAGTCACTTGATGAGTTAAAAATTGTAAAATGTGTGGTGACCATGATGTGTGTATGTTTTACTTGAGAGGTGCCAATGGTTTTATAAAGTGAAATTTGGTGATTTGACTGTTTTGTATTGATTGTGTTGGCAGCTCCTTGACCAGGTCTCTCTTGAGCTCCTAGTTAAATAAAGTGTAATAAAGTTGTTTTAGACTGTGAAAATGTGGAACATACCCTCAAAAAAGTATACAGACATATTGACATCCAGTTTGTTAACAGCTTTTCAACCACTGATTCAGTCCTGTAAAAACACAAAGTATGTTAAATATTTTAAATATTCTCCCTCTTTAAGGTGCATTGTGTAAGTTTTCTGGTGGAGGGTCCGTCAAATGCTTTTCTCCATGGAAATGTTTTGTTTTGTCTGGAATGTTTCACAGTGTGGTATTAAACATTTTTGTTTTCATGGAGACCAATCAGCCCATGTTATAGGTCAGATCTGAGAAGAGGCAACACCACTCACAGTCAGAATGTACATTTTTCTCTGTATTTGTGATCTATAAAACTACCTGTAATTTAATAAATGTAAGGTAGATGTGAGAGACATAAGTAATTAATTCACAAGGTGCATTTGAATGCCCCGCACTGGTTTTGTATGTGTGCCTTCAACTAGACTGGAGTGTGTTTTTGCTGCAGCAAGGCACGGGAAGAGAGTGGGGAGCTGTTGTAGCCGGTTTAACTTTTTTGTGGTGTCATAATAATATGTATCCCTTGTGGAAAAGACAACCTAAATAATTTCTGTAGCTAAAGATCTGCAACAGAATTCTTTAATGTCATACTGTGGAACATTCCAGGTAGAGCAATGACATATCCACGGAAACACGCAGGTGACAGACCCTCCAACAGAAAAGTTGCACAATACACGTTTAATACTGATAGCCATGCCATACTCTTACCTCCGCAACATGAGTTTGGGGTTCTTGGCCACGTACTGCTCCACCAGATCATTGAGTAGTGTTTTGAGGATGTCGGTGAAGTATTCCAGTTTACCGTGCAGAGCAACAGTGAGAAGAGACGCCACATAAGCCCTGTCCCGGGGTGAAAAGGTCCTCTGTACCTCCAACGTGTGGATAAACTACAGGAAGAAAAATGTCAATTGAGTAAATTTTATTAAAACATAAAATAAGTAAACTATTAAAATTCAAATTGAAAGGCTCAAAGGCTATCCACTTATTTTTATATGTAGAACACAGTTTGCCGTTGTTGAGCATTATTTACTAGTGTTTGCACTGGGACACAAACATCACATGTTGTCAGCGGTATCAAAGGTGCACTCTGTAACTTGTCTGGTAAAGGGTCCGTCACCTGCTTGTTTCTATGGATATGACATTGTTCTGCCTGGAATGTTCCACAGCATGACATTAAACAAATTTACTTTACAAGATGTGTGTACAATCCCTCAGTCGTCCAGGTAGAGTCCGTGGCAAAAGGAGAAATTCAACTTCAAATTTCGACCGAATAAACTTTTGTCCAGTTGACAAATTGAATTTTTCCTTTTGCCAGATTTTCTTTACATTTATTCACTCACAGATGTTTTTTTTTTCTAGCTCAAAAATACTTTGAAAAATGGGCATTCTGACTGTAAGCAGGGTTGCCTCTCCACAGACCTGACCTCTAACTTGGTCTGGTTTGGTCTCCATAAAGATTGAAAGGTTTAATATCATTCTGTGAAACATTACAGACAAAGAAATAACATCTCTACACTACAGAGAAAAGCATTTGATGGACCCTCCAGCAGAAAAGTTACACAATGCACCTTTACATATTTGTTAATTTTAGCTTGAATCTGCAACCTCATAGAGATAAAACTGGACAGGTAGTAGTGACACTAACAGTGAGGTTGTCAGGCATTATTGTGGACAGAGCTTATTGTGTTTGCTGATCATTCTGAAAGTTTGAGAATAAAAAATGACCTTAGTGAGGAAGAGTTTACTGTTGAGTAGATTGGAGAGCTGGACCAGACCCTGCTCCACGGTCTGTCTGCGGCTTTCAGGAACATCCAGGTCTCGTCTCAGAGGCGACTCCTGGTGGCCGGGGAAGAAAATACGCTCTGCATAAGCTCTGTAATCCAGGAAGGGGATACCAGAGCCCACCAGGTCACTAGACATGTCCATCATCTCAGTCATCAGGTCTATGGGAACACAGAGCAGCAAAGATTTTAACATTAATATAACACAATATTACACCCTGATCTATCTTATAATGTTGTTTCATCATCAAAAACATACCCAGAGTTGTGTTGTTTTTTTCATTTACACATGTTTAACACACCTGTGAAAACACTAGGATCCACCTTGTGATGTGGTAATACAGGAAGTGCTCCACTGTGTTTTTAAACTCTATACACCTTCACTAGAATCATCTGGACAATTTCACCCCCAGGAAATTGCCTGCCTCTTGTGAACTAAAAGTAAAAGGTAGCTGCTAACTTGAAAGCTACACTACTAAATGACATCACAAGGTGGTACAGAGCATTTTGAGCTTTGGCGATGTAGTCACAATAAGAAAGAATTACTCACACACATATGCATGAAAAAAAAACACAACTCCAGGTATGTGTTTGATGGGGTAACATTATAAAATGTCTTAAAGCTCACAAGAGTCAATTTTACGAAATATAGGACCTTTAAAAGTTTATTTATTTGTCTGTTTAATTTATTTTTATTTAACCTGTGAATTCTTTCTTGCAGCGGTCTCTCACGCTAGTCTCCAGATTCTCCAGCTGGATCTGCACTTTCTTGTAGTCTCTCATTGCTTGTTTACTCTTCCTCCTATTGGCGCATCACACATTTCATATTAGTCTATATAATACATTTTTATATATTCTAAGACATACAGTAGACATAACTGTACCTGTATATGAGCACTATGATGAGCACGATGAGAGCGACAATTGAAGCTCCTACTCCGACCCCCACCTGAGCCTCCAGGGGGAACGTGGACTGGGCCTGACTGTCATACTGCACTCTGCCCAGGGAAAAGTTTAGGTTCCCCATTCTCACCTGGAATAATTAGAAAACAAATGCAAAAAAAACATAATAACACTTTTCGGCAGGCTGATTTTGTCACTGCAGCAAATATGCTGAATTAAAACAAAACTTGCTTTGTTCTTTTTTTTTTTTTTTTGGTTAGATAGATCAGCGCAATAATAAGCCAATAATCCCAAAAAGAACAATATATTGTCCCTGATGAGTAACAAATTGGTCAAAAATAGGGACACCTGGGACATTTCTTGTATAAAACTGGGACAAATCAGTGCTTTTGGATAAATCTGCTGGGACAGGGGACACAGGGCTCAAAACTGGGACTGTTCGAGTAATATAGGGACATCTGGTCACCCTAGTCCAGCATAGACTGCATATAAATGGACATGGATAACTCACTAGCCACTGCGTTCCAAATAGAAAGTAAGTGTGGGGGTGCTTCCAGCTCTATTGCCTCAACTTTACAGAGAAAAATAGTGAAGACTCTTTCTGTAACTGCTGTAGTAAGTCTCATCATTTTGGTGTTTTTATTTTGCTATTTAGTACATAAATAAAATCCAATTCCTAATTCCCAACTCAGCTCCTAATTTTAGCCTCGAAAGCTTCATGGACTGAAACCAAATGCTCTGGGTGAAATCACAAAGCCTTAGTCCGTGTCTTTATACAGTCTTTGGTCTCCACCAGTAGATCAAAAGAGATTATCCTGTGAACTTGAAGTTATTGATCCGATCTATAAAAAGTGTAGTTGTGTTTCCCTCACTGTAAATTCAGGCAGGCTCTCCAGGTCTTGCTTCTTTCCAGAGGACACAGAGGGCAGATGCGCCGGGGGCTCACAGTACAGGTGATTGTGTGTCAGAGTCTTCACGGCACAGACCCCCCCTCCTATACGTGCCTCCACCTCGTGTTTGAAGATGGCCAGGTCCAGGTTTTCTCCCTAAAACACACCAAGATATGGTAATGGTATATTTTCATGATTGTGAATAATTTTAAATCAGGTGTAGTCAACATTGGCAAGCAAGCTGGTCATTGTTTTTTAAAGATATAAGTAAATAGGGGAGTTCCTAAGTAGGAAACTAGTAGCAAAACAACTATATTGAGAAGGATTTTTAAATACAAATATCCTTATCAAAATAATTTTCTGTAATCTGTACCATCGAAATTAAGTCATTATGATTTTGCAGGCAGGCTATCAATCTGGGAGCAGCAATGAAGAAAAAAGGCCACTATGACTTCTGACTTTTTTCAGTGTACAACCCTGTAATGGGGGTTTGAAAGACTTTGAAATACAACATGAAATAAATAGTCCTGTGTATTTAAAATGTGTTTACCTCCACAGAGATGATGCTGCCTGGTTTGTGGTGGAAGGGTTTGTTGGGGTTGTTGTGGTTCAGAGGATAGAGTCTGGGGTTGGGCTCATAGCTGAAGGCCTCATTCCCCACAGCACTGAAGTCGAAATGGAGGCTGTCCAGCAGGAAGTGAACTTTAACCTTTGCTCTTCTGGCTTCTGGTCCCACTTCTGGGGTGGGACACAAGATGAGGGTCGAGCTGTTGACTGTACAGCGAGCCTCGTACTGGAACAGGGAGAAAAGAAAAGGGTTACATTTAAAATTTTTATCTTTTTGTAAATGAAATGTGTCATAATTTTTTTTAAATAGAGATTTTATAGAGAACTGCTTGTTCTTTCTGGGATACTGACTGTAGCTAATTACATTAAAATTAATATGGGAGTAGAGGGCAAGCTTCATTTAAGGCACCAGGTTGCATATAGTAGAAAAAATGTGTGTAAGGAGTAAAAACATTTAATAACATACTATAGATTTCTATTGTATTCAGTTGTCATTTTGTAATACTGGAGGGAGTACCTGTTTGACCTGACAGAGGGCGCCCTCGGGACAGTCTGCCTCTGGGACGATCCTCCTCCACCTTTTCAGGGAGTTCTTATGGAGGTGTTTCCGGTCTTTCTTTCGCACCACGTTCCGTCTCCTCCTCGGGGGGAGAGTATCCAGGGGGCTCAGAGTCACACGGATTTTAGGCTCCTGGACCACATCCAGATTCTGACCAGACACTCTGATAATCCTGCCACCACTGAACAGCGAGAAAGAAAGAATTATTAAAGCACCTTAAATAAAAACTACAAATGTTAACATTAATCACAAACAGTTTAGTATAATTTACTGAGAGCAATGCATAAAATAAAAAAATATAAATTCAATAAATTCAATCTAAACTGCAATTGCAACTTTATTTATAATGCACTTTAAAAACAACAAGTTGACCAAAGTGTTACAGAATATATTTAAATAAAAACAATAAAACTAAATATGACTAAAATCAGAATCTAATAAAACAATAAAACAAAATATGAATACAAACAACTAATAAAATGCCAACATCTCAAAATGTATCAAAAGTCAAAGTGAATAAGTGCGTTTTATGAAGAGATTTACAAACAGGGACAGAAGAGGCTTGTCTAATGCGCAAAGGCAGCTCATTCCACAGTTTTGGTGCAGCCATCGCAAAGGCTCTGTCTCCTCTGAGCTATAAATTCCATTAGAGCTGATAAAATTACATAAAAAAATATTGAGCATACATTTTTGTTGTGCATAATAAAAGACAACATTGCCACATGAGCACTAATTGTTATAATGCTACATGGTAAGCTCCAACATGGGATCCTGTTATATTAATGTAATATTTGTAACAATAAAATCAAACAATGCATAAATAAAAGTCTTTTGTCACCCTTATTATTCACATTACAGAAGCTAAAAACAGTTATATGATCTCAAACATACTAAACATAAAAATGTAATAAATATGTCCTTTATTTTTGACATATTTGCAAACACAGATTACCTGAAGAAGCTTTTGGACGGGGCTGCACTGGTGATGTTGGGGTTGGGGGTGTAATGATAGACCAGGCCCTGCAGATGGCGCTCCGCACTTCCAAATCTCACGGTGATGCTGTGTTCCCCTGTTCTGTTACTGCCCCGGGTCACACACTGGATCTCATCATCCAGGATTTTCAACCTGCACACACAAATCCACAGACAAATAAATAACTCTATGAATCCTAAAAAGTAGGTCACTCCACTGGATGTATCACAAGCAATTTTATTTAAACCGCTAACCCAGACTAACCCAGAACATCGCTGTGCTGACACTTACACCAGACAGGGCACTCCTCCAATCAGAACGCTGGCTTCACTGGGATGCCCTGTCCGCAGACGCCGGCCCCTGATGGTCACAGACGAACCCCCGGCTTTAGGTCCTCTATGCGGGAATATGCTGTTTAACACTGGGTCCTGGGTAAAGAAAAAAAGAAAAATATGTATGTGTGTGTATATTAAATGTTATAATATTGTTTCCTCATCACAAACATTACTGAAGTTGTGTTTGTTTCATTCACACACACAAATCCTGCATATTTAGGCTGAACTGTTCTCTCAATGTCAAAACAGGTAATACAGGAAGTGCTCCACTGTGTTTTTAAACTCCATACACCTTCACTAGAACCATTTGGATAATCAGCCCTGGAAATTCCTATCTCTAATGAAATAAAACGTAAAAAAGTAGCTGTTAACTGACAGACTAATAATAAAGGGTCACTCAAACATGTGTGAACAGGTATGTTTTTGATGAGGGAACAACATTATAACATGGATTAAAGCTCAAGAATCAATTTTCAGTAATATAGGGCTCAATGAGTCTCAACATCTTGTGATGGGTGACATTTTGAAGACTTTTAATCATTCAAAAGATATAACATTCAGTTTTAAATTGTTAAATACTATGGCGTTAAAACAAATTTTTCATCAGTATGAAACTAATGGACAGGTCTTTGTGAACATGCCTGGTGATATGAATTTTGCACTGCTCAAAATGCCCAGGTCCCAAATATATAAATCTAATATATATTTCATATACTCAACGGTAATTCGATATTGTAATTATGACAGGTCTACAAATACCCCAAATGGAAAACCTTCAACCAAAGCATACTAGGTTAACTCATTTTAAATAAACACATCATTGCTTTTGTTAGGGACATCTCAACATACTATAGGTCTCTAATGTCAAAAAGAGAGGGGGATTAGATAAAAGTGATATTGAAAGATTAAGATATGAAAATGATTGTTGTATAATAGCAAAATCAAGGGCGCATTAACTTTTATGATCCTCACATCATCGCATGCTATAGTCTGATCCAACAGGAGGTGCACAGAGATTTATGGTTTCCAACAGCTATTTTGATTTATAGAGGGTCAGGATTATATCAGTATTTCACAGTGGCAGTGCACAGGAAGTCCTCAGAGAGTCAGATGTGAGTCTAAACGGAGCGTGTCAGTGTAGCTCATTACAGCAGTGAGGGAAGTCCCGTGCCCTGGTCCACACAACACTAAACAAAATACTGCTGAAATACATAAAGCAGGCTTATCAAATAATAGTACCCGTAAATGAAAATGCCAACTGTGTACTACACTTTCCCTGGTAACAATAAGTGGTGGAACATAACAAAGTGAAAGTAGTAAAGTACAAAACTTTATTATAAATTTTAGGTATGCATACATTACATAAGTATATTTTATACTTATTACTTTTGCTTCACTACATTTGAGAGAAGGTATTTGTACTTTCTACTCCACTACATTTTTGAACTCATCCGAAAAGTCAAAATATATTTATTATTGTGTGAGACCTACTGAAAACACTGCAGGGTTCATTTTTTAACCAGGTCATAATTTGAGCAGACAAAAATACACAAATAGAAATGAATAAACAATTCAGTTATTTCTGTTAAAATAAAATTAAACACAAATCTATATCAAAATCACTATATTTGATGGCTTATTGCATCTCCAACTGCTCAAAATACTTTTACTTTTTACTCTTTAGTACAATACATTTTCAGACGGGTGCTTTAAAACGTTTACCTTTTTCGTGTGATACTTTTTACTGAAGATTTTGTTTTGTTTTGTTTTATTTTGGCATCTGTACTTCTACTTAAACAAAATTGAGTACTTTTCTACCACTAACAACAACCAAGATCCAAACCTGGTCTAATACAGGACTACTTTAGGTCTAAAGAAGGACTAAACCAGGTCTAAATTGGGACTGCACACTTTCTACACTAATTCTAAATAAGGACTGATGCAGGAGGACAAAAATGTAGATTAAATTTACTCCAATCTCAGCAAATATTTGAACTGTACAGATATCCATTTACCACTTCAAGATGCTTGTGTACTGCCCACACATACCATAGTTTGGAAGCCACTGATCTATACCATTATTTATGACATGAATGCATCTAAATTTAGTTTGGCTGTGAGACAGTAATCCTTAGAATCTATAGAACGTATTTTACCTGGAAGCTGAAGATTTGTGGCGACAGGCCTAATCCTCCTCCTCTCACTCTCACAGAAGCATGGCCACTTCTCTCTCCTCCGCTACTCGAAGTCTCACACACAATCCTGGAAAACAACACAACCAGGCTTGTCATGATCATTATTTTCTATTTTTGGAGTTAGTATTTATTGTGTGTACATTTTTTTTTGCACTACTGGGAATTTTTGGGTTATTTTTTTGGCTATGCAATAAGATTCGAGTTGTAGAAGGTTAAATTTATGACTTATATGACTCTTTACAGATGCAAACTAAGTACTGAAGTGTTTCATTCTAGTATTTTTATTTTTATTTTTTTTACAATATTGTAGATTTAGAATAGTTTTTGGTTGTGGGACTGTCACCTGCTTGGAATGTTGCACAGCATGACTTTAACAGCTCTACATTACATGTATTCAATTACAGGTGGTTTTATAGCTCAAAAATACTTTCTGACTGTGAGCGGGGTCGCCTTTCCACAGATCTGACCAGTAACTTGATCTCTTCTTGATAAACCTTTAAATCTGCTCTTCGATTTTTGTGTCAGTGGCATAAATCAGTTTCAATATTTGTCTACATTTACATTTACTAGCAAAATATCACATTTCACATGTTGTTATCATGACAGGCCTAAACACAACATCTTCATACTGTTCTCGATTAAAGAAGTATATTTTCCTTATGACCTCTTGTATCTAGCCGAGATATTTTTTTTATTATGACTTATTTTCAATTTTATTTTGACTTGTACATATACATTTATATTATTATGCCTTATTTGACACCTGTCTCTTGCTATCTTTTTTTGCTACTTATTTAGAATTGATTGTTACCATTTATATTTTTTTTTTGTCTTTGTTATTATAATATATTGTGATCTGTGAGCTACTGTGTCATGTAGTGGGTTCATGTGGATCAAGTCTAAGTCATTTCTCTTTTCTCACTTCCTTCTCCTTGATTCTGAAGGACATGGGTATGGATGTCCCACCCACAGAGGAGACACAGGGAGGAGACAGGATATAGACTCCTCACTGAGACCAGTAAAGTTTGACTATTTTCTCTGCTCCTGAAACCTCCTTCAGGTTTGCTCCTTCCTTCTGTGGTTTACTTTGGGACACCACTTAATATGACACATCTGTTTGACAGCTGAAAAATGGAGGATTGAGCAGGGGAATCAAGGTGAAGGAAGTGAGGAAAGAGAAATGAGACACGGCCTAAGTCTAAGAATGAAGCAGAAGTGAGTCTTACCTGGAGGACACCTCGTATCTGCTGTGGATGACGTGGCAGGTGACTCCAGCCACAGTCACAGAGCTCTCGATGTCCTCCGCTCTCTGCCCCAGGTTAGAGCCAGAGATGGTCACCACTGTGCCCCCCTCCACCGGGCCAGACACTGGGTCCACCTGCAAAATGTAATGTGAATAGTTGGGCATGTTTAGTTATTGCAGTTCTCAGAAATGATAATAAATTTAATTTAAAAAAAATGTAAAAAAATATATATAAATGTATATATTTGATCACATACTATTTATCAAAGTTTCACAGAATCTGTCCAAAGCCTCCACATCCTCCCGGTGTAACATAGCTCTTTGCAAACCACAACTCTTTAAGCTTCTCTATTGTGCTAGTGATTATCTCTGCTTTATCTGAACAAAAGTGGTAGAACAATGGGGACTTTTTCCAGTTTGAATAGATCTACTAGAAAAAACTGTGTCAGACCACAAAATGCAAAACTGTTCACCACAACAAAACCAGTTCCACACAATATGAAAATGCAAGTCTGATTTCGTAATTTTTATATAATGTTCTAATTTTGTCATTTAAAGTTGTTTTACAGTTTGGTGTACGTATTAACTTAAAGATCCTATATTATACAAAATTGTCTCTTGTGAACTTTAAGACAGGTTATAAAGTTGTTACCTCATTAAAAACATATCTGGAGTCGTTTTTTGTTTCATTCACAAATGTTTGAGTAACTCTTTATTATTAGTCTGTCTACATCTCCAAAGCTCAAAATGCTCTGCTCCACCTTGTGATGTCATGAAGTGGTAGTTTTCAAGTTATCAGCAACCTTTTTATCTTTTGTTTAGCAGAGTTTGGCAATTCTTAGGGCTGAACTTATCCAGATGATTCTAGTGAAGGTGTATGGAGTTTAAAAAGACAATGGAGCATTTCCTGTATTACCACATGACATCACAAGGTGGAACAGAGTGTTTTCTGACTGAGATATGTCTAAATATGCAGGGTTTGTGTGTTAAACATGTATGAATGAAGCAAAACAAAACTCCAGGTATGTTTTTGATTAAGAAACATTATAACATAGATCAGAAAATACCTTAATATTGGCCCTTTAATTAACATCATGACCATTCTGCAAGTACAGTCCCTCCCAATCATCAAAATTAAACACCAACTACTAAAATATTCCATCTACAAATCAATCTACACAAGTCTGTTCTTAAAATCACATGTTGAAGCCATTACATTATGTTGAAAATGCAGTTCTGTGTTAGACTTACAAAGTGAATGACAGGTGCTGGGCAGGAGTGCTTGACCTCGTCCGAACAGGAGTCTCTGTACACACATCTGGACTGGACCGCTCCCCCACACCACACGCAGCTGTACTTATGGTCAGCGGTCCGACAGCGGCTGCAGTCTGACCGGCCCACCGAGCAGTTAAACAGAGTCACTGCAGGAGAGAGAGACAAAAAGAGAGATACTTTATTGATCCTGAGGGAAATTCTGCAACTGCATTTACACTGTGCCTCTCAGTCTCCTTTGTGTCTCAGTCAAAGGTTTCAGTGCAGTTTAACAGGAGGACTGGTCAAGTAGGGTCAGCAGATCCTGTGGAAGAGCCAAAAGTGTCTCTCCTCTGTGCCCTGCAGCCTGGACATCACATCGGTTGCTGACAAAATAGTCCCTCAAAGTGTTTCTTCTGGAAGATCTTCTGCCAAATTTGTTGCCACATACGGTGTAAAAAGTCTGTGGCATCTCAAATATCCACAACTAGCTCCTTACCTAGACTTTTGCACGATCAGGAAACATGATTCAGGAGATTACAGAAAATATGACAAAATATGACACTAACCATGCAAATTCTCAAAACTGTCGATAAGGAAGTGGTTCTTGCGTCTCACGTTGATAGTCGCCTGATACTCCTCCGTCAGGGATGAATAGTCATACTGGAACACAGCAATGAAAAGGATCAAAAAATTAATTGCATAATCATCTACTTATAAAAAGCATGGAACAATGGCACATCAAATTATATTTTTCTATCATAAACCATCATGTTATGAGATTAGATCATAAACTGTATACAAAAGTGGACTAAGGGAGTGTGATGTCATCCATAACATTTGGCTCCAGTTAAATGAAGATCACGAGGCAAGCAGCTGTAGGAGTGAATCTGGAGTCCATATTATGAATAGGAATTAGGGTAAGCTATGTCCATTTACATATAAAGTTTCTATATTTATACAGTCTATAGATTAGGTCCAAACCAGTTCATTCACAGAAGAAGTTAGAAGAGTAATGAACTAAATGTATTCATCTATCCACTTTCTTCCGCTTTTATGGGGCCTGGTCGCGGGGGCAGCAGTCTAAGCAGGGACTCCCAGGCTTCCTGCACCCCAGCCACTTCCTCCAGCTCCTCCAGGGGGACCCCAAGGCATTCCCAGACCAGCTGAGAGACATAGTCCCTCCAGCGTGTCCTGGGACTAAATGTATTCTACTAAATCGTAAACTGGCTTCAAAACCATTAAACAGCAACACTGGATCCTATTTTATGATATAATAAAGTCATATCATAAACATACCAAATCTTAAAATAAGCCCATTGAAACTGTGAATAATTATTTTATCAAAAATAGAACATTTGACAGTTGTTTCTTTATTTGGAGTTCAGACCTGGTGGGGGTGACAGGTGATGAAAAACACAGAGGGCTGGTTCTGGTCCTGTTCCACAGACGCCTCCACCACCACCGAGCGATTCTCCACATCCAACACACACTCGTACTGCAAACTCTCATCCTATGAACCAGCAGACAGGGTCATATAGTTAAATAACTGATACAAACAACCACATAAAAAAGATAAGTAAGACCAGTTGTTTTTGTTTTGTCTTCGCTGTTAATATAACTGTTAACCATTAAATTGTATTGGGTGATGATAAATATTTAATCAGTTCTTTATCTACCAACACATTTCTTAGACCAGTGTTTCCCAAACTTTTTTTTCTGGAAACCCTTATTTTGAAAGTCACCAACTTTCATGGAACAAGTCAATAGACATTTGTAAATCAAAAAATAAAGGTGTATTTGACCATTACTGAACATTATTGAGGATATTTTATTATTGACTGAGTGATCATGTCTCTCTGAACAATTAATAATATTACTCAGTAACTGAACCAGCAAGGTCTCCATAAGTATCCTGAAGTGCACTGACCTTTGCTGATTTATCACCCTTCTTTATGGATAACCAGACAAGCATTTCTCAGCTTTAGCTGCAGGAACACTTGTTGAGGGTGGGCAGATAGAATGTGCTGACTCACTCACACTACTCTCATGTGTCAGAACTGTATATTGCAGACATACATACAGATCGTGACAAGGCGCCCCCCAAAAAAATCTCTTGTGACCCACCTGACGGTCGCGACCCAGTCTTTGGGAAACACTGTCTTAGATGATTCCATTTCAGTGTATGCATGTGAACAGTTTAGACGTTTACCTGAAACAAGTGCAGGTGCTGTCCCACCAGAGTGATTTTCCTCTCCACGTTCACGGGCAAAAAAGAGGAGTCCTGGACCTTATCCACACACGGACACTCCTGCTCAACCATGACGCACCATTAGAGCACAATTATAGGCAAAAAAGACAAGTGCCCCAGTTTAATCTTACAATACTGACTGGATAAACAAGTAACAACTAGCAAGAACTAATTTTGTTATTACTGTTTTATCGTATCAGAACCACCCCTTGGCGGTCACCACTGTATGTTTTTGGTGGTATGCTTTTTCTTCATAATTCAATGGAGGCAAATAGCAGACAAATTATCTTTTCAGAAATATATATACACACATATATATATATATATATATATATATATATTTATTTTTTTTTTTTTTTTTTTTTTTTTTACCGCAGGTACTGTCACACTGTCAGAAATAAACAATATTTTCTAGACTACTTCACAGTCCAACCAGCATGCTGACTCATGCAAACTATTCATACACTTCATGCAAACATTTACACACCAAGCAAACAAGCAACTCTACTAACATACTAAATAATTATGATCAAACTACGGTAATAAAACAACCAACAAACAACAGGAGATAATAAAACCTACTATCAATCATGTATATATGAAGAATGACATCTATGTGCTAGTTTGTAGGTTAATTTGACTGGGTGGTTGTAGTTGGTGAGCAATGGCATGGAGTGATAGTAGAGCTGTGTTAGTGCTGTGGAATCTGAAATCTGTGTCAAGATTTACATGAATTAAAATGATGTCAGGTAGTGTAATTATTAATTTATTTGTTTTTTGTTTTTTTCAAAAGTTAAAACTATAGCATCATTATCAAAGAAAATGATTCTACTTTAATGTATTTTATTTTTCAGTGGTTCTGTTAACATAGATACTACTTTCATAAGCTATTTTTCTTATGCCAGTGGCCACAATTACTGTTCTTCTTTTGTGCTAAATTATCATCTAACCAGGCACAAATTGCTTGAAAACTGTGAAATATTATATGTACTCAGATCCAGATCCAAATTCTGAATTTAAGTAATTTTAAGTATATACAGCAACATATTAGCTCGGACATTTGTGAATTTAATTAGACTAGTATACAAATTTATTTATTTTTTTATATATTTTTGATATTGTGTATATTTTTCATTTAAAGGGACAGTCCGTAATTTTAGACATAGGACCTCATTTCCTAGTTAGCCACAGTGTTAGAGACGTGTGGAGACACTTTTTTAAATATCCCATCCAGTCCTTGTATTTGCAGAGGTCGCTGGTGCTAGACTAGTGCATGTCAATGGCCATAGTTATCCTGCTACTAAAAACCCACTCCACAAAACACCCGAAGCAAATCTATTATTACTCCAAACTGTCAATATGAATGTCTGTGTTGATAGAATAATGTTATTTTAATGTTATTATAATGCATGAATCGTCGCATGTTGAGGGACTATTTTCTCAGCAGCAGTGGAATTTTACTTGCTGGTAAGATAGATGCTAAGTGATATCAGTCCACCACTGCCAAGCTTTCTATCAGGAAGTACAACTCGCTGCTGCTGCTCAGACATAAATCCTTCAAATGCAAGGTTGGTTTCACTTCTAAAATTATTCTTTCTACACAGACATTCACATCGACAGTCTGGTGTAATCATAGATTTGCTTTGGGTGTTTTGTGGAGTGGGTAAGGCCATTGACATGCACTAGTCTAGCACCAGCGACCTCTGCAAACACAAGGACTGGAGGGAATATTTAAAAAAGTGTCTCCACATGTCTCCAATACTCTGGCTCACTAGGAAATGAGGTCCTATGTCCGAAATTCCAGACTGTCCCTTTAAATATGTTGTTTTAGTGATCTTTTTTGCACACACGTCTTCTCCACTCACCCGCAGGTATGTCTCATCAGTAGAATCTGCATGGTAACCCACTGGCATGTCTGATATGGCTTCACTGTCAAGAGGTGGTTCATAAACTTCTTCCATTGGAGCTTCTGACACTGTAAAGATGAGCGCATCCTTCTCTTCCTCTTCTCCACTCTTGTCCCACTCTTTTACCCAGGCCTCTGTCCCTTCCAACACCTCCACACCTTCTACTTGTCTATCCGCCATGGTTGTAAAATCTGGCAGAATGATTATTTCTGAAGATGTAGTGGGGTTAATACCAGATGAAGAAGACCCCATAGTTTCTAGCAACTTTAATTCTTCGTGACCGCTAGTGCTGCTGGGTAACGTAGTCCCAATGGTTGCATTCACCACAGTTTCCTCTGTTTCAAATGGCGCAGCTGTGGTTTCTTGGCCTTCCTCCTCCTTATTTGCGAGAGTAGCCGTAAATGTTATTGTTTCTTGGGTCGTAAAGGTTTCATTAGCGGTGATAAAAGTTAAGTTGGAGTTTTGTGTTGTCATGGGAACTGTGGTCACAATGGTTGTAGCTTCCATTGTTTGCGTAGTAACTGGAGGCGGTACTGTTGATGTAGTAGTGGTCATTAAAACTGTAGTAGCAGCAGTAGTAGTTGTAGTTGTAGTAGAAGTTGTGGTAGTTGTAGTAGTCGTAGGCAGTGTTGTTGGTGTACTGGTAAGAGGTGGCATGGTTGGTGTGGGCGGATTGAACTTGAGGATGGAAGGAAATAAAAAGAGGAAGGGGAAGACAAAAAACAAAAAGGTAGAAACACGAATGACAACAACATAATCAAACAGAAACAGAATGGATCACCGAACATGCGTCTGACAGAGGGAGCATGCACCATTCAGCTAAACGGAAAAGGTGATATTCTGGGGTTTGTCAGGAAGGCTTATATATGCAGTACCAATATGTTTATAGGACCTATATTACGCTATTTTCTAATCTATGTCATAATGTTTCCTCATTACAGACATACTCAGAGTCATGTTTCGTTTCATTCAAACATGTTTAACACACAAACCCTGAGTTCTTCACTAAAACAGAAAATGCCATATTTCTTTTTAAACTTGTGGAAACTGTTTATCATATTTGTACAAACACCGCTGCTGTGAATCTTAAACACTTTAAAAGGGAGAAAATACAAAATGAGTGCTTTAATGTGTTGCATGGATCTGCTTCAAACATTTCTGTAACATATAAGTAACCAGAAACTGCGAATGAACACCTCATTTACCAGAGTTGGGGACTTGCAAGTCGTGACTTGGACTCGAGTCAGACTTGAGTCACTATTTTTTTGACTTGAGACTTGACTTGATGAAATAGACAAAGACTTGGGATTCAACTTGGACTTGAAGGTCAATCAATGACTTGGGACTTGACACGGACTTGAGGCCAGTAACTTGATGCTTAGATTAGTTGACAAATTAACTGTTATTAAGCACTCTTAAATCTTCATTCTTTCTATTCTGGCCGTAATGACTTTTTTATGTACAATTTAGTTTAAACTTACTATAAATTGCAAAAATTTAAGCTATATTTGGTTCTTTGGTTTAAAGACTTGAAATGACTTGAAGCTCAAAGCAGACGACTTGGACTTAACTTGAAGTGACTCGAGACTCATCTTTGACTTGGGACTTGACTCAAACTTGAGGTCAAAGACTTGAGACTTACTTGAGACTTGCAAAACAACAACTTGGTCCCACCTCTGTAATTTACATTATGGACATTTTGTATTGGTGACTTCAGTTTGTCTTGTATTTCCTAATCCATCTACGTTTGCTTTTGGACTAGATGTAAATGTTCACTGAATGAGCTTGTGAAATTTAAGTTCTACCAAATGTGGGTAATAAAAACAAGAACTTATTTGAAAGAAGAAAAAAAAAGAAAAGACTCTGTTCCACCTTCAGATGTGGTAATATGGGGAGTGCTCAAGTGTGTTTTTAAACTCCATACACATTCATTAGAATCATTTGGATAATTTCAGTCCCAGAATCGCCAATCTCTACTGAACAAAAGCTAAAAGGTGGCTGTTAACTTGGAAACTACTGCTTTGTGAATTCACACAAAGTGAAACGGAACATTTTGAGCTCTGGAGATGTAGACAACACAATATTACACACAAGATTACTCAAACATGAATGAACAATGAATGAACAATGAACAACAACTCTAGATATGTTTTGATGATAACGACATTCCAACAAGCAAAACTGACTCTTGTGAGCTTTTAGTCATAATATAAGACCTCTAACACAAGTACCACCTACAATCTACCTAACAAACCCCAGAACACCAGTTGGACAGACCACTCATTTACACATAAGTAAACTTGTATTGTAACTCACGTGTTGGTTGTAGATCATGATGCCCTGTCCACAGGAGGTCTGGTGGGTGCAGAGGTGCTGTTGGATGCACCAGTTACAGCCCCAGCGACTGCTCACACACCCCTGGCACCTGCACAAACACAGCGACCAGATGAGAGGGGGCATCTGTATGTCAGCGGAGGCAGGAAGTATCAAATATTAATGGGTGAAATATTAAGAGTGCCAGACATACAGTGTTAAGCCCATAGGTTTGTGCCTGATGGGTGCCTGACGGGCCAGTCTCTTCTACATTCAGTTTGAATCCAGAAGGGACTGGAGCCAGACCATAGTGAACATAACAACATAGTGTGAAAAAAACTCTGTCGAAATTTTTGATGATCCAACCACAACCACTAATTTGTAGCATGTGTCTCTCAAATGCAGAACACATCCCCTCTTGAAAATTCCTGTAACATTCAGAACTTCTTTTATCATGTTTATTTTTGACATGAACGGAGCATGTGTTACACTATACACTACACACTATACACTATACAGCTCCAGATCCACTCGTCTTTGTAAAACTTTGTCAAAGCGTGTGGCTCTGGCTGGCCAGGTAAATCTAATGGTGTCCTGCTATCGTCCTAATACTTAAACTTTACATTAAAGAGAAAGTAGCTAAATACAGCGTAGTTGTAATTACTTTATTCTGTTATATATTGATACAGCAATTTTGGCATTAAAACAAAAATAAAATCTTGTAAGAGCTTTTTCTTTTTCTCTAGTACCAAAAGTTATTCACATTGATTTTTCCACATTCCAAAAATAAATTTCTATTTCTATGATATTTTAACTCAAAGGTACAATACGTAACCTTCTCGAGGCGGAACATCACCTGCTTGATTCCAGGGAAACACAAAGTTAAAACCATACTTTTGGAACATTGGACACAGATATGTTTTATGCTATAATGTGGAAGATTATAGCCAGAGGAACAACATTTCCATGGAAACAAGCAGGTGGAGGCCCTCTTCCAGTCCAACAAGAGTCAGGTCTGTAGAGATGCAAGCCCATTCACAGTAAAGGTGCATGTTGTTATATCTTATTCAGTGCAATAAACACAACCAAAATGAGAAAAAAAACATGATTTTATTTTATTTTATCTATTTTTGCCTTAATTTTCTGGCCTGAATGTTTCAGTTTTGAAATGACTTACCCCAAAGGTGTAAATTTATTTCTTCTTACAGGAACACTACAGGATTTCTCAGCCTTAAACATTTTTAAATGTGCGACAAAAACTGCGAACCACAAGCTAACACAAGTTGCTTCCTGTCCAGAGTAAAAACCGCTTGCTTTGAGACTCTTTATATGTTCACAAGATCAGAGCATTGCACTTCTAGTTTAAATGCCGTTCAAAACTGTGTTATTATTATGTATGAAATGTGGTGCAATACTTCAGATACATGATTTTTAATGCACAGAAGGCTGCTGATAAAGTGCACAGGAAGTAGAGTCACCATCGCTAAACTGCAGCTTCACCCTGATCCGTGCGTTGTGTAAATGTAAACAGACACACGTGAGGAACTACTCTTGCCTTTTAGCTCTTAAAGAATGCTTCAAACTGGATCTTGACTGTACAGTGGACTATGGATAATATGGATGAGATGCTGCAGTTTAAATGTACAGCAAAGTCTTCTCATTTCACCATTTCCTGAGTTTGTCTCTTGTGCAGTGGCTTCATCACACACAAAGACACACACCTCCCCGAACATGAGGAGAAGCAAATCGCAGTCTAAATCAGGAAAATTCTCCTGTAGGCCTCTGTGTGTGTGTGTGTGTGTGTGTGTGTATGTCTATGTACTCACGGCCTGCGTCTTGATAGCTGCTGAACCAGACTGCAGTTATAGAAGGTGAACTCTGTCTCTGCCACAGTCACATTTAGAAAGCGCAGGGAGAGGGTGACCATCACATAGTCTGCATACAAACACACAAGCTGTCAGTTATTTTCAGAACATTTACATGTGATTTATGACATTCAGGTTGACTTTTGTGTACCATCTCCGTGCCGGATAGGAGGTAACTTGTCCCCGTCCGGAGTAGGACACACCACTCCACTGTTGGTGAGGACAGCCGGAGATTCAGAGTTATGGAAAAAGCAGGAATACGCTTCTTCCTTGGTGAGACTGGGGAGGCCTTCAACTGACACTGTAATCTAAGGAAAAAGGGAATAACGCTGCATATTTTAAGATGTAACTTTTCTGGTACACAATCCACCATCAGCTTCTCTCCATCGACATGTTGCCTTGAATGTTCCACAGTATTGCTTTACACTTATTTATCTGTAGGGAGACAGCAGGTGACGCTATCGGACCAAGTTACAAGTCTGATCTGTAGTGAGGCGAGCCCACTCACAACAATGCAAGTTTTTAAGTCAAGAAAAATCCATGTTATTACACGCAAGATGGATACGTTTAATGCCACACCGGGATATTCCAGACAAAGCAACAATATCTCTATGGAGAGAAGGAGAAACGTTACACAGTGCACCTTCAATTCAGTCTAGGATCATGTTGTATCAGTACAAATGGATAAAACTATAAAAAAACATAGCGACCGACAGCCCAGAACTTGATTGTGTCTGCAGTCGCTCAGCAGCCCTTTCCAATTGCCTAATATATTTTCAGACGATCTTAATCCGATCTCTGGTTAGTTGTATGTGAATTCAATTATATCTAGATAATGTTACTGCCTCGATACTGTTTATTCTGCCCAGGGGAAACAAAAAAAACGTTACAGAGACCAGACCAGTTAAGATGGCTATCAACTGATGTCATGCTGTAGTGAAGTAGTATAATATATCCAGTCGTATCATAGTATAAAAGAAGAGAAATTTAGAGCAAAGGTTTCAGTCTATTCACATTGCATTAACACTTCAAGGGTTAATAGAACTTGCATTAAGTGATGTTAAAAGTACAAGGAAATTGCTGTGACTCTCCTGCTTGTCTCCATGGAGATGTAGCCACAGTATGGCATTAACCCTAAATATCAAGCATTTATTCATTTATAGGTGTTTCATTGGTCAAAATTTCATTGGTCTTTCTATGAGTGGGGTCATTTCTCCACAGATCTGACATGTAATTTGGCCTGGGAGTCTCCATGGAGATTGATCATTTAAATGCCTCACCGTGGAAGATTCTAGGCACTAGCATCTCTATGGACAAGTTACAGAAAAGGTAATGTTAAAATGTTGTTGCCTCTTCAAAAATAAACCAAGAGTTGTGTTTTGTTTCATTCATACATTTGCATAACCGTTTATCATTAGTCTGTCTATTTCCAAAGCTCAAAATGCTCTGTTTAACCTTGTGCTGTCATGTAGTGGTAATTTTCAACCTTTACCTTTTACCTTTAGTTTCAAAAAATATCCAAATGAATGTAGTGAAGGTGTATGGAGCACTTCCTGTATTACCACCTAACATCACAAGGTGGAACGGAGAATTTGGGAGAACTCAGCCTAAATGAAGGGCTTGTGCGATGAACATGTGTGAATGAAACAAAACACTACTCCAGGTATGTTTCAGATGAGGAAACATTATAACATAGATCAGAAAACAGCTAAATCTGGGCCATATAAATGAAAGACAATTTGGATAATCCTACATACTGAACTTGATTATATCTTAAAAATAAAAAAAAATTTGGTATCATCTCCTCCACCACTCACCTCAGTCTTCTCTCCTCGGCTGATGTTGTAGAGGCTGAGCTGCTGAATACTGAGACACTGTTGGGTTTGGTTGAAGCTCCAGAGCCAGTGACCGTGCACAGATCCACGTCCACACTCCCAGCGCTGGCCACACCTGAGCACACCACACACATTGTTACACATGTATGAATCTCTGCCTGACCTGCCACTTCCTTCTACATCCGTTTGAATCCAGAAGGGACTGGGATCGGACCATAGAGAATGAAAAACCTCTGTCCAAATTTTAAATGATTGTCCCTCAAATGTGGAAGACATCTCCTCTGACATAAGTAATAGTTTGGTGCTTCAATTATGTAGATTTTTCTCCTTTTTCATGTGTAAGCAGCCATGATTGTTTTAGAAGCGAACTGAGCATGTGTCTCTCTGATTGGTTAATTTGCCTGTAAATCACGCCCTCTGAAATGAGGGGACAGGACACAGCTCCAGATCCACTCATCTTTGTAAAGTTTTTTTCACCATGTGGTTCTGCCTGGACAGGTAATATGAACCTGAGGCTGAGGGGGTGAAGTTGGGAGGGGCAAGGGGCATCCGTGACTCACCGGCCCTCCAGCACACACCAGCCGCAGTACGGGTCTCTGGTCGACAGACAAGACTGACAGTCTGTGTGCTCTCCGCATTCAGCCACTGGGCGCTTCTCGACCTGAATACAACGCATACATACATACACATTAGGATTCAAATTCAACTTGGAGGTGAGCAAATTATTGAAATGTGAAAAAGTTTGTAGTAAGACTGCTGCACAGGGAGCTGATTAAAACAAAACAAAACTAGAAAAGCACTCAGAGAGCGCAGACCTCCGCCAAGGACTACCCCCATTTTTTTATATAAATTGCGATAAAATCAGTCTTCTGGATCAGATCCGGATCAGCCTTTGGAATATGAAAGAGGATCCCATTGTCCATCCCTGAGTCAAATTTCATGGGGTTTGGTCAATAATTAACTGAGATATTGAGAAACAAAATTTTTGGCCCCATTTACCACAATGTTAACTAAAATTTCAAAGTGATCCAGAATCCAGGATTTCTTCCGGATCACCCCCAAAATGAAATCAATTCTTCCTTTTCACATTTCCAACAAATCCTGAAACTTTCATCAAAATCGGTCCATAACGTTTTGAGTTATGTTGCTAACAGACGAACAAACAAACAAACAAACAGACAAACGCCGGCAAAAACATAACCTCCTTGGCGGAGGTAACAAGTAAACTTCCAAAATAAAGCACATGTCTGCCCCTATGTGATTAATGGTACAGTAAGTTCACAACTAATATATCAAGACATGTCAGTGGGTCCCATAGATTTTGTTAAGACTATGGTAGCACAAATTATTTATATTTGAATAATTTCATCTCATTCAATTTGTGGAGTATAAATGTCACTTACTGCCTATAATTAATCTTTCATTCATTTTTGACCAGTGTTTATGAGACAATCACAAAAATGTCTAATTCCAATATATAGTCCGGTTTATTTCTGTTGGATTGACATTGTATATCATTGTCAGGATACTCAAAAAATATTAAATGTTGTGATAAAATTTTGTCAACACTAATCCAATTTTTCCAGATTATGTCTTTGTGAAAAATTTGAGGATCAATATAAGAAAAATAACTGCCTTGTTTGTTGTTAATTGTAAATGAGGCCTGTTTATGAACATGCCCAAACTTTAATTAACTAAAAACTCCCGAAGTAATTTTTAAACAGTTGGCTCACCTTAAAACTATGACAGGAAGTGCTCTACTTTGTTAGAATCATTTGGAAATTTCATCCTTGAAGATTAGTCTCTACTGAACTGAAGGTAAAAGATGGAACAGAGCATTTTGAGCTTTGGAGCTGTAGACAAACTAATAATAAAATATGACTTAAACATGAGTAAATGAAACAAAACACAGCCCTAGATTTGTTTTTGATGAGGTAACAACATTTTCACATGGCTTAAAGCTCACAAGAGTCAGTTTTGCCTAATATGGAACCTTTAAACAGAACTCAAATACTCATTCCTTTTTGGTTTGAAATGTTATGTGTCATTAATAATAAACTAGGGCTGTAGGCCACAAGAGAAAATGTAGTCAGCAAAATCCTGACCGACTCATCTGTTAGGCATTCACAACAAGCTCTTACTCATAGCAGCTGCCCATCTAGACCACTCCAAATATAGCTGCTATAGTGAGTATGTATATAGAAGCATTACATGGGTTTAGATGAGGATCATTAGTCAAACTCAAAGCTAGAGTTGAACATGGGGCATAAGCTGTCAACACCATTCAGACTATGGACTCAAATTCCCATAATTCCCCATAATCATTTATCAGCACTACCCTGTCCACACAGAGCCGCTGTAGGGAGTGTGCCGCGACAATGCAGGCCACTTTTTCCAATCAGACCCATTGTTGCGACTGACCTGCTCCCTCATGCTCACTGTTGTAGCGGGCGCAGCATGGGTCGTGACCTCTGACCCTTACAGACAGCTGGCCTCTCTGTTCCTTTTATGAATTCTCTGCCCGTATCTGGTGCGAGACGCAGCTTGAGGAAGTATCAAAAGCTGAAAACGTCTGACAAATGATAAATTGTTGAAGGTTGAGTGATGGGTGATGTTCATGTTGTTCTATGGAGACATCTGGAGACAGAGTGAATGGGGCGATACCTCGAAAAGGCTATGGTTGTTCAGGCATCTGTTCAGGGAGCAGTAGGTAACACGCATTCAAATGGGTCTTTAAGGACTCGTATTGATCTGTGCTGTTTTGTATTGTTAGAGAAAGACCAGGAAGTTAAAGGTTGTGAGCTGATCAGTTAAAGAAGTAAACGAGAGTAAATGATCGTCATTAATCATTAGGGATGAATATTTTCACAATACACATCTCATGGTACAATATTTACTGCAATATTTTGTGGATATTTTGGGAATATGCTACTTTTCTCTTGTCATAATCCAAATAATTTAGACTTAATAGTGGTCAATAACAATTATTTCAGACTGTCGATTGGACTGAAACATAGCAAAGGATCATGGTCTATGCAGTTCTCTGTTTTTTAGCTGTCCTAACAAAGAATTTAAACAAAGAAATGTATAATTTGATATACTGTGATGACTTTAAACAATACGATATCACGATGTTTCGGTTATTTTTACATCACTATTAATTGTCTGTGTGAATTGAGTAAAATATTATCATAGACATTCAGGAGATTTTTTTATTAAGTGTGTCATTCACTAATACAGGGGTGCAATTTCTGTGATTTCACCAAGGAACAAGTGAACAGTTCAATTTTTGTGGGCACTTTTAAACTTTTTAAAATTACAATATGAAAATAGGGTCTGTGCATAATAGGGGTGAGCAAAAATATTGAAACATCGATGTATTGTATCATTTAATTTAATGATACAGTATCAATATCGTTGGCTGCTGTATCGATATATTGTCAAGAGTATTTTTTTGGTATATTTTACTAAATTATTTTATGTAAGAGCTACAATTGTGTTGACATTTTCACGGTTTTGAGTAAAATGGGTGTTTTTCATCTTAACCATCCACAGACTGAACGGCACAGATCCGAATTTTTCAAATGCGACCCAGGCCACTTGGATATGTGGTCCTGAATCCGATACATATCCGATCTTTTGACATGCGACTTCAGTCTGAACGGCCAAAACGCATCCATCCGACCTACACGTCATTAACAAGCGACAAACGTCACTATTCTGCGCTGAAGCAGGCGGAAACCGGAACTGTAAAATCGCCAGGTGCTCAATGCTCGCGACCATATTTGGACAACTTCCGTAAACACAGAGCACGCTCGCTGCGGTTGACGCATGGGGTTGACGTCATGGTGTCCTCCAGTGCGCATGCGGGACACTTTTGGGCCGTTTACCGTTCACACTGGAGTCACAGACAAGTCGCATTCAATTGGAAATGTGAACGACCTCGCAAAAACATCGGATTTCACAAAAAAATCGGAATTGAGCATTAAGCCCTGCAGTCTGAACGTAGCCTTAGTGGACTTAGTATCACAGCCATGATTTTTTAGCCTTTGGTTTTCAGTGAACTGTATCAAATCGAAATATATCGTATCAAATCATATTGAATCGAAACTGCATTGAAAACCATATCGTATTGTGGCCTATGTATCGAGGTATATATCGTATCGAAAACTTCTTAATGATACCCATCCCTACAACAGCGCCGACCAACCACACTCTATGCGTCACGACTTCCTGTCCAATTTTGTATCTATGGGTTTTTTGCTGAGTCATGCTAAAAATCTATAAATATTTAAAGATAAGGCATTGGACCGCGAGTTGTGAGTGGATAACATGGTAAAAGGTACACAAATAAAACGAATTCTTCACCAGGGGACATTTCTGCTTCTATACAGGCAAATGTTTGTGTCTCTGTGAGGCATAATAAATATTAAAACAACACTACAACCTGAAAAATAAGTGTTCTATATATAAACATAACTGGCTCATCTTTATTTTAATTAATTTGAATTTTAACTGTTTATTTTATATTTTGTGATTTCAATAAAAGTGACTGTGAGCTTTGAGACACAGTGAACTGAGAGCCTATTCATCAGCAATTCTTAAATGCAATGGTGGACAGAAAAGTACCTTTGTACCCTAATTTCTAAGATTAGACTCCAGTTTTTGATATTTTTTAACCAGATCTTATTGCAGCCTTTATCCTTCAAATCTTCAATGTAATTAAATGTTATATATATATATATATCTCTAACAGACCAAGTTTTGATTAACTAGGGGCAGAAAATTTGGAACTGGAACCCTGGTGAGATGTTGCCAGTATCAAACAGACTCATCCATAAAAGAAACGGTGATAAACCAGTGAATCAAGGCAGGCAAACTATCATTTTATAGCATTTTTACTGTATTATTTATTTATTTATTTATCTATTTATTTCATACTTACAGCATTTTGAGTCATGATGTAGATGTGTCCTCCACTGTGATCCAAAAGAAGATCACTGTTGATGGGAGAATTATCTTGGATCACAGTTTTCGCGTAGACCTTCACTTCGCCATGCTGTCCCAGATACACCTAAAAAGTTACAGCAGAAAAAAATGTAAAAATGCAATGAAAGATAGTGATTTGCCTAGAATAAAATCAATAGCAACAGTTTTATATCCAACAGTGAGATTTCTTACATTCAAATGAAACTAAGTACTGGAAAAAATGAAATAAAAGTGAAAATCCTTCTTCTCTGCCAACTTAAATCCAATCAGGTTTCGTGCAGGATTGCGAGAGAAGTGGTTATGAATGTGATTACTGCACTGTTAAATCTAATATGGCCGCCAGGAAGACACCTCTGGCCTGAGTGGTTCCCAGGCTCGTGTTACGTCCAGTTAACAAGATTAGCCTCGGCTGCTCCTGCAATAGAGCGGAGAATCCCTACCCCTAGCCATTAACAGAATGCTCTTAATGGGTAATAAGTGGGGGAAATAGCCCGGTAATGTATGGAGACTGAACAAAACAATTAGTGGATTGTTTACAGTAAGGATTTGAATATTGAATAAGCCTTATAGTGCATATTTCATTCAACTTTTACTGTAGAGCTAATGCAGTTTAAATAATGTTAATGTTAATGTAAATGTAATTATGAACGGAAACAATTGCAGTACAGAAAAGCATGTTTTTGATGACCACCTGATAATGCTAAAAGTAATAATTTAAACTATTAATGGTAGGGATGTAACAATGACCAAAATATCATGATATCGTATTGTCAAAGTTCTTACAAGAATATCATGGACCATCACAATATATTGAATTACAAGTTTCTTTGCTTAAATTAAGAGTTATGGTGCAGCAATAGCTAAAAAAAAGACAGAGGGAACTACATAGACCATGATCCTTTGCTCCATTTCAGTGTAGACTACAAGAAGAAATAACAGTTCTAAGCACTTTTAAGTCTTAGTTCTTTGGATTAAGTCTTGTGAAGGCATTTTAAGAAAATGAAAAAGTACCATATTAACAGTTTTAGCTGTTTAGCCTCCACAAAAACTTGCAATAAATATCGTATGTATATTGTGAAAATATCGTACCGAGAGATTTGGATATTGTTAGCCTCCCCACCATATTGTGAGCTTTCCCACAATATCGCAATAAATATCGTACCATGAGGTTCATATTGTGACTATATCGTATCGTGAGACTTGGATATCGTTACACCCCTAATTAATGGCCATTGATTTTCAGATTTTAAAGATGTACTGTGCAACGTTTCTGGTGGAGGATTTGTCACCTGCTTGTCTCCGTAAAGATGTTATTGCTTTGCCTGGAATATCTTGGTATGGCAATTAATCTATCCATCTTGCATTTAATCAATAACATGGCTTTTTATTGACCTAAAAACATGCATTCATACTGTGAGTGAACTCGTCTCTCCCCAGATTGGACATATAACTTGGCCCTTTGGCATCACCTGTGGTCTTTGTAGACATAAATAAGTGTACTGCCATTCCATGAGAGATCTCCATGGAGAGAAGCAGGTGACACTCCACCACAAAAATTACACAGTGCATCTTTAAATAAAGGTTGTAGCCAGTATACTGAGGAAGACTGAAAGTGCACAAAAATCTTGAAGGATTGCCAACTAAAACTAGCCCTGAACTAAAAGGAATCATATCAGCAAACAGCCTCTGTCCATAGCATTGTCTCTAACCGTTCTTAACCCCCATTTCACACTATACTATCTGAGCTGCCCACAGATATCAAAGAAATATAAACAATATAAAATAATCAGAAATGTGAGTGTGTCCTGTAATGTACTTATGGCAGAGGGTACATAAGGGCTGTACCTATTTTTATAAACAAGGCTAAAGTGGCCCTCCCTCAGTCTCACACTCACAGCCTGAGGAGTGAGTGGAAGCAGTGGAATGTGTCCCACTGCGATACAATAATCCTGCCACAACAGCTCACTGTACAAAGCTCCATGGAGTCCAGCTTTGATCCACCGCACAACACAACTATTCCCAATTCATACTAAGGAGGGACAGAGGTTCTCAAGCAGAGGGTCAAAGCCCAGCATGGGATGTGAAGAGGCTAAAAGGACTATTATCTTTTGTGCTTTAGGAGATGATGTGTAGAACCACACACGTGAATTTTGGTGAAAAACACAATTTTTGTCAACACCATCTTAGACTTTGACTTCTATGACAATGGCATTAGAGAACAGTCTGTTGTAGCACTTTTCATTATTATAAGATTTCAAATGACAAAAACAGATGTCAGACAATTTATGAAAAGCCAAGTACTTCTATGATAAGACAGTCACTTGTGTGTTTGTATTTCTTCGAATTTAATTACTAGTATAATTCAGCAAATGTTTTGCTAATAAAGCTTACAATAGCCTTAAGAAAGAAGATATATAGATATTATAATGCTTTAGGTGTTTTCAAACAGGTCATGATTTCTTCTTGGTTTGAGAACAATTTAGTACTGATGCTGGTCTGATTTGGTCCTGGTTTAGTCCTAGTCCAGCCCTGGTCTAGTCCTAGTTCAGCCCTGGTTCAGTCCTAGACCAGCCCTGGTTTTGTTTTAGTCCAGCCCTGGTTTAGTCCTAGTCCAACCCTGGTTTAGTCCTAGACCAGCCCTAGTATAGTTCCAGGTTTAATTCCAGGTTTCGTCTGAGTTCAGTCCTAGTTTTGATGCAGTCTATGTGCAAGTGTGAATGCACCACAGTGAATACTTATGTTGCACTCTTCATATCTGAAAGCCAGTCTAAGATCAGCCCAGATGATCCCTCCTGTGCTTTTCAAAAATCAAATAAAAACCTCGCTGGTGTATTTTGGAACACAGTGAAGACTGGAATGAAAAGAATCTCCTGCTAAAGCCTCAAAGCTGTAGTGTAAAAATCCTTTTATGTGGCATGTGAGGGTCAGGCACGTGAGATTTGATTTAGGAGAAAAATTAAACGCCGCAATAATCCATAATCTCTTTGGACCATAGTCCTGGGACAGTATTCAGAGCAGCCTCCCGGATGGCCAACACCTCTGAGACTAGTCAAAAGCACAACACTGCATTTGATTGTGCATTGTGACTGAACCAAAAGTAGACCATGTTTTTTGTTATTTTTTTAATACTGATATATATTCAGACAAGATAAAATGCACAATATATTTAGATTTTTTTTAAAAATAAGTGTTGGTATATTTCATAATACAAAGTTGTAGCAGCACCAAAATGGAAGCATTCTAACCTTAACTTATTTGGAAAAGAAAACTTGACATAAATACTAGGGATGTAACAATAACCACAATATCGTGATATCGTATCGTCAAAGATCTCACAATAATATAGTGGACCATCAAAATATATAGAATTACAAGTCTCTTTGCTTAAATTAAGAGTTATAAGAGCAAAAAAGACAGAGGGAACTTCATAGACCATGACCCTTTGCTGCATTTCAGCGCAGACTACATGAAGAAATAACTCTTATAAACACTTTAAAGTCTTAGTTCTTTGGATTAAGTCTTGTCAAGGCATTTTAAGAGGAAAAGTAAGTAGTATTAAGAACAATAAATATCGTACCGTGAGATGTATATCGTGAAAATATTGTACTGGGAGATTTGGATATCATTTCATCTCTAATAAATACCATAGTAAAAAATCATAGTACAATTTTATAATAACTACTTGGAACAAAACGTAATTTATAATTCAGTCTTAATAACTACTTAGTAAGGGGTTAGGGTTATATTAATTAAGTAGAGACTAAGCGTGAATCGTCATTAATAAAGTGTATTAATGCCAATTAAAAATGTAACTATAATAAAGCGTCACCAAAAGCTATTAAAAGTGGCAATTTGCGTATTCCTGGTAACCATGTGCATTTTATTTACTATGTGAACATATGTATTATGAAAGTATTATGTACCATGTATCATAACAGAGAGAGGGAGCATGTAATTCCAAACCATAATTGAAGTTATGCTTTAGTGACACTTAATCTTTGTATCTTGTTTATTTCAAAGTGTCAGTAAGTCGTCTGTAATGATTGTCTATTGATTGTTTTAATGTTGTTTAATGGTGCACTTTGAGCTTTTTGCATTTTTTTTTTTTTCAGTGTGGTTTTTAATTACAAATGGCAAATTAACTAACTAGCAAACTAACTAACTAAATAAATAACTCTACCCGTCTTCTCAAAACAGGAACCACCTAATTGCATCCCATCCCATCTACATCCCATCTGTAGTTGCATTCTGTTGGTGCACTCAGCCCTCTCATCGAAACACATTAGGAGATTAGGATATTACTGGTCACCTTGTGCAGTGCTCCTCGGGCGTCTCCCAGGAAGGCGATGCTGTGTCCTTCTCTGACACTGACCGCCACCGCAGTGAGACGTGAGGCGGAGGTGGTCCACGCCGCCCGCGCCTCCACAGGAGAGCGGCTCGCCATGGGGCTGGGGGTGTGGTCAGAGCCGCATGGGTACGCCGTCAGGGTGTTCTGGGACATAGTAATAAAAGAAATGAAAAGGGTGGTGAAAATATGACAAGGCTTAGGTACTCTATGATGCGATGTTCCCTGACACAGATTAAAGGTCCCATATTTCACAAAATCCACCCTTGGGAGCTTTGAGCAAGGTTAGAATGCTTTTACCTCATCAAAAACATACTTGGAGTTATGTTATGTTTCATTCACACATATCTGAGTAACACTTTATTATTAGTCTGTCTACCAGAGGTGGGACTTGCAAGTCGTGACTTGAACTCGACTTGGGACTTGACTTGGACTTAAGACCTGTGACTTGAGAAGACTTGAGAAGCACTTTTAAATCTGAATTCTGTCTATACTGACCGTAATGAATCACTCTAAGGTCTTGTCAAGACATTTAAAAAAGAAAAATTGCATTTTTACTACTCTTATATACTCTATAAATAATCATATATAAATATACTATGACTTTATAAGTACAATTTAGTTTAAAATTCATATACCACCAAACTATCATGCAGCCTCACATAGAGTAAACCTGAATGCAATGTGTAGTCTGATACATTTAAAATATGTTTAGTCATTATTTTAATTGATGCATATAAAGTATAATGTTTGGAGGTGCTATAGCGGTGTTGACACCTGGGCCCCCTCCAGTGCTGCTCCACTACGGCCGCTCCTTTTGGGCGGCTGGATCTCTGTGGTCTCTCACGTTCACGATGAAGCTTCAGGAGATGCAGCTCCTCTTGTGGTGAAAAGAGTTCAGAAGTCAGCTCCAGCACCCTCCTGGACAGTTTTTCATTTTCATTGTTGGTTTGATCTCCACTGTAGGTTTTTTAAGTTTTTCTTTCAACTTCTCATTGATTTTCCTGGTGTTGAACAGCTCTTGTTTGAGCTTGACTGTGTCTGCCACTGACTTGTTATAGTGATATCTTATTTCTTTGTACGTACTAACCTCATTTTCCAGCTCTTTCTCTTTTTTCAGGAAGTTAGCTTTGAGCTCTTTCAACTCCAAGTCTTTTTTGTTTGTTTTTTTCCCTGACTCATTTTTAGTTAGCAAACTCTTGCCTTAGTTGCACATGTTCTGTACTTTAGCATTATACAGGTAGCAGATCTCCTTGTGTGTGTTCTCTAGGTCTTGTAGTTGCTTTTCCTTCTTCTGGAGAGTAGCAGTAAGCTCTTGCAACTCCAAGTCTTTTTCATCAGACTTTTCTGTGACTTTGGAGTTCAGCTTTTGTATTAGTATTAGACATCATTGATGATGAACGCTAAAGGGTTGAGTGTGTTTAGTATGTACAGACATAATTGCACATGCATGTAATAATATTCAGAATTTAGGGAGAAAGTTTCCCTCTAGTCCAGGGGTCTCAAACTGAATTGGAGCAGGGTCAGAAGTTATAAAGTAGGTATTGGTCAGGGCCCACTTTGGTTTAAAAACTTGAAATGACTTGAAGCTCAAAGCAGACGACTTGGACTTGACTTAGACTTACGGACCAGTGACTCGAGACTCAACTTGAACTTGGCCTGTATTTGACTTGAGACTTACTTGAGACTTCCAAAACAACAACTTGGTCCCACCTCCACTGTTTATATCTCCAAAGCTCAAAATGGTCTGTTCCATCTTGTGATGTCTTGTAGTGGTAGTTTTCAGATTAACAGCTACCTTTTATGTTTTGTTCAGTAGAGATTTGCAATTTCAGGGCTCTACATATTCAAATAATTCTGGTGAAGGTGTATGGAGTTTAAAAACACAGTGGAGCACTCCGCACGTATTACCACATGACATCTGTTTTCTGTCTGAGTGAAGAACTCAGCCTAAATATGCAGGGTTTGTGTGTTAAATGTGTGTGAATGAAATAAAACACAGCTCCAGGTATGTTTATGATGAGGAAACAATATCATAGTTCAGAAAATAATGTAACATAGGCCCTTCAACATTTCTTATTTAAAGCTTTTTAATGTATGAGTAAATACAGTGTATGAGAGAGGCACACATGAGTAGTAGGTATTAGTGTTTGATTTTCTATACATTTGACAATCGTACAACAAATTCACGTTCCAAACTTGTATGAGTAAATGTATATTTATATATTTCAAAGATTTACTGTAATAACCTTCATCTGTGGCCCATTGCATCATATTGAAAGTGACTGTGATGAAGTTTTGGACAACCCTGAAACATTTTATATTTCCACTCTTTCCAAAATAACATTCCTTTACAAATAACACATAAAACATAATAGGTAGATTATGTAAGTTTTGCATTTCAAATTTCACTGGAATAAATTCAGCTGGTCAAATGTGATTAGTGATGATGGAGTATTACCAGATTTTGTTTTGGAAACATTATATAAAGCTAATCAGATCATGGATTAAATAAAGCATCTTAACGGTCACATATTTTGCAAAATTCACTCTTTTGAGCTTTAAGCCATGTTATAATGCTGTTACCTCCTTAGAAACATACCTGGAGTTTGTGTTTTGCCTCATTTACACTTTCCAAAGCTCAAAATGCCCTGTCCCACATTGTGATGTCACAGTTTACAGCTACCTTTTACCTTTTGTTGAGTAAAGATCTGCAATTCCAGGGCTGAAATTATCTAAATCATTTTAGTGAAGGTGTATAGCTGTATATAGAGTTTAAAAACACAGTAGAGCCCTTCTCATATTATGACATGAGATCACAAAGTGGAACAGAGTGTTTTCTGTTTGAGAAAAGAACTCAACCTAAATATGAAGGATTTGTGTCAAACAAGAGTGAATTAAACAAAACATAACTCCAGGTTTAAAATGAGGAAACAAAATTATAATTTAGATGAGAAAATAACCATATTTTTCGGACTATAAAGCGCACCGGATTATAACGCAGAATATCAATAATCTTTAATTCTCTCATCTATTTTCATATATAAGGCGCACCGGATTATAAGGCGCATTAAGCAAAACAAACGGACGACAATTGAGACTGATCCCTTAGTCCAGGACTCCACGATCCATTGGCAGATCGTGGTGTAATTCACCAGGTGTTGACTCCCTGTCTTGGTGAATGTGTATTATGAATGTGAATGTGGGTGGATAATTTAAATTTGTTAATTTTTAACATTGTGTAACAATGTGTTTAATGCAGCTTTTCGCATATTTGTTTATGTTTTACAGAAACTAAACTTAATTTGCATAAACTATAAGTTCTGAAAAACAGCTTGATGCCATCAGCTTCTGTGAAACTAAAGGACACAACTCTGCAAGGCTCCTGACTACGGTAGCCATAATGCTCCAACAATCCATCAAGTGGTGCAGCTCTGTATCTTACCAAAGTCATACTAAAACATTTTGACAGATTTTTGGGCGCCATGTACTACGTAAAATTGGTTAGAGGTCAGTAAGCACAACCAGAATTAATACATAAGGTGCACTGCAGACTTTAAGTTTTTGAAAAACTTAAAGGATTTTAAGTGCGCTTTATAGTCCGAAATGTACAGTAATATAGGCCCGTTATAGGAATTAATAAGTAAATTATGTGGCATGTATGTTTCTACAAACTCATATATTAGTAGAAGTAACAACACAAGTTCAGATTAAATGTTATTATAATTGCTGTATTATATTATAAGACCAATGTACTCTAATGATGCATTTTAACTCTAAATGTAAAAGTTTTATCACCACACAAAATGGCTCTTCAAGTACTTGATAACAATCCAATATTACACCATAAACTGCTTTTTTATAGATACTGCTCTATGCATTAGCCCTGCACAGTAAACCATTCAGATGTATACGCTGCGAGCTCGCTTAATGCATTTTTAAGTAGGCTGCCATAGGAAATTTAGCGGTCAGAGAAACAACACGGATCAAGATCTACAAGCCACTAACAAGGCTTTTCATCTGCCACTTTATGCAGAATAAATAGTGAGTGATCTCTGGGTCACTGGGATGAGTACAGAGAGGCTTGTTTAAAAGCCCTAAGCCCCGACATGCAGATCTCCGGTGGGACTCTCGTGTACCTCTGCACTGTGCGCGGCCTCAGAAGTTTAATGGGATCATTATGGATCAATATGAACTAACCCCAAATCAGCTGTGGACTTTTATAATGAGAGCCGACTAGAAAGACATGGGTTCTTTTGAAATTCACAGCCAAATGAGGACACACAGGACTACGGTAAATAATACAAAAGGTTGAAACAAGCCTTCAAGTAGAGTATGAGTTTATCATTCGCTTCTAAAATATACATATTATACAGTATTTCAATTCATATTAAAGGTGATATATTACACAAAATCGACTCTTGTGAGTTTTTAGCTGCTTTATAATGTTGTTACTTTATCAAAAACTTACCTGGAGTTGTGTTTTGTTTCATTCACACATGTTTGAGTAATCTTGCGTTATTAGTCTGTCCACACCTCTCAAATTTAATATGCTCTGTTCCAACTTGTGATCTCATGACACAGTAGTTTTCCAGTCACCAGCTACCTTTTACTTTTTGCTTAGTAGAGATTAGCAATCCAGTTACGAAAGCTGACTAGAAAGACTTGCGTTTCTTTTGACGTGCACAGACAAATAAGGACACGAAATGAGAACCATGGCAAGTAATAAAAAGGCTGAAACAAGTATTCATAATTAAGATTTTGGAAAATAAAAAAGGAGATTTAAAATGACAGATATTGACAATTTGACTTCTGCTTCATCTTATGCTGGACATACACTGTGTGATATTTTCGATCATTTCACTCAGCCCCAGCTGAAACTGTACGACCAAATCGCAGAGTTTAAAAGTTCACAGCTCACGATTCATGTTCTCACACTCTACGAACTACTTCAACAGAGCGAAAACCCCACGAGAGGCTACTGGATTTCAAACAGGTTTGATATCTCAGGAGCTGGCCATGAGGTATTAATCGGTTCTATTAACCCATGTTGACGTCACAAAGCATGACACACGATTAAGCCAAAACCCGGCCGATCCAAAAAACAGTTGCACGAGTGAAAAATCGTCTCAAAAAGGGTCAAAAATTGCACAGTGTACGCCCGGCTTTATATATACTGTATCATCCCATGTAATGGCAAATAAAAGCGACTTACGAAGTAGGATATGAGTTATAAGTTAAACAATATTTCAGTTCATATTAAATCTACATCTGGTTTTGGCATACTAAGTACCACTTCAATATTTATTTGGCTTTAGTAGTAATTCCGTGGTACCATCAGAACTGAACCCAGACTAAACCAGATGAGTTAATTTGAAGTACACTACCAATATCAGCAGAAGCCCATCCACGTAATTTTGAGAAACATAGATTTAAGTTCGCACAATGTACGTTTTCTAAGGGGTCCACCAACTGCTAGTCGCCATTTAAATGTTATTGCTTTGCCTGAAATGGTCCACAGTATGTCATTAAACTTCTGTGTCTAGCTGTTCTTCGTGAGGCTAAGTCATAAAAAAGCTGAAACCAGCATTCATAATCAAGATTTTGGAAAATATAATGGCAGAGATATCCACACTTTTGACTTCTGCTTCGTCCTTCAGGGCCAATTACCTTAAAACTTTGAGCTTACTGGAGAGCAGGATTTGGGGAGGTTGTTGTGCAAAAACCAAAAGAAGGGAGTTGGCTGGCTCCGTTTGGGCCTGCTTTAATCTATGGCCCAATCCTCTTATGGTGAATCATAAGAGGATTCCCAAGCTTTGGGGCAATCACAAAAAGGAAGGAGAGACTAGTCCAATACATGCCAGCCTAATCGTGTTAATCGCAAACTTTACTCAAAAGGTATTTGTGTGGCCTATTTACAAAGATTGTTCATCTTCTTATTCCCACTTTGACTACTACTACAACACAGAGTCTCAAAGGTGCAGTACTTGATTTTTACTGTCCTATACAACGTGAAAAACATGCTCTATCTGCTTTTACTGGTTCCTAATTTGTTGCTCACTTGCCTAATCTGATCCTAGTATCCTAATTATTTACCAGCACCACAATGAGGCCAAACCGGGGTTTACTGTCACTGGAAAGCTAACAACAACTAGCATACTAATGACACACTTCATGTTTTGCAGAGATTAAAACAATCTATAATTAGATAACAAACTGTTTTCACTAAATTACATGAAAAAAACATGACATAAACTGCAAATATATAGTAGCATAGTCATTTTGCACATGTTGGCGTAAAGAGTAACCTCACTCTCGTCTACTTCACCGCTTTTTCATCATCCAACTTCTATTACTCCTCCCCGCTGCTCGTCGCACCTCCTCTTCATCCAATCAGCGCCCAGTCTGAACAATTTAAACCTCCACTGCAGTTACACGGCCACTTCTGTTTGTACAGTGCCCCACCTCCTTCCCAGGCTCCTTATCACATCGTCCCCTTCACTCTCCTCATCCTCTCATCATCCCCTTCTCTCTCCTCAGCCTCTTCTACCTCCAGTGCCCAGGTCCTGGAGAGAAGACTCCTAAAAGTAATTTAATCTGCCACGCCCTACATCGTGCGCCAAAGATAACTCATTCAATAAAGCAGGAGTCTCCAACCTGTAGCTCGGGAGATACCAGTAGCTCGCCAACGGACTGAATTATACATATTGTGCTAAATGACTCAGATTTGCCAGTGTAAATGTATAATTCTGAAGCCTAACATTGTGCAGTAATACATAGATAAAGGTTTATCTTTGATAGGTATGTAACTGTTCCCCATTTAAGGCTTTCCTATGCTCAATTTCTTGTGACCACTAAACGTAGTAGCTCTTTGGAATTTTCTTTCTGTAAAGGTAGCTCGCCAGAAGAAAAATGTTGGAGACCCCTGCAATAGAGCACACTAATATTTTCATTTTGTGTCTGTCTGACTCTTTCCAGGTTGAAATTATGTTATTGTATACACTATTGTCTCACCACGGGCAGGTTGGCACAGCTGGACTTGACCTCGTACTCAATGTAGGCCATCGGGGTCTGCTCCCCGGCCACGCGCCCGTCCTGGGTGTAGCACAGGTCTCGTGTGGTGTCGATGTGGCGGTCCAGCTCATCCAGAGGGTACACGCACAGAGCAGAAGGGTCCGAGGAGCTGGAGGAGGAGGCGCTCAGACGAGAGGAGAACACCCCCAACAAGTGCTCACCCTGCCTGCCCGTCCCACGACCCACCTGGGCAAGTACACAGGGATAGGTTGGCATAATATCTCATGGGTCACTTTATATAAGGGCAATTAACTGAACAACATAAAAAGTACACAACTGGTCAGGAGTTTTAGAACACCACACTTTTTAAATTTTTTTACTGTTTACTGTTGACAAAAACATATTCTAAACTTTTGATTAATGAAAGTGTCCACCATTGGCAGATATAACAGCTGAACATACTCGTGGCTCATTTTACAATAGAAATCAAATATTCTTCAGAAAGTTCTTCCCAAGTCTGTTGCAGAAGTTCCCATAAATGTGTGGCACTTGTAGGTCGCTTGGCTTTCACTCTTCTGTCCAGTTCATCCTAAACCAGCTCGATGGGTTTTAAGTCTGAAGAAGCTGCTGGACACTCCATGTTTTCAAGCTTTACCATCTTGTTCTTTTTTCCTGAGGTAGTTTTGGCAGAGCTCGGACTTGTGTTTTATCATCTTTTATCTTTTTTTAACCTCTGGCTGTTCAGTACTTACCTTTGTACCATTTCAAGCATTTATTGGACTTGCACGACTTGAATTGCAATAAATAACTGGAAAAATTAGGGTGTTCTAAAACTTTTGACAGGTAGTGTATATATAAATTAATTATTATTATTACATTATACAGCATTTCAATTCATTTTACATCACAAACTGAGCAGTAATTTAGTAATACCACCAGGACAAGGGCAGAATTTAACCTAGACTGAACCAGGTGAGTTCCTTTAAAATGACAGACTTGCAAAATAATACACTACTAAATTATCTATCAGCAGAAGGCTATGTACAACATTTTGAGAAACACAGATTTAACTGTAAAGTAACTTTTCTAGTGGAGGGAAAATTATGTGAAGATTATATCAAAATATAATAATGAAAAAAAAATCTCCATGGAGACAAAAAGATGGCCCCACTACGTCAAGTTACATAAGAAGGCAATAGATGTGACCTGTAACTTGACATAGTGGGGCTGTCTTTTTGTCTCCATGGAGACAGATAGGTTAAAGGGATATTGTGGAACATTGTGGAGAAAGGAATAACATCTCCAAAGAGACACTCCACCAGAAAAGTTTACAGTTTATTGATTCATTTAACATGCGTTCTCACCTGTGCAGCTTGGAGGAGGTTGTAGTTCTTATTGGAGGCAGGTGACGACGACAAATTACAAACCAAAGGCACTTCCACATAGGAGTAGTAGGAAGTATCATCAAGACAAACTCTGGCGGCATAGGTCCGGTACTCCCTCGACGTCTCCCCCTTTAAATCCCGCCGATAAAATAGGAAGTACACGTAGCTGCGCCGCGTAAACGCAGTCACAAAATGGTGGTCGTACTCTGCCAGCCGCCCCGCTACCGCCAATTTCGCCGTCTCTTCGTAGGAGAACACCGGGTCCAAGGACAGGTGGCGGGTGGAGATGGGCGGGTGATTGGCTGTGTAGCCCCGCCCCACATACATCACAGTCCCACTCCCAACATGAGGCCGGACAACCAACCCCACTGTGGACACGTTCTGATCATTAGCGGCTACATGTTGCGTGTCTACCGGCCGTTCAGTGGAAAATATCACTTTTTTGATGGAGGCAAGGCTTCTCTTTTGGCATGTACCCTGGTGAACACTTCCACATGTGATCAGTTCTTGTGCGTACGGGTCCAGAAGCAGCAATTTGTTGTAATTGCTGGTTAAGCGGGCGTTATGGCAGTTAGTCTCGGTGATAGGTGGGAAGCAGTCTTTACCATCGCTAACAGGGCCAGTGGTCTCTTCCTGCTCCAGCCGTAGTCCGCCTAGCCCGTCCAGCTGGAAGAGGTGGTCCCGGGCCCCCACATACACGGTGCCCACAGAGGGGTCCGGGTGGAGGGCCAGGTGCTGGAAGATGGTGTCATTTCGGGAGAATCGAGGGTAAGAGCGAGCCAGGGTGGAGGGGGAGAGGAGGGTGGAGAGGAGCAGGAGCAGGGTGCACCTCGCAGCCTTTCCATGTGGCATTGCAGATGTTCTGAAATGGAAAAAGAAATTATTTTTTCTTATTATTTTTTTGTCTTTAAAAGAAAATTAGGGCTAGGCAATAATGCAAAAAAAAATCAATCATATTTTTTCTCATATTGATTTATTTATTCAATAATTTACCAGGTAAGTCAAATGAGAACACCTTGACGACCTGGCAATAAATGTCAATTTTCTATTTTATTATTATTATATTTTTTTCTCTTGTCACAAACACAATTTAAATGTCTATTTAAAGCTCTGTGCATGTTTTAAGCAAAATTTGTTTTGCCCCAGAGCACATAACTGTCCGTTGCATGCTGTCTGCATTTAATTATAAAGTGTTTTATTTTCTGATGATCTGGAAGTGCACTTTGGCATGCTAGTTGTCATTAGCTTTACCATGGCAGCTTTGCTCTGGTCTCTGAACCTTGGAAAATACACTCATAAGCTAATTGCTGTGAATTATATAAAGGTAAGTGAAAAGAGGAGAGAGAAAAGTAGAGGAGAGGTTAAATTTTTCAAATTTTTAACACATAAAATATTCAAATTTTTTTCCCACCATGTCTGAAAACTAAATGCTTTTACTGACAGAGGACTGGCTGATCATTGATGCTTAGAAAAGACTGAATCTCAATTTCAATTAAAATTTCATTATTATTAAAATTAAATAAAAAGAAATTTTAAAACTGAATTCTCACCATCTATTTTCCTGGTTCATTTGAAGATGTCGTCCTTCTTATCACCTGGACTCAGTTTCCATATTTTCTGCAAAAGCACACAAAAATACACCAATGAATAATAGAACAAATGCACAAATTGACTATAAACTATTGATACATTATTATCTTTCATGACTTGCAGTAATTTTGCTTATGTTCACTCCCGCAAAACATCAATCGACTACATTCAATCTGACCACTAGCCTCCACTATATCTATTACCACTGAAGCATTCACAACAAAAACAACTCCCATTTCCCACTCCCTGGTCCATCAGTCAACGCCTCACAGTAGAGTGCACCCTGACAGCCCCGCCATTAGACAAAAAAAACAGTTTAAATATTCACGAGCTGCCCGGGACCTCTGTATGACCTTACAGCGGAGGGGAATGCTAGAATACATGTTGTGCTTCATGTAGCCAGACATGGATTACACAAATTATACATGCATTAAGAATCTGCATAATGACAGAGCTAAGGGTGCTCAAATGACACAAATCACAACTCAAATCGCAACGCTAGCATCATATTACATGCAAATGGCTCAGCTCAGGCGTCCTGTTTGTGGATTGAGCAAAATTATTCAAAAATATGAAATCTAAAAGGTTGATAATAGGCCAAAAAAAAAAAAAAAAAAAGTCTTAGTTCTTCTAAGTTTATGTCAATCTGAAGAAAAAAAGACTCAATATCAATTTCCAAAATATATGAAAATAATAATAGGTAATCGATAATAATAAAGAATAATAAAATAATAAAAACTCTGTCATTTTAGACAATACTGTGTAATTGTCAATAAAAAAAAAGAATACAGACCTGAGTCTCATAATGACAATGATTCAAGAAAGGTCCAACTTTTTTGATTTATGTAAATTTTTTGTATCAATATTTGCTCAAGAGTTTGTCTCCTTATGTAAAGTATCTTTGAGGATCTTGAAAATCACTATACAAGTGTATGTATTATTATTATTATTAAATCTGTTGGTAGTGGCCCTGTGATTAGTTTTAATATTGATTAGTATTTGAATATATATATATTTGACAGCCACTCAAAAACAAGTTGTTCCGTGGCTTGTCAATCTGTTGTCACTGGAGCAATTTTGTTTTCTTTAGTATATCCTAGTAGTATTATAAGATCAGACTCAACCACTACTACAAAGTCCATGTGGTTTAAATTATTAAATTAATCTATCATAGATTTAAGATAATAATAAAGTGTTTTTCTCACATAATTCCCAGCTATCACATTACTTTTTGTGATAAAATAGCGAAAATAGCCAGCAGACAGACACTATTACCAGACTGGAAGAAAAACCAGACTTTTCCAATTTATAAGCACTATAAATTGCAGTTTACAGTTGATATTCCGACCGTTCCCATGCCGGCGTCTCACCAAAGCGTTCACACTCCAGGGGTGCGTTCAAGAACAAAGAAAAAAGTGGGAGCTCCCGGTGAGTGTAGCCGGGGGGCATTGTGAGGCGACCGTGGTGTGTTCGGGTGTGTCTGGAAAATGTGTCTCTGCCTCGCCCCGCTTACTTATTCATGAGCAGGAGCAGAGGTATAATAACTGACACCCTCCAACGTCTAGGGTCATGAGAGAGTGAGAGAAAGAGGGAAGGAGGAGAGAGGAGGAGAGAGGAGAGGTATAATAACTAACACCCTCAAAGTCTAGGGTTAGGAGAGAGGGAGAGAAAGGGGAGGAGGAGAGAGGAGAGGAGTAACAATAAGCACCCTCCATGTCTAGGGTCAGGATAGAGGGAGAGATGAGAGGAGAAATGAGAGGATGAGAGAGAAGAGGTGTAATAACTGACACCCTCCAAGTCTAGAATCAGGAGAGAGAGGGAGAAAGAAGAAGAGGAGCGGAGAGGAGAGGAGGAGAGAGGAGGCGAATAACAAACATCCTCCATAGGGTCAGAAGGGAGAGGAGTGAAAGAGGAGGGAGATGGGATGAGAGAGGAGAGGTATAATAACTAACACTCTCCATGCCTAGGGTCAGGAGGGAGGGAGAGATGAGTGAAGAGAGGAGAAGAGGAGATGAGAAGAGGAGAGAGGAGACGTACAATAACAAACAACATGTCAGGGTCAGGAGAGAGGGAGAGAGAGAAAGGAAAAAGAGAGGGAAGGAAGAGAGAGGAGGCGAATAACAAACATCCTCCATAGGGTCAGAAGGGAGAGGAGTGAAAGAGAGGGAAGGAAGAGAGAGGAGATGTATAATAACTAACACCCTCCATATCTAGAGTCAGGGAGAGAGAGAGAGAGGAGAGGAGGAGGAGAAGAGGAGGAGAGAGGAGGAGAGAGGGGGAGAGGTACAATACCTAACACCCTCCATGTCTAGAGTCAGGAAAGAGGGAGAGAGGAGGAGTGAGGAGAGGTATAATAACTAACACCCTCCATGCCTAGGATCGGGGAGGAGGAAAAAGAAGGAAAGGGGAGGAGGAAAGAAGAGATATAATAACAAATACCCTCCATGTCTAGGGCGAGAAACGGGAGGAGAGAGGGAGAGAGAGAAGGAGAGGTGGAGGAGGGATGAGAGGAGAAGGAGAGAGCAGATGAATAATAACAAACACCCTGCAGGGTCAGGATAGAGGGAGAGATGAGAGGAGAGAGGAGAGAGATGAGAGGAGGAGAGAGCAGAGGTATAATAACTGACACCCTCCAAGTCTAGAGTCGGGAGAGAGAGGAAGAGAAGGAGGAGAAGAAGAAGAGAGAGGAGAGGTATAATAACTAACACCCCCCATATCTAGAGTCAGGGAGAGAGAGAAGAGGGAGGAGGAGGAAAAGAGAGGAGAGGTATAATAACTAACACCCTCCATGTCTAGAGTCAGGAGAGAGGGAGAGAAAGAGGAGGAAAGAGGGAGAGGGGAGAGAGGAGAGGGGAGGAGAGTGAGAGGAGAGGAATAATAAATAACACCCTTCATGCCTAGGGTGAGAAAGAGAGCGAGAGAGGTGAGGAGGAGAAAAGAGAGAGAGGAGAGAGGAGTGAAGAAGAGATGTGTAATACCTAACGCCCTCCATGTCTAGGGTCAGAAGAGAGGAAGAGAGCGAAGAGGTGACGGGAGAAGGAGAGAGGAGAGAGGAGAGGAGGGAGGGAGGAGAGGTACAATAACTAACACTCTTCATGTCTAGGGTCAGGAGAAAGAGGGAGAGAGGAAGAGAAGAGGAGGAGAGGAGGGGAGAGGAGAGGAGGAGGGAGAGAGGAAGAAGAAAGGAGGAAGGAGCAGAGAAGAAGGGAGGAGGAGAGGAGGAGAGGACAAAAAGAAGGATGAACAGCCTGGAGAAAGAGGGAGTAGAGAAGGATGGAGGGAAGAGTGGGCCAGAGAAGACGAAAAGAGAAGAGAAAATGGGAGAGGAGGAGAAGAGGAAGGAAGAGAAGGCCAAAGAAAGCAAAAAGAGGAACAAAAGATGAGTTACAAAGAGCGAGAAAGGAACTGAGATAGGCAGAGAAGTGAGGAAGAAGCAATGGAGAGAGAGGAGGGAGAGAAGGAGGGTACACGGGAGGAGGAGGAGGAGGATAGAACAAGGGAGAGCGGGGAAAAGGAGAGAAGATTATTCAGAGAGATTGTGACCTGGGTTCGTGCGGATGTGATGAAAGCTGTTAGTGTTTACCAGGGTGAAATGTCAGAAAAGAAAATTTACTACAAGATGAATGGAGGAGAACGCAAAACTAACCTTCAAAAAATAGAGAAAGAAGAAATCTCCAGCAGATTCTGAGGCTTGCCTTGCACCTAAACTGCCAGTCCGGGTTTACTGTCAAAGGTGTACTCCATTTGAAGTCCATTTTGTGTCATTACTGCGTGAATGGAATCTCCTGAAAGCGTCCAAGCTACCACTCAAGCTGCCATGATTTGATTAGCAACAAAAACACACAGCTAAATGTCAAATTACTCCCATGACCAAAACTCTAAATGTCTTCCAAAAGAACGTATATACTGTACTTCTGTAGTTTCCATTTCTACAGTTCAGTGACTTTTCTTTTTCCAAATATGGCGGAGTGACTGTAAGAGTTTATTTATAACTGTTTTGACATCACTCCATAGATCAAAACCCCCGTACATACCACTCACAGTGCCAAAATACAGGACAATACATCTCATTCTTCTATAGGGCCATTCACTAAATTTTGTCCCTTCAAAATAAAATGGAGTAGTTTGTATAGTAGAGACTGATGATATAAACAGACTGTAAATAGACTAAATATAAATGGACATAGGTAACCCACAAGCCGCCACATTCAAATAGGAAGTGACCATGGTGGCTGACTCCAGCTGACTTAACATTAAAAAACTGTCACCCCTCTCTCTAACTTTGATCATAAAATGTTCATTTTAACCCACTCTACATGATCCTGGTGTTTTTCACTATTTCGTCCATAAATAAATGTCTATTCCTAATACGGAACTCAAAATTCTGCTGGCCTTGTGAGCTACATTTGACTGGAGCTGAATGCTATGGGTGACGTCACGCTCCCCGAGTCCACCTCTTTATGCAGTCTACGGTCAAATATTGGATTGTTACCCAAAGACTGGGTCATGACCCTCAGGTGGGTCGCAAGAGATTTTTTTTGGTCACCTTGTCACAATCTAGCCTGATTCATCAGCCAGTTTCACTTTGTGGAAATCATCTGACCTTGCAGTATTAGGATTCGTTTGCCAATCGTTGCTATTTGGTCATGACGTATATAATGCGCCGCTAACGGGACAAACTGGTAGATTAAGCTTTTTCCAAATCCCGTACGAAGAAGGGCAATATCGTCTTTCCCCTTGATAAAATTCACCAAACATTCTCTTTGTTCTGGCTTTAAATCCTCAATCTCGAGAATCGTTGTCAACACAGAATGTATGCCTCTTCACTGATTGGCTGGTGCCCGAACTCACATTTCTGGGATTTTTGTGAATTGTCTAGTGTATTCTGATTCTTGACCTAGTCGCTGGAGAGAAATGAAGTTGAGCGGAGGCTAGCCTGACTAGCCTGGCTAGTCACAATTTGCATGTAGGTCTGACATATACAGTTCTCATACATGAGATTTTCTGTGCTCACAAAAATGAAGAAAAAGCACCTGATCTGCTGCTGCACTCTCCTCTTGCACAGGCTCACCTATCTCATAAGAATGTGTAATTTCTACTATTTTGTTACAGTATTGCTGGTTCAACTGAATGTTGAAAAGAAAAAGAAATGGGCGACATTTAATGTCCAAATAAGCGACTTATGGATCCTTTTATCACAGGTTCAATGACGTTTTTTCATTGTTTAAAACTTGAGTAATACTAATTGTTCAGACACACACAATCACTCGGTCAACAGTAAAATATCCTCATTAATGTTCAGTAATGGTGAAATCCACCTTTATTTTGTGATTTACAAATAATGTCTATTGACTTGGGTCGTGAAGCTTTATAACTTTTAAAATACAGGTCGCCAGAAAACAAGTTTGGGAAACACTGATATATTGTATCAGTAACCTTGGAGGATGATTTCATATATTGGTATTGACATAATTTCCCTAAATAGATTGAACATATGTTTTCCTAATATTTAGTTTTTTATTTCATATGGAAATAGAAGATCAATAAAGCTGAAGAGACGTCTGTGTGTTAACACAATTATCATTAAAAAAAAAACTACGAATTATATGAATATACTAGAGAAAATATATTTTGTTACATCTTTTACAAATTAAGCACAAATGTTATTGTTATCAGCTAATATCATTATTGACCACAGCACGACAAATATCAGATAATGAATACAGCCGGCTTAGCATTTTCAGAAGCTCTTAAAACTCATTATAAGGAAGAGACTTAAATTAGACAAGTGATTATAGGGAGATGCTTAAATTAGACAAATGATTACAGGAAGCATAGTCTAAAGTGGTATTTAAGTTTGACAAAGTTAAGTCCCTGCACAGACTTCCTCTTGAGTTAACCCAGAGCTGGTTGATTCTGATCTGCTGGAGCCCTGAATGAAGCTCATAGCCGTTGGGTTAGAGGAAGTTCCCATGGAAATAGGGTTGCAGTAAAACTATAAATAAGAGAGGAGATGTTAGCAGGTCAAAGATCAGGTGAGGGGAATGCCAAAGCAGAAAGGCAGGCACTGAGAAGTTTAGGGTAGTTTTAAAGCTGAACCACACGTTGATAGATTAGTAGGGTAAGACATAATTAATCATAATTAAAATGTGAGCTTTAAGCCATGTTATAATAATGTTATCTCATTAAAAATAATCTATGTATCATTCGTTCATTTGTTTTTCAAAATAAAACAAAAAATAAGAAAACGAAAAAAAAAAAATTGTCTTTATTATTTGTCTCCAAAACCAAAAAAAAAAAAAAAAAAAAGGGATAACAATTATTTTTTTCAGTTTTCGATTTTGTGTTTAAATGAATAATGGAAAAAAAAAGGATAACGGCTGTTTCCCATTTCCGTGACTTAAACTGTAAACCAGAACTAAACCAGGACTGAACCAGGACTGAGCAAGGACTTTTATTATTCCATTCCATTATTCATTATCCATTATTCCATTATTCATTAAAACAAAATCAAAAACTGAAAAAACAAATCATTATCTGTTTTTCATTTTGGTTTTGGAGACAAATAATAAAGAAAATAGTTGTTTTTTCATTTTCTTATTTTTGGTGTAATTTTGAAAAACAAATGAATGAATGATACTCAGACTAAAAACATACCTGGAGTTGTGTTTTGTTTCACACATATTTGAATGATCCTGTATTGGATCGTCTGCATCTCCAAGTCTCAAAATGCAGAGTAGAGCACTTCCTGTATTCTGCCCAACATATAAAAAATACAGAAGTGTACTTTGTCAAAAATGATGATACCTGTTTTATATGGTGACTAAATTGTATGACTCAACTCTAGTCTTGTCTTGTCTTGTTTTTGAGAAATTTACAGTTACTACAGCTTCTTCAGCGATTCAGAAGAAAAGCGCAGTAACTGAACCAATGAATGTTGTAAATGACGAATTCAAAAAGCAGATACTGCACTTTTCTGTTTCACTGGAGAATTTCACTCAACTTTTTGGTGGTAAAAGATCTCGCCAAATGTTTTCTCAGATTACCTCATTTGCTGCACTTTAACTGTACACTTAGAGGTCAAAGGTAAAATCAGTAGTTATGGTTGTGATTGATAAATATTAACTCCTTATAAAGTAACACATTGTCATGAAATTGTGATCTACGTGTAAAACCTTTTTTAGTCCTTTTCAGGGCAGTATTATCCCATGACTTCACAAGGTGGAATTGAATGTTTTCTGTTTCAGAGAAGAACTCAGCCTAAAAATAGAGGATCTGTGTGTTAAACATGTGTGAATGAAACAAAACACACCTCCAGGTTTGTTTGTGATGAGGAAACAACCTTATAACAGATCAGAAAATAGCATAATATGGACCTTTTAATCTATAAAGGATTTTAAAAACAACAGAAATCTCAAAATATCACAAATAAATAATAATGAGCCTGTTCTTCCTCTTAAGATTTGAAATTTGAATATGATCAGAATAATCACGATTTCTAAAACTGACCAGCTCTATTATAAAACAGACCATTACTGCATTTAAAGCCGCAAACTATAACTTCCCTAAATATTTCCAGACACCAACCAAATTACATATAGAAAGGAAAATAAAACATGCTTAAGCAACTGACTGCTTTAAAAAGTGTTATTTTACCTATTGCTACAGAAAACTGTAGTGTAGCCTGTAATGAGGGGTGTAAAAAGTACTGGGCGCTGAAAAAGACAGAAGTCGCTTTGTGTCCTGAAGTGAAAAAAGCCCACTCCTCTAAGATTAAAGGGCCCATGTTAGACTGTTTTCTAATCTGTTCTAATCTTGTTTCTCATCAAAAACATACTTGGAGTTGTGTTTTGTTTCATTCACACATGTTGAACACACAAATCCTGCATGTTTAGGCTTGGGCTCTGCTCCAACTTGTTATGTCATGTGGTAATACAGGAAGTGCCCCATGTGTTTTTAATCTGACTATGTCTTCACTAGACTAATTTGGATAAGTTCAGCCCTGGATTTCCATCTCTCTCATAATAAAGAATTACTCAAACATGTGAGAATGAAAGAAAACACTTCTCCAGGTATGTTTTTGAGGAGGTAACAACATACTAACATGGCTTAAGGCTTATAAGAGTGATAGAGAGTTTGCCTAATATAGGACTTTTAAAATCTGTGACTATTATAATAACAAAAATATCATTCTCATAAAGCAAACAAATAAACACATAAAATACAAACTTCCCCTTTATGCTGTGGTCTGTTTGCACAACTTCCACACTATCCATGCTGTGTGACAATAACAGAGACAAATGTGTCCTCTTCACTGTATGTAGTGGATTTACAGAGCTCTAAACTGTCCCATACTGTGTTCGTGTGAGTGACCCCGTGCTCTTCTGTCTCCTCTATCTTCTTTGGAACTGTCTGCTGGGAACTCCTCTTTGTAAAGGCGCTAATGAGGCGTGACTGCCGCTGAATGTCCGATAAAATATGTGGTCAGACGCAGCAGAGGTGGGGGACAGTAGCGGGAGTCCAGTGGGGGTCCTGGGACCGGAGCCAGGGATGTTACACAGTGGAGTGAAGGGGTATTCTTGACACAGGCCCAGGTGCGTTCACTACATAGACTGCATAAAGAAGTGGACTAGTGGACTAAGGGAGTGTGACGTCACCCATAGCGTTTGGCTTCAGTCAAATGAGGCTCAAGAGGATAGCCGTTAGGGATGTAACGATAACCGAAATATTGTAATATCATATCATCAAAGTTCTCTCTATAATATCGTGGACCATCACAATCTATCGAATTACAAGTCTCTTTGTGTAAATAAAAAAAAAGACAGAGGGAAAGAAAGTGACAGAGGGAACTACATAGACCATGATCCTTTGCTCTGTTTCAGTGAAGACTACATGGAGAAATAACAGTTCTAAGTACTTTTAAATCTTAGTTCTTTGGATTAAGTCTAGTCAAGGCATTTTAAGAGGAAAAAGTAGCATATTAACAGTTTAAATACAAAATATCGCAATAAATATACCGTGAGATGTATATCGTGAAAAAATTGACAATTGAGAGATTTGGATATTATTAAATCCCTAATCGCGAGCCTCCCCACCATATCGTGATCTTTTCCACGATATCACAATAAATATCACACCGTGAGGTTAATACCGTGACGATATAGTATCATGAGACCTGGATATCGTTACACTCCTAATAGCTGTTATAAAACACCAGAATCATTAGGAGCGAGTTAATACGAACATTTTAAGACCAAAATGATGAGGCTCACAGCAGCAGTTACACAGAGAGTGACAATTTTCTAATATAAAGTCAAACGGAGCCAGAGTCAGTGGAGCAGGAAGCGTGCCCATGCTCACTTCCTATTTGGAACATGGCGACTAATGGGTTAGCTATGTCCATTTATATACAATCTATGGCAAATCCAGGGCTGAAATTATCCAAATTATTCTAGAGAAAAAAAAGTGGAACAGTGTGTTTTCTGTTTCAGAGAAGAACTCTGTGTGTTAAACATGTGAGAATGAAACAAAACAACTCCATGATGGTTTTTGATGAGGAAACAACTTTAGAACATTGGTCAGATCAGTTTAATATGGGTCCTTTAAAGTTAATAGTTTTGCCTCCTTGATAAAATGCCAACTGGTTTACAATGCGTGTCCTTTTTTACAGTTTGAGCCTGCGTCCCGTGACGCTCTGCACAGCCCAGTACAGTAATGAAAACTAAACTGAGAACCTCAGGCAAAAAAGACTTAGTAAATATGAGTTAAGAGCTTTTTACAACTATTAGTAGTAGCCAGAGCAGATTTCACTTCCTGCTTTGTCCAAGTTCAAATTAGATGTTGACAGTGCAGTGATTTTATATTGACCCTAATAGCTGCTTTTACAGGACTAGTAGATCTGTACTGGGGCAAATCAAATTCTGCTCAACATCATGGAAAAAACTGCCCCTCTAAGCCAGGATAAAGAGTACCTCACTCTAGGATTAGTCTACATGCATGTTTTTGGTTGGGGAAACCAGAGTACTTAATATTGTTCTGGCTGGAGCTGACAAAATCTAAAATGCAGTTACTGTAGCTTCTGCCTGACTGCTCAGAGACAGAGGCATCCATCCGCAGTCTGACCTGTCTGCTCCCCTTCACTCAGTCAAACCCAGCCAGCAGACAGACTACAAATAAACTTAAGGCTCCACTTTGTACAATACACTGTGTCGTCTGCAGTACGTCAGTGTATCCATGCAGGTCAGTGTAGAGTGCAGGCTAATATTATGAGAGGCAGTCGTACACATGCTGGGCACGGCTCCACTTCCGTTGCCTTCTTCACTTCAATAGGCTCCTCTCAGAGCAGTGGCCTGAGCCCTGGGACAGAGGTGTGTCTGTGCAGACCCCAGAGTGGTGAACGCTCTCTCTGTGCTCAACCAAATAGACTCTCTTTCACTGGACTCACAGCTCTGGGCCCCGGGGCTGCTCTGAGCGGATCCACCATAAAAGACACTTCCCCTGGACACAGCAGCGCTCGCCCAGGCCACACTCCCCCATAACAGGGTCTTTCACTGAGGAAGGCTGCACAGGCAGGTGCTGCTAACGGACTGCATGACCACAGGCATTAGAATCATTAACGGTGGACATTCATCTGATGAGTACAAAGAATACTGCATATACTGCATCCTATCTATCCCATATATCATTTCAGTCCAATCACAAACACAAAATACACTAACTGGGTATTACCTGGGTAGTACCTGTAGCGCTTGGAAGTTACATATTCATGGGTTTCAGAGTGATGAAAATCTAGCACTGTTGCCATAGCAATTAGCAATTCAATTTTTTAATTGGTTGCATGTTTTTAAATGTTGCCTATAAACAGGGAGATAAAAAACTTGAATAACTCTACTTTCCTCACAAAGTTGTTTCTGGCATTTTTGATTGAGTGTTTAAACATACAGGTAACAGTTAACCAATAACCAAAAACTGCATTTACAAAGGCTTATGTCAACAAAAACATACTACGCTAGCTGTTCACTGTGTGACTTGTAGTTACTTGAATAAGCACCAACATCCAATGCAACAAAACTGTATATAATATTAATAAAGTTAAATGAAGTATTTGAATGAAATATGTTGTACTCTTGGTCTACCACATCAAAATCTGAGAAATCGATCAGTTCACATCATACATACTCAAGTTACAAAAGCAATACAGCAGCAAATACATAAACCCCTACATTTAACTTAAGTGCTGCAGTTGTGGGAGCAGACAGTATGACGACGCGCCCTGATGACAGCGCGCCTTTGACCTCTGACCGCGACTAGGTGAAAGAAAGAGGAGAGGGTCTTGCATGCACTTATGACGGGCAATAATTCCTCATCGCAACGCAAGGATCAAAGGGACAATGAATGACAACAACAGCTGAGGGCGGCCCACTTTAACTTTTACTCACACAAAACTAACACCGCGCAGCAACTTACACAGATATACTCACTTAATTAACATGTTTAGAAGAGGGTTTTAATGGAGCTCATAAGATCCTGTTTGAAACCCTGTTAAAGCCAGGTCAATGGGTCACCAGAGGAGTTCATGTTCAATAGCTTCAAGGTGCGCTGAATTGGCAAGTTCAATATAAAGAGAACGAATGAGATGAAAAATGGTCGTCATATAATAACATATAATATAATAAACTACTTCAGTCTATGCCAGTTTATCGATATAGGATCCAATAGCTGTTGTGGCGGAAAACTGATTTGCCAATATCAATATTAGGATTTTAAAATCTTCAGTAAGGTATACAGACTGACGTGAAGTTGTAGTAAAATTCACAAATAAAATAATTTTGTGTAAAAAAATTGGATCGGAATGGTTGGTGGTGGTGGTGAGTTTGTTTTCAGTGCACGAGATGTGTCTTTTTGAACAGATTAGTGGAAATGTAAAAAAATGGAAACTCATTTTAACTCAGTGATACTTCAAACTGTACAAAGGTCCACTGAGCAACTTTTCTGATGTCAGTCACTTGCATGTTTCCAGATGTTATTGCTGATCTCTGGAATGTTCCACGGTATGACATTAAACACATGTCACCTGGATCCATCACCTGCTCATCTTCATGGAGATGTTATTGCTTTGTCTAGAATGTTTCATGGTAGAGATTAAGCCTATCTATCTCAAGGGGGACAACTATAGGCTACATTACAGGTCAGATCTGTGGAGAGGCAACCCTCATCACATAGAGAATTATTGTATTTTGAGCAATGAAAAACTCCCATAATTAATAAATGCTAGATAGATATGTTTAATGTCATACCGTGGAACATTCCAGAGATCAGCAATAACCTCCGGAAACATGAAGGTGACTGACGTCCCACCAGAAAAGTTGCACAATGTACCTTTACTACAATTTGTAGTATCACTGAGTTAAATTGAGTTTCCATTTGTTTTACATTTCCACTAATCTGTTAAAAAAAAACACAACACACATCTTGTGCACTGAAAACAAACTAGAGATGTGCCAGTCCAATATTGGTATCAAATATTGGCACCAATATTAAAAATTTTGCTGGATCAGATATTGGCTTCCAAATACTGGTTCTCCTGTTATCCTGGTTAGACATGTCAACTGATGTAATAAGACTTTTGCTATTATTAGTCCCTGCATCTGTACCACTTGATATTAGGCATCGGCAGATACTTAAAACTATAGTATCAGAATCGAAACTGAAAAAGCTGGATAAGTGCATCCCTAATATTAACATCAGTATATTATCCAAAAACTACCAATACTCAGAGTTACTGGCACAGAGCCTTTACACACAACTACCCCAAAAAGTGCTGAGAAAAAGTAGGTGAGTCATGAAAGCAAGATTACACAAATGAGTGAAAATATGTCTTATTGCTTAAACATAAATACGACAAGCCAAACCAAAATAGCACTGCATTAGAACATAAGATAATAATGACAGTCAGAAAGTGCATGGGCAAGAGAGTGTGAGTTACTTATTTACATTAGCTTGTGCTGACGCAGTTCCACCACAGGAGCACCACACTCACTGAAAAATCTCCCACAATTACAGCTCTGAGAGGGACAGTGCTCAGCCTGGAGAGCCACAGGGAACATAAGAACGCTGTGGGGAAGACAAGAATATGTGTATTTCATTGCAAGACTGAAATCCCAATTTGAAGTTTTGGGATGGCATGTAACAACGTAGTTAGGCCAAATCCTGGTAGGCTAACTATAGGCCTTTAGTTGTTTAGCTGATTAATCGGAGGTATAATCGTTGTATTTAGATTATTTGAGGATTTATAAGGGACAGCAGCAGAAAAGAGAGGTTAGTGGTTGAGTGATTTAGCTGAAGATTTGCATTTTTTTATATTTATGTGCAAAAAAAGCAGATTAAACTCATGAATCAGAAGCTTTATTTGTCTTTATATACATGCATTGTTTCCTAGTGCTTTTTTCTGCATTTTTCAGTAGCTTTTAAATGTTGTAGTCTTGTATGTGAGTGCAATTTAGAGTCAGATGCATAGACGTATGTCTATGCAGTATTGAAAGCTTTTGCCACACCCTGTTTTTAATCAGTAGGACATGTCTTTAGTCAGCTACAGCCCTACTGCTAATCTTGTAGTTTAGACCTATAGGCAAAAATGTTTTAAATGTATTAAGTGTATTAAGTAGCAACTTGGAGATTTTCAGAATTTGCACATTTAAATGAATCTTGATTAAAAGGCAATAACACAAATTTAACCACAATGCAACACTTGATAGGAACAGAAAAAGTGAATAGCAAATATCTGAAAATTGCTCTGCCCTTGTGGTTTTAGTAGAAAGTGTCTTGAGGAACTGATCTCTGAAAATTGTACATGAGGAAAAAGGAAATGGATAAATACTTACTTGATTTGACACCATATAAGGACTGTTCTTGAACCACGGTGAGTTTCTGGGATGTTTTATAATATTGTAGAATAACAACAATGTGACTGGGTGGGTGTGGTTGGTATGTGTGTGAATGAAAGTGAAAATGTGCTTTTCTTTTTTTTCCTTTTTTTGTGTAACTCGACTTAATGACGTACTTCATGAAAATCTCTGATAAAGGTAATTGAGGGGAAATGCTTTGGACATGTACAAGCCAAAAATCACATTACTGGTTAAATATACAGACAACAAATGTATTGTGTTGCCCATTCACACAAAGTTGGTGATATGAATCATTTCGAACATTGCCTTAAAGCAGTGTTGGGAAGTAACTACACATGTACCAAAAGTACATATTTTGAGTACCTGTATTCTGGTACTAACTTTTTTTTAAATTTTGTGGTACTCAAAAATACAGTTACTTTTCGAAAAATCTAAAGAATACATGGTGGTACTTGATCATGCAATTTTAGCTTTGGACTGAATGGTATTAGAAAAGAAAAAAGGAAACATAGTTGTTGTAATGTGCATGCATGTGACTTTTCCTTCTCCAATTAGACATAAGTTAATTCAAAACTAAACAAAAAATAAAAAATAAAAAATCAAGCCGTTTGTAATTATATATCATGTTTTTTCATACTGTAATTCAAGTATATTCAGAAAGCAGCACTCTGATTGGAGTACAAAATACATTTTGTATTTTCCCATCACTGCCTTAAAACCTTAAACCACAGAGTTTAGACTGAGTCAAGAGTGAATCATCAGTGTATTTTCACATGGCTAGAACTTTATGTTGAAGTTCATGAAGCACATATCTGATCTACAAGTCAGAGATGTACTTTGGTAGAAGTCTCCCCATGGCCTAGAACCAAAGTACATCTGTGACATGTTTGTGCCGTATGAACCATCTCACACTCTGAGGACCTCAGGGACCGAACTCCTTCTGGTGCCCAGAGTCTGGACTTCATTCCGCACTCTTCTCTCTAATTTATGTCTCTCTTTTTTAATTTTAATCTTTATGATTATTTATGTTTTGATTTGTTTTTATTAGGATTTTAATGTATTTCTTATTCTGTAAAGCACTTTGAATTACTTTGTGTACGAATTGTGCTATACAAATAAACTTGCCTTGCCCAAAACATGGGGAGTCAGTGTTTCAGATTCATGCAGCTAAAACCTGGAACAGACTTCCTGAAAATGTAAGACAGGCCTTGTCTTTGACGCTGTTTAAATCAAGGCTCAAAACGGTTCTGTTTAGCTGCATATGACTGAAAAGTTTTCATTTTTCACCTCATACTCTTCTCTCTCTCTTTTTAATTTTTATGAGGATTATTTGTTTTCATTTGTTTGTATTGTGATTTTAATGTATCTATAATGTAAAGCACTTTGACTTTGTCTACGATTTGTGCTATACAAATAAACTTGCCTTGCCTTGCTTACATCCTGGTCCAAAGTCCATCAAAACTAAACAATAGCAACTTCCCTGTATAGTCAGGCAGGTATAAATGACTGAGCACCAGCCTCTTCACATTCAGTAATACTATATGGATTAACAGTGCCACTATAAAGACACATTTGCTTGTATTAATTATGGAGCAGGTCAATTGCCATTTACCATATTGCCCTATAAAACGCCAGGGCACGTTTCAAGACTCCCCTGGGCTCTGTAACATAACCTTGATTGGATATTCCCACTGTGACTATCAGAGATCAAATGGTTTGCCTTCAGTGTGAGACCACTCAACTCAACAGGCAAGCTTAACACGTTTTAAGATGTGATTTTGAAAGATATTTATTTGTTTGTTTATTTTTGTTTATGTTTATGTATTTATTTATTTAAACTTGTTTATTTTTATGGATCATCATTAGATTAGAAAGGGATCAGGGGCAAAACTTAATATTACTTCCTGTATTTACCTGACCGGTATCCTGTATTTTCCTGTGTTTTCTCTTCTTGTTCTGTTGTTGCGTGCTGTTGTTGTTTTATTTTTTACTTCTGATATGGTTTTACACTTTTAAAAAGGTGCACTATGTAACTTTTCATTTGGAGGGCCTGTCACCTTGTTGTCTCCATGGGGATGTTGTATTTTTGCCTTGGCTATTCCACAGAATGTCATTAAACTAATTTTTGTTCATTGAGACACGCAAGTAGCCTACAAAGCCAGACAAGGTTACAGGACAGATATGTGGTGAGGTGACCCTGTTCACACTAAGACTAATTGTTTTTATGGAATTTTCTTGCATTAAAACATTACACATGGATTTTGGACATAGAACCTCGTTTCCTAGTGAGCCAGAGTGTTGGAGACGTGTGGAGACACTTTTTAAAATATTCCATCCAGTCCTTGTATTTGCAGAGGTCACTGGTGCGAGGCTAGTGCATGTCAATGGCCATAGTTATTCTGCCACTAAAAACAGTTTTACCCACTCCACAAAACACCCGAAGCAAAACTGTTATTACACCAGACTGTCGATGTAAATGTTTGTGTTGATAGAATAATGTTTGAAATAAAACTAACCTTGCATCACATGAATCGTCGCATGTTGAGGGACTATTTTCTCAGCAGCAGCGGAATTTTACTTTGCTGGTAAGGTAGGTCCTAGGTGATATCAGTCCACCTCTGCCAAGCCTTCTCCCAAACTCGCCGCTGCTGCTCAGACATAAATCCTTCAAATGCCAGGTTGGTTTTACTTCTAAAATTATTCTATCGACAGTCTGGTGTTATAACTGTTTTGCCTCGGGTGCTTTGTGCTTTTTGTAAAACTGTTTTTAGTGGCAGGCTAACTGTGGCCATTGACATGCACTAGCCTAGCACCAGCGACCTCTGCAAATACATGGACTGGATGGAATATTTAAAAAGTGTCTCCACACGGCTCCGACACTCTGGCTCACTAGGAAATGAGGCCCTATGTCCAAAATTCCAGACTGTCCCTTTAATTTAATGCCATGTACTGTCAGTTAATCCATGTAAAGCTTTAACATCTCCATGGAGAAAACGCAGGTGGCAGAGCCCAGAACCCGTGAAAAAGTTACAGTGCATCTTGACATTCAGGTTCATCATTATACAGGATGTTTTTGACAATATTTTGTAAAATTTAAGTAAAAATGGGTAAAATTTGTGTGTGGGTATGTAATTAATCACTAATAATAACATGTCTACATCTGTGAATGCTCAACTGCCCTCAAGTTCACACTGTGTCCATCAAACCTCTGTATCTGCGCAGACTTTGCTTTGACTGACATCTCCAGTGCAGCAAACTACATCTGCCACTTTTAGCCCCAAAGACAATAGACTGAAAAGATGACCAGTCTGAATCATTAGCATGCCGGCTCTACAAAAACAAAGCCCTCACAAATAACCATTCCTCTGAGGTTAGTTAGTGGTTTAGAACAGGCCATATGCTCTGATGAAGCCTGCGTCACCGGCCCATGTGAGTACGCTCATTGTTCAGGCTGATGCTAAGGAGGCAACAGTGGGCTCAAACTCTGCATAGATTACCACCTACGGGCCGGACAGCCGCAACTCTCCAAGTCCCCTCTTTCAGCGCAGCTAAATAGACCCGGGTCGGCCATTGTGGCGCTGGGTTGTCGTGGCGACGGGGGTGCGTTGAAAGGAGAGTGGTGGTCTCGCTCATGTCGGCGGTGGGCATTTTAATCAGCTTGTCACACTGTCTGGGGGTGACTGGTAATGGTTGGGACAGAGGCGTACAGTTCTTTTTTGCTGTAATAATTTCTGTGTAGTCGTATGATTCAGAGAGCTCTGGGAAACATCTAGATTCATTTTCCACTGTGTTATTTAATAAAAGAGCCAGCGGAGAGGGGGAAAGTGCTATAGCCAGGCACCAATGATGGCCAAATGTATTGCCAACATGGCCAAGCCGGATGTTTCAAAGGGATATAAAAATAATGGGGGCAACATGGAACCAAAAACTGACCTAGTTTGAGCCGAAGAAACTGTGTGTACAAGAGTAGAGCTTGTTTCTGTCAGAGTATTAAAAAATCAGGTATTAATCGATTTTAAAGGTGCACTGCACAGTTTTTTTGGTGGAGGGTCCGCTTCCTACTTGTCTCCATAGAGATGTTCATAGGTATGACTTTAAACATTTACTTCTATTCATTATGTGTGTTTCCATTGCTCAAAAACACAATAATTAATTCTGTGAATAGGGGCAACTCTCCACAGATCTGAATGTAACATAGTGCTGTAACTTGCTTGTCTCCCTTGTGATTATCTATACTGTGTAACGTACTCTAAACACAGCAATAATATTTCCATGGAGGTATCGCTTCTAAAAGAAAAAGTCACATTCAGGACAAAAATGAATCTTTCCTGAACAGCTTTAGAATGATCTTGAGCTGTATCAGAACAAATAAAAGAGCACATAGACTAGTATCTGCGGTTGGACCTACCTGGACAACTGAAGGATTACAAAGACCACATGGTAATATAAAAAAAATGAACTACAGTTTATGTTGAAAATCCATTCTATTGTCTAAATAAATTATGTTTTATGTATCGAGTCTATTCCTTGGTTTCAAAATTGAGCTGAAAATGTAAGTATTGTGAAAACACTGTCAGAGTAAATTCTACCACTATTTTATGAATGCTGCATAACAAATGAACAAGAGAAATTAGTTTGACAAATGCTATTAATTTAAGTGATACAATTTCCTTATTTGCACTGATCATGAATCAACTAGTCTAACTGGATGGACATGTTTTTCATCCTTACAATCTAAAACATATGTAAAAGTGAAATGTCTATTATATTATTGCTATAAAATCAGTGATTGAAAAAACATTTTTCCATTGCAGAATTCCTAAAATGTAGCTTTGACGTTCACATAAAAGGGAGGTGAAGACTATAATTGCTATGACCATGACCTGCGCCCTGTTCAGTCTTTTACAACTATTGTTTAATAAAAGGAAAAAATGTCATATTCAACCACACACCAGTAATAAGAACCTCCTTTTATTAGAAATATTCCACTTCCACTTTCAAGGGAACAAATCTCAGCCACAACTTAATAAGACAAGATCAAAAAATTCCAAAGACAGTCCCAGTCCAATCCCACTGGACTGGGCTACACACCAAAGAGCATCATTTGTTTAATTCATGAAAGAATCACATGACCTCTGGGTAAACCTTTGACTCCGCCCTCCCTCCAGCCCTGGTCCTCTCCCAGTGTCTGCGCTCTCACCCGGGCTGCTGGTATGCAAGGCGCCTCTCTAGATACCACACATATTCGGGATGCTTGGTCCGAATGCTTAAGAGCTGCTGTCGTGCCCGGCTGTTGGGAGGGCACCGGCTGCATGGTTATAACATTACATCACCGTAGAGGGACCCTCCACATCTGCTTAAGGGCTGAGCAGATGTGGAGAGCTTCTTTAGGTACAAAATGTCTTAAACGTGAACCATGTGGAGGGTCTACCATCCGCTTGTCTCCATGGACATTTTGTTGCTTTGTCTGGAATGTCCCGGTATGATATTAAATGCATCACAGAATTTACTTGTGAGCTGTAAGCCTCGTTATAATGTTGTTACCTCCTTTAAACATACCTGGAGATGTATTTTGTTTCACTCACGCATGAATAACCCTTTATTATTAATCTGTCTAGATGTCCCAGGCTCAACACATGTACAAACTATGGCACATTCTCACGTCTGGCGACACAGTGGCTCCTCTCAAACCAAACTAGCGCCCATAATGTGGACTGATGATGATGATCTGAGTGAAAAAAGTGTGAGTGTTAAAGAGTGTGATGTTTCTGGAGTGAATTAACTGAATGATGCTTTTGATAAGGATGATGATTTTAAGATGCTGAGAGAACTGGGTGCGAATGATGATACAGAATTGTTATGATGCTCCAGACATTATAAAGATTGTATGATTTTATGAACTATAACATCAACCTTCCCAGGGACTACAGCTGGAAATTAGCACTGGCGCTATAACCTGGTACAATGCATCTCTCCTGTTAAGGTTAATGTATATTGTGCACTGTCCCCGTCTCATTAAATAAATAAACTAAACTAAAAAAAAAAAATAAACATGCCCAGCTCCAGTTTGTGATGTCGTGTGGTGGTAGTTTTCATGTACTTTTTACCTTTTGTTTTAGAGATTGGAAATTCCAGGGCTGAAATCATCCAGATGATTCTAGTGAAGGTGTATCGAGTTTAAAAACACAGTGGCGCACTTCCTGTATTACAATATGACATCACAAGTTGGAGTATAGTATTTTCTGTTTGAGAAAAGCCTAAATATGTAGGGTTTGTGTGTTAAACATGTGTGAATGAAACAAAACACAACTCCAGGTATGTCTGTGGTGAGGAGATTATAACTTTATAACCAGAAAATAGCGTAATATGGGCCCTTAAAGTTAAATGTTTAGTACGTGATAAACAAGTGAATTTCCTTACCCAGATCGTAGGTGTTCTCTTGTTGGTGGAAGCAGTGATCTGAACTTGTATTCTTGTCCACTCCACTAACACCTCTGTCTCCGCTTGAGGACACTGCAAACACCCAGAGTAGGACAGGACAATTCAGGTGACTGCATTCTCTATGGAACACATTACATCCTTTTGTCATCCCAACATGGAGGTGAGACATTAAACTGGCACTTGTCTCTGGATTTTAGACCCTCGCTAACACGCTACCCCACAGAGAAGACAGTTCGACAATACCAGGCAGGAATATCTCAATGGCGTGACCAGTCGTTTTAGCTCTAGTATGTAAAAGACTGCCTACTCTGACCAAGGCGTGTTTCATCTACAGCCAGGGCACCCATGCACGCATAATCCCACCAAATCTCTAAAAAGGGAGCGGTGACAGGCGTTCCTAATTCGCATTTCACCGCGGATGGCCCCGTACAGTCCGCGGGGGTCATTTTGTGCACACTGGGCAACTGCTGGAGGGTACTTCCTGCTGTATTACTCTTCTCCGTAGGGTATAAAGTGCTGGTTAAACAAGCCAGTGATGTAGAAGTGACAAAAGGAAATGCATGTGGGCGTAACAAGAAAGAAAATCGATAAAAGCTGACTAAGTAGATATTGGGAAACCAGCCAAACTGTAATAAGGCGGTTATCACTGTATTGTGCTTCAGTGAGCATGAATAAGGCAAAGAAACAATCAATGAGTTTCAGAGATGGTTAAACTATTAATTTTATGTGAGCCATATTATCTAAAACCACAGCTTCAAAACAAAAAAAAGGAAAATAAATGAATACGTATGAATAAAACATTAAGCTTTGATTGCATTTGTATTGAACTGCTGAACGTAGGACTGGGAGATATCGAGGAAAAAAAAAAGAATCCTGATTTATTCCCCAATATTGAGTGATCTCGATTTTCAATTCATCTTATAAAAACCTAGATAGATGGAGCAAAATGTCAGTATTACTATAATTTTTATTTTGTGTTGATAGGACTAATAATTCTAGATATATCCATGTTCAAAATTTGGAATTAGTTTGTACAATATTTTAGCAATATAAAGCATATGTGCATTATCGTTGAGGCAGAAACCCGTTTGATGTCCATGCACTAAATGAGGTTGTTGACTTTCTGTAACTTGGATTATAAAGTTGAGAGGTGCCAGAGGAGAGAAAGAGGAAAAAAGCTGCTGCAGCTGGATCAGAGAGAGAGAGAGAGGGGGAACAGACACAAACACACAGAGGCAGACTCACACTTACAGAACATATACATTTGAAGATGTTTAAACTATATGATTAGCAGGTTTCACCGGGCCGGAAAAAAAGAGGGAAACATTTGCAGCTGTCATCACAAAACAGCGAATGCAGTTAAAAGTGCATTGTGTCTTTTCTCAGGAGGGCCATACTTTTCTAAGTGGAGATGTTATTGCTCTGCCTGAAATGTTTCACAGTATGACATTAAACCTTTCTATCTTCATGTAGAGACCAAACCAGACCAAGTTACAGGTCAGATCTGTGGAGAGGCGAGCCTGATCACAGTCAGAATGTCTTTATTTCTAGGTATTTTTGAGCTAAAATACTAACTATTATTGAATAAATGTAAGGTAGAGCTGTTTAATATCATACTGTGGAACATTTCAGGCAGAGCAATGACATATCCATGAAGAAAAAACATTTGACGGACCCTCAACCAGAAAAGTTACATAGCGAACCTTTAATGTGATTAGTTAACAATAGGAGTGTAATGATATCCAAGTCTCACGATACAATATCGTCACGGTATTAACCTCAAGGTACAATATTTATTGCGATATTTTGTGGAGGCTAGCAAAACTGTAAATATGCAACTTTTTTCTCTTAAAATGCCTTGTCAAGACTTCCAAAGAACTAAGATTTAAAAGTGCTTAGAACTTATATCTCTTCTTGGAGTCTACATGGAAATGGAGCAAAGGATCATGGTCTGTGTAGTTCCCTCTGTCTTTTTTTTAGCTATTGCTGCACTATAACTCTTGATTTAAGCAAAAAGACTTGTAATTCGATATATTGTGATGGTCCACGATATTCTTGTGAGAACTCTGACGATACAATATCATATTTCGGTTATTGTTACATCTCTAGTGAACCACAGCCATGACCTTGCATCAAAGTGTGCTGATCTAGCATTATGTTTTATTTCTATCAGTCCATGAAAGTCATTTGAATCAAGATTTCGTGACGCTAAAATGCTCAATAAAAATAAATTGCATCTAACCTATTACATCTTCATACTGCGCATAATTAGCTGGGGTCTTTCCTGTCCAATTCAAATTAGTGTCTGCTAATTGCACAAAGCCACGGTCCAATCATAATATTTCCAGTAGCAATTTCCGCTCCCTTTTCTCAGCTCCACAATGACTTTAGACTTCCATTGAGCCTCCGAGCTGGTGGTTTGGAGTGCGGGCAGGTGGGACTCATATCCTGGCCTTCTGTCAACAAGCCCGGTGACAGACAGCTTCATTAGAAACAAAATGGAGACATGCCTCACCCCCCCATCACCACAACACTGGTCCCCTTAGCTCTCCGGAGATTGGGAGAGTGGGAGGTCTTCACTTGTCAGGTGCTTAATAGACTGTGCTCTCTACATCTCGCTTTTGGTAGAGATGCATTTGAGATTGGGCCCTCCACAAGTTGAGGTGGTATCTTTGGCAATGACAGGAAATCAAAGATGATGGATGAGAGTGGTGAGGTTCGGAGGTGTTGGAGGCTGATCCGGAGACAAAGAATAAAGTGGGGAGAGGTTAAACGTATGATAAAACCAGCTGAAAGAAGCACGGGGGGATCGCAGAAGTCATTAATCACCTTTAGCCTGTCAATCAAACGTCAGCTTTCTGAATCTACGCATGTCAATGCCATTAAAGATCCTACATGGGGTATAAATGGATTCTTGTGAGCTGTTGTATATGTTATAATGTTGTTACCTCATCAAAAACATAACTGGAGTTGTGCTTTGTTTCATTCGCACATGTATAGACTTAGACTTAGACACACTTTATTGATCTACAAGGGAAATTATTTGGACACATCACAATACAATAACAAAAAGCAAAATATAATAGTAATAATAAATTACAAATAAGTAGCAAAAATAGCAAGAGACTGGTGTCAAAAAAGGCATATTTACATAAAAGTGTATGTACAAGTACAGAAATATAGTAATACCAGAGGTGGTCTTCTCTGCTGGTCTAAAAAAATATCTGAATCACAGACTGATATATTATTCCTCAACAAAAACACGTCCAGTTATATTATTATTAAATAATTCCAAATGGTCTGTCCACTTCCTTTCATAGCTTTTCCGACGGCTGTGCTGCTTCCAGTCATGTATTTTCATATTAAAACATTTGGCCAATCGCATTTCAGCATCATTTGTTGTCAGGCAGAGTCAAAGTCAAAGAAGTCTGCCTGAGGCCTTCACAATCCATTCTGAAGGCCCATGAACACAAAATAAATGTCCAGGAAACAGTTGCTTCAACCAATTTTGAGTTGGTGTCACCAGGGCCTTTTAGCAGGCGTATGGAAACATCACTGTATTCAGACCCGTTGATTGGACAGTCAGAGAGCGCACCAGCCAAAGCAGCAAACTGCATCTGTAGCGGCTACACGAATCAAAATCCTTATTAAATTATGTATTACTAATAATAAATGTGGCTACAGGACTTATCTATCTGCAATGCAACAGCTCTTTATACTGTATTTCTGTAGAATAAGATGCTTTTATAACCATAAAATAGTTATTGGGGAGTGGATTGTTTCAGATGGAGCACTACTGAAGCCCTAGGTGTGAAATGCACGGTCTGCCACTGAGTAACACAAATATCTCAGCTATATACAAGAGGTCATAAGGAAAGATATCATATTGTGATGTGTGAGCTACTGTGTCCAAACAATTTCCCATGTGGATCACAGTTTACAGTTTGTCTAAGTCAATACATGTGTGAATGAAACAAAACGCCACTCCAGTTATGTTTTTGATGAGGTAAAGCAACAATATTATAACATATACAACAGCTCACAAGAATACATTTTGTCTATTACTCTCTGAACTTGCAGCCTGCTCCCTAATTCAGCATGACTTCAAAAAAATTCCAGATTACTTCCCCAGTCTCTTAGCTCAGTGGGTGCCGTGAGGGCCTCTTTACAGTCAGTGATCTGGAGACAAACAGTGAGCAAACGGCAGCAGGAAGCTCAGAGGAGACTTTGTCGGCACAGGGGCCACGGGCACGGACCCAACACTAATACGGCTAATGGCGAAGGAAACCCCACCGCTTCTTTAATTGAGGCTTCTCTCGAGGGTCTGGAGGAGAGAGCGGACTGGGCAAGATAAGGACAGGCAGCAGGGACCCCAGATTGGCCCCAAGTGCGAGATTGGACTGATGTGGAGAGAAGGGGGCGGGGGTTTGGAGAGAAGGGGGCGGGGCTGCGGAGGGGCTACGGGGCAACCAATCAAAGAGACACTTGAGGTCTGGGACACCTGGGATCGTCAATGATTGATCACACTGGAGGGGGAAAAGGAGGTGAAAAAGAAGGGGGGAAGATAAGAGGACGGGGATATCGAAATGAGACAAAAATTTGCCAAACAAAATTCGATAGATGCTGAATCAACAGAATTAACCACTTAAAAGAGGGAAAGATAAACTTGGTGGAATATTGAATAAAACTGTGTACTGTGTGCAAACAAAGAGTAAAGCAGGGTTTTAGGTTTTACAGGTGGGAGCTTTGTGCACTAATCTCATGAATGAAAGAATAAAATAATGGAAGCAAAGTCTGAGGGAAGAATGAATACAAAAAAGTAAAGACAACCAGAAAAGCCCAAAGAACTAAAGATCAGAGAGGAGTACAAAGTATCAGTCACTGAAAGAAGTATTTAGCTACTTAGTACATATGACCATCCCATCCACTTTCACAGAGATAGTGACATTATAGAGTAGGGGGTGCAAAATTATAGACTGATTCATCACCCAGTTTCACTTTGTGGAAACCGTTTGACCTCACAGCATTAGGATTTGTTCACTCGACAGTAGGCGGGTACTTTTTTAAGAAGAAGAAGGGCAATAACATCTTTCAACTTGATAAAAATCCACCAAACATTCTCTTTGTTCCGGCTTTAAATCCTTGATCTCGGGAATCATTGCCAACATTGAATGTATGGCTTCATCTACATAATCTCGACCACTTTGTTTACTGTTGTGCTGTACCACAAAAGGACTCAGATAGGTGCTTGAGTTTGACGTCATGGCTTCACAGCTCTTTGCTGATTGGCCAGTGCGCGGTCTACAACTTCTGTGTCATGGTTCATGTTTGTAGCGGTTGTATTTGCTGATTTGGGCATTTTATTTTGACATTTGTAGTGTCTGCTTGTAGTTTTGAGTTTTACTTCCTGTCTTGATTGTTTGCCCCACCCTAATGTGTTTCACCTGTGTCTGTGTGCATTTATACCCTGTGTTCTCCTCTGCCCTTGGTTGGTCATTGTCTCTGTCAGTTTCATCTTGTCTCGTGTCATGGCAGTTTAGTTTCAAGTTTTGGATTTTTTTGGATTTGTCATTAAATACTTCGAAGCAGTCCTGCATTTTGGGTCCTCCCTCTGTTTCTACATGACATTCTGGGGTTCTTGCAAACCGTCTAGTGTATTCCGATTCCTGGCCCAGTTGCTGGAGAGAAATGAAATTGAGCGGAGGCACTAGGTGGCGCCAGCCTGGCTAGCAAAAATATATATTGTGATACTAAATTTGGTTATAGAGTAACAGTATCATGAGTATTTTTGGTATCTTTTAGCAACCACACTAAAATGTTGTTGCTTAATCAGTGGATGTAAACAAATATGATTGTCATTTGAAATTCTCAATTTTGACATAGGCAAAAAATGTCTAGACGTAAAACAAATATTCAAACCCCTGAAGCCCTTTTAATCACAGTGACTTTAAAATACTCCATTAGCATTCTACAACCTGTGCAACACAGAAATGTAAAATGTGCTTTCCCATTAATTAACTTGTTGCCTAAGGTTAGTGTTGGACAGTTCTGGCAAAATTGAATATCTGCATTCTCCATATTCAGGAGGTATCAGTAATGTGCTACAAATTAATGATCGAGTCTAAAGTAGCATACTTTGTACGTTGGCATTTATGTTTAGTTTCATTCACACATGTTTGAGTAACCCTTTATTATTATGTCATGAAGTTGTAGTTTTCATGTAGACAGCTACCTTTTACCTTTAGTTCAGTAGACATTGGCAATTCTAGGGCTGAAATTATTCAAATCATCTAGTGAAGGTGCATGGAGTTTAAAAACATAGTGGAGCACTTTCTGTATTACCACATGATATCATACAGTGGAACAGTGTTTTCACTTTGAGAATGAAACAAAACACAATTCCAGGTATGTTTATGATTAGGAAATACGGGTTCTTTAATCATTAGCATTTCAAAAGTGATGCAATATTTCTTCCATCCTAACAGGCATGACTTTACACAGTCAACACTTGCTTTTACTGCCAACTTGATTTAGAAGGTGAATGTAAGACAACCTTTATGTGTCCCACAGTGGAGAAACAAACAGGAGGTGAATGCAGGATGTTGGGACATAGATGGTTATTTATTTATTGTGACAAAGCATCTCTCCTTGACTGGGGCAGGTCTAGATTTACGCTGGCGTGTGGCTCATTTAGTGTCGGCCTGTTTTGTTTATAGGCTTGTAACGCGAGTACACTAGCGTACCATAGAGCCTGCTTTTGTCTTCTTCTTCTACTGCAGTCTGGCTTTGGGGGTCGCCTGCTGATCCGACTCGGTGTGCGAAGAAAGACTTGGAACTGCTGTCTGAGCTGCTCACTATGTATTATTAATGAGCGGAGTGACTGATGCTGGAATAATTACTGTAGCTTTTGAATAGTAACGCAAGCATGACTTCTAACTCGGGTTCAAATGAATGAGGAGTTTGTTTCTATGGTAATTCAACTTTTGTTTCGCAGACCCGAGGCAAGATATTAATGTGGAGTTTAATGATTTACACTTCCACTGTGTCATAGCTGCACCTGCGGAGTACGAAGTCACGACAGTTACTTTGTACAGAAGTTGATAGGATGAGAGAGAGGGGTTAAATTATGTGCCAGGTGTCTCTCTATTCTCTGTTGTTTTTGATTGCTTGCCTATTGTTCCACACAGTAGATCCAAGTCATGCTAATAACAAGTTTTTTTTTAGAAGAGTACAAAACCTTCATGGGGTCTCCAGTCTTCACTTGGCTGGGTGCTGCAATTAGTCCCCAAAACTTAAACCGGCAAAACACAAAATTATATCTGTAAAAGCTGGGATTTGGGATGGGCCAATATGAATTTTTGAGCTGATACCAAAGTCCAAAATGTGACCTGCTGCTGTGGACAATAACCGATATTTGCCGCTACAGATATTTAGCTTTTAAAATCCGTAGCAAGGCCCACAAATTTATCTTAAATAGAGTTAGACTGATACTTGCACTATCAGCTTAATCTCCAGCAGAGGCCGTTATTTTCTTTGGCCCAACCAGCTTTCTATATATGCATTAAGTACAAACCCTATCTGAGCACTTAAATCCAAAGAGGGTAATGCCAAAATGTGTCTACAATGTAAAAAGTAGTAAGCAAATATCAAAGATTAACTCTTCACTGTTCATGTTGATGTAACATACAGACTTATAACGCTCAATCCAAAAAGAAAAGTTTGATATCGGCCAATACGATATGGAACCAACATATCACCTATCTCTGTTTAGGATAACTGGGAGTTTTTACCATAGATTTATTTGATTGTGATATCGTATCATCAAAAGTCTCACAATAATATTGACTTACAAGTTAAATACATGGTTTTATAGTAGCAACAGCTTATAAACATAGCGAACTACATATCCCATGATTCATTTCAGTGCAGAAAACATGAAGAAATATGCTTTTTACTTGAATTTTTGGGATTATGATGGAAACAATTCACACGAAAAACTTGTCAGGGTATTTTAAAAGCAAAAGTTTATATTAGCCTCTCCAAAATATCGCAATAAATATCGTACCATGAGATGCATGTCGTGATACTATAATACCGAGAGATTTGGATATCTTTACATACTCTACACAATAGTCAAGCCTGGTCAAATTTCTGCATAACCTCAACGTAAAAAAGTCTGGATGAAGTCAGCATAACCTTACATTTTTGGCCCACCATGAAACACAACAATGGAATTCATTAACTAGTCTGTAGCTGATTTAAGGAAACAGAAACATATTAAGGTCACTCACAGTTAAACAGCCCACTTTTCACATGCAGTTTAAAAAGTCTTAATTACACAAAATAAATTCTTGTGAGCTTTAAGCCAGGTTATAATGCTGTTACCTCATCAAAAACATACATGGAATTGTGTTTTGTTTCATTCACACATGTTTGAATAACCTTTTATTATTAGTTTGTCTACATGTTCAAACCTCAAAATGATCTGTCCCAACTTGTGATGTCATGTAGTGGTAGTTTTCAAGTTTACAGCTACCTTTCACTTTTAGTCCAGTGGCAATTATAGGGCTGAAATCATTCTATTGAACATGTATGGAGTTAAAACACAGTGGACAACTTCCTTTATTATCACATGACATCACAAGATGGACAGAGTGTTTTTCGTCTGAGGGAAGTACTCAGTCTAAATATGCATGATTTGTGAGTTAAGTATGTGTGAATGAAACAAAACATAACCCTGGATATCTTTCTGAAGAGAAAACATTATAAGAAATAGCGTAATATGGACTCTTTAATGCTTATTTGCCCTCACAAAAACATAATGCAGCTCAAGTTAACAACTAAATGCATTCCTTTAGTGTGATGAGCCTCTGTGGATTCTGGGGAAGATGATCCCTGTGGTTTTAGTCTGTGACAATCCTATTTTAAGTCATTTGTTTATTTAAGAGTTTTGCTCACCCCACGAGGGAGCAGTAAACCGACTTCCTCAACAAAAACATGTCCATCCATTTTTAACCTTGCTGACTCATTCTGGTTAGTAGGGCTGGGAATCACAGGGTCCATCACTATTCGAGGTGACACACAATACATGGGTCATGACACGATATTATCGCACTATTGTGATACATGCGAGAATCGATATACTGCACATGATATTGCTGTTTTTTAAGAAACACACACATTTTAGCAACAATGATCAAAACTGTGAACATGTCTAGTGTACTAACCCTAACAAAACTGTAGTGCGCTCACAAAAAAAGATACCAGAAAATATTCTTGGGCTGCTGTATCAATATATCGCCATGATAACGATACTGTATCACCAAATTTATTATAAAAATATACTGATGTTTTGAAATTTATGGATACCCCCAATGGTCAGTCCAACACAGTCACTAGCCTGATTCATCATCTGTTTCACTTTGTGGAAACCATCTGACCTCGCAGCATAAGAATTTGTTCGCTCAATGGTAGGTGGGTACTTTTTTCATTTAACCAATCGCTGCTATTTGGGGGCTAACTGATATATTGGGCTTTTCCCAAGATCCCGTAGGAAGAAGGGCAATAACATCTTTCCCTTGATAAAATTCACCAAATATTCTCTTTGTTCCGGCTTTAAATCCTTGATCTCGGGAATCGTTTCCAACACAGAAAGTGTGGCTCTTCGCGGACTCGCACTTCTGGGGTTCTTCCAAACCGTCTAGTGTATTCCAATTTCTGACCTAGTGGCAGGAGAGAAATGAAATTGGGCGGAGGCACTAGGTGGTGCCAGCCTGGCTACAGTATCCCTTCCCTATGAACAAAATCCATCTTGATCATGACTCTAGCCTTGGACACAGTAGCTAACACATCACAATTTATTATAAGAACAAAGAGCAAAAATATAAATTGTAATAAAAAAATAATACTAAAAATTCAGCATGCCTCTAAACTTAGACTTAAACTTTATTGCTCCATAAGGGAAATTATTTGGACACAGTAGCTCAGAGTCAAAACATATTAAAACAAAACAAAAAACTTTACATTAGTCTTGCTGTCAAACATGGCACAACTGAAAGCCATTTTTTCTGCTAATGTTGCAAATTGTGAGGTGTGAACAATACATAAGGACTAGGCCAATCACCATGTGAATGTGCCCCCTCTCATTCATCATCACAGGGTGGATACCAACGCTACGGGCTGTTGTTGCTTTCAATTAGCGGCGTCTGCGTCTGACACCGGGCAGCAGAGCGTGTATTGATTGGCCAAAGCTTTAGAAATGCATGTGTCAAGGCCAACTGGGGTCAAACTGTGCAGCCTGGAGAAGAATAGAGGAGAAGAGTGTGAGGAGGGAGGGGCTGAGGGGAGGAGAGGGGCAGGCGACACAACCCACCGAACATGCCTCTGGACCAGGAGATTCAGGGGAACGCTAATGGGGATGGCGTGCTTCTGTAGAGATACAAAATAGAGTATTCTGATTCAAAATGCTGAAATGTTAAGGACTTATCGTACGATATTTTCTGATCTATGTTGTTTCTTCATCAAAAACATACCTGGAATCTGTTTTGTTTCATTTACACATGTTTAACACACAAAACCTGAACAAAACCCTGAATATTTAGGCTGAGCTCTTGGATGATTTCAGCCCTGGAATTGCCAGTCTACTGAGCTAAACATAAAAGGAACTTGAAAACTACGGGTTCATGACATCACAAGGTGGAACAGAGCATTTTGAGCTTTGAGGATGTAGAGAATAAAAGATTACTCATGTAAATAACCATGTGTGAATGAAACAAAACACAACCACAGGTCTGTTTTGGATGAGATAACAACTTTATAACATGGCTTAAAGCTTTCAAGAGTCAATTTTGCATAAAACAGGAGCATTAACAGAAAGAACATTGAAATGGAAAGCCAATATAGTGTCTCTTATGTTTATGCAAGATTAAAAATAAAATCAATATGGCATTATTTTACTTGAACAAATATGTATTTACAAGTTGTCAGTAAACAAGCATAACTGACTAAGCATTTTGAGATGCTGTTATGGCAATATTTTTAATGAATGATTATAAAATATTCATTGCCTAGGATTATAGAGCATTAAACGATAAACGATGTGTACTGGCTTTCCTTTTCACCTTCCACATATCAGTTAAGACAATATCCTGACATGAAATATAATTTATATAAGACTGTTTACTGTAGTTGACCACATCTGATCTTTTTTATTTACACAAAGCTATTCTGTGGTTAATTGAGAGATTAATAACAGCTACATTTGGATCAGCTTTGCCTCATTTTATTTTAGTTTAAAGGAAATAAATGCTGTTTTCAGTCTCTGCACTGGTATTGGCTGACATCGGGTATCGGCAGGTACTTAAAGCTAAAGTATCGAAATCGGTATTGAACTGAAAAAGCTAGATCGGAGCAACCCTAATAAGGAGGACAGTGCTTGGTAATAAAAGAATACATTTTAAGTTATAAAATGAGAAATATTGTCAGATGTCCAAGGCAAGAACAATTATTAATAGCTCTGACATTTAAGGGTTCATTCAAAACAGCTGCTCTTCTCCTCCTGTACCAGCAAATATGCACTAACTTTCTCCACAACAACAACAACAAAAACAAAAACAACAACAACCACAGTCTGTTTCATGATTAGGAGAACATGCAGACACACCCAAAACAAACCCAGGAGTAAAAACATAATTAACCTGATTAGCACTAATGAGGACAAGAGAGACAGACCCTTCGCAGACACCTGCTCACTGCTGGAGCTTCTGCCTCTCTGATCGTATAAGGTCCTATATTACACAAAATTGACTCTTGTGAGCTTTAAGTCATGTTATAATGTACTTTCCTCATCAAAAACAGACCTGGAGCTGCGTTTGAGTAACCCTTTATTTAATTAGTCTGTCTTCATATCCACTTTTCGATGTCATGTAGTGCTCGTTTTTAAGTTAACATCTACCTTTTTGCTTTAGTTTAGTAGACTGGAAATTTCAGGGCTAAAATGGTCCAAATGATTGTGATAGTGAAATGATGGTGAAGGTGTATGGAGTTTAAAAACACACTGGAGCACTTCATGTATTACCACATGATATCACAAGTTGGAACAGAGTGTTTTCTTTTTTAGAAAAGAACTAAATATGCAGAGTTTGTGTGTTAAACATGTGAATGAAACAAAATACCACTCCAGTTATGTTGCTGATGAAGAAAGTCATATAATAATAGTAAAAGTATTATAATATGGGCCCTTGAATCAGTGAACAAGCCACTACAATTTAAAAGGAACCTACATGTTTAAAAAGCCCACATTAAGAACCAAGGTTATGGAGCAAAACTTCACTGTGAAAGGACTTCATTTACAGAATAGTCTTGACAAAGATATAATAGAATCAAGTACAATGGTGGCATTTAAAAAACACATAAAATCCAGTGTAATGTGTATGTATGAAAAAGTAAACTAAGCTTTTGTGCATAATAGTGAAGATTTTGTTTGCATAATTGTGCCAGAACTGAAATGTACTTATTTGAAATGTTTTAAAGTGACTATCAGTGTTGACGTTTTGTCTGGAAAAGGGGGCAGATAACATAAAATTACTCTTCTTTCTGCTCCTTTTTCATTCATTCACTGCTGATGTCTTTTTACTTTTTAAATGAAATAAATAAATAAATAAAACATCCATCTCAGTCCATATTATTTGACACAGTAGAGATATACAAACAGCTGTCCTGGTTGGTAAAAACATGTTTGGGTGTATGGTAGGTTAATCACAGGTCCAGAAGCCTGGCCTGAGTCGTGTGAGTGGATCCGTGCAGGGGGCGGACGGCAGCTGGACAAATAAACCTGAGCCCACTCCTGTTGGACTAATGGACACCACTGTGCACTTACCGCAACAGCTCTTGGCCCTTCTGTTAGCAATAGCATTAGCCTCTTTGATGTGGAACCATGATATTAACAATAATACGCCCTGCATTTGGGCCTGGTGTTTGTTTAACAGTGGCCCAGTCGGGAGGGGCTCACCTGGGGAGACCCGGAGCAGCAGGTGAGTGAACCACAAACTACTAACCACAAAATAATAGGCCCTATAGGAGGTCAGATTAGGGTAGGGCAATATGCAAAAAAGATATCAAGTTTCCTTATAATTACTTTTGATTTTTGCTCATAATAACCTGCTCCTACAGAATATTCTCAGGTACATTCAGCAGATTTGAATAACAAATTTTTGACCAAAGCGATATATTGTCCACTTCTTTATACGGTATATTGGTTTTAAGGGAGTGGGACGTCACCCATAGCACTCAGCTCCAGTCAAATGAAGCTCATGAGGCTTGCAGGATTTGGACCCGAGTTCTATATTAAGCATAAGAATTTATTTACAGATAAAATCTCAAAATAAAAGCACCAGAATCATGTGGAGTGGGTTAATGCAAACATTTTACCAGACCATACCAACTTAATTTATAAAACCTTTACAGCTGGCCACAGAGCTGTACACAAACGTAGAATAGACAATAGCAGTCAAAGTCACAATACAATGACTAAAAATCATAGAAAACAATAAGTTACTCAAGAACAAGAAATATACATCTCACTTGTTAAAAGCCACTGAAAAAATTTGCATTTTAGGAGTGATTTTAAGACCAAAATGATGAGGCTTACTGCAGCAATCCTAAACCAGGACTGAACCAGGAGGACTAAACCACGGCTGAACTAGGACTAAAACAAGACTAAACTAGTACTAAACCAGAACTGAACCAGGACTGAGTGTCAGGCCCGAAGGTGCGCCTGCATAGACTGTAAGGTGACCGCAGCGTAGCGGATCGCTCGATCGCACTTTGCGGACACCCTGCTCCACAGGCTCGGGGTTCTCCCTCTCTCTCTTTCTCTGAAGTCCAAGATTAGTCCTGGGCTAGTTCTGTTTTAGTCCTGGTTTAATCCTGGTTTAGACCTGGTATAGCTCTGGTGTCCAACTGATGTTTGTGGTGTTAAAAGTAGCCTCAATTAGGCCACTGCTAGACCTGCATGAAGTTGGAAATTATTTGCTGTTGCAAAAATCGTTTATGAATGCATTTAAAAAAAAATAAAATATGAAAATACAATATTAAAAAAATATATTATCAGTTGTTATTGAAACTCATCAGGAACACAAAAGATGCATTTACTTCAAAGGCCTGTATGAGGTAGGGCAGGCAGTTTGGGCATTGGGGGTGGGGGGGACTCAGGGGAGGGTCACATTCACCCAATTTGAAAACCCCTGGTCTAGCACGTGAGCTATGTCTATGTATATAGTCTATGGATAGTACCCTACAATTCTAAAGGAATGATGATCATGTTTTTTGAAGTCTAGATTGGACAATATGGTAATAAATATGTACCCCATTTCTGTAACAATATGCCTTTTTGATAAAATCACCATATCATGATTGACTATTTTTCTTGTGAAGCTCTTTTCTCAAACAATGACATTTTCCCCACGCACTCTTCCTAATGGTCAGCCTCAGCAATGCCCTGAGTTAGTGACAGGTGGATGAAGAGTGAACTTTCAGAAGAAGCTGATGAGTTTAGTTACCACTTCAAGATAATATAAAGATACAAAGTTTTAAATGAATTGTAAAAAAAATAAAAATAAAAATTGTGATCTGACTCCATACACCCCTGGTATATATCCACCGCTATATGTCATGATCCATTCAAGTAGCTTTACACTGTCAGTACGTACAACTACAACCTTCTGCTTTGTCTGGGTTAGAATTAAATTAAAATCAAATATGGGAGAAATAAAAAAAGTAACTCTCCATGACAGTAGACGGAGATATGGACCAATGTCTGAAACGAGTCTGACTGATGCCATATTTGATTTTGGAGAGGACATCCAGACTTTACTCACAAGACTCTATTAAGCTCTGGTTTCTGTGTTTGGTCATTTCCTCCTGTTTTCTCACTGTGTGGTCAATCAGGCTGAAACCGCACTGAAAGCCTATCCTCCCCTCTGCACTGGACTCTAGCTCCTGGTGTTTGGTTAGCCTCCCGGACAGAATGGGACAGCACATCGGGGCTCAAATCTTATTTAAAAGAACACTGAGAGACAGTTTAGCAATGGCATATAGCCTGACAGATGAGAAAACTCTTACAGTAAGAAGGTCTATTTGCACTTCTAATACTCTAGTTCAAAATACCACATAGTCAGTCACAAATAAACTATTGTCCCAGTTTAACAATACAATAAGGCTCAAAGCTGTAAATCAGTAATAATTTAAGACCACAAACTATAAAGAAGTGGTCTAAGGGAGTGTGACATAACCCATAGCATTCGGCTCCAGTCACATGAAGCTCACAGAGGCTAGAAGTTAAGGAGCACATTTGGAGCCAGTTCCAGTAGAAACAGGAATTAATTTATTGACAAAATACCAAATAAAAACACCAGGATCGTAAAGCGGTTTAATATGAACATTTTAAGAGAGAGGGTGACAGTTTTTTGTAAAGTTAATTGAAACCAGAGCTGATGGAGCCAGATCTCCCCCATGTTCACTAAATATTTGGAAGGTAGCGGCTTGTAGGGGTGTGCAAAAATATTGGAATATTGATATATCATATTGTTTAATGTAATGATACAGTATCAATATCGTGGGCTGCTGTATCAATATATCGCCAAGAGTATTTTTTGGTATGTTCTACTAAATTACTTTGCTACAGGGCTACAGTTTTGTCGATTGTTTAGAGGAACGAAACTCGTTTATGCAACACATTTGACATTTTCAGTGTTCTGATGATTAAAATGTTTGCATTTCATATGAACTTTGCACAAGAAGTGGTTTAACAAAGACTTTTAGTGTCACAACTGTGATTTAGCCTTTATTTTTTATTGAACCATATCGAATCAATTTGAAGTATATCGTATCAAATCAAAAGTGCACTGTTTCAAGGTATGTATCATATTGGCAACTTCTTAATGATATCCAACCCAACTCTAGCAGCTAGCAGGTTAGCTTTGCACAGTGCCTTAAGCTCAAAATTATACAACAGTTTATGATAAGCAGGTTGATCAGCCAGAACCATTAACTTTGTCTGAGAGGCAGGAGGGCTTCTCATGTAAACCTTTCCACCGAGTTAATATTGGGTGTTTGCCTTAGTTGTGGCAATTTCAGAGCAATACCTGTTACTTATTATTTAAGTATCAACATTTGTTCAACCTAATAATGGTTTAGGGCGAAATTTATGGCTAGCAATAAGATAATGAAAAGATCTTATTATCCCTCTAATGAAAGGATCCCGGACTAACTACCATTTAAAGGGCCCATATTACTCTCTTCTAATTTATGTTGTTAGAATTTCTTTCATTCACTCATGTTTAATGTACAAATCCTGCATATTTAGTTTAATAGAATACACTCTGTTCCACCTTGCGATGTCATGTGGTAATACAGAAAGTGCTCCAGTGTGTTTTTAAACTGCATACACCTTCACTAGAATCATTTAGATAATTCAAACCCTGGAACTGCCACACTCTACTGAACTAAAAGTAAAAGGCAGGTGTTGACTTGAACACTATCGCCTCGTGACATCACAAGGTGGAACAGAGCATTTTGAGCTTTGGAGATAAAGACAGAGGAATAATAATAAAAGATTACTCAAACATGTGTGAATCAAAGAAAACACAACTCCAGGTATGTTTTGATGAGGCAACAGCATTATAGCATAGCTTAAAACTCACAAGATTTAATTTTGTATAATATAGGACCTGAAAAGAATTAGTTCAATAGACTAGACAGTTTTTTGTTTTTTTTTTAAGAAAAAAAAGAAAACTCCCAAGCAGCCAAGTGCACATGGGCTCCCTAGTCACGTGGCATCAACATCTGAAATAGCTCCCTGCTGTTTTCCATATTGCAGCCACTACAACACAGGCTAATGACCCAGTGTTTTGAACCCTCACTGACCAAACATCTAGAGTTCACAGGGACAAAAGGAGACATGTTTTCATTGTAACTCAGTCATAAACACATGACAGAAGACACCAGTCTGAAAAATGTCTTCCGCTCCCAGAATCCTCCTGCTTGTCTTTCTCCACACAGCCTATCTGCCCAAGGTCCTCTGAATTATACTCTTGTCTGTGGTGCCTCTCCCTGCTTCTCATTTAATAAAAACAGTGAGTGCATGGGTGGGTGGGAGGACATGCTCGCAGGCCTGGCGTTGGCACAAAAAGCAGCTATCTGTCAGCTGAAGAGGGCTGCGGGGAGGGGTAATTTAAAGCCACTTTTCAGGTTCAATACCAAGCTTCCGGATGAATTTCACAAACGCACATCAGCGTTTCCTGGGACGTGCAGTTAAAGCCATGTGGAGAGCCCTGGAGCAAGGTAAAGATGAAAGCAGAACAATAAATATTAAACTAGTACTTTACATAGAGTCATGCAAAGTACTGTAATTAATTAGAGATAGACTATCACTGTATTGATTGCATTTTCTGTCATCACAACTACATCACAAGGTCATTAAAGGGGCAATGTTTAACTTTTCTTGTTTAGAGTCTGCCACCTGCTTGTCTTTAGTGTTTTGCCTTGATTATTCCAGAGTATGGAAATAAACTTGGTAATCACAGTGGAGACAGGTTAAAGGTTAATGATTAATCTATAGAGAAATAAGCTTGCACATGGTAAGAATTCATGTTTTAAAGTATTTTGAGCTGTAAAACACCTGTAATTGAAGAACTGCAAGGGAGAGGGAGTTTAATATCCTACTGGGGAACATTACACGCAAAAAATAACATCTCCATTTAGACGAGCAAGGACCCTCAACCTTAGAAGTTACATAGTGTACCTTTTCAAAAAGTACTGTAATGAGAGAGAGACTGTATTGATTGACACGATAAGGTAATCAAGTGGAGACGCTGCAGGTGAATGGGAAAAGATCTTCAATTTAAGTCTATGTTTGTATGATGATGGTCTGAACAGAAGATGCAAAAGTGGAGTCGCATCTTCTCTTCTTATTTAGACGAGCGGTTTTAGGAGGAAATCTGCGTGCATACGGTGACGCAAAAGTGTGTGGAATTCAATTGGCCATCTGACATGTTTGTTTTTGTGTATTGTATGTGATGTAAACGTGACCAGAGTTTTGTGTTTTGGGCAGCGTAGATGGAAACTCTACGGTGGAGCGTATTCAAGTTTTCCAGTCTGAAGGGTGGTTTCAGATTTTTGCATTTTTAAGCCCCAAAAACGCTGAGACCGTCTAAACAATAGGCACTTCTGATAAAATATTTTGTTGTTTTTACCCACAAACATTCTCGTCTAAACAGGCCCTTAGAGATATTTTGAAACTTCTGTAGTTTACTCATATAAATGTAAGAATAAAATGTATTACAAGGTTTCTTTTTTTTTCGTGTAATGTTTTCATATAAAAAAAAATAAGGCATTTCATGTGTAAAAACTGCCAAAATTTTGCCTCCTTGGGAACATTCAAAACAGAAGCATGGAAAGAGCCTGGTTTAAATTTCTTGCTTCTTTTTGTTGTCATATTAAAATACAAAAAAGAAAGGGATTTTGGTTATCTCATATAGTATCTGAGTAAACTAGATCCCGCAGCCGTTGAAGTTGCAGTGTTCCATATATCTCTATGGACGCAAGTTAAATATTAAAACTTAAAAGCTTTCAGTGCAGAGTGGATAATTTTGTTGCTTCCACATGAAAGCTTCTATGCTGAGAGTCCAAACTCACCAAAAAACAAAACTTTGAAAAAAAAAGTTTTACCTGTCATATCTCACCTTAAAAAAGATTGTTTGAAAGAAATGGGAGCTGCTCTTCTGATTGTTTTACTGCTGAGATTTGAATGAGCGTGGCCCAATAACTAGTCTATTCTGTAAGGTGGGAGAGTGAACCTTGGCAATGGAAGCACACAACAATGGGAACATTGAGTTAACTGTGAGTCAAGATTGTTAAACTTCAGTGTAATAAAGTTAATAATAATAACATTTACTCGGCTCTCAAATCTCCATAAGGCTTTCAATGAACAAATTTGGGCCCAAAGCCAAAACTCTCCAAAGAGATTGAGTTTGTGGTCGAGCTGGGCAATTAATCCAAAGGTCGAGCGATCGTAATGTCTAATTGTCAGTGATATGGTTTGGGGTTTTTGAAATGAGAGGTTTACAGCCAGTCCTCTGTCAGTAAATGGCTTAAGGTTTGGAGCATACTGAAGACTTTGGAGGAATAAATCGTATTTTTGTTTTTGTTTTGTTTTTCTTTTGTATAGCACATATTAAAAGTATGTATTGTTTGCTCATGTTCATGAAATCAATGCAATTTCAAATTTTACTTTTGAAAAGACTTTAAAAAAGAAAAACAATAAAAATCGAGATCAACAATATGAGAAAAAGAAATCTCACCCAGCTCTATTTTGTGGACATTAATAATAGTGACACTAAAGCCGCTGGCAAGACGACTTTTTCAGAAAAGCTTCCATCTCCCTCCAGCGCATTTTTATGGCTCTAGATAAATAAATAATCGTGTTTTAGTGCCTAAAAAAGCTGATATGTACCAACATCCAATATCCTTTGGCTCAGCATTTCAGAGCATCGCTGTAGTCATAGTTTTATTGTTTTGGACCATATGACAATCCTGAAATGGAAAATGAAAAATACCAAAAGACCCACACTATAAAACACATTGTAGTATAAATCGGATAAGTGTAACTAATGGATTATCATAATAAGGTAATTGAGCTCATGTAACATATGCTTACAATTGCAGCTAATGGAAATCATTGTTGAACTGTAATTACAGGTAATGTGTTATGTAAATGCAGTTAATGGGCCACTAGGCTGTAATGTTCCTCTGTTATTTTATCCATCTGTGTGAGAGTGCCTTGGCCATTACAGCTGAAATGAGACGAGACATCTCTTGCATTATAGGTTTATCTTTAAGCTATAGCCCATCTCCCATATGAGAGGATAACTCAGTGAGCTGCCTCAGGGTATTTGGCTCATGTCTTAAGAGATCTGATGGTGAGTATGGCCTGTAGACAGGTAAATCCATGTTCGACTGCTGACTATAAGATCCGGGCTGACTTAGCATTAGCCTCTGGACCTGCTCAGAATCCTACCCAGAATCCATCAGGCCAATTGACAGCAGCATAAAGCAATCTGGGCTCAATCAATCCCCACAAACTTATCTCCACTTGTGCAAATTACATTGATCACGTATTGACTGGCAGTGATTCCCAGCTCCATTGTTAAAGTAACATAATTAATCAATTTAAACTGTTGTGGAGGTGAATATTGCATGATCTTTGCGGTTTATTTAGGTCACATGACAGTTGTATTCTGAGCGCAAGGAAATGTTAACAAGACAAATGCTGAGGGAATCCTCCAACTGTGCATGGCGCAGATGGCTAACATAGCGTAGCAGCATCCAGACACAACTGTCCAGGGATCAGGGCTGCATGGGTGTGAAGGGGATTATATCTCAGGGCAAAGGCAACTGGGAGCACATGGAACTGGCCTCTAGGCACCAACAAAATCAATAAGCTAAGAGATGAAAGAGTTAAGTGAGCGGAGAGAAAGCGATAATTTACGTGGGTAACTGCATGATACAAAACACAGTGAAAGGAGCTGGAGGAATGACAATTATATTTATGAATAGGAATGCACCAATACAATATACTGCTGTCGGAAGTACAAAATTCCTTACTTTTTTACAACAACTAGCATGCACTTCCTGATTACCAGAGAATAGAAAGCTTTATAATTAAATGTAGACAGCATGAAGTGGTCTCATTTGACCCCAAGAACCAAATCACTGCAATCCCTTAAAGTAGATGATTCAACACTTGACTCACTCCCCAAAAGTGGATTACACAACCTTACATCAGAACAGTAATCGTCATTCAAACTAGAGAACCACCAATATGTTTGTTTTTTTGTTTGCTTTTATGACCGATAAGCTCTGCTGATATATTTGGGCCAATGTATGTAGGGCCAATTTTGATTATTTTAATTTTATTTTACTTTACTACAAACTCACATATAGCCGTGTTTTAAAACCACGAACATCTATTAGAGTGGGATATTTCTTGTTGTTATCTTTTCACCCTAAAGTGTTCAAATATAGGCTTTGCTGGAGATTTAAAGTGCGTATGACAGGTTAGACTATTCTCGTTTTACTAAACTAATTCAAGATTTTTATATTTAAGATTTTTGAAAAAAAAAATTCACAAGCATTTTCAGATTTTGGCCATTTCTTAGGTTTAAAATCTTACTTCCTGACATCACACTAGGGAATTCATAGCTGTCATCAAGGAAAACTCCTCTAATGTCACAGATATTATTATCTTACCAATACAAATATAAGAAATCACTTTAAAACACCTCAAATTGTTTCTAAATTGTGCCTAACTTTTGGATAGAATTCTCCTAGTTCCTACTTCCTGTAATTTTCAATATATTTTTCTGCATTTCTTCAAATTGCTTCTTGAATTTATAATCCCATTAAATTCGGTCAAAATTATAGAATCATAAAAATCTGTTGTATGTACTTTAAGGCTGAGAGTTGACACACTTTCCCAATATAAAAAAAAGGGCCACATCCACAGTAAGTGATCAGGGCGGGGTTAAGACAAGGGATACAACAATAACCAAAATATCGTGATATCATATCGTCAAAAGTCTTACAATCATATCATGGGTCACCAAAATATATCGAATTATACGTTTATTTGCAATTCTTCGTTATGGTGCAGCAAGAGCTAAAAAATCAGGAGAACATACAGTACACCATGATCCTTTGCTCTGTTTCAGTCCAATCATGAAAAAATAACAGCACTTCAGCACTTTTAAATCTAAATTATTTGGATTATGACAGAAAAGGAGCATATTCTTAATTAAAAATATTTGGATTATGACAGAAAAGGAGCATATTCTTAATTTCAGCATCCTCAAAATGATTCAGATCGCGAAAATATCATATTGAGAAATTTGGAAGAAGTCCCCGGAGTAGACCCAGGACACGGTGAAGGGACTATGTCTCTTGGCTGGCCTGGGAACGCCTTGGGGTCCCCCTGGAGGAGCTGGAGGAAGTGTCCGGGGTGAGGGAAATCTGGGACTCCCTGCTTAGACTGCTGCCCCCTTGACCCGGCCCCGGATAAGCAGAAAAAATTGGATGGATGGAGATTTGGATATCGTTACATTCCTACTATTTGATAAGACAAGAAGAGCTAAAAAGTCCAAATATCGGCCAAACGTCGGCCTATCTTTACTTCAGACTGATAACTTCTGCTACTGTCACTCACAACACTTATCCTTATGCAAACAATGGGGACATCCACTGTGAGTAATCAAATATGGAGGGCTGTGTCGAGGTAGGACAGGAAGAGCAGCTGGTAGCAGAGTTTGTGCGTCCTGTGGTCTGGGCCGCAGGCTGGTCTCTCTGGGGACATGGGGCGGGTGGAGTAGGTGGGGGTGGGTCTGTTGGCACATTTGCAACTGTCCCAGGACCCAGCGCAGTCTCCGCACAAAAGAGACACGCCCCTGCCTCCAATATGGCACGCCTTATTGTGGTCCACTGTAAGAAGATTAGGTGAAACAGGATTACATTAGAGATCGTAATCCTCATATTGTTCATCATCTACTTATATTTTCCATTCAGGTCTGGACCCATGATTGCTGATGGATTAAAAGCTATCATTTCTAATTAAATGTGCCTTTTAAATTTATGGTTAGTGTTTTAAGGTAATGAATAGATCTTGTTATTCTGACTATAAAAATCCATTCATTAGTTTAAACTGCATCTTTATAATTACAATCGGAGAAGCTAATATATTTACTGTAGTTAATGCTTTTTTGTATTGACAAGAAGTCCCAAGTTTGAGTGATTGACAGCTTTAGAGCTCAGTCAAGATTAGTTGGTGTGTAGCAATCATAGTTCATTTTCAGCAGCCACTCTCATTCAATAAGCATTAAAGAGCCCATATTACGTTATTTTCTGATTTATGTTATAATGTTGTTTCCTCATCATAAACATATACATGAAATTATGTTTTGCTTCACTCACACATTTAACGAGAACTGTGTTTTTAAACTTCATACACCTTCAGTAGAATCATTTGGATGATTTCAGTCCTGGAATTTTCAATCTCTACTGAACTAAAGATAAAAGGCAGCTGTTAATGTCAGTACAGACTAATAATAAAGGATTACTCAAACTGTGTGAATGAAACAAAATACAACTCCAGGTATGTTTTTTTTAAGCTCTCACGAGTACATTTTCTGCATAATAAAAGACCTTAAATTGGAACTGCTTGATGGAAAACACAATTGGTAGACAAAATGGTTTCAAGAATTCTCAATTTGAATATGAAACAAGAAGCAATGGACTCACATTTGTAGGATAGTCTATACCAGGGGTGGGCAAACTACGGCCCGGGGGCCAAATGCGGCCCTTTAATCTTTTTAATCCGGCCCGGCAAACTTGAATAAATTATAAGAGTAAAAGTTGTAATGCTTTGTAATGATTTTCAATTGAAATTCAAGCACATGTTTTCTAAATATCCCAAGCTATTTTTTCTCTTATGAGGTGGATTACCAAACTCCATCCATCTGCTCCTGGTCCAGCCCCTCAGTCAAATTTTAGAACCCTTAGTGGCCCACGAATCAAAACGTTTGCCCACCCCTGGTCTATATTGAGAATATGAGTGAACAATTGCCTCCCCAGTTTACGTCTTAATCGTACCCTATTTAAAACTTAAACAAATGAAAATCCAAACCTAGAGATAAACCGATATTTGAACTTATTAGCGTATTAGCGCTTTAAATCTCCAGCATATTTTGATTTAGTCAACCTGATCCCTAAAAAAATACACACAAGGCTTTAAATTAACACTTTAATACAAAGAGATAACTGCAAAAAATTTTACTACACTGCTCTCTTATAGGTTTGCGCAAAAAAAAAAAAAAAAAGTTTAAAAAAGGGTAAAGTTTAAAGAAAATATATATATATATATATATATATATATATATATATATATATATATATATATATATATATATATATATATATATATATATATATATATATATATATGTAGTGGAAAATAATCAAAAATAATCCCAGAACTGTACAACACAGATTCTCAGTTTAACTAAAATATATGATTTAGATTAACAATAAAAAAATATTCCCACTCATGTACAATGCTGCAATCCAGACCTGCATAATCAAAATCATAATCAGGTCACTGATGTTTTAAGGATTTTTCTCAGTAGTTTTCCATAAAGCAGTAGCCATTCAGTATAATTTCCTTGACAATCTCAAATATGCTTCTGTTCTTTGGTACCACGCTAACAAAACAGGCTCTCAGTCTGAGGCTGTAACAGATGACGTTCTTCATGTAGGACCAGGGAACAGCTCTTATCTTTGTTTTCTATCCAAATATACTGGGCCCCTTAGTGTCAGCACATTGGCCTTTTCCACGACAGAATTCTCTGTGCTGTGTTCATGATCCGGGGCAACCCAAGTCGATAAGGACCGAGTGGATTTCCATTTAAGTCCTGTACGCTGGGCCAGTGGATAATGAAAAGATGTATGACTGCCAATCTGAATGTCAACCATCACGGTAAGTTTGGAAGGTGTCAGATCATATGGAGAGGAGAAATACTATGGTCATATTTGAACCAGGAGGAGAGTGAGGTAAACGGTCAAAGGTCAAAATGATACCAAGTTCATTTTCTTACAATATAGTTTCCAATTTAGAATGCATAGTAAGTTTTTGTAAGCACTGTAAGCACTTTGAAGATTAAAAAAAAGCTGTATGTTGTAAAAAATTTAAGCTTGATCATAAAAATTTAAAATTATATAGCACTTTTTGGAGACTCAAAACTAGGTTACAGTGCTACACCTTACTGTCCCTTTAGGGAAATTTGTCCTCTGCATTTGACCCATCCTCATGTGACGCCAGGGGACCCATCTCCAAATCTTGAGTTAAGCTTGGTCAGGACCTTAGCTGGAGGGTTTTGGGACTACAGGTTAGATCACTGTTTCCCAAAGATTGGGTCGCAAGAGATATTTTTTGGGTCACCGGATATGCGCCTGATATGCTGCTGCGCTCTCCTCCTGCACCCCGGACTGGAATCTTTTTGTAATTATTTTATTGACTATTTTGTTCCAATATTGCTGGTTCAATTGAATGTTGAAAAAAAAAAAGAAATGGGCTACATTTACTGTCCAAATAGGCAACTTATATAGCTGGTTTGATGACTGTTTTTCATTGTTTAAAACTTGAGTAATACTAATTGTTCAGAGAGACACGATCACGCAGTCAACAATACAATATCCTCATTAATGTTCAATAATGGTCAAATCCATCTTTATTTTGTGATTTACAAATAATGTCTATTGACTTGGGTCGCAAAGGATTTATAAAATATGGGTCCTCAGAAAAAAAGTTTGGGGTCAGATGATTTGTGCTCTTAAACAAGTCTCTCACACATAAAATTACAATCATAAGATACCTATAAATAGCCAACAGATTTTCAGTTGGTCACTGTCATCTTTTTTGTTAAAAAAAAAAACTAAATAGGACCAGGAGCACTCATATTGATCACAGGCTGTTGAAAAATGTGTTGTTTAAATCCATTTTGTAGTATTTCTTGAGTTTTCAGACAATCTGAAAACTTTTTTTTGCTAATCTGTGTTTTGAAATATTTCACCCACAGATATGCATTATAGAACACCCCCAGCATGATGTTACTGCAGAGTATCAATAGTACATGTTTTAGTTTGTTGGGGGACATCAGAGAGCCCAGAGTAAATCCTCCAAACATAGGAAGAACATGCAGACACCACAGAAAAAGGTGAGTGTGTTATTCCTACACTGTCATATGTCATGGTCAGGTTTTGCATAAGGCTATCTCGTCTAAAACCTTGTGGTCAGGGTGTGTCCCACAAGTGTTGCTGCTGTGCGTGCTCCTCTCTGCAGAATGTGACACAAGGGCCCACCATCAGCTGCTCACACTGAAACAGGCTCATAGGCATCACCATAACACCACCGCTGATGCTGTCAAAGAACTGTCATTTTAACACCGCACACACAAGTACAGGAAACAAACACACTCCCATGTCTGTTCAGTTCACTCAAGAGATTATCAGTAGGGCAAAGTTAATAAAACAATTAGATGGCAGTAGGTCAAGATAATGCACTTTAAAGTTTGATATATAGCTGAAGAAATGACAGATGATAAACAAAATATTGATGAATAAAACAAGAAAGTAAAACCAAACAAAACAAAAAAATGATAAACCAAATACTGAAACAAATTTATGCAATCATATAAGAGTAGCTTTAAACACAAAAACTATTTAAATCTACAATCTACAATACTGTTACAAAATACAGGCTGCAATAATTAAATAAATATGAGAATTAAACTCAAGAATAAACTCAAATCTTATCATATTGTCAAAAATAAGAAAAAAATCATGACAGGATGGGTAGTGACCTTGAATTCAGCTTTTTCAAAATATCTCAAAATATTCATCCAGTAGTACCATATGTTAGGGAAATTCGCTGGATCGGATATTGGCTCCCAAATATCGATTCAGTAGATATATTGGTTGGACTTACAAAATGATGTAATAAGGCTATTTATTAGGGGTGGGACGAGACACAATTTTCATGAGACGAGACACAACACGAGATTAGGTCCATGAGAATGAGACAAAATGAGATTCTGACATAATTTGCAATAAATAAGTAGTGCAATCCATTTCACAATTTATTTTATGTAATACTTTAGAGGTCATTGTACTACTGGTTTTTGGAACTACAGCTTCTCAAATTGCGTAACTCGTCAGCTCTTTCCACTTTTTTTTGTCCAAGCCAATGGGAAAATTGTGGGGAAAAAATGTCACGAGATTTTTTTTTTTCTCATGTGTGTACAGTCTTTTGGCAATTTTGTCTCGCAAGATCTTGTGGCCCAAGATCTTGTCCCATCTCTACTATTTACTGATCGTAGGCGGCCAAGAAAGTCTCATAATGATACTTGAAACCACAGTATCAAAATCTGTATTGGAACTGAAAAAGCTCAATCTGTGCACCACCAGCATCTGTCTGTATGTATGTGGCAAACAATAATCATGTATGGAGGTCTATAAATAAAAGATAATCATAAAAAATAATAATAATTCTGAGCTGTATTTGCATACAGCATTGCACAGAAAACCACAAGCTCAGACCAGCAGACAAACGTTGAAACCAGCAGATTGAAGCCATCCAAAAGTCAAGCACAGGTGACATGGACCTAGTGTATGTTTGCATAAATGTGGTCGAGGGAAAAACATGATCATTTGTGTTGCAAAACAGCCTCCAGGTCTTTATTATTTTGTGTGTAAAAGGATTTAAGAAGATGGATAATGGAAATGCTGTTGAATGTGGATCAGGGTCTCTTCTCCGTTTTTTTGATTTTTTATATTTAAAGGTGCACTTTGTAACTTTTCAGGTGTAGGGTCTGTTTGCCTGTCTCCATGGAGATATGACTTACTTAATCTTGCGTCTTTTCAATTGCAGGTTCAATTTTATTATTCAAAATGTTGCCTCAACACAGATCCGATCTGTAACATGACACCCCGATTGTCTTCATGGGCTGGGCATCATTAAGAAGTTGCCGATACATACCTCGATACACAGGCCATGATACGATACATATCTCAATACAGGGCACTTTTGATTCGATAACGATATATTTCAAAGCGATTTGATATGATTCAATAAAAAATAAAGGCTAAATCATGGTTGTGATAAAAGTCTTTGTTAAACCACTTCTTGTGCAAAGTTCATAATGAAACACGCCAATTTTAATCATCAAAACAGTGAATGTGTTGCATAAATGAGTTTCCCTCCTCTAAACAAGTGACAAAACTGTAGCTGTTATAAAATAATTGAGTAAAATATACCAAAAATACTCTTGGTGATATATCAATACAGCAGCCACCGATACTGACACTGTATCATCACATTATTTTTGCACACCCCTAATAAAGGTGGATAAGTTTAATGTCATACTGTGGAACATTTCAGGCAACACAATATGGTAAGGAGACAAGCAGGTGCCAGATCCTACACCAGAAAAGTTGCATAGACCATAGTGTGTTTCTTTTTATTGTCATGTTATATGTGCAAAATAAAAAAAAAATTAAAAAAAAGAAAGGTGCACAGAGGTTAAAAACACAGTGGAGCACTTCCTGTATTGCCACATGACATTACAAGGTGGAACAGAGTGTGGAAACAACATCATAACATCAGAAAATAGTGTAATATGGGCCCTTTAAAATCCCGTCATGCTCTCAAAGTGGTGTTATGCGACAGACTCCAGTTCCTCTCTCTGTAATTCATTAACACATATTCTCAGCAGGAGCGACTCCACACCACTGAATACCTGTGGACTGTGGAGCTATGAATACTCCTTACAGTCTCCTGCAGAATGTGGCACCAAAGCAGCACTCACCAGAACTCATCGCCTCTCACACCACCAGCCCCAGAGCTCGGACCTCACCCCGTCATCCAGTTCTCACGCTGTTATGAAGGAGCACTCCCCTTAACCCCTGTGCACATTTGACTCCTGTAAATCATAACACCGTGCCTTCACCGCCTACACGCTCACTGTCCTGTTTTATGACACATTTAATTTCACCATAAGCAGCTGTGAGTAAGATTACAGGTCGATTCTTGTTCACGTTGTGTAGTGTATATTAAACACAAGTGAGTAAAAAAGCCACTTCCTCAAGATAATCATTCAGACACATATGATTTCAAGTGAAGCCTTTAAGTAGCTTGTTCACACACAAATGAATACACCAGCATTTAGGAGTGGACAATATGCAGGGCTGGGCAATCAAATTAATATGAATGAAAATAAATAACTAAATTAATTTGATTCATTCAGGTTTTTAATAATCGACTTTTTGAAACAACTGCATTCACTTTTCTTACTTGCAAAGCTGGATAATTAGATACTTACAAATACAAATGTAACTGTAAGGCAGTTCTTTGTTGTTTTTTTGTTGTTTTTTTTCTTAAATAATAGGATACAATGATAAGAATGAAAAGCTCTTGAGATCACAATTTTGAGTTGATGCCAGTTCAGTTTTAGACTTTCTTTAAGGGGTAAGTTCAAGCCTGTTTTTTCTAAGAATTCACACTAACTAAAAGTGGAATTAAATGGTCTGTGTTTTGAGCACAGAGCTACTTTTAACAAATGTTGAATCATGATGTTATATCATCCAGCCCTACTATCTGGATGGACTTGTGTTGTTTCTTTCACTTTTGAGTAATCCTGCTCATCTTCTCTAACATGATTCATCATAAATGTGACCTCGCAGCATTAGGATTCATTTGCTCGACAGTAGGCAGGTACTTTTTTTATTTAACCAATCGCTGCTATTTGGTCGTGACATATATGATGCAGCAAATCCCGTAGGAAGAAGGGCAATAACGTCTTTCCCCTTGATAAAATTCACCAAATATTCTCTTTGTTTCCGGCTTTAAATCCTCGATCTCAGGAATCATTTCCAACACAGATTCTATGGCTTCATCTACATCCATCTCGACCGCTTTGTTTACTGTTGTGCTGTACCACAAAAGGGACCCAGACAGGTGCTTGAGTTTGACGTCATGGCTTCACAGTTCTTCACTGACTGGCTGATGTGCAGTCTACAACTTCCTGACCTAGTTGCTGGATAGAAATGAAATTGAGCAAAGGCACTAGGTGGTGCCAGGCTGGCTACATTTTCTCATCCACAGGCAATCAAAATCCTTTGTTCCACTAGCTGATGTCATGAGGTGGCCCCTGGTTTCAGAACAAAGCCTGGCCAGTGAATATAGTTTTCACCTATTGTTTTTAGTATTATTTAAACTGTTCCCTTCAGTGTGCGCCATGTGCAGACAAAAATCTATGTTAGAAAATTAGTACTGAACTACTTATACACATTTACCCCACATTATTCCAAGCGATGTAATAAAGAAGTATTTTAAGAAGCCAGTGACAGATTAAATATAGGACATATACAGTAGGAACAATATTGAGAAGTGACAACATGAACATTACTTAATATATTATAATAACGGACTATTTTTATTTGAGAGATAAAAAGTGAACTTTGTGCCTTGTGGGTGCTCCTATTTCTGCCATGAAAATAAATACAACACAGATCACCGTTTACTGACTAACAGTAAACCTTCAAATGGAGCAATCCTGAAACAATATCTCTGAGGTGCAGATTTCACAGATGAGGAGGACGGTTACCAAATGGTTTGAGATGATAAAAGGAAACAGTAACATAATATATCAGACGTTGCGATGACCAACTTCTTCTGAAACCCCCAACAGCTTTCAGACAGATGGGGAGCAGCACCAGAAGACCACGCCAGGGGACCCTTTAGCTAAAACAGAAAACTGATACAACTCCAGAGAAAAGTGCATTCAATTCACATTTTCAACCAAGTAACGATCCTCCTATCATAAGTACTTACAGATCAGCTTTTCAGTGGGCCTTATCGTTCAATATACTGGACATTTGGTGGAAGAATAATTTTTATCGTTGTACTTTTTCTTTGTAATTGTGGGATTCTTTTTTGTTATTTTTATTGTTCTACGTTGAGATTTGAGCTGTAGAGAGTTAAATAAATGACTATTATAGATACAAACTAAGTACTACAGTGTTTAATTCAGCTATTTATTTATTAAAGTCTGTGTTTTTAACCATATTTAAAGGTGTACTATGGAATTTTCTGGTTAGTGGTCCGTCACCTTTTTGTTTCTATGAATATGTCATTGCTTTGCTTCGAATGTTTCACAATATGATATTAAACAGATCTACCTCACATTTATTCAATTACAGCCGGTTTTATTGATTAAAAATACCTACATAAACATGCTTTCTGACTGTGAGTGGGGTTGCCTCTCCACAGTTCTGACCAGTAACTTGGCCCGGTTTGGTCTCCATGACAATAGAAAGGTTTAATGCCATACTGCGAAACATTTCAGACAAAAGAAAGAAATAATAAAAATCTACATAGAGAAACGCAGATGGCAGATCACAACATTTTAGAATAGTTTTTTTGGGAATAATTCTGCTTAAGGGTCTCAGTAGCATAAATTTATTTCAATATTATCACTTATCAGCAATATTTTCTTCAGCAATGTATAGCACTTCACAATTTCTTATCATCACAGGCTTACTTTGCAGTTACCAAAGTATAGGATATTGGTGTAGACTCAATGCAATACAACTTCATATAGTAGATCCCCCACTGTATAGCTCAGACAAGTGGGGTAACATGATATGGTACTCGTAGGGCCTACAGCAGACAGATGGTCAGCTATTCAAGAATGGAGATTCAAAGGAAAAGAGCGCACAGGTTCAAGGCAGGGCTGCACGACCACAAAAATCTAACAAAGAGAGACCGCTCAACACTCTACAAATAAATGAAACCAAAGGAGAAGTTATTTTGAATGGAAGAATTTGATTAGTTTCTATAGGAACAAGTCAAACAAAGGAAGAGCAGATTAACTGTCTCTTCTCCTTTTAGAGAAGTTTGCAGAACATTAGGAAAGGTCTTTGTGAGTGCCTGTTTGATTTATTCACAGCGAGCATCAGACAGGAGTGAGCCTCACCTAGTCTCCGAACAGCTGAAATCACAGGCCAGAGTGGAATAAAAACAAACGCTTCTCAAAACATAACCTGCCTGCAATATGCGAACCACCTAAAAGTTAAAGTAAAAGCCTGAATGCATCTCACAGGGTACAGCACAGTTAAAGAGACTATATTGCACTACTTTCAGATTTACATTAAGGTGTTTCCTTCATGCATGTTTGACACACAGATTCTGCATATTTAGGCTGAGTTCTTCTCTCAAAATGAAAACACTCTGTTTAACCCTGGAATTGCCCATTTCTACTTAAGGTAAAAAGGTATTGCTGTTAACTTAAAACCTACCACTACATGACATGACAAGGTGGAACAGAGCATTCTGAGCTTTGGAGATGTAGACAGACTAATAAGAAAGGATTACTCAAACACATGTGCATGAAAAAAACACAAATCCAGGTTTCTGAGAAGGTAACAACATCCTAACACAGCTATAAGTGTGATATTTTGCATAATATAGGACCTTTAAATTTTATGTTTAAAAATTCCAGTTCATGATTTTTGGAATAAACAAACTTATTTGTAAAACACAGTTTTGTAAAACACCTCTTTCTACCATCTTTTTTCTGAAATGTTGACAAAATAAACAATGATATATAGCCAAGTGGTGCCATTACAAAAGGTCGATGTTTGAGGATTATGACGTGAGAACCAAAAAACATACAAGGATGAAATCATTTTTGGAAGGTACTCAAAGAACAAGAACCATAAGGCTTCAATCATCATCAGAATATATTAACACTAGACCAGAAGCAGATGTTCTGATGTCTTGCCCAAGGACACATCAGCAGCACTGAACCACCAGCCTGTGGTTAGTGGGCAAAGGGCAACCTTCACCACCTGAGCAACTGCCATCCCATCAGATTAGTATCATGACTCACCAGATGGTCAGAGTTACATACAGTATAACACTCAGCTTAACACAACGATCCTTTATGTTGAATTAGAAGAACTCTCTTAACAGAGGAAGAACAAAGCATAGCTATTAGTTCAACATAAACTCTTATTTGTAGAGATGCTCCAATACAATACTGGTATCGAATACTGGGGGCAATAATGAAAAATTTGCTGGATCGAGTATCAGTTGAATGATATTAAGAAAATATCCTGGTTGGGCGAGGTACAGGCTGATTTTGGCTGATAATGTTTAACCTTTCATTCATACAAAGTAGTTCTGTAGTTATTTGAAGGTCACATATGACAATTGAATCTCTTGTGTAATAAGTTAACTGTGTTTTAAGGAAATACGTGCCATTTTCCATCTGTACATTAGTATCGGTTAATATCTGGTATCAGCAGATCATTAAAGTCAGAGTATCTATATCAGTATCAGAACTGAAAAAGCTTGATCAGTGCCTCCCTAGTTATTTGGGAATCTCAGCATCCTTTGTCCTCTTAAGAATGACCTCTATTCCTAAAGGCTACAAAAACACAGCAGAACAAGTCGAAGAGTTGAAATGATGAATAAACCCAAAAATGCATTAATATTCCTGAAAGCAGAGATGGACGGCCAACCACACGTGCACAGTTCAACACAAACACATTCTTGTGCTGGGCCTGGCCTTACATGGACAGCTGTGAATGTCCAGGCTGAACAGTAGCAGGTGAAACAGGTATTTAACATTTGGCTCACAGGGCTCACACACATACCACCATCAGCTGACAAAAGAGAGGTGCCTGACCCTGGCCCCCTGCGCCCCTGCCTCCTGACAGGCTGGGGGAGTGGTTTGTTACAACTAAACAAGCAGACAGCTAAGGAAGCACAACATTTAGTCTGAGGCTAAAATTGTAGCACTGATTTCATATTACAGTGTCCAAGAAGATTAGATCAAACATGTGGACGTTGCATGGTCTGCAATGTAAACAAAAGAACTGTGTAACTTTTACGCACAGGGTCCGTCACCTTCTTCATTGTTCTGCCTGGAATGTCCCACAGTATGGCATTAAACAGCTCTACCTTACATTTATTCAACTACAAGTAGTTGTAGAGCTCAAAAATACCCAGAGAAAAAGGCAATCTGACTCTGAGCGGAGTCGCCTCTCCACAGATCTTACATGTAACTTGATCTGGTTTGGTCTTGTGAAAATAGAAAGGTTTAATGCCATACTGTGAAACATTCCAACCAGCAAGTCCAAGCAATAACATCTCCACAGAGAAAAGTATCTGAAGGACCCTCCATCAGAAAAGTTACACAATGAACCTTTAGATCAGACATGTGGACACTGGATGGTCTCCAGTGTAAACAATAGGACATTCCCTGCTGTGTGATAGTTAAATGAATGATTAAATGATTAAAATTGATTATTTTTTAAAAATCCGATTTTCATATAATAAAGTAAAACCATAAGCAGCCTAAACAACGCGATTTTAACATTATTCACATAACAGCCACTGAATATCATTGAATAGCTTACACATTTACAAACGGGGAAATTCTTAGGATGTCTATATATCTTTTTTTTTTTTTTTTTTTTTTAAATCACATTTTATTTTTGTATTTTGATGTTTAATCAGAAAAACATACCTGCTCGCCTGTTGCCCTGTGGGTGACCCAGACCTTCCCACCCAAACACGGGGCTAGTTGGGAGTTCACATCCACTTCAGCCAAGAGTCTGTCCGGTCCTCCTCAAAATCCGACTAAACAATCACAAAAGTAAAATGAAAATCAAGTCCCTGAGGTGAGTTCTGGAGTCTGCAGGCGTGTCGCGGATCGTCCTCCAAATACACAAAGAATACGGCGTGTTGTTTTACCGAGACGAGCGCCCGGGACAGCGGACTGCTCCTCTGAATGAACCCGACAAGAAGCGAGTGTGCCGCGTATAGTTAGTCAAGTCAGACAGCGGAAGCACCGGAGGTATGGTGATGAGTCCTTCAAAATAAAATCGGAAGTGTATTTTACTTTCGTTTTATTTCTTTTAAATGGAGTAATTTCTAGCCTATATTTGATTAGGCATTAAAAAAAAAAAACTTAAATAAACACTTAAACACTATATTTAAGGCCATCGTATTACTCTTCTCTGTATGTTTGAATGTCTTTCTCTTTTTCTTTTTAATTTTATGATGATTTTTATGTTTTGGTTTGTTTGTATTGTGATTTTAACGTATTTCGCATCTGTAACTCACTTTGAATTACTTTGTGTACGAATTGTGCTATACAAATAAACTTGCCTTGCCTTGCCTATTAGACTACCGATATTTTACTTCTCCCAGTGTGAAAATGCTTGCACACATTTTAATAACAAAGCATAACACGCTTACACTATGTACACAGTGTATGATAGGAATGTTATGCAAACAGTTTTTGTAATATCAATAAGTTAGCAGTCTACCAAAAAGGTAAAGCATTTATGGAATAGCCTTACTTTAGATTAATTTTATATCACTTCATAGATTAACCTAGGACAAGTGTGTTAATTCTTAGATCGCATTTGTAGCTATGCCTATTTTTACTTCAGCATATGCCAGTATTAATAGCCTACTACTGTATAGCCTGTGTACTAAGTATTATACTCTAGTCTAGACCAAATCAGATCGCATTCAAGACTTTGTAGATTCTGGACTGTTTCTGCCCTCTGCTGGCCAACAAGGATAATTCACATTTATATTAAAAGTCTACAGGTGATCAATCTCAGAGGAAGAGGAAATAAGTTAATATTGGGAGGGACGGCGAGGACACTATGAGTTTACTCTAGGCTTGATCATTTTGTTTGTTTGAAGCGAAGACGTGGCTTTTTGAATGCAGCTACACGGTTGAGTAGGCTATCAACTCTGGTTACTGTTTGACCAGTGACTTGGCCTCACTTGATGTTATCAGACTATTGTTCTGAGTTGTTAAACACTTGAGGAACCAGTCTTTGCTCATAAGTCCCTCCCAATTCTTTCTAAAAAAAAAAAAAAAAATACAGGCATGGGCCCTGTTCCAAATAAATAAGCTTGTCTAATTTCGATTTCTGTTTTAATTCTAAATATCTGTCTGTCTGACTGGTGCATTTGACAGCTCAGAACTATGAAACAGCTGAGAGCGCTCGGAGGCGTGTCCACAGTCCACCCGCCTCTGTAGATCTACCTGCCTCACCTGTTGGGCGCACTAAAGGAGCGCAGACACCACAGACGAACTACTGAGACGGTGCTATGGGGTCCCCGGTGAGTGATTCCCCGGTGAGACCAGGATATTACCGTGTAGAAGTGCAGAAAACCACGTGGGATGTCCCGGAGAGATACACGCAGCTCCGCTCGGTTGGATCTGGCGCGTACGGGACTGTGTGGTAAGTAAGTGGCACATAATTGGCACAGGGCAGTTGACTGGCTTTACCCTTTCTGCAGACATGTCACCTTAATTGAATCCATACAAAACAGTAGGTTAAGAGTTAGGTGATCTTGTCAGGTCTTTATCTTTGTCTCTTTTAAAGATAATGATGCGCGTAAACCTGAGGCGGCGTAAACACGGCCCATAAAAGTAAAAAGCTTTGGGTATGGCTTGCTATAGCTGCAACACGCCCCTTCATTTTATGGTAGGCCCAAGGGTAAGTATAATGTTTGCCCTGCATCTGCATCTGATAGAAGGACAATAGCAACACATCAAGGCTTTGTAAGATTTGTGTCTGAAGACAAAAGGTCGTGCTGTTGGAGGAATTTATATGACAAAAGTCTAAAAGTAGCCTCAAAAAAGTGCAATTACATTTTGTGCTAGTATAGCCTATTACACACACAGCCATTACACTGTTAGTAATGCACAATATTAATAGAATGACTTAAACGACCTTTTCCAAAAGTTATCAGGTGGAGTTTTCTTTATATTATATTATATTACAGTGCCTCGGGCCTCTTATCACACTAGCCTTGCTCTTTGATATCCTACAATTGTCATTCAACATTTTCCTAGTCATACTTCTATCCTGACTCCAGTGAAAGTGATAAGTTACGGCTCAGTGACACAAAGTATTTTCTGTCAGATTGTAAAGTGCGCTGAGAGCCAGCCTTGGTGCCAGTTCTCTGAAGGGCCCAGTGATTACAGATAGAGCCTCCATTGTGGCCCCGGGCTCCTCAGCGTGTCCCTGCAGGTCTGAAGGAGAACACTGGAATCTGGGTCTGGAATCTGAGCAGCCAGGCCAAAGTCACACTGCACTGTGGAGAAACTGGGCGCATCATTGCATCCATTTTGGGGTCAAACACAAGTGGAATGGTACTGCCTTTAAAAGTGCAATATGTAACTTTTTAGTTGGGGGTATGTCACCAGCTTGGTTCTATGGATATGTCGTTGCTCTGCCTTGAATGTTCCACCGTATGACATGAAACAGCTCTACCTTACATTTATTCAGTTACATGTGGTTTTAATAGCTCAAAAATAGAAAAACAGGCATTCTGACTGTGAGCAGGGTTGCCTCTCCACAGATCTGACCTGTAACTTGGTCTGGTTTGGTTTCCAAGAAGATAGAACGGTTTAATACAATCACAAATCTGCAGATAAAGTCAAAATTAAAGTTAAAGGCGTGACTGTTATGCTTTGGAAGAGTTATGTTAATATATTTATAGAATTAATTTTGCACTCCTTTTATATAGAAACTTTGTTTTCTTCAGACAAATTGTAAAAAGCGAAATAGCTTATTTACCTGACATATTTGAGCGGTAGCACTTCCGCCTTCGTGACGTGTCTCTTATCATCTGTTGTTCTCAGGTGTAGGCAGTTTGATGGATCTAGATCTACCAGTGTTGTCACAATGCTAAAATTTCAAACTCAATTTCAGTACTAAGGAATAGACTCAATACTCATTACAGACACCGATACCATGATGATAATAAAAAACGTTTTTCTTTAAACAATAGAATGTGATTTTCAGCTATTTTAAATCTTAGTACTTTCTATGTATTTGCCATGTGATCTTAAATCTGTGAAATCCCTCAGTGGTCCAGGTAAGTTCCATAGTGGTCCATAGGCGTCTAGTAGGAATGTAACAGTAACCAAAATATCGTGATATTGTATCATCAAAGTTCTCACAATAATATCGTGGGCCATCACAATTTATTGAATTCCAGGTCTCTTTGCTTAAATTAAGAATTATGGTGCAGCATGGGCTAAAAAAAACTGTGGGAAATACATAGACCATGATCCTTTGCTCCATTTCAGCGTAAACTACAAGAAGAAATAACAGTTCTAAGCACTTTTAAGTTTTAGTTCTTTGGATTAAGTCTTGTCAAGGCATTTTAAGAGGAAAAAGTCACATATTATTAGTTTTGTTGACTTCCACAAAATGTCGCAATAAATATCTGTGTATCGTGAAAATATCGTACTGAGAGATTTCGACATCGTTACATCCCTAATCATGAGCCTCCCCACCATATCGTGAGCTTTCCCACAATATCGCAATAAATATCGTACCGTAAGGTTTGGACGGTGATGATATCGTGTCGTAAGACTTGGATATTGTTACACCCCGTAGCGTATACTAGTCTATGTGGTCTTATTCTTTTCCTGATATGGTTCACATTAGTATCGATTAGTATTTGATTTTCCATACTTTTGACAACCCTAGTTCAAACCATCTTCCTCTTTGGATTTTAATGTGTTTCTACTCCAGTTGATCTTATTTGTCTCCTCAGCTCCGCCATTGACCAGAAGACTAAAGAGAAGGTGGCCATCAAGAAGCTGTACAGACCCTTCCAGTCCCTGATTCACGCTAAAAGAGCTTACAGAGAACTGCGACTTCTACGCCATATACAGCACGACAATGTAAGCTCCTTCAGAAACAATGCAGTTTTTTAATTCAGATCTATTTCATATTTGTCATTCATTTGTCAGAATTTATGTGATGGTTTTTTTTTTTCTGACAAATTCTCAGAAGAGGGTTAGGGTTAGGGTTGTGAATAGCAGCAGAGCAGATGTAGAGATGAAATACCTGAGATTGGTGGCCGCTTTGTTCACATACACACCCAAATCTGATTCTTATCTAATTTCTGATTCATGATCATAAAGAAATAAGATGATGTTGCTGTTACTTGTCATTTTAATATTCTTATATCTCCAAAACTCTGATAACTTTGAGTGTGCATCTAACTGCAACCATTGATATACACTACCAGTCAAAAGTTATGTTTCTCATTTCTTATTTCCTTGATAATTTAGATTGTAGATTCTCTCTAAAGACATCAAAACTATAAATGACACATATGGAATGTAGTAAACAAAATGTAAAATTACTCAAAACTTGGTTTAGATTACAAAAAAAAATACTTTGCTTTGACCACTGCTTTGGAGACTTTTTTCAGATGACTTTATTAGAAAGATTATAAAGATATTTAAGATTATTTAAAGGACAGACAAACCTCAAAATCTGATGTGCATAGGGAGGGATCAGAGGGACCATGATCAGAAAGAAATAAGATGATTTTGCTGTTGCATGTCATTTTAACATTCCTATATCTTCAAAACTCAGATAATTTTGAGTGTACATGTCACTGCAACCACTGACATACACCACCAGTCAAAAGTAAAGTTTCCTATTTCTCTTTCTATTATTTAGATTGTAGATTCTCTCTAAAGACATCAAAACTATGAATACTATATGTCCAAAAAAATTTTTTTAAATACTCAAAACTTGCTTTAGATTACAAATAAATAAATAAATAAACGACACTCTTTGCTTTGACCACTGCTTTGGAGACTTTTTTCAGGCGACTGTATTATAAAGATTATTGAGAGAAGTCTAAGGGTTTTAGTTATTTTTAACTTTAGGCAAAAACTTTAACTTTTTTTTTTTATTCCTTCTTTCTTTCTTCCCTTCTTCCTTTCTTTATATATTTGATGTCATCCATACACAGTGTTGGGAAGGTTACTTTTAAAATGTATTCCCCTACAGATTACAGATTACACACACCAAAATGTAGAGTGAGTAACGTAATCTGAATACTTTGGATTACTTGATATTGTCATGCTTTTTAGTTTAGTTTTGGTTTTAGTCCTGGTTTAGTCCTAGTTTAGTCCTAGTTTAGTCCTGGTGTTAGTCCTGGTTTAGTCCTAGTTTAGTTTTAGTTTTAGTCCTGGTTTAGTCCTGGTTTAGTTTTAGTCCTGGTTTAGTCCTAGTTTAGTCCTTTAGTTTTAGTTTTAGTAGTTTAGTCCTTTTTAGTTTAGTCTATTAGTCTTTCTAGTTTTAGTCCTGTTTAGTCCTAGTTTAGTTTAGTCCTTTTAGTCTAGTTTAGTTTTAGTCCTGGTTTAGTCCTTTAGTTTAGTCCTGGTTTAGTCCTATTAGTTTAGTCCTAGTTTAGTCCTAGTTTAGTTTAGTCTAGTTTAGTCCTGGTTTAGTCCTAGTTTAGTCCTAGTTTAGTTTAGTCCTGGTTTAGTCCTAGTTTAGTTCTGGTTTAGTCTTTTAGTCTAGTTTAGTTTAGTCCTGTTTAGTCCTGGTTTAGTTTTAGTTTTAGTCCTGGTTTAGTCCTAGTTTAGTTCTGTTTTAGTCCTGGTTTAGTCCTAGTTTAGATTTGGTATTAGTCCTGGTTTAGTCCCAGTTTAGTCCCAGTTTACTTCTGGTTTTAGTCCTGGTTTAGTCCTAGTTTAGTCCTAGTTTAGTTTTGGTTTAGTCCTAATTTAGTCCTAGTTTAGTTCTGGTTTTAGTCCTGTTTAGTCCTAGTTTAGTTCTGGTTTTAGTCCTGGTTTAATTCTAGTTTAGTCCTAGTTTAGTTCTGGTTTTAGTCCTGGTTTAGTTGTAGTTTAGTCCTGGTTTTAGTCCTGGTTTAGCCCAAAATGTGAAAACTGAAAATTACCGCCCTGTAATCCATTTATTTCAACAAAGTAACTGTAATCCAGTTACCACTCACTGAAACAGTAAATTTAACCGAATACAGTTGCTCATAATTTGTACTCTGATTACATAACTGCGGTACATGTAATCTGTTACTCCCCAACACTGTCCATACATATATAAAACAGAAAGTAGTAAACATAAAGAAAACAGCACTGAATGAGGTGTGTCCAAACTTTAGACTGTTAGTGTATAATAATAAAATAAAATAAAATAAAACTATCATTCTCCACAGTAAGTCAAATTACTAACCCAGCAATAATAGGTCTATTGACTATTTATTAGTTTTTTTATGCATTGTAATTGAGAAGTGAGGTCCCTACAATATAGGCACATTTTTGTTACTATAGCAAGGGTTTAAAGATTAATATAAAGGACCAGATTCAACATTTGTGAATATACTTTTTTTATAAATCTCTTTTGTGAATACTATGTAATAAATAGGGAATACTTGCTGTTGCCATCCTCGCATTATATAACCTGAAAAGTACCTATTGTAAAGGTCTGCAGTTAAAGGTTGCTCTGTGCTTTTGCTGTGGAACCATCATGCTTCAGTGTTTTACCTGTAAACAGCCAGTCCCCAGCTCAAGTGGCCAAATAATAATGTCTCTAAAATAAGTATAGAGAGGCTCTGCTTGACTATAATTCTAAAGGGCTAGTTCTAGGTTCTTAAGGGAGATCTAGACGCTATAGTTAAGGGTGAAGGAGATTTATGAGTTCCGTGGTAGAATTTGCAACTATTCTGTCAAAATGCAGATGTTTTGAAGTGGTCTGTGGCTAATATCCTTGTAATTACCGAGTCTGTTTACATGAAACAAAAACTGGTACAAAGTTAAAAGTGGTAATATTAGTATGTGTTTGTATACAAATTTAAATAGGGTTGTCAGAAATCACAAAACCCAGATACTTATCAATACTCATTTGCACAGGTATCAATACGGGGCAAAGATAATTTATGAAACCAAAGTGAGTCTTTCCTGAATAATTTTAGAAAGGTCTTGTTCTATATCAGATTTTGTATGAAATTTATTTTTTTGTATGAAAAGCACTCCATAAATAAGTTTGATTGATTGAAACATTCTATAGATGATTTTGAATAAACATTATGGTAGTGAAATTGGCATAGAGCATTAGGTGTTTTTTCTTATCAAAATTTAGTCTGAAATTATAGTATTAATTTATAACAAAGATTGCTTGAAGACATTACATTAATATAGTTGTTGTTTGTTTGTTTGTTTGTTTGTTTGTTTGTTTTTTCACCAAATGTACTTCTCCCTAGGTGCATTATGTAACTTTCCTGGTGGAGGGTCCATCAAATGCTTTTCTCCACAGAGATGTTATTGCCTTGTATGGTATAAAACCTTTCTATCTTTATATAGATACCAAACCAGACCAAGTTACAGGTCGGATCTGTGGATGCATGCATCTGCAGAATGCATGTTTTCTAGGACTTTTTGAGCTATAAAATGTAAATGTAATGTAAAATGTAATGAATAAATGTAAGATAGAACTGTCATATTGTGGAACTTTCCAGGCAGAGTAATGACATATCCACAGAAATAGGCAGGTGATGGACCTCCATGCCAAAAAATTACAGTGTGCACCTTTAATCTAAGAAAACTTATTTTAGAACACAAACCAAACATATGAAGGGGTTTGGACTGGGGGGTGGAGGCTAAAGGGTACTGGTTACCTATGGCCCAGTGCAGGCAGGGGCCCCTCACAAAGTCTACAATATACACTACAAGTTGATTCTTATCCAAGGCCCAAGAGTTGGTGCTACCTGAACATATGGCAACAGCCTGTAAAAAAAGTTAAATTATGCTTATGTCTGACAAATATGTATTCCAATGTATGTCTCTGATTAAAATAATAGGAGAAATTTTAAGATTCCCAAGCTTCTGATGAAGTAGCTACATAAATCATATGTATCATAAATCATACTTTTATTTAATACCTTAAAGGTCCTATATTCGATAAAATTGACTCTTGTGAGCTTTAAGCCATGTATAATGCTGCAACCTTACATCAAAAATGTACCTGGAGTTATGTTTGCTTTCATTCACGCATGTTCGAGTAATCCTTTAGTCCGTCTACATCTCCAAAGCTCAGAATGCTCTGTTCCACCTTGTGATGTCATGAAGCATTAGTTTATGCAAGCTAACAGCTCCTTTTACCTTTAGTTCAGTGCCTAAATATGCAGGGTTTGTATGTTAAAAATGTGTGAATGCAACAAAACACAACTCCAGGTATGTTTGTGATGAGGAAACAACATTATAACATACATAGATCAGAAAACAGTGCAATAGAGGCCCTTTAAATAGGAGTTTCCAACATTCCTTTGGATGTTTTCCAGTTGCATTCATGTGGATTGAGCTCATATGAATTCCAGGAAAGCTCTGATCTAAGAATGCTTGTTGTTTTTTTGACAGTGATTAATTAATTGCACTATAATTATCATCATTGCGTGTTTTGTTTGAAGGTGATCTCTCTGTTGAATGTCTTCACCCCAGCCTCTACCTTGGATACATTCCAGACTTTGTGAGTACATTCTTACCTGATACACCTCCATACGTGTGGGTGCTTGTGTGGAGGAGTGAGATTGTTAGCGTGTTTCTTCTTGTTTGTTTGGAGTTTTTCTTCTTCTTTTAAAGGTGCACTGTGTAACTTTTCTGGTAGAGGGTCCGTCAAATGCTTTTCTTCAATGAGATGTTATTGCTTTGTCTGGAATGTTTTACAGTATGGCATTAAAAACTTTGTCTCCATGGAAACCAAAACAGACTAAGTCACAGTGAGAATGCCTGTTTTTCTAGGTATTTTTGAGAAACAAAACCACCTGTAATTGAATAAATGAAAGATAGAGCTGTTTAATATCATACTGTGGAACATTCCAGGCAGAGTAGTTACATATCCATAGAAACAAGCAAAATGTTACACAGTGCACCTTTAAGGGACAAACAGTGAGTGTGTGTATATAGTCCATATGTGCTGTTCACAGTTACATGGTGATGCCATTCGTGGCACAGGACCTGGGGCACATCATGAAGAGGAAGAGGCTGTCAGAGCGCATCATCACATACCTCTTCTACCAGCTCCTCCGAGGACTCAAGGTGGGAAAGCTGTCTCAATGTTTCCAAACAGGCCTATCACAATAAATACGATATTGGCTTATTGTTCAGTATATGAAAGCTGGAACAATATTTTTGGGGGGGGTCAGTATTTATCGTGTGTAAATTTTTTTCGCAGTGCTGGAATTTTTTTTTTCCTTCTTTTTTGACTGTATGATAAGAGTTATGCTGTCTCAGTGAAAAAAGCATGTCTTCATTGAGAAAGCCCGGGCATATTACAACTCATAACTGAGAGCAGCGCCAGAGTTAGCAATTTGGGGGCCCTAGGCAAACCTGAGTTTGGGGCCCTCACTCTGATGCACTGGTTTGTTGTTGTTGTTGTTGTTATTTCATGAGACATGCATATCTTTATTTGAATTAGGGTGGATTGGAAACTTGTGTTATTAGCCACATAGCCTATTAGATAACCAGAGCTGAAAGTAGTTTTATTTTTTTGCTAGTACAATTACATTTATGTTTACATCAATTATATATGATTATGATTATGATTGTGATTATGTAAAATCAGGGTCAAGCTGACTCTTCCATTCTAACGTGAAAGGGGGGGAAATCTTTGACAGTTAAAATAGATTTGACAATCTGATACTATTTTGATGGTGTTTTCTTGTTTAAAAGTAAACTGCTCTCATTTAATGTCATATTGAGAGAAAATCAAATTGCTCTGAGGCTTTGGCCATTAGTGGCACTGAGGGCAATCAGTTGGGGGGCCCCTCCAGGTTTGGGGGCCCTAGGCAACCACCTACTGTTGCCTAATGATAGCACCGCCTCTGACTGACAAGTGAGATGATACACTGCAAATTTTACATTAAAATCTATTTCATATTTGTGATTAATCTGACAGAATTTAGTTATGTTATGTTTTTCACTTTTTGGGTTTTAGTTTTTTCTTAGATCACATTCTCAGAGGTGATATGGAAGCAGCAGAGCAGATGTAGAGTGTTATGAATATAAAGACAGTTGACAGTGGCTTTGTTTGCTTGCACACCAAAATATGTTTATTATCTGATTTCTGGACATTTAAGATTATTTAAATGACAAACAAACCACAAAATCTGATGTCAGCAATAAGAAGGCCCATGTTCAGAGAGTTTTGCTGTTTATATGTTATTTTAAAAGTCTTACAACTCATAAAGTCTGAGAATAATCTGATATTGAGTGTGCATGTAGCCACAGCCAGTTTGGTCTGCACCTGGGGCTGGTAACAACATTAGTAGCAATATCAGGGACAGTTGATATGGGAATCTTTGTAATAATAGCAGTAACAGTGGAGAAATGCATGTAATATCACGCCTTTTGTTAGTCATAACTATTAGTGATTGATCTGTGTGCCTGTATTTACCAAGTATCTCTGTCTGTTCCTGCAGTACATTCACTCAGCAGGCATCATTCATCGGGTCAGTATGAAATATGCACCATCTGCTCTGGGGTCATATATGTATACTCACACATACATGCTATTATGTGGTAGGATCTCAAACCTGGAAACCTCGCCGTGAATGAAAACTGTGAACTCAAGGTAAAGCAGAACACTGTTATTTTAAGACATCTTTTGAAATGACTTTTTTGATTGGCTGTCCCATAAGTATAAGTATAGCAAAAATGAGTTGCCTTGACTGGCCAGGAAAAAAACTAGCTTTTAATACTGTTGTGTATGCCCCAAAACAGATCCAGGATTGTGTATGTTGTTTCATATGGATGAATAATCCTTTGTATAACTGTCACTACGAAGCAGTGAGAGTGATTTTTTTTTTAGTTATGCTGGAAATAATTGCACAGGCCTCCAGAAAGCCTCGTTTCTGGGTAATTTATGACAGTAAATTTCTAATATCATCTCATCAAACTCTTGCTCAGAGTCCAGTGAGGTTAATTTTGTCTGACCAAAGTTTAGTTAGTTTCCATACCTGACAGTTTCAATTGCACGCTTTCAGTTTTCCTTAGAGCGGTCACATGATGCAATTGTGTCTATCTTGTCAGCTGATTTACACAGGTGTTTTCCTACTGACACAGGAAGGACAATGGTGCCATCTGCCATCCAGCTTCTTCAGGACAGTATCTCAACAAAATATCTGAAATACAATAAACATAAACTGAATCGTCTTGAATTTGGCGCCCTCGTCTTTTCGAGCAGCATGTACCCAGTGCGCTCGGAATGGTCTGTCAGAAATAGGAAATGATAAATCTGAGGTATAGTTGTAATTTTTAATTAGCCAAATATAACGAAATGCTACAATGACATGTAGATGAAGAAAACTGGGACATTTTCTTATTTTTCCTAGATTTTGTCAGACTTACTACCGTGAACAGAGCCCGCCAAAAGTTGTTATCAGTGGCGGAGTTAGCAATTTGAGGGCCCTAGGCAAACTTTAGTTTGGGGCCCTCATTATCTTGCACTTTTCAAAAAATATATATATTTATTGTCTGTTTTTCCCCGTTGTTCTTGAGACTTGCACATCTCTATTTATTTGAATAATGGTGGACTGGAAACTTGTCATACTGGTTCAGTCGCCTACTAGATAACCAGAACTGAGAGTAGTTTTATTTTTTGCTGGTACAATAACATTTTTGTTTACATGCATTACATAGGATTATTATTATTTTTCTTATGATTATTGTTTAAAAGTAAACGAATTTAATGTCTTATTGAGCAAAAATCAAATTGCTTTGAGGCCATTAGTGGGTGGCACTGAGGGCAATTGGCTGGCAGCTGCCTACTTTTGCCTAATGGTAACGCCGCCTCTGGTTGTCATCGCATGTTTCCAAACGCCTTCTTAGTATGTGACATAAGCGTGAATATAGCCAATGCTGGTAGATAGAGGCATGAACATCCAATAAAAGTTGTGACTGAGTGCTGGATCCAAAGACAAAAATTTGTGCAAAAGAAAAAACAGATCCGCACTGCATTTCTTTGGAGCTCCCTTTGGAGATTTTTTTTTAAAAATCTTTTTTAATGACATGTAATGAATGTGGTGTAATTAAAATAATAAAATTAAAAATTAAATAATACTGGGAGCTCCAAAGAACTGTGGTGCAAATAGTTTTTTATTTTGCATAAATTAGTTGACCAGACATCACAATAATATCACATGACCATTCTGAAGACTGTTGTGAGTGAGTATGAAACTCAACTGAACTTTGGTCTGAATAATAATCTACTATAATAAATTTGCCCAGATGTTAATAATAATAATAATAATAATAATAATAATAATAATAATAATAATATATCAGACTTATATTGCACTTTTCTGGACACTCAAAGCCACTGTGTTAGGTGGATTGAGTTAATTAAATTCTGATATGTTCAGATCCTGGACTTTGGCTTGGCTCGACAGACAGAAACAGAGATGACCGGGTATGTGGTGACGCGCTGGTACAGAGCTCCAGAGGTCATTTTCAACTGGATGCACTACACTCAGACAGGTACACAAAGCAGAGGGCAGAGGTGTAGCACTGATGGTTGTTCAAGTATGAATGAATGAATGTTTATTTGGACAGTAACACATAAACCATACACAGAAAAACATAAATGCATATGTGTAATGCAAAAACTAAATAAATCTTTTGCGTAACAAGCAAACAAAAGCTGTTGTCACACATAGATTGCTTTATGTCGGAAAGGGAGTATGAGGAATATAAAAACTTTCTTAACCCCACACCTTTATCTACTGTCACAAATTAATGAAGTGGAAAAAAATGGATGGATGGACAAATTAATGAATGAACATTTAAGGGCGAAGTATAGTTCTGCGTTGACGCAACGTGCACTGTCGCTGTTGCCTTGTTGCCGTCGTTTTTGATTTATGGATCTGCATTGAGGTCTATGCGCCGCAAAATAATTCACCGCCAAAATGCTAGGGGGCTAGGATATATGTCCATTCATATATACCGTCTATACTATGACCTGCAGATTTATAATGTCTGAAAAGTTTAACATGAACCATCTCCAGCGCAATAGAAGCACAGAACACACTCACCATTAGCAGAACACCCCTCTGTCATATTCATGTCATGTCACATATATTCCACTTAGTCATGTCCTTTTTAAGTTCGACAAAAGCTGAACCTCATCAGCGCACACAGCAAGGTGTTTTTTGAGTGCTTAGTTTATGCAAATTAGCCATGCAGTTTTAATAAAATTTTATTTCTGTAAAATGTAAACAAATATGGGCAAAGCTGCATTAAACACATTATTACTCAATGTATACTGAAAGAAAGGAAAGCAGAGTACAGGAAATGTATGTAGAGCGGTAGCAGAGAGGACCAGTCACAGCCCTTATTGTTTGCATTGCTTCCCTTGCTGTTTGTGTCGTTTTGACATGTAGTTAGAAAATTTCGGAGGTGCACGTTGGTCGATGCAGACGCTCTGCGTAGAGGGTTCACGTCGACGCAGACTCTCTGCATTGTGACGCAGACAATTTGACGCTGGATCGTAAATTGGCCTTTAGACTCCTTATTTCCTTCTAAATGCATCATAAACTATAACTGTACAGTATACACATTTCAATACATTTTTGTCATTTGGTTCTTCCACTATTCTTCCACTAACATTATCCTGTCCAATACTTTTTTAAAATGCTCTTTTGAACTCATGCATATGTGGACAATGTTTTTGTTCTACTTTCACATTGTTCCATAACTAATCATAATAATTAATAATTGAAGTAGCAGTGTATATTAGGAGTAGCTGTAGTAAATGTGATGGTTTTGCTAAATATGAATGTAACTGTAACTGTGATGTTTCTTCTCCAGTGGACGTGTGGTCGGCTGCCTGCATCCTGGCTGAGATGATCACTGGACAAGTTCTCTTCCCAGGACACGACAGTATCCTCACAAAGCAATCCAAAGTTTATTAATAATTTAAAGGTTCACTGTGTAACTTTTGTGTTGGAGGCTCTGCTATCTGCTTGTCTCCATGGAGATGTTATCGCTTTGCCTGCAATGATCTACAATAAGATATTAAACTTATCTAACTCCATAGAAACAAGTTGTTGTCACCATTATCATGTTACAGGTCAGATCTGTGGACTGGTGACTTCACTCACAAGAATGCAACGTATTTAGCTATTTAAATATATCTAATTGAATAAATGCATGATAGATAAGTTTCAGGTCACACTGCGTAACATAAAGCAATTACATCTCCATGGAGACAAGCAGTTGACAAGCTGACCCCACACCCTAAAGTTGCATAATAGACCTTTAATATATGAAGGAGCATGAAGGAACAGAGTGGAGTTTTGTCTTTGACCAGTTTGTTGAGGCATTGACCAGCTGAAGAAGATCATGAGGTTAACAGGAACTCCTGACAGCACCTTGGTCCAGAAGATGCAGAGCAAAGATGTAAGAACTTTTGTGTAGCTATTGAACACTTCATAATCCATGGACATTTTTACAGGGGCTAACAGAGACATCAAAATAAATCATTTAAATTTACAGTTTAGTGTATGTGAAGAGAAACAGCTAACAAAATATGTCAATATAATAGTAATATTTTACAATGGTACAGTAGTGGAGGTGCGGAAGTGAGGAAAATAATGACAATAATATAAGACAACACTATCGGTTTGTTGCAAGAGCCAAGCACACAGAAATAAAGAATGATTTTAAAATAAAGAAATATACCTATGTTCAAATGATTATTTAGCTAATTAAGATGCTTTACAGTGTGCATTATTCATTCACTTCACACTTGGTGGTGGTAAATTACCATTGTAGCCACAGCTGCCCTGGGGAAGCGCAGCGGCCATTCTGTGCCAATCAGCTCCTCTGACCACCAACACTCACGCTCACATCACTTTCATTCTAGGCAATGTGGATGAAATGCCTTTCCTAAGAACACAATGTAGTTTTTTTACTACTGGCGCCCCCCTGTGGTGCTTGGTTTTCCTGTGGTCTCCATCCAAGTACTATCCAGGTCCAGCCTTGCTTATCTTATGGGATCTGATGAGACCAAACTTTGTCAAGCCAGTATGGACACACATAATAACTCTTATAAAACATAGGCTACCAGTTTAGGATGAGGCCAAAACATTTATTAAACCAATCTAAACTTTAATTTTATTGGAAAAGCACTTTGGGCATTTTGAGTTTTATAAAAGTCTCTATAAATAAAGATTGATTGACTGATTATTTATAGTAAGCAAACACCAGAGAAGGTCAAGTCACATTCTCATTTATAATATAGTATAGTATGTATGTACACTGTAGTGCAACTTCATTTGGAAGCAAACTATTATAATCATGGTATTTCTTCAATAAATAATGTTCAGCGTCCTCTTTAGCATGGACACAGTACACACCTGTACACAAAGTTTAACCTCAGAATATAATAAATGTCATTTGTAATAATTCTGAGATAATGTTTGGTATATGACACAGGCACAGACGTACGTACAGGGCCTGCCTCCACAGAAGAAGAGGAAGTTCAGAGAGGTCTTCCCTGATATGGACAAACATGGTAGGACCTTTGTGCCTGATTTGGCCTCTTCTCTTCATTCCTTGATTCAGTGGCTGTGTTTCCATACACTTCAAAAATCTGACCATTATCTGATTTCTGGAAACATTTTCAGATTATTAACATTTTTTGTGTATGAGTTATCAGATTTGTATGTGTTAGCTCTCATTTGTTCAGGTTTTGACAAGGAAATTATGCAAAAAGGGCAAACTAATGTGGAAATTACAAAAAATGAGTTAGTATGTTAAAGATTGAAAGAAGTTAAATCATTGTAATGTGTCTTCCAAATCAAAAATAACTAATAAAGCATAATATACAACAAAAATAAGCAAATGAAAACTGAAATATAAATTCACTTGTTTCTGTTGAACAAAATTCACCATAAATCTCTATCAAAATTATTACATCTGAAGCCTTATAAGACCTCAAAATATGTTCGAAATATTTAACTTTTTACACTTTAAGTACATTTTTAAACGGATACTTTAATACTTTGATGGTACATTGTGTAACTTTTCTGATGGAGGGTCCATGATCTGCATGTTTCTATTGATATGTCATTTCTCTGCCTGTTCCACAATATGACATTAAATAGCTCCACCTTACATTTACTCAATTAGCATTTTGCCCACTGATCTGAAGGTTGGTGGTTCGAATCCAGCTCTCGACATAAACATCACAGGTTGAGCGGTCAGATCCACTGACCCACAGGTTGGCTGGTGTCATTCCAGCTCCCACAGATGAATGCTGCCGTTGTGTCCTTGGGCAAGACACTTAACCCACCTTGCCCACAGTGTCTGCGTACACTGGTGTATGAATGTGTGTGTGAATGGGTGAATGGTTCCTTGTTGTAAAGCGCTTTGAGTGCCTTGAAGGTGGAAAAGCGCTATAGAAAAATGTGACCATTTACCATTTACCAATTACAGGAAGTTTTACTTTCAAAAATACCTAGAAAAACAGGCATTCTGACTGTGAGCAGGGTTGTCTTTAAACAGATCTGACCTGTAACTTGGCCTGGTTTGGTTTCCATGGACATAGAAAGGTTTAATGCCATGCTATGAAACATTCCAGACAAAGCAATAACAGGACGACGGACTCCCCCCCCCCAAAAAAAAGTTACATATTGCACTTTTAATACTGCATTTACATTAACTCCATAAGTCCTCACTGTTGTTGTGTATGTAGCGGTGGAGTTGCTGGAGGGCATGCTGCTGCTGGACCCAGAGCGGCGTCTGACTGCAGCACAGGGCCTGTCTCAGCCCTTCGTCTCAGAGTATCACGACCCTGAGTCTGAGCCCGACTCTGAGCCCTACGATGACTCCTTTGAGAGCCTGGAGCTGGCAGTGGGGGAGTGGAAGAGTAAGTAACAATATGTAATTGTACACACAACAGGAGGGATAAATACTATTTTAGAAGGCAAGTCTAGCTGTGCCAACAACTGATCAGTCAAAGTGAATATTATTCAGTTGCATTTGATATTCAGTTCATTTCAGTTATTATGAATATACTACGTATTGTGTGTAAAACATGCCTTTAAATGTTAGTAGCCATAAATTATCAGACAAATATGCAAAGACTATATATATAATAAGTATATAGATTTTTCCAAATCTTCAAAACAATGTCCAACTCTTGATATTATTCTATATTGCTTCATTATAGCAAAGCAGACAGGGTATGTCAAATATACTGCAGTAATGGTAATGGTGCTTTGTCTGAATAAATTATGTGCTTTGTTTTTATATTTTGTTATTCAGGTCTTATTCACATGGAGATCATGACCTTTGACCCTGACGATCCAAGAAGGACAGCAATGTAGATGACCGACTTAGTTTTTTTTTTTTTTTTTTTTTTTTTTTTAATTGAAGTTATTGAATTGATTTCAAGTGCAGTTATTAAAAAGACAGACACGGTTGTGGTAAAGCTTTAAAAATTAAAATGTGGTGGGTTTGTGTTTTAGCGCAGGTGTGTACAGTATAATAAATGTTGAGATCTCGCAAACCCCATTTTAAACCTGTAAAGCACGCCTCCAAGAGGGACATGCTGCTAACTATTTCACTGTAAACTAAATAAACAACACAAAATGAAATGAAATGTGTTTATTTACAAGTTGTTACATACTGTTGAGATGTGTGCCAAATGAAACCTTGGTGAATTCACTATTTTAATATACCGTAAGTCTTTAACAATATTAAGAGTTGTGTCCAATGTTACAATAAGATACACATGTGCAAGCACACTACAGACTGAAGTTTTTTCAAATAATAATCGATCTGTGACTTAGATGAACACCTTTAGGCTCTGAAGTTAGAGTAGTTTGACTCATTTCCACCAGAGGGCAGTATATCCCAATGCATTTCAGGGCCTCCCTGACATTTTTCTGTAGTGCAAGGTTAACAAGAAAAGTACTTTACAGCTGGTGTCATGAACATTCCCTGGGGGTGTGAAGCTAACTAAAAGCACTACTCTGTCTGGAGACTTAAACTGAGCTTTGTTTTAATGCAATCTGATCTGAAAGACCTGCCTTGGTTGAAGCTACAGCAGGCAGTGGTGGAATGTAACAAAGTTAATGTAATAATGTAGTAATGTTTGAAATTTGCTGAAAAGGCTGAGTGGTTTATTATTAACATGTTTGTAATTTGTGCAAAGAAAAATATATGAATAAAAACAGATAAAAATTATATAAATATAAATTAATCCAATTGTTTCTCTTGAACAAAATTCACTATAAATAAATCACTACATTTGAAGTCTTACAAGACATTTTTCAATAGGTTCTTTAGTACGTTTACTTTTAAGTAGATTTTTTCATGTGATAGCCTACTTTTATATTTACTTGAGTGATGTTTTATCTCTGGTATTTGTACTTCTACGTAAGTAACAAAATTAGAGTACTTCTTGTGCCACTGAAGACAAGTGAAATGATTAGTTCACTCAAAGGCTTAAGGCTCTCACATGAAATTAACCAAACATTTTCAGTTTGTCACTCTCACCTTTTTTGTTGAAAATCAAACACCTAAGATCAGACCAATAACACTCGTACTGATCACAGCCACCTGAAAATGAGTTGTTTAAATCACTTTTTTAACAGTGTTTGCTAATTTGTGCACTGTGTCACTATGTTCACTCCTACATATCACTATTAAAGATACACATAGAATGATCCCAGCACGATTCCTTTCCAACATAATCCTTTCAAATATAACAGCATTATCTAATGTGTGGATAGGGACATACTCTTGGATCATTACTGACTTCTATTAGTCTTGTCTGGGCAGGTTGTAGACCACAGAGTTTTAGGGGCAGGATCTGTTTTTACTGAACTACATATCTATAAAAGTGCAACCATCTCTATTACATATGAAGAAGAAGAAGAAGAAGAAGAAGAAGAAGAAGAAGAAGAAGAAGAAGAAGAACCCCACTCACAGTCAGAATGCCTGTTTTTCTATGTATTTTTGGGCTATAAAAGAGCACCTTAAAAACCTCCGCCCAAGAGACTTCTTCTGTTCCTTATGCTTTTTTTTTTAATTCTGTGCATGAAAACACACTATACCGTCAACCCAATAATAAACTGCTATTTCACCTGTTCACACCTTAACACTACAAGCCTTCAGAATTCCCAAATGAAAGATATGCTCACTGACAGCCTTCTTAGGTGTCTCAGTGGATTTAAATATCACACAGGAGATAAACCCAAATGTACACAGCCCAGAGCTCTTGCAAACTTTTGATTTTTGTTGATTTAAAGCGTTCTCATGACAGACATCCTGCCCCAGGCCTGAAATACAGTTCTCTTTTGCTGACTTCAGACAAAATTAGATGAATGGTGACAAAGCAGGGCTACTGTCAAACATCATAATGGTCTTACATAGCTCTTTATACACTGTCAGGGGTCACGTGGCTCAAAAGTAGGTGAGGTTCACTCATAAATTATACTTAAATGTCCTATATTACATAAAATTCACTCTTGTGTGCTTTAAGTTGTGCTAGAATGTTGTTACTTCATCAAAAACATATCTGGAGTTATGTTTTGTTTCATTCATACATGGTTGAGTAACCCTCCATAATTAGTCTTTCTACAGCTCCAAAGCTCAAAATGTTTTGTTCCTCCCCATGGTGTCATTTAGTACTAGTTTTCAAGTTAAGGGCTACCTTTGACCTTTAGTTTAGTAGAGAGTTGCAATTCTTGGATTAGAATTATTCAAATGATTCTAGCAAAGCTGCACGGAGTTTAAAAACACTGTGGAGCACTGTATTACCACATGACATCATAAGGTGGAACAGAGTGTTTTCTGTTTAAGAGAAAAAATCAGCCTAAATACGCAGGGTTTGTGCGCTAAACAAGTGTGACTGAAACAAAACATAACTAACACATGCATTCACTGAAGCAACAATGTATGTGTGTAACTGCTTTAAAATTGTGTGTATTAGTAAACAATACGTATATAAGTATATAAACTGTACCCATATAACAATAAAACATGAGACAGAGAATTAATTGAAGATTATGAGTCAGATTTATTTGCGGTGCAGATGGTACATACACTTGGATAAATCTGGAGTTCCAGTCAGCCTGATGGTGTGGAAAAAGTGAACGTGGAACATACAGACATAAGACAGTTTTTGTAAACTTGGGTAAAAATCGCTTCAGAGGACAGTGGTGCATGTTGCTGAAGAGGTGCAGGAAAGGGAACAGTTATGCCTATGAGGGTCATTGTTATGATTTTTTTGTTTGTCATAGGAATATCTGCAGTCCTTTTCCTACAGCTCTGTGTGAAGACTTCTCTGTCAGGACACAAACACTCTGGTCTGTGCGACACCAAATCCAACAACATCTAGACATCTAGGCTGACTGATACAAGAGAGAACTGACTCGTGTGCTGCTCTGACTGATGGTATCTCTGACTCTCTCAAACATGGGCCTGCTGGTGGGAACAGGAGCTCTGCTGAACATAGGAAAAAGGGGACGTAGAGTGTGGAGAGGAGTTCTGCTGCTTAGAAGCGGCTCATTTTGATGGACCTGGAGCTTCCTCCAACGCTGATGCTGCTTCCGTAGCCTCCTCCCATGGCCAGGCCTCCGCCCATGCTGCCACCGCCAATGCTCAAGCCTCCACCATAACCGCTGCCAAAACCTCCACCAACTCCCATACCGCCTCCCATGCCGCTTCCCATACCGGCTCCATAACCACCTCCGAAGCCACCACCTCCACCAGCGGCTCCTCCTGGTGAGAGAAAAGAGGAACGTCAGATTCTGACATGTTTAATTTAATACTATGTTAGCCAAACCCTACTGCCTAATGAGCTTTATTTAAATCTGTTCTGAAATGTCCACATTACAGGTGTTAATATTATGACAAAACAAACCTGCGCTGGAGGTCTGAATGTGGACTGTGGCCTGTGTACCAGTTGCAATCCTGAAAAAGAGAAGAGAAAGAAATCAGTTTGCATGATTTCTACACATCAATCACTGCACATAAATAATATATATTTTTCAACTGCTTACCTGTCCTCCTCTCCTTCCAGGAGCTTCCTGTAGGTGGCGATCTCAATGTCCAGGGCGAGTTTGACATTCATGAGTTCCTGGTATTCACGGACCTGTCTGGCCATGTCCTGCTTGGTTCTCTGCAGGGCTTCTTCCAGCTCAGCAATGCGAAGCTTGGCATCCTTCACTGCCAGCTCTCCACGTTCCTCAGCCTCTGCAATCTGAGCCTCCAGGTTGGCACGCTGGAGGAACATGGCAGGTGTTAGTCATGCATGCATTTCATATGTTCTCCTGACTGAAATAAGTGAAGAATTGTCAGCTCACTTGTGATTTGACTGTTTCAATCTCGTTCTGGATGCGGGAGATCATGCGGTTCATCTCGGCAATCTCGTTCTTGGTGTTGCGAAGGTCCTCTCCATACTGTCCCGCAGAGGTCTGCATCTGCTCAATCTGATTTAAAACAAGAATTTATCATTCAAAGCTGTTTTCTGAAGGTCAAATTGATATTATTTGTAGTAAGTTCCTTGGTTGTACCTTAACGCTGTACCAATTCTCGGTCTCCAGGCGGCTTCTGTTAGCAACTTCCTCAAACTCTTTCTTAGCATCAGCAATAATGGCCTCCATGTTCAAGCCACGGCTGTTGTCCATCTCCACAATGACTGAGATGTCCTTGATCTGTCCTTGGAGCTCAGCCAGTTCCTTGAAAGTAAAAATTAAACTTACATATTGACAAAATATTTTCATTATTCTGTTTGCAGATAGAATAAAGATTTGCTGTGTTAATATTTCATGATGTTTTGTGTGCATGTGTCCTTACTGCTTCATAGACTGCTCTGAGGAAGTTGATCTCGTCTGTGAGGGAGTCGACCTTGGCCTCCAGCTCGACCTTGTTCATGTAGGCACCATCAACATCCTGCCAAAGGGGAGCAGCACATTAGAATCCACTCTTTCACATGGTGCTTTACCTTCTCTGTGTGTCTCTTACCTTCTTGATGAGCACAAAATCATTCTCCACTGTGGCGCGCTTGTTGATTTCATCCTCATATCTGCACCACAAGAGCAACTATTAGCAGGGAAGAAATACATTTTTAAATAAGCCGCTTTGTATTTACTGAGCTCACTTGGTCTTGAAGTCTTCCACCAGGCCTTGCATGTTCTTCAGCTCTCCCTCCAGCTTGATCTTCTCATTGCCAAGCCCATCGAGCTGTCTGCGCAGGTTGGCGATGTAGGCCTCAAACATGGAATCAATGTTGGAGCGGGTGGTGGTCTGTTCCTGAAGCAGGCTCCATTTGGTCTCAAGCATTTTGTTCTGCTGTTCCAAGAAGCGCACCTGAAGATGCCAAATAATGCAATTAGAAATGTCTCATAAGCAAAGCATCAAAAACTGTACATTCAAACTCCAAATGTTTGTCTTTTGTTGAACTTAAAGTCAAGCCAGTGTGCCTTTTTTGTGTACTAAAATGATTGTTTACAACTAGATCGTTTTACTAGTTGAATAATTCTACATTAGAACAATAACATGACTTAAATACTTTATTGAGGGTCACAATGGAAGAGGTTTGGTATGTGCTCTTGGCCACACCTTCTCCACATGATGTGAGAGCTCTGAAGACTGAGAGACACTTTCACTGATGGAACTTGTCCCAAGCACGTCTAAGCAAATAAATTAGATTCCTCCAGCTATAAACTGTCAAACCAGCAAGTTAAAACCCGAGTGTTTTACCCAGTGGTTTACAACCAGTGAGGGGAGTGTTGGGTTTCTTGTGCCCATTGAGTGTGTGCTGCCATGGGACCAGGTGAGAATATGATCCCTCACTGCCATCTGTTACTGGATCAGTCTGGTTGTGTTTCCTGCTTGCACTTTCAATTACAACAAGCTCTTCCAACTCCTTCTGTCTATGCACACATCAAGTCTTCCATGATACAGTAATAAAAGTCCAATTTAGACAAAGCAGAATCTTAATACTTCAGCTGTGTTTCATTTGTATGTGGATGCATTGCTCTTGTGAGGTCACTAATATTTTGTGAGCTGTGTGATCTTAGAAAGACCACGTAATGAGATTGCATGGTCTAATTTAGCACTGTCTCTTCATCCCCCTGTCCTTTCATATCCACATAGCTGATTTTACATCATCTTACCTTGTCAATGAATGAGGCAAAGCGGTTGTTCAGGGTCTTGATCTGCTCCTTCTCTTGGTTGCGCACAACTTGGATTTGGGGGTCGATATCAACAGATACGGGGGCCAGCAGGCTCGAGTTCACGGTAACATTGGAGATGGTTGGGGTGATGGGACCACCGAATCCACCGCCACCGAATCCAGCACCACCACCGAATCCAGCACCACCACCAGCACCACCTCCAAATCCTGCTCCAGCACCAAATCCTGCTCCAGCGCCACCACCAAATCCAAGTCCTCCCATGCCAAAGCCTCCACCACCGGCCGCTGAGCCCAGTCTCACAGATGCGGAGGACATAACGGGACCACGGGAGACAATGGCGGATCTGGAGGTGAAGCCCCCACCGAAGCCGCCGCCGCCGCCACCACTGGACATGCGGATGCTACCACCGCTGCTGAAACCACCACTACTGCCGCCGAAACCACCGCTCATGCTGGAGCGGGTGGTTCTTGTTACGGTCTTCATGGTTGCAAAGGAAGGGAGAAGAGAGGCAGAGCAGTGGAGTGCACTTAGAGGAGAGTCAAGTCCCTCTGAGTGTCATGTAGCAGGAGACGGAGGCATTTTATACACCTGAGCTGGGGGTGGTTCCCGTGTCCCACCTCCCCCTGCCCCTCCCCTCATTTACCTGCATCCCAGAGAAGCAGGTTGGGCAGGTAACAGTGTCACCTCTATAAGACTCTCACTGCTTGACACACCCCGCTGTGAGCAGGCATTGGCAGCAAAGCCTGGGGAAAACATAAAGACGTGCTATAGAAGGCATTTTCATTCGATTAGCTGTAGGCCATGGTGCACCTGGTTGGAGAGTCTTATACAAGCACTTGTGTATACTCCAACAGTGGTGGAAGGTAACAAAGTAAAAGTAGTAAAGTATTGTACAGTAATTAATTTAATCTTTTAGGTATCTGTAGTACATTTTACAGTTGATACTTTTTACTTTTACTTCACTACATCTCAGACCAGTTATCTATACTGTCTACTCCATTACTGAACAGGACTGAGAAGTAAAAGTATTTTTCATTATTGTGTGAGACCAGATGAATAGGCTGAGGGTTTTTTAAGACATTTATAACTTGAGTAAACACACATATACAAAGAAAAAAAACTATTGATTCAATTGTTTTGGTTGAAGAACATTCAGCACAAATCTGTATCAAAATTAATACTTTTGATGCCATATAAGACATCAAAATCTGTGCAAAATACTTTTACTTTTTACTCTTTAATACTTACTTAGGTACTTTAATATGTTTACTTGAATAGATTTTTTCATGTGATATTTTTATTTCTACTTGTTTTACAGTTTTTAGATGCAGCAAAGTACTTAATATTTGAATGATTTTGGAGGGTGGGAGGAAGCTACAGAGAACACATTTAAAGGTGGACAATGGATCTATGCACTGCTTTTCTAGAGATGTTATAGCTTTGCCTGAAATGTTTATGGAGTTTATGCAGATAACAGCACCAGGCCAAGTAACAGGATAAATCTGTTTTTCAAGGGATTCTTTTAAGTAATTAAACACTTGTAACTGAAAACATGCAAATGAGTTCCATGTCATTATATTAATTATATTATTATCATTCTAAGGAAAGTAACACCCATTTCCACAGAGACAAGCAAGTGGCAAACCCTTTACCAGAGATGTGGCATATTGTACCTTTAAATGACTGTTGGAGTCATTGAGGTTTTAGGACTGAGAATAAGGAGTTGCTGATTCTTGTCTGGGCCCATCTCCATAGCTCCTCTCTGCTGGCAACTTCTTCATATTCCATTCACTAAAAGCTGCAGGGCACTGCACGGCACACCCTGAAAGAAAATGTTTTCAATATAATCTGTAAAAAAAAAATATAGAATAAAAATGCAACATTTTGTAAGAAAAATATGAAATGCCATACATTATTCTACAGGCTCTGGTGCAAACTCTCAGTTCTCTCCTGCATCTCTACATCTCTGTGATCTGACCTTGCAGCTGACTCAAACTTTACTCGTAAGAAGAGATAATAACTATGAATACAGATTATTAACAGTGTCCTGTTAAAAGCATGATTCACTTCAGAAACTCCAGCTACCTCACTCCATACCTTCTCCAGTCTGCTTTTATTAAACCTTTATCATCACAATAAAATCACTGCCAAATAGAACCAATCGATTAATAAATTTACTAAAGGAGTTAAAGCTGTCATCTAAGTTTATTTGTCTTTTGTTACCAGTAGATGTCAGATTTGAAACCTGCACCCACTCTCTTTCTTTCTTTCTTTCTTTCTTTCTTCACCTGGCCCCTCACCTGGACTTGTTGTTAGGCCAAAAGCTGGCACAGCAGTAACACAGACACCCTCTAGTGGTGATATGTAAGAATACAACAGGCCTGGGTCAGCCAATGAAATTACAGATGGTAGTTTTAAGGCTTTAGACAGTGTACAGTTTTTTCAATCGTTTCGGCACATTATTTGTAAACTGGGTTTAGTTTAATCATTTTAATTTTCATTTCTTTCAGAGGTATCTGAACAGGAGCAGAGGTGGTTAAATCTGTTGGAACATTTCACATCAGTTCATGCAGTTCTCAGATTCTCTCTCTTTCACACTTGACACATGTCTAGTCAGAAACACACATGATCATTGAGTTTTTAATACCACAGGTCAGCAACAGCAAAAATCTGCAATTGGTGAGCACCAAAAATCTAACAGCAAAGGATTTCATAAGTGTCAGACAGAGAGAAGGATCTCAGCAGAGTGTGCAGTATGATCATATAAACTGCACACCGATATATGCACAATGAGATGTGTAAATGCCTTGTTTGATCTTCAAGAGCACATGACAGTATATTATATTATATTATTTATATTATATCCTATTATATTATATTATATTAACTCTAACACTAACATGTTTTAATAATCTTCAGCCTAACTATTTTTGATAAAATACTGCAAAATCTACTTTGCAATTGGTAATGTGTACAATTATATTTAACAATATAATACTGTCAGGTTTTAGATTTTAAAAAAAGCTATTTTTTCCAGTCCAAAACACCTGTGCGTAAAGTGTGAACCCCAATGTCAGACTGCACTAAACCAATGATTCTCTGTGGTCACTGAGAGCAGGACTAAGGCTTCAGAGCTGTTCTATCAAATGAATTAAAGAGCACAGAAAAACACATGACCAAAGTCTGAGAGTTTTTACAGTAAAACTTGCTTTTGGGAGGTGATTTATCCGTTTTGAATGTAAAAATGCATCTTTCTGAGATTAAATTTTACTTAGGAAAACTAAAATTCTGCTTAGGATTTTGTGTGAGCTGTTTTGCAAATGTCAATTTTCAACAGAGAAAACCAAAAACTGCTCATGTCTTTAAATCTTCATATTGGCAATGAATATTTTCAGGTCACTTTTACATTGTCCATGGACCACACTGATTGTGACATTATAGAACCAAGATTTCTTTCACTTTGCTATTGACTGAAACATTCTTCAATTGGCATGATTAAAATATAAAGCAGAAGGCACCAGTGTAGAGGAATTAACATTTGATTTCACCTTATGATATGGGGGTGACACTTGGATTTCTAGTCCACACATGCAGTGGAATGCGCTCAAGCTCATTTGATGTGTGAGAACCAAACTCTGGAAAAGAGTCGACTTGACTGAAACTTGGCAGATGGAGCTGCTGAGGTAAGAACAAGTAATTAAATTAGTTTGAAGTGTGTGTGAGTGTAAGCCTCTCAAATGCCAATAACTTATACAACAGGACTAAGCAGCAATAGTTTGACCTGATGCCCTGATGACATAAACATGTTTACCCTGTTTACCCCAAATGCATAATATAGACTTTCTGAGAGGCCCAGTGCTCCTGATATTTGATATTCAACTATTGATGATACAAAATGACATGTGTAATGTTATGTCATAACATTGCATATATAAGCTGCTTCCTTTCCTGTGTAAAAATTAAATGAGCTAAAATTGTTATAGGGTAGGTTTGTTTATTTGCCATTTGTAGTTAAAAAACACATTGGAAAAACAAAAAGTTACATAGTGAACCTTTATGTAGCCAACAGATTAATAGGTGCTGCATCACAGTTTTATCAATCACATATGTCTGTACTGTATTATCAGTATTACATCACAGTGCATAACCATTCCCCGAACACTGTTTCGTGACATGATTATGATTTAATCCTCTATTATAAATACCACACATCTTTACACAGAGCCCCACTGGTGTAGTAAATGCTGCTCTAACAAAGCGTACAGTAAATGACACCTGTTTATTCTATCTTCATGCTCAATGAATGGTAAAAAGTGTAAAGAAGAAAAGCCACCACACCCAATACTGCTGCAGCTGCCCTGTAATTTATGATGATCATAGTAATATTCAAGGTCATTTTGTACATAATTGGTCCATAAATAATCCACATTACACTATTTTCTGAGCTATGTTACAATGTTGTTTCCTCATCACAGACATAACTGGACTTGTGTTTTGTTTAATTTACACATGTTTAACTCACAAATCCTGCATATTTAGGCTGAGTTCTCTCAAAAGGAAAATACTCTGCTCTACCTTGTGATGTCATGTGGTAATACAGGAAGTGCTCCACTGTGTTTTTAAACTGTGTAAACTGTCGCGTACACACAGATGGAGGACACTACCATATTTTATTTTGCCTGGTTCCTAATACATGTCACTTGGGCAAATTTTTACATTTTAATTAGGGATAGTTAGAGATTGATATGTTTTTTGTTTTGTTTTTTTCATGGCTGACACCGATTGTATCCAGAAAAACCTATTACTGACAAGCTTTGCCGATATTAGTGGGCTGATATGTATTTGAATTTCTGGATATCCTTTTGGATGTGATCAAATAAAGCTTTATACATGTAGTCTTTATGCTTAGTTCAGCAGCCTGTTGGGGTGACAAAGTAGAGGCCTCTGCTGGAGATTTAAGGACGATACCCAAAGTGCTAAACAGTGCAAATATCCAAATCCAATCCAGTTCATTTATTAAGCACTATTAAAAACAGATAAAGATAAAAACATATATGTACCGTATTTTGCAGGCTATTAGGCATATATTAGATTATAAGACGCACTGTCATTAAATGGTCTATTTTCAAACTTTTTTCACAAATAAACCGCACTGGACTTTAAACGAAACACAACAGTTCGATGGGTCAGTGGGATTTTGTTTGGCGCGTTCACAGTGCCTCTGGGCTTTGTTCAATTGTGGCACATAGGGAGGGTGCTGTCTGGGACCACTGGATTGTTGGCGTATAAATACAGTATAATACAATTAAAAAATAATAAAATATCGGCGCTGGTATATTGGGCCCTCAGTGGTTTGTTATTTCCGCTGTATTATTACCATTGATATTTTTGCTACTGTGTCCAAACAATTTCTCTTATGGACCAATAAAGTTTGTCTAAGTCTAAGTCTAAGGCCCAGTATATCAGAACCAATATTTGCATTTTTTAACTACTTCTAATTTTAATATTGTTGGCATCACAGTCATTATAGATGGAGTTGTGTCGTTATGAAGGAAGTATACAGCTCATAATAAAAACAGTGGTAAAAGCAGCACAAAAGGTTGGAAAGAGTCTATGTGCGCTCACACCAGAGCGTGAAAAAATGCCCTAGACACCTCTATTTGGACCCCTTTGCATTTGAGTTTAGACGCCCCCGACGCGTGTCTTTGATGCCATGGATGAACGAGAGAAAAATACTTGACGCACGTCTATTGCCCTGGAAACAAATGCCCGGTCCTGGTCTTTTCCCAAAACGATGTCAAACCAGACTGAGAGAGATGTGAGATGTGAGAGTGTTTTTATTACAAAATCCTTCAACAGAGGAGATCGAGTCGACAACTGGGGTGTATATAGATTTATACTCCGCTAATGACACCGGATCAGTCCTGGTTTAGTCCCGGTCTAGTTCTTCTCCCCACAGAACTGCCATAAATGACGATGATAATGATATCTGCAGTTTTGTTGTTAAAGGTGCACTGTGTAACTTTTCTGGTGGAGGGTCCGCCATCTGATTGTCTCCATGGAGATGTTGCTTTGTCTGGAATGTCCCGGTATGACATTAAACATATCCATTTTGCATTTACTCAATAACATGGGTTTTTATTGACTTGCATTCTCACTGTTAGCTCGCCTCTCCACAGATTTGACATGTAACTTGACTCTGTGGCATCACCTGTTGTCTCTACAGAGACAAATAAGCGTAATGACATACTGTGGAACATTTCAGGCATCATCTCCATAGAAAGAAGCAAGTGACGGACCCTTCACCAAAAGTTACAGAGTGCACATTTACAGTTATAACTTTTAATTGATGTGCATACATTTAAATTCAAACCATAAAATTTCAGGTAACATTTACATAATAGAATAATAATAAAAAAGAAAGCTGATCTAAACTAGTCTGAGCAGGTGAGGAGCACAGAGGTGTGACTAAAGCTCCTCGCGGCTGATCGGATTCTACAGCAGGACAACAGGCCTATAGTGATCACACAGTATGAAGATCACATAGCCTTATACAGGGCTCTAAGAACAACACAACAATAGATCACATTGGAAGGTAGCCACAAACAACACCCAAACACTGTACAAAGAGTCATGGACAGTCTGTGAGAAGTACTTTTCCATTAGAAGTTGAAAAGTTCTTGACCCTAAAGCAACTATTTTGTGCAACCAGTGTTTCTGTCATTCCCCAATACCAAATGTATCTTTTACTTTGCTTTCGCTCTTCTATAAAACTATTTGGGTGCAGCCTGAAATAATATTGGCACCATCAAATACATGCTTTAATTATGTATCACCCCAAGCAACAAGGATCAATATGGGTTTTTTATGATTGCCAATGACAGAAATATTTTAGAATCCAGAGAAACTGATGGCTGATAAACTCTGTTGATACTTTGGGCTGAAATGAAGGGCAGATTTTGGCAGTTTGCCTCAAATTATCTAATTAAATTTTTGCAGTACCCTCTCTAAACTAAAGAGTTATGTATATTATTGTGCAGCTGGGTGGGAAGAACTAATTATCAACATCAGCTGGAGATTCAAGAGCCGAAATGCAAAAAAGTGCACATTTTGTCCTAATATACTGGCCAACCAATACTGATGGGTCTGTCTCTACATGGGATTCCACAAAGTGCACACAGTATATTTGTTTTAAAATTTAACTCTTCCTCTAGAATCCCACTGTCCACAAACAACACTGACTGTTCTATAGCAGCAGTCATTGAGAGTTTGTTCACTGAGTATTTACTATGTCTTTGTTTAAACCAGGGGTGTCCAAACTATGACCTGGGAGACAAATTGTAGTCTCATAGCATTGACTGTAATTACTATTTAGTAAGACTTTGGGGAAAATGGAAGAAAAACAAAACAAAACAAAACACAGACACACGCACACATAAAATTTAACATCTTCTTGGCTCTACTGTCATTGTCAGGTCTATTAGAATTGTCCACAAGTGTGTATAGTTAAAAACATATTGTTTAAAAAAACGTAACATTTAAAACAAATAAATGACTCAGGCGATTTGTGCACTCAACAGTCCATGACGGTTTTACAATTGAGTTCTATTTTTTCTTCTATCTCACTGGTGAAGAGTTGTTTCTGGCTTTTAGGAGGAGAAACTTGTGATATTTTTGATTGTCAGTATTTTCATACCATTTAGTTTATTTAGTAATATCCTTTATTTACACTGACCAATGAATTGCCAAATCTTAATAAGATATATATATTTTTTACAATCTTAAATTGTACATCTTTTCTCTATAGACATTTGATGGTAAATAAAACATTACATTACCTATGTCCTCGTTACTCAGATTATATACTAATTAAGCCCATTAAACATGGTACTTGGAATACCAAACTTTTGCCCAGGGTGTTTGTGTCTTTAGGTGATGACTGGATGATAAATGGCAAAACAATAAAGATACAAATGACAGTAGCTGTTTACTTAATTCCTCATAGTGTACAAAGAGTTCAGTAATGATCTGCAGCTTTGGAGAGGTTCACTTAAGTCAGGTCTTAATAGTTGAAGCCTTATATAACTGTCACCTGGAGCACTCAGATTCCGTATGATTGATCACATATACAGTACTGGATACTGCTGACAAAGCACGGCATATGTTCTTATGAGACACGTGTGCAGAGACATGTTCAGGGTTAAACCTGTTGAGCATTAAAGAAAGTAAAGTGTTCTTCATGTTTATTCATTTTAACCACAATTTAGATGAGAGCTAACCTTATTGTATTCCATCTTTGTTTTGAACAGAGTTTAGAAAGCAAAAATACAAGTTCTGTCACAATATTGTGTGGGACCTATGTGCATGTGTCCCTGACCAAAAGCATTTAAGGAGTACCTCAGCAGCACTGTCTACCACTGCTCCTGAACAACCACCTGAGTTCAAACTTTTAAGCCTTTATCTTGATTTGAGTCTGTCTGGTCAATTGCCAAATGAGTAAGTAGTAATTTTATATTTTTTGTTTTTTGGAGGGGACAGGGGTCATTATTTCAGACGCAATACAATTTTTTTTTCTCTCATTTCAAATGAAAAATTTAATACTTGTGCAACACAATATGTTGTGATAATATTACTCTAGAAATTTGAAGATGTGTATATTATATTATATTTTGTTTGCAGCTCAGAGTTAGTCTGTGGCACAGTAAACTTGTCAAACAGCTTTACTTACATTTGTACAATCTTAAATACAATTTTATTATTGCCATTAAAGACTTAACACGGGAGGTAACTGGCAGATTTACGGTCACTCATCTCCACCCAGTGCTGCATGTAGAAGGCTTGGTCTCCTGGAGCCACCTCTGTCACTGAAGTATGCAAAGGACCTCTGGCAAAAGCCACACCTTTCCAAACATCTGTATACAGTTCCTCCTGACTCTCTTCGTTGTAATAGTCTTTTACTCACTCTACCCTTTTGCCAGCATTGCACATTGCTAACTCTTCTTCAAGCATAGACAAATGCTGGCACGGCAACTCTCTTATTCATATGCTAATAAGAGACCCAAAAGTGCTAAATCTAAATATTGGCAATGATCAACCCATGACATGACTGAGATAATGTGAGATAATGTGGAATTACAATAACCTGATTCTGAACTCAGACACAGACAGAGCGGTTGAAAATTTGAGCATGCCAATGCCTTGTGGCATAAAGGTACACTATGTAACTTCTCTTTGTTGTTGTCTCTCTGGAGATGTTATTGCACGACATTAAATGTATCTCCATGGAAACAAGCACGTGAATCCACCAGGATAATTTACGGGTTAGATCTGTGCAGAGGCATCCCCTCTCAGAGTGTGAAAAGCATTAATCCACTGGATGATGGATACATGTGTTAAATGCCATACTGTGGAACATCTTCATCGAGGCAAGCAGGTAGTGTAACCTTCACCAGAAAAATCTTATGCTGTGCACCAATAATGAGAAACTAAACCTTACTAAAACTTATAATGAAACTAGATACTGATTTGAGCAGAATCAATAGTAAAAACGTCACATTCACAGGACAGAAATGAAGCTTTCCTGAACAGCTTTAGAATGATCTATGAGCTTGAGCTTTATCAGAACAAGTATAAGAGCACACAGACTACTATACGCCCATGGACCACTGCGGAACCAACCTGGACCACTGAGGGATTACAGATATAAAACCACAGGGGAAGATAAAAGAAAATACCAGAGGTGGGGATTTGCAAATCGTGACTGGGACTGGAGTCAGACTTGAGTCACTATTTTTAGGACTTGAGACTTGACTTGATAAAATAGACTAAGACTTGGTTCTTGACTTGGACTTGAAGGTCAGTGACTTGGGACTTGACTTGGACTTGAGGCCTGTGACTTGAGAAGACTTGAAAAGCACTTTTAAATCTGAAATCTTTCTATTCTGACCATAATGATTCACACTAAGATCTTGTCAAGACATTTAAGAGACTTGGGACTTGACTCGGACTTGAGGTCAAAGACTTGAGATTTACTGGAGACTTGCAAAACAAAGACTTAGTCCCACCTCATTCCAAATCAGTATTGAGTATCGAGTCTATGTATGTAAGTATGAGTCTCCACCTTGTAATGTTGTGTTAATACAGGAAGTGCTCCACTGTGTTTTTAAACTCCATATACCTTCACTAGAATTATTCGGATGATTTCAGCTCTGGAATTGCCAATTTTTACTGAACAGAAGAAAAAATGTAGCTGTGAACTGGAAAACAGGCAGAGCATTTTCAGCTATGGAGATGCAGACAGCCTAATAATGCAGGATTACCCAAACATGTATGAATGAATCAAAACGCAACTCTAGGTATGTTTTCCATGAGGCAACAACATTACAACAAGGCTTAAAGCTCATGAGTTTTGCATAATATAAGACCTATAATTGCACATCCCTACATAAAACAACATAAAACCTGCAAATGTCTGCAAAAGGAAAGAAGAAACTAAATACAAGTGAGTGGCTTGTCAAAACACACAATAACTAACCAGTTTGGTCGGGGAGAGACAAAAGCTGTTCAAATTTCAACCACAGACAAGAAACAGCCTGAGCTAGAAGTCCCCCAATACTCCTCTCTCTTTTACCATATACAGAATTAGTTTTTACATGCAGCTTGTAACACCTGAACCAGAAATCACCAGTGTTGGTATATGCACTTTATTTAAGAAGATTTACTGTGGATACTTTTTACTTTTACTTCACTACATTTGAGGGCATGTATCTGTACTCCACTGCATCTGGACTGAAAATTTAAAACTGCTCTTTACTTTACTTTATTTTTTTAGCACACAGCATTTAATTTGAGTTTCCGGCCCAACACTGAGCAAATTAAATGCACAAAAGGACAAAAATGGCAAGTAAAATTAAGAAATCAATTGAATCATTTAAAATCTGATAAGTTCTTTATCAAAATCACTACATTTCATCCTTTAATTGTTCAAAAATACTTTACTTTTTACTATTTAAGTACATTTTAAACAGGTACTTTAATATTTTTACTTAATTAGATTTTCTTATGTGATACTTTTATTTTTACATGAGTACCATAACTTTTTAAAAATTCTGTGCTATTACTGAAAGTTGCATTGTGTAACTTTTCCGGTGGGTCTGTTACCTCCTTGTCTCCATGGAGATTTTGTTGCTTTGTCCAGAATGCTCCAGAGTATTGCATTAAACATATCTCTCTCCATGGAGACAAAAAAGTGGCACCATCAAGATCTATGGAGAGGTGACCCTGCTTATGTTTTAAAGCAATAAAAAAAAAACTGTAATTGAATAAATGCAATATAGATAAGTTTAACGCTACACTGTGGAACATTTCAAGCAAAGCAATCAAATCTCCATGAAAAAACAGATGACAGTCAGATGCCAGAAAATTTACACAATGCACCTTTAAGTTATAAAATTGAGTACTTCATCCACCATTGGAAATCACTGCATGATCGCATTGTGATTTAAACTTGCTTTTTGCACCGTAGATAGTGTTTTGAGATGGACTTTCTTTCATTGATAACTTTGAGTCAGCAATCTAATAAGCTTTAAGTTGGTGCCCCACCTCAAAATGCCCAAAGCACATGAGATAAGGCATGCTGTGACAAGACGCACTGCTCACTTTAACCCTTTTGCGAAGCCTTCATTTCATTGGAAGAGAAATCTGAGTTGTGTCGTTCTTGATGAATTATGCCACAGCTTTGCCCAAACCTGTCAAGAGCTGGTTGAGGTAGAAACGAGCATTGCCCACAGGCAAGGCGAGAAAAAAGGGCTGTAATTCTCTTCAGTGTCCTACAGAGTTTTCCAATAAGGGCAGTTTACAGGGACCTGGGGGTGTGCAAGCATTTACCAAGGGGTGCACATGAAAACTGAGAAAAGGGGCTGTAATTCTCTTCAGTGTCCTACAGTATTTCACAGTCATAATGGGCATAGTGACCTGGGTGTTTGCAAATACTTACCAATGGGTAGATATTGGGAAAGTAAAGTAAACCTTGCCTCAAGATCAGCTTTGGGATTATCTGTCAGCAAAAATATGTCGTTTGGCGCAGAGTCAGACAGGAAGAAATTTGCATATTGTATAGGATTAGAGTTCGTTTATTTTGCTTATCTAGAGCTTCAGTTGAATGAGACAAAATAAAAATATCTCTGGGTTAGGGTAACAACGCTTAACATAGGTGAATTTGAACTGAAAGAGATCTAAAGTTTCATATTGGGTCAATTTAAAGGTGCACTATGGAATCCATGGAGATAATGTTCACGTCTTGATGTTCTTGTTGATAAGAAAATACCAAGAAAAACATAGAGATAGAAATCGAGAAAAAGGACCGTAATTCTCTTCTGTGTCCTACTGTGTTTCCCAATCAGGCGTACGGGGACCGGGGGTACACAAGCACTCACCAAGGGACAGGGGGTACAAATGGAATCGGGACAGTAAAATAAATCTTACCTCATGATCAGCTTCGGAATAATCTGTCAGTAAAAGCATGTGGTTTGGAGAAGAGTTCAAACAGGAAGAAATTTGAGAATTTGGGTGATAATGATTAGAGTCTTTTGGTTATCTTGTTTATCTACATCTTGATTTTAATGAGACAAAATAAACTATGGCACACTCTGGAACATTTTTGAGGAAATTATCTGCCACCTTCCAATTTAATCAATAAAGTTTCATATTCGGTCATGATCAAAATTTAAAGGTGGACTATGGAACATTTTTTGTGAAATTGGCCACTGTCTATGTCTTGATGTTCTTGTTGATAAGAACATAGAGGTAGAACAAGCCTTGCCCGTAGGCTCCAAACTGAGAAAAAGGGTGGTATTTCTCTTTGGCATCCTACAGTGTTTCCCAGTCTGGGGTATGGGGACTTGGGAGTACACAAGCACTCACTAGGGGGTACAATGAAGTAAATAAACCTTACAACCAGCTTTGTGAATACTCAAAAAGGCTACAGTCAGTCCTGTTAGTAAAAGCATGCGGTTTGAAACAGAGTTCAAATGTGTATATTGTGTGGCAATGATCAAAGTCTCTTTTGTTTATCTTGTTTATCTATAACTTGAATTTAATGAGACAAAATCAAATTTAATCAGATCCTATCATATCCTGCAGCCCTACTGCATCACCAGCCACCACCCCATCCACAATACTCCTGGGTAGGATGAATTATGTGAATTTGAACTGAATCGAGATCCAAAGTTTCATACTGAGTCATCACAGTTTAAAGGTGCACTATGGAACATTTTCTGCTTGTCTCTGTGGTAGTTTCCATAGTTATAAAATTAATTCATGAAATGTGTCTGTATTTTGGTGCTCTTGTTGATAAGAATTGATAGTTGATAAGAAATACCTTAGAAAAAATGCATTCTTACTATGAATGGAATCCCCTCTCCACAGATCTAACTTGTGATTCATAGGGATGTAACAATAACCGAAATATTGTGATATCGTATCGTCAAACGTCTCACAAGAATATCACAATATTTCGAATTATACGTTCCTTTGCTTAAATGCATGGTTTTACAGAAGCAACATCTTATAAACATAGGGAACTACATATCCCATGATTCATTTCAGTGCAGATGACATGAAGAAATATGTTTTTGACTTGAATTCTTGGGATTATGCCGGAAATAATTCACACCAAAATCCTGTCAAGGTATTTCAAAAGCAAAAAAGTGTCCCATCTGCAATCATAGTAGCCTCTCCAAAATATTGCAGTTAATATCATGCCGTGAGATGCATATCGTGATAATGTTGTACCGAGAGACTTGGATATCATTACATCCCTAGTGATTTGTCACCTGCTTGTCTCCATGGAGATAGATAAGCTAAATGCCATACAGTGGAACATTTAAGAAATAACATCTTTATGAGCATCAGCAGTTGGGGAGAAGTTAATTTGTCACAATTATAAGTTATTTTAGTCTCACTATTTTTTCCGCAAACGACAAAATATTCAGTATGCGTGGGTCTTCTTATGTTCACAATCGACTAATGCTGTAGTTTAGACCTGTACAAACAATGTATATTTCAATCTTCCCTGAAATACTCTTCAGTTCAGTTGTAAAATATGTGGTCTGTTCTTCATGCCAGTAAGTGAAATTAATAATAAAAGCTGTTTTTTTTTTTTATTTATTTTTTTTTTTTATTATTATTATTTTTATTATCGATAAGTAAATAAAAAAATAGGAACCAAAAACTAAAAAATCACCCAGCCCTACTCCTCACCAACCCCTTCCATATCCCATTAAGCTCCTATTACTATAAGTTTAGACAGTCTTCATCCACAAAAAGGTCAGGGCTAAGACAGAGCCTGCAGGCCTAGTTACATAATGACACATTTGAAGAAGCTGTTTTTGACAGCACTCAAATGTCAAGATAAAGTTCATGTTCGTTATAAGCATTTTTACACGAGGAGAGGTCTTTTGGCTTTAGGGATTGAAGGAATAGAAAACTGCTGACTGCACAACTAATGATAATACTGCTCCCTATAGAACACCTGTCACATGTTTCAAAAGCTGTCACATGGAAGTGCACCATATCATAAAAAAATATATATTAACTTAACTGTCTATAGATTCGAGTGAGAACATTTTACACATTTCTGGGATATTGTGAACTAGGCAGATTGTCCATCAACATAACTGCTAAAAAGAGAATTATTGGGTTTTGGGGGAGACTTGTACAAAGTAATGACAGCACACAAATGTATCAGCACCTGCTCCACCTGTTCATGTCCCAGCATCTTGCATCAGAGCATCTTGGACAACTGTGATCTGTAATATCTCTGGACCTCTCATTCACAGTGGATGAAGTACTCAATTTTGTTTCTTGAGTAAAAGTACATATACAAAGGGAAAATATTACTCTAGCAACAGTAAAAGTATCCCATGAAAAAATCTACTTAACTAAAACTATTGGAGCACCTGTTTAAAAATGTACTTTAAGAGAAAAATGTAAAAGTACTCAGCAGAGACTTTTTTAAAAAAACAATTAAAGGATGAAATGTAGTGAGTCTGATTTTGATAAAGAATTTAGTGATTTTAAGTGAATTCAAATTTATCTAGCTGTTTGTGTATTTGGTTCACACGACTTTGGGGCGTTAAGTCAAATCAATTAACCTGCCCCGGGACTACAGGTGAAAATTAGCACTGCTGCTACAATCTGGTACAATGCATCTCTCCTCTTAAGGTTAATGCATATTGTGCACTGTCCCTGTCTCATTAAATAAATAAACTAAACTAAATTAAATGTGCTAAAAATAAGTGTTTTCATTACATCACCATAAAGAAATGTACTTTTCAGTCCTGTTCTAAAATGGAGTGGAGAAGAAAGTACAGATAAATGCTCTCAAATGTAGTGAAGTAAAAAAAAAAAAAGCATCCACTGGAAAATGTACTTAAGTAAAGTACAGATACTTAAAATTTTACTTAATTATTGTACTTTGACTTTTGTATTTTGTTACCCTCCATCACTTCACTGGCTTAAATAATTATACAGTAAACGCATCTTAAAAGATCAGCACATGCTAAAGGCCAAATCAGGAAAATGTCATTCCTTTGTATCCAGATACAAGAGTCTGGTATAGTTTGGTATGGAATATCAAGCATTTTCCTCAGTATTAAAATCTTGTTTTATTAGTATTGTATTAGTATTGTCACAGCACTAGGTACAGTAACAATAAGATGATTAATTGCTTGAAATGCCATAATAGCAGACATTCAAAATAAAAACAGTTTAGGCTTAGAACATGTCATATTCAAAAATAGCTGTAAATAATTCACAGATTAACACTGTTCACTTTCTTTCTTTCTTTCTTTCAAATTTGAGCTTATCTATAGTTCTGACCATCTGAGACCAAATACATTGAAATACTCTCCCCACAGTTTGAGGGTACAAATAGAACTGGTGTCCATTTCATTATTCCATTCAAGCTTGTTGCAGGTAGAGCTGGGAATCACTGGGTCTCTGTCACGATTCGATACCATACACGATACATGTCTCATAATACAATTTTGTCACGATATTCTCTGTGATATATTTCTGTTTTTTAAAGAACCAAATACATTTTAGCAACAATATTTCTTTGTTAAACCCCTACTTGTGCAAAGTTCAAATGAAATGCATCTATTTTAATAATCAAAACAGTAAATATGTCAAGTGCACTGCATAAACAAGTTTCCTTCCACTAAATAAGCAACACAATTGTCATGAGGTCACAAAGACATCAAAAGGACATCAAAAATCCTCTTGGTGATATATTATTACTGCAGTCCATGATAATGATACTGCATCACCAAATTTAGTACCACGATATATCGATATTTCAGTACTTCTGCGCACACCTAGTAGCTGGTGTGAAAGGCTCTGCTCTCCTACCTGTCGGTGAGACACTTGTAGGGTTGATCTGTGTGCTGAACTCATATTTCTGGAGTTTGTATTTCCTCTTGTACATGATGTGTTGTTCGGTACTCCTTATATCTGTTCAGAGAAGGACAGGCTACTGTGTTTAGTGAATGAATGAGAGTTAAAAGTGCACTGCGTTACACTTCTAGAGGAAGGTCTGCCACCTGCTTATCTCCATGGAAATGTTATTGCTTTATCTAGAAGGAATTATTTTATTTTTGAGCAACAGAAACATCTGTAACGAATAAATGCTAGATAGTTATGTTTCTTGTCAGATCATGAAACATTCCATGCACAGCAATGCAGTGTGTTCTGCATTAATGTGTAACAAACACAACTGCAGAAGTGTTCAAATTAAAACACCCCTTCACTGCAGAAGATAAAAAGATTTCACAATGCCATAGTTCATAATAATACTGAAAACCTCTGCACCCCTCCTACCCCTGCAGCCATCACACACTGGCTCTTTAACACATTCCCTTCAACTGTATGAATATTAAAGACTGCAGAAAGACACACTGAAGTAGACTGACTGTATCCATGACAGCTCCCTCCCTAAACTTCACCCATTTTTATTGCTCGAAACCCCTGTCTGTGCTTGCATTTGCATTACTGACAGTGAAATCCTAACGATTTGTACTATTTGATAGTAGGATGCACCGATGTCTCTTCATATGGTGTTCTCCAGTTAGTACATGTTTCAAATCAAATGTTTCAGCTTACAGCATACTGTAGGAGCATAAAAGCACCATGTGATGAGGTGGCCATCATAAAGTGTGTCAAGTGTGTGGGCCCTCGCTCAGTCCTCCACAGCAATAGTGTTAAATAAGGCTTGACATCCTTTAAATGCAGTGGTATTTGTTGGTCTACCAAATTAACTTATCTAGGCCTATGTCCTGAAAATAACAAAAACAAAAATGTATTTTATCCCTTTGCTGGACATTTTTGGTGGTCTGTTGATATGGTAGTTACCACTGAAAAATTTGAGAACCACCGCTCCACAAAGAGCAAACATCCTCTCCTGCTTGCTCACATATTGCATATTATAGTCAAATATTAACTGAGACTCAGGTAGTAATGGTAGAAATTTCTATATTATATCATATTTCTGTTCACAGAAACAGAAATTATACTTGAATCAATCCACCCACCTCCTCACTCTTGATGTTGATCTTTTTTTTTTTTGTTTTTTTTTATTTATTTTTTTATTAATACTTCCCAGATACAAACAAAAAGGCACCATACAAAATTCACATCCAAACCGAGTAAGAAAAAAAACAAAAAAAAACAAATTGCAGTTGTGAAGAAAAATGTAAACAAGAATACATTCACGAATGAACCATGGGGGTAAATTCTAAAGCTGTAATCAAAGGAACAAATTGGCCTCATTTAAAAAAGATACAAGAAACCCAGCTTCTCTTTTTTCAATCAGGTTCAATGAATCAACAAAAATTCTTAGGTCATTACTAAAGTACGTTATATTTGGTTTTACCTTAAAACATCGACATTTGTGAATAAAAAATTTTCCTAAGAATAATAAATTATTAATTCCAAATTCCTTCCTCTTATCTTCTCTTAATACACCAAATTTAATTTATTTTAGTGTTAGGGGGGCAAATTTAACTCCCCTGGACTGAAGCAATGAATGAAAATCAAACCAAAATTGTTGTACCAAACTACATGAAAAGAAAAGATGTTCCAAGTCTTCTTCCCCTGTGTCACAGAAAACACATTTACCTGTTTCGAATTTGAATTTTTGTTTTAGGAATTCATTGGTTGGATAAATATTATTCAAAATTTTAAATTGTATCTCCTTTACTTTAGGTGGAACTGGAAAGGAAAGATATTTAGTTCTGATTATTTTAATATCTTTCATTTCAAAGTTCCTTTTAAGAATATAATCTCTTTTAACTGGCTTGGGAAAGGAATCGTTTAGTAAGGAACATCTCAAAAATGTGTTATTGCACTTTGAATCACAAAATTCAACCCCTTCAATGCAAAGTTGTCTCAGTCCAGGAGAATTACTAGAGTACAACATATCCTGCCCAGCCATAGCTCTAATCTGTAATGGGATAGCTTTTATAACTTGATTATATTTTCTTTTGGTACACTGAATTTGAAATTTCTGACAGAAATCATAATGTTGTAAAATAAGTCCTTCATCATCCAGGAAGTGAGCTACAGCCCATATTCCTTTAGCGTACCATTCTTCGATGAAAATAGATTTTCTGTTAACCAATATGTACCTGTTATTCCACACTGGGCTATTATGAGGAGTAAAATTATGCTTAAAAATTAATTTCCAATAAAGGAGAACCTGTTGGTGAAAATTTTAAAGTTTCACTGGTAATTTGTTTAACTCAAAATCACATTTTAAGAAAAAGTTGATACCACCAATCTTATTGAAGATTAGATTGGGAATGTAATACCAAATAGAGTGACTATTATTTAAAAAGAGCTTCAGCCATTTGAGTTTCAAAACTCCATTCATAATGTCAAAATCTATAGCGTTTCCACCTCCCTCCTCGTATGGTTTAATTATGTCGTCATTCCCAATGTAATGACATTTATTCTTCCAAATGAAGTTAAAATGAATGCTATTGATTAATTTGATCATCCTGTTTGAAATGGGAAGAGAATATGCTGGGTAAATTAATTTAGAGAGACTATCTATTTTGGTCAATAGTATCCTACCAAAAATTGTTATGTCTCTTTGTAACCATCTATTTAAAGTACGTTTACATTTGTCAATATTATCACACACGTTTGCTTTGTCTGAAACTTGTTTGTCTCTTGATATGACTATCCCTACATATTTCACTCTTTCTTCACCTTTATATTATATAATGATTGCAGTGGATGATCCTTTAGAGCCAATAGCTCGCATTTGTTTAAATTCAGTTGAAGCCCTGAGGCTTTAGAAAAGTTAGTAAGAAAGTAAGTAAGTAGATTTGTAGTGCCAAAGGAATTTGATGTTCGTCTTTTAGAAAGAGGGTAGTGTCATCGGCAAGCTGACTAACAATGAATGATTTGCTCTCGACGTCAATTCCAGCAATATCACAATTTTTTATTAAAATGGCTAGCATCTCTGCAACCATTATAAACAACAAAGGTGAGTTGATGTTGGTCTATGTTGAGTTAACCACACCTCTGTAGAAGCCAGTGCACATCACACGTGTCCTAATACTGACCTCTGGTGGACAATTCATGCATTGCGTCTGTGCGCTTTGGATGTCTTTGTTATATGTCCCACTGCTGCCCCCGAGCGGCCAAAATATAATGCGTCCAAAAACAACTTAGCACAGAAACAGACCTTCAAAAACCCATCTGGGAGACACCGCCTGCAAGTAGACCACAGTCACATGCCCTCAGGTTGTTCTGATGGAAAAAAAACAAAACAAAACAAAAAACAAAAAACAAAAAAAACGATACAGGAGCAAACTAAAGTGAAGCAACTTTTACAAATCGTGATTTTAGCTAACGCCAGATCAGTTAGCATAGAGATCACATAGCCTAAACAACGTTATCCTGTATGAAGCTAATTAAGTTTATTTATATATTTTGCCTTTTTTTTTTTTTTAACTTAATCATTTATCGGCTGTATTATTTATCAAAAGGTAACGTATGCCTACTTAGTTTGCTAAAAAAAAAAAAAAAAAAAAAAAAAAAAAGATAGCCAACAAGAAGCACATGTGGTTGCAGCATCCACTCATAGACTGGACTGAGCTACTATACTGTCACTTAGCATAGACAGTAGTAAAGTTGCAGTAGTTTATTTAGTTATCTGATTGATTTTATTGGAACATTTTGCTTTCTGCAGGGATTTACGCTTACAGCAATGTGCACAGGTAAGCACAGGTATGGCTAAATGTGTTTTGTGTGTGTGTGTGTGTGTGTATAATTTGAAAACTAATGGAAAAAAGTTCAAAATGTATTTAAACAGCACATTTTTAGGACCCTGTGATCAATAGAAACATTCATGGTCCTCTTTAGGTGCTTGTAACTGTAATTTTATGTGTGGGAGACTTTCCTGGTGTAGTTCCAGCTAAATCAACTCTTTCTGATCAGATTATGTTAAAATAAAAATCAGATTAAAGTCTAACTTGAGAAACAGAGCTTCAGACAGAGCAGTGCCTTGATGATATCAGCTGCAAAGTACAAACACACATGAAAATAAATGTGTCTCTGTTACTTTAGTGCTTAAAGGTGCACTGTGTAACTTGCACTCCATCACTGCTTGTTTCCATGGGTATGGCACTGCTATGTCTGGTATGTTCCACAGTATGATATTAAACAGCTCTTCCTTACATTTATTTAATAGCAGGTGGATTTATAGCTCCAAAATGTCTAGAAAAACAGACATTCTGACTATGAGCGGGTTACCTCTCCTGTACTTTGGTTTAGTTTGGTCTCCATGGAGATAGAAAGGCTTAGTACCATACTGTGAACCAATCCAGACAAACCAATAATTTTTTCAAGGAGAAAAGCATTTGATGGACCCTCCACCAGAAAAGTTACACAATGCATCTTTAAATCAATATAGGTCTGCCCTACAAAACAATATGACACTTGAGGGTATAATAAGATTTGGTCAGAACTTCTGAGACTTCCTTGCAAATGCAGTACGCAGTACATTGTGACCCTTCTGTGTGGGTATGGTTCTTGGTCAGGATTAAGATTAGACCATGTTTTCAGTTGGTGATGTGATCAGTTGCAGGTACACCCTAAAGAATTGCACCCAGAGGCAGAAGAAAACCTACTCCAAACTCAACTGAAAGCACCCATGAAGCCAAAACAGCATCCCCCAACTGTGAGGTGAGCCTTAAGCAGCCCCCTGTTGAATTTAGGAGGGATACTGGCAAAAATATATTGATATATTTGTAAAACAATTGGATCATCTTTTTGCAACCCTTTAAAATGTGCTAATAATGTTCAGTTAATTCATTTAGTTTTGGAAAAAATTACACTGCAAGTTCCTGTTCTTTAAATGTTTTTTTATTAGCCCTTTTTGCAACTTTTGAATGTATTTCATGTATTTTAATTTGGGCACAATACACTACTCCATATGATAGATTTTTCTATATTATCAAAACAACAAATTCTGTATTAAAGTTGTCTTTACATTATATCGCCCACCTATTGTTCCCAAATTATAGATTTTAATTCAGTTAATGTCAATGACAAAACATAGGACTTTTAGTAAACACCTTTTATTGGATGATCATAGCAAAAACAGCACCTCAGGACAGCTGTGTGGTGTGGGCAGCCTCCTTAAGGGGTTTTACAGTTACACGCTCAGGGAAGACATGCACTACCTAACTGTAACAAGTGCTTAAGACTAGCTGACCCCAACGCTGCCACTGCTAAAATACATTCATTTCCTTCAATGTCCTCTTTAATGCACCATTTTGAATTTTAACTGTTCTTTATGTGAGAAGAACGGCATTTGCATAGATTTTTTATTTTTTTTTCAATGTGCCCAGTTTTCTCCACGCCATTTTTTCCCAATACACTCAGACAACACACATACAAAATAAATTCTTTGGTCCCTTTCAGGTCTTTGGTAGTGTTAGAATTTATTGCTTCATGAACAAAACAAGCTCTACTGGAAGTGGCTGGTATTACAACATCTGGGGTGAATTGTAAGTATAAAAACTAATAAGCAGACACGATGTGGGGACTCTTTAGGGGGGGCGCTCAATCTTCGATAACCTCGGAGGACTCGGAAACCACTTTGCCATCACGGGTCTCGATCATCTTAATGACGACGTTCTTCTTGCTCTGTGTGCTGTAGCCACTGCCGCTCCCGCTGCTGAATCCGCCGCCGTAGCCGCCGCCGTAGCCTGCCCCATAGCCCCCACTGGAGTAACCCCCGCTGGAAAACCCGGAGGAGTAGCCGCCGGAGTAGCTGCTCTTCATGGACTCCATTGGGAAACCACTGTAGCTTGCTGTAAAGGGAGATTGACAATGAGGTTAAAATGAACGTAAGATTTAGACCTGTCACGATAATTACTACAGTATATTATCATTCAATATATGAAAGCTGGAACAATAGTTTTTGGGGTCAGGATTTATCTTTGCATTAGTGGGACATTTTTAGTTATTTTTTGACTATATGATAACATTTAAGCTATAAAAGGTTGAATTAATAACTTGACATTAAAGATGCAAACTAAATACTAAATGTTTAATTCTGATGTTTATTGCGGCTCATGATTTTTTCACAATAAGGTAAGGTTTAGAATAGTTTTTGTGCTATAAAACTGCTTTAAGGTTTTGTGGCAGTGGCAGTGGCAAATTAATTGCAATATTATCGTTTATCATCTGTATATACTTCCGCAATATATAACACTTCAAAACTTGTTATCGTTACAGGCCTAGTAAGATTGATAAACGTTTCTGCTTATTAATTTTTTTATTAGGATCCCAATTAGATGTACCTGTTTTAATTTCATAAAGACGTGCTTTAAAAACGATATAAATAGTATCATATGAATTAATGAATAAACTTGATATTTTAAAATCTTAATTATGCTTATGTCTCAAAGTAGCCTATAAAGCAACTTCAGCTTAGTCCAGCTGACTTAATTTGACCTTTTCTGCTATAAATTAATTGGACAACTGCAGGATTACAGGAACATCCAACTATAACTGAAATATATTGCTTAATATTACAAATAAAAGGAATTATTGGTTGATTTGTATCCCTGTCACAATATTATGTGAACTAATAAAACCAAATGCATTTTGTAATGTATGTTGTTGAAATAAGTTGTATACTGTTATTTTATAGCTATTACAACACAAGAGAAAAGTAAAACGTAAAAAGTAAACAAAACGAAACGAAAAGTAAATGTTATTCATTTTAAAATACATGTTTTTAAGGCGTCTAAATATTCAGAAACATGATAGCAGCTATGGGTATTAGGTTTGATGTCTAAATAAACAAAATAAATATACCTTAAGTTACACATAGCATAGAAATCTACACATAACAACACACACATACTCCAAATATCTCCAAATTAACTAAAATCCAATAATAAAGTATACATACTGCTCTGTTGGGAGATGTTGATAGCCTTGATGCCGTTTGCCAGCCTGTCCTCCTCTCCTTCCAGAAGCTTCCTGTAGGTGGCGATCTCAATGTCCAAAGCCAATTTGACGTTCATCAGGTCCTGGTACTCTCTGATCTGTCGGGCCATGTCCTGCTTGGCTCTCTGCAGGGCCTCTTCCAAGTCCCTGATGCGAGCCTTGGCATCCTTCACTGCCAGCTCTCCGCGCTCCTCAGCCTCTGCGATCTGGGCCTCCATGTTGGCACGCTGGAAAAACATAGAATATTACAAGGTGAGACTTCTAAATCTACTGTATATTTTTAAGTACATAAAAAAGTCTTCTGTTCTGGGTGACTATTACTGCTTATCATTGAGTGCAATATTCAAAGTACTTTGAACTGGAGCCAAATGTAAAGTACCACTGTAACCCTTGATCTCGAGCTATAACATTGCATTATTGACACATACATTATTGTAGCAACATTTAAATCTACCTGGTAACACAGTATTAATATAAACAAACTCACTAATATAGTTGGATTACAGAAAATATAATAATGGAATTTAACCAGCATATAAAAACAATTCCGTAAATGTTGATATTAAATATATACTTGGTTTACAAATTGCTGTCATTTAATCACCAGTTGAATTATACAGATCAAACATATATTCTAAGAACCTCAAATACACTGTAGAATGGCATATATATATATAATATTTTGTTATAATTTTTTGTTATTGATTTGTTATATCAATCCCATATTTACATATAAGAGAGCCAATCCTTTTTTATTCAGTTTTTATTCAGTGCTACTTTTTTGACTGAAGCATTTTTAGCTACTAAATAGCAAAGTATAATAGCCAGATGTAATAACCACGTATTACAACAATATGTTATGATACACTCTAGTTTTAGTTACTACTTTTATATATTTGTACAGACAGCAGCCATACCTGTCCCTTCACAGCGTCAATCTCTGCGGTCAGTCTCTGGATCATACGGTTCATGTCTGCGATCTCTGTTTTGGTTGCTCTCAGGTCGTCTCCGTATCTGGTGGCGGATGTCTGCATCTCCTCATACTGAAATGTACCAAAGCAGAGGATTACTCCACCTGGCATGACCCTTGGTAAATATAAAGTTTTAATTGGATTAATAGAGTAGTTGGACATTACCTTGCTCTTGTACCATGTCTCGGCCTCTTGGCGGGTACGGTTAGCGATGTCCTCATACTGAGCCCTGACTTCGGCCACGATGGAGTCCATGTCCAGGTTACGGCTGTTGTCCATCTCCACAATGACGGAGGTGTCCTTGATCTGACTCTGAAGCTCACGCAGTTCCTTAATTGAAAAAAATATATATTAGAGAGGCGAAATATTTGACAAAGAAATGCAACTTGAAAGATCCACTATGTAACTTTTCTTAAAGAGTCTGCTTGTCTCTGTGGAGATGGGTATTACATTTTTGCATTGCAGTATTCTAATATAATATAGTATTATATATATATCTATCTGGAATGTGTTTGTTATTACATGCTTTACTTGATCAAAAATAATTTACAATGAGGGACATCGCCTCACCACAGACTTGACTTCAACCTTGGCATGGGAGCAAAGCTGCTTGTCTCCATGGAGATAGATACATTTTATGCCACACAGTGGGGTATTTTAGGCAAAGCAATAACATCTCCATGGAGACAAGCAGGTGGCTTTAGTAACATAGTTCCCCTTTAGTGATTGTGTTCTTGTCATTACCTCCTCATAGATGGACCTGAGGAAGTTGATCTCATCTGTCAGACTCTCGAGCTTGGCCTCCAGCTCCACCTTATTCATGTAGGCCTCATCAACATCCTGAAAACGACAAACACAACAGGTTGGTCAAAATCTCACATCTCACAAAATATTCATTTTCGTTTTGGTTAGTATTTAATTTCCTTACATCATGTCAAATCTTAAGTACTCAAAAATTTCAGCTTTCACCTGCCCCCTATCTCCTACCATACCTCTGTTCTTGTGATTATGAAAAAATTCAAACCCCAGATCATACATGTAGTGTTAAAAATGTTGTATAGCCATTTTTCAAAAACATGTACATGAAAATCTGCTGCTTGCTTTGGTGAAATGCCACTATGAGAAATCAGGGCTTATCAGTTCTGGAGTTTTTAATAAGAAGTCTAAGCACCTGTTTCTGTTATTATTTTGAGAAATATTGTGATTTACAATTTACAAAATATGAAATAATGATCTAAATATGTTATAATTTAATAATAAGTACCCAGAAAAACATAATTTTCATTAAAAACTCTGTTCAATTTGAAGTAAAAAGCTTTGTGTACCAACCTTTTTGATGAGGACAAAGTCGTTCTCACATTCTGTGCGCTTGTTGATTTCGTCTTCATACCTAAAACACAAAAATATATTCATATTCTTTAGTTTTGTCTTGAGGTAAAATATTCTTTCCTTTGTTTTGTACTATATCTGTGAACACTAGAGGGTGCAAGTCACTCATCAAAACTCCCTCCTGCAGGAAGCACACTTATAAAGATAGTGCTGACATTTTTGTGTAACACTGTGACTTGGGGCTATAGAAAATGCTGCTGGATCCAGAGTAGTATTATTAAAACTTCACCGCGCTATTATGCAACTGAAATTTCCTCACTTCAATAACATCTTTCAATATTTACGTGTTAGCATTTTTCCACAGGGTCTTGCACATGCTTTTCTAATGTTGTAATCCTCTGGAGCTAGACATGACGCAAACAGCTGGACAGATGTAGGGTGTAGTCCCCTCAGATATGACCTCACTTTGCTGTATAGCTAGTCCCAGAAGACCTAGATCTTTAGTATTATACACTACACAACTACAAAACAGGACATTTCTGAGTTTGTCTTCTCTTCTACTCACTTGTTCTTGAAGTCCTCCACCAGGCCTTGCATGTTGTGTAGGTCGGCCTCCAGTTTCATCTTGTCATTGCCCAGACTGTCGAGCTGTCTGCGCAGGTTGCTAATGTAGGCCTCGAACATGGCGTCGATGTTGGAGCGGGTGGTGGTCTGTCCCTGCAGCAGGTTCCATTTGGTCTCCAGCATTTTGTTCTGCTGTTCCAAGAAGCGCACCTAAAGAAGCAAAACAAGAAAATTATATTATGGATGTGCAATTAGTCCAATTTCAATCAAGAAAATGTCAATGAGAGGTCTATAGCCAATCCAAAGTTCACACTGTGGAGGACGAAACTGAAATTGATTTTCTTGTGTTCAATGGAAATGTTTAACTTAAATTCAGAAAGTTAATATAGACAAGATTATCTAGTTTTAATGTGACAAAAAGAAATAGAAAATTTGGATAGATCAATATTTCTTGATATTGTTCCACACTATGTAAAATAACTATACAGTAATGACACAGAGCTCTTTAATTTCCTGTTCTCATCAGTGTAATTTACCGTTCCATAACTTCTCGTTACTCATACTTATTGTTGTAGTATATATTTGGACCCCTGAATTGTGTTTCTTTGTTATCAGCCTCATTTGTTCCAAAGGAAGGCCTAGCGGGCGTGCATCCTGACAGGAGGCGTAGGGGTGAGGGGAAGACCAAATGAAGTGGAAAGAACCATTGATGGAGGAGTAGGAGTCCCCACACCAGTGCCTGCTTTCCTTCCTGTTTTTGTGCACGAGGGTTGCACAGATCCAAAGCTACTCTGTTTATCTGCTTATTAAAACTGTATAAGGTAAATCATCAACTCGGTGAACTAAAGCGTCACAGAGCTGGGAGAGTATCATTGGAAAGTTTAAATGGTGTTTATTGTAAGGGATAGCAAATGCAGATATGTGCTTGAGAGTGTGGACCTTGGTCTTGGTAGCATAGTTACTTAATAGTTCTGGTCATTGTTTAAACAGATTAGCATTGTGTTAAGATGAGGTGATAAGACAAGTGTTTTTAGGTAAACTACAGCAGAGCTGAGTGAGTTTAGAGGTAGAAGTCAGCTGGCTTTAATGTGAACCTGAAACCAACTGACCTTTTTAAATATTAACTTCACTTGTGCTTGGAAAGAACAGACGCACCTACAGCCTGTTGCTCAACCATGCAATATTTACAATTTGATGCTTTTTTAGAATTTCAAAAGGAAGTTTTGTGATAACTTTGCAGTGCTCATTTTGGACGAGACTATAGTCACTTAGCTGACAATGGCTCTAGTCCTGCCTGCACTGTCTCTGGGAGGGGTGAAGGCCACAAAGGCAGCCACACCCCAGCCATAGGGAGGGCCCAGTCCCAAGGTAACCCGTATCACAAGCTCTCCACTCCGCTGACACACCCTTTCTCTCACTCACTTTTCATGTTTTTTTCTTTGCCAAATGTCTGTTTCTCATCACCGTGGGAGGCCAGCCAAGAGATAGGGAGCCCAAATTTGCTGCGGTGCACTTTCATAACTCTTTTTGTCATGTGTATTTGTGGGAGGTGAAGGAACCATTAAGAGTGGGGTATAAATCAACTAGAGGATAAGCAAAGTTCACATGTGCCAAGCATATGGGGTATTTTCATTTAGTTTTTCAGTAACTTCAATCAAATATTACATAATAGTTTGTGCAAGCTAGGGTCGAACTTTGGAGTGATGATTTTCAATTCATAAGCAATACAAGACATTTCTATGCACTGAAAACTACTCTGAATGATAACAACAGCAGATTCTCTTAGTAGAATTAATGTTTCCTGTAAGCATATTTCTACATTAGTATAACATTATAATCTTACCTTGTCAATGAAGGAAGCAAAGCGGTTGTTAAGGCCCTTGATCTGTTCCTTCTCCTGGGTGCGGACAACCTGGATGTTGGGGTCGATCTCCAGGTTGAGGGGTGCCAGGAGGCTCTTGTTCACGGTTACCGCAGTGATAGGGGCCTGCCCCATACCCATACCACCACCCATACCACCACCCATGCCCATGCCCAGGCCACCACCACCACCCATGGCAGAGCCCAGGCCATAGACAGAGGAGCTGGAGATGTATCCACCACCCCCACTCATGCTGCCTGCCCCAAAGCCTCTCCCGCCACCACTGGAGTAGCTCATGGACATACTTTTGCGAGAAACTCCAGCCCCAGGAGCAGAATAGGAGAGACTGCTGAAGTTCCTCGGGGCAACAGAGGACCTCACGCTGTAGGAGGTGGTTGTCCTAGATTTGGTCGACATTGTTGCGCTGTTTTAGTCGTGGAAGAGGAGTTTGCAGGCAGGCAGGCAGGCTGGTCAGCAGAGGGGATAGGACCAGGATAGGAAGAGAAGCACAGCACAGAGGAGTTTTAAAGTGCCTGTAGAGGTGGGAGGGACTTTGCTCTGCTCCCATTGGCCGACAGAGGGAAGGGGAGGATGTAACTTTACACTTGTATGACACACTGGTCAGTCATTCAGACGCATTACCTGGTCGTTCTACTGGGCTCGCTGAAGTGTAAGAAATCTAGAAATGTGTTGCTGCTATAAACTGTTACATAACGTGATTGAAATCTTAGTTTGAGTTCAGGTTTTGAATAGAAAAGGCCAAACTAGAGGAAATTAGTTTTTGCAAATTGACTAGAGGAACAACAAAGAATTCCATGTTTTTTCCAAAGTGCAGATAGGGTGGGCGTGTTTGTGTCAGAGAGGAGATCTAAGTGGGGTGGATCAGAGATAAGAAGTTGAACTGTTCAAATCAATGCCGCTATGATTAGTATTGTAAATGTAGGCGTGTTGTGTTCTCAGTTTTAGGTGTGTGCTTAAGAAAACTTTCAAGAGCTTTTGCAGCTTTAACCTCTTTATATTGATTTTATATACATTACAGGCCTGTTACAGGGTTATGTAGGGGTTCTTACAAACTACACCTATTTTTCTACATTTATTAATTCACTGAAATTTGCTTGTTTGGCTTGCACACCTATTAACTTTTTAATTGTTGCAATTCTCTGACTAACCCTATAAGGTAAGTTTCGGTTTTTGGGCTTGCCAGGTAAGTCTTGCACATCATTTTATTATGGGCCGTGACAAAATGCATTGAGTAGGGTTGGGTGAAACAAATTTGCATCAATTCAAAGATTAGTGTTTGAAAAAAGGGTTAAGAGACAGGCTGACATGGTTGTAGGGCTAGAAATGCCTGGTTATCACAGCAAAACCCACACTTCTAGTGCTGATACTTTGCAGTTGATGTCATCAACGTTCCCTGGTGGTGTGATGCTAACTGTGGGCACAGCTCTGTTTGAGATTTTAATCTGAGCTTTACTTTAATTTAGTCTGACCAGTAAGAACTGACTTAGTTTGAACTACAACAGGTGAGCTGATTTTTGCTGTTTAACAAGTCCCTCTCAAATAGCATTACAGTCACAAGCTAAGTAGCAAACAGTTTTTCAGGTAGTCACGCTCACCTTTTTTTTAATTCAAAATAAAACCCCAAAACAGGACCATGAACATTTGTCAGCGTTCCAACTATCATGAAAATCGTAGAAAAGTCATGGAAATTGAAAATGTAATTTTCCAGGCCTGGAAAAATCATAGAATTTTGTAAATTCATTGAAAGTTTTGGAAAAGTCATGGAATTTTAGTATATTTTTCTTTTAGTATTAGCATTCTGTTAGCTCTCCATTAGGCTATTATAATTATTTCTGAATGTATACACCTTTTGTTTAAAAGAGACGACAATAAATGCACTGACAGTATTTTGAGTGGAAAGGGTTAACATTTCATATTTAGCCCTAAAAGTATGATCAATTCTATACAAGCAGGTGCTGTAAAGTCATGGAAAATTTACCATAGGTCATGAAAAAGTCATGGAAAAGTTTTGAAATTTTGTCGGTGAAAAAGAAAGTAATCCTTGGTTTGTATTGATCATAGGCTCTAGAAAATGTGCTGTTTAAATCAGTTTAGTTATTTTTCTTGAGTTTTCAGATGCTATTAAAACTTATTTGACAGTGTTTGCTAATGTGTGCATTGTGTTTCCATGATAGCTGCTGAAAATTATGCCCATACACATGCATAGAGAACACCCCCAACATGCTGTCACTGCAAAGTATCAATTGACACGTGTGAACCGGTAGTGTAAGCGAGCTGTCACTGTAAATGCACTGTAAAAAGAGGTGGCTTAGCTTGATCGAATTTATTAGGTGCACAGTATAAACAGCATGTGTGATACTATAAAAATATTGCATTAGATAGGCCTGCAGAGTTCTTGGGTAAGGGTTAGGGTTGGGGATGTGTTTCTTGTGACTCTTTGACTCAGCTTTTCGTTTTGCAATAGTAGGCCTGTAATAGCTGAACACATCCAGAATGATGAATTGTTTAGACCGTTGTTATAGCAATTAACAATTCAAAATAAAACCAAATATTATACCTACTGAATTAGGGCTGGGTATCATTAGGAAGCTGCCGATACGATACACACCTTGGTACGTAAGCCACAATACGATACATATCTCGATACAGTGCACTTTGGATTCAATATGATATATTACAAATCGATTCGATGCGGCTCATTAAAAAATAAAGGCTAAATCATGGCTGTGATGCTAAAAGTCTTTGTTAAACCACTTCTTATCCGAAGTCAATAAGAAAGAGTTTCCTTCCACTAAACAAGCAACAAAACTGTAGAGCTGTAACAAAATAATTTAGTAAAATATACCAAAAAAATACTCTTGGCGATATATCAATACAGCAGCCCACGATATCAGTACTGTATCATCACATTAAATGATACGATATATCAATATTGTGATATTTTTGCACACCACTATACTGAATGGTCCTCAAAATGGCACCATATAACAGGAAGCTGAAACTAGGGTTGTCAAAGTATCAAAAATCAGATACTAACTGATATTGAAACTAGTATCAAAACTTGTCACATTCACAGGACAGAAATGAACCTTTCTTGAATAGCATTAGAATGATCTTGAGTTGTATCGCAAGTGTAAGACCACATACATGACTAGTGTACACCCATGGACCACTATGTACCTGGACTGCACTAAAAGAAAATGAAAAAAGAAAAGAAAATACTACGATATAAAGAGAGGTTGAAATGTAAGCACCGTGACAACTCTAGCTGAAACCCATGAAAAGCTTGGTAGGTCTCAGTTGACTAAAAATGAATGGTGTCACTGTTCAATTGTGCCTTCCATCTACGTGAGCTTCAGCTTTTTGCCACCCAGCCAAATAAGAGTGAAAAAACTTGTGTGTGAACCAATACCGGGCCTGCTCTCCTCTCCTCCCCTCCATCTCCTACCATCATGAGTCATCAGCTTTGGTATTACCAGAATTAAACCTCTCCAAACATTCTTTAGCCTAACTGAGTCTCTACCGCATTGTATTTGAAGCACTAATCACATAAAAATGTAGCATCATTAGTAGAAAGTTAAACATCATTTGAATACACTACCAGTCAAACGCATCTACACACTTTTTCATTTTTGGTTTGTGTTTAATTTCATGATTTTTTACATTGAAGATTCCCACTGAAAGCAAAACTATGATTTAAGTAGTAAATAAATAAACAAGTAGTAAACAAATACACTAAAAAAAAAGCTTAAATTTGTTTTAGATTTTAAAAAATGGCCACCCTTTGCTTTGAACCCTGCTTTGCACTTTTGGCATTACTTGAGCGTGTCACAGATGTGAAGTGAAAATGATTTCAGGAGAATTTATCTAGAAACTGAAGGCTACAATAATAGTTATGATAGTTATAATACATTGTGACAGTGCCTTATTGGTATGACTTTGCCCACCAATCCAGCATTCTGAAGTTTGATATTCTGTAGAAATTCAATTTTGGCCACTTAACATCACACAGGGCAGTCAGCATAAATACCGGGCAACTGAGAGTTTGCAGCACTATCGTAAAAGCAAAGGGTGGCTACTATGAGGAAATAAAAAAATGAAATATAAAAAAATATTTAGTTAAGTTATTTCACTTTTTTCCACATAAGTATTTTGCCTCATATATTCAATGTCTTCCTTGAGTATGTAAAATATAGAAAGTAGAAAAAATTGAAGAAAAAACATTTGACTAGTAGTGTAGATACTTGATACCTACACATTTAATTACAGCAAATATAATAGCTCTTTTTTATTTTTTACTTCTTTTTATTTGTTGCTGCTGCTGCAAAACTGAAAGTGCATTCGATTGTGCAAATCCAAGCATGAATTATGAATCATGTCTCCACTGATCGCATGACTGTCAGACTTTTTAGTAATTTAATCAGGACTCTGAAGCACTAGAAGCTGAAAATAGCCTCACACATAAGACTTTTTGAACTGCATGCAACAAATAACATTCTTCGCCTATGTAATATTTATAGCCAGTTTAATTCAGCTTGTAATAGGCATGTATATGTGAATTTGTTGGCAGGGTCATGCATGTCTCATTATAGAGCATCAATTACACAAAGAAATTAAGGTTAAAACTAAACATTTAAAGGTGGAGGGTCGGCTAGCTGCTTGTTCAGGTGGAGATGTTATTGCTTTACCTGGAATGTTCCACAGTGGGGCTTTAAACAAACATTCCTCTCTTGCATTTGTTCAATTGCAGGCATTTTATAGCTCAAAAATACTTTGAAAAGCATAAATTCTTACCATGTGCAGGCTTAATTCTCCATAGAGCTGACCATTAACCTGTCTCCATTGTGATTTCCAAGTTTATTTGCATACTGTGGAATAATCAAGGCAAAACAGTAATATCTGCTTGGAGAAGTTGCACAATGCACCTTTAAAATTACTGATAAACGTGTATAATGATATACTTACAACACCTCGATTAAGTAACAGAAAGGTATCACAATTTTGTCTGTTTCATTTTAACTCAATCACATTTAAGGCTTTCAACTGGGCCTCACATGCTCCAAGTAATTATCACACTGTCATTAACAGATCTTCACTGACAAGATAAGAGTCATATTGATCTCAGTTAAATGGGATTAGCAAATTCCAAGGAAAAACAAATGCTCTGTGACCTTTATACCGACCTAAAAAGTAATCAGTTAGTTAAGGACTGTTCAAAAAGGACTGAATGATTTTAATAACTGATCTGCAAGCTATATATTACTACTACTACTGCTGCCACTGTAATATTACTACTATTACTACTAACATAGCAACATAAAACAGCTGTTTAGTTAGTTGTTTTACTAGTGTTGCATCAGTAGTTTGATATTAATGGGCTTTGATTAAACAGTACATTGGATTTCCCGACATGTGACTAATATTCCACTCACACCATATTGATTCTGCTAATGTAAACAAATGTGAACTTGAAAGGAAAATTGGACTGTCAAATCCAGACTGACATCTCTCTGTTTTTTTATACAGATTGATATCAGTCTTGTCCCCGCATCCTCCGTTACATCTCAACCACAGCCAAACAGGATTGTCCAGTAAGATTAGTTTATTTTCAGTGACGTGTGAAACAAAGGAGCTCATTGGTCAACTATTATTTACTAATAAAGTCACATTTCTCTCAGCTTAGATTAAAAGAGTTCATTAATTCACTGATTCTGCAGAAATCCGTCACGTTTTTCAGTCCTCTGTGATATTTTTTTCCTTTCTTTATTCCATTACAGACAAACCATGTGTGTCCCTCATTGGCCACTCAACCGATGATCAGACTCACATCTTTGTAAAGTATTGAAGATGTGTGTATTCTGGATCACAGGCAAAAGGAAAATCAGTATTAAATAAGTTTTTAGGAGATTTTGAGCTTTCAGTTCGAGGATTAAGAACCATCTCTGCCTGCGTTAAGCTCGTCAATAGCAGGACTAATGGTAAATCCGTGTAGATCCTGCATCGCGCCTTCTGCCCCAGTATTTGTGCTGTCTGCCCTGTGTGATATGAAGTGGCAAAAATCGAGTTTTTTCTACAGACTATCAAACTTTAGAATGTTTAGTTAGTGGGCAAAGTCATGCCAATAAGAACTATTACTGTAGCCTTCAGTTTTAGCAGCTAAGGTGGCTAATGTTCTCTATCCAGGCACTGCTGAGTTTACTTGATATTTTCAGTGGTGGAACATAATGAAGTAAAAAAGTACTGTGCTTAAGTATACATTTTAAATATCTGTACTTAAGTAAACCGTAAAGTGGACTCTTTTTATGTATACTTCACTACATTTGACAGCAGGTATCTGTACTTTCTACTCTACTACATTTTTCAATCAGACTGAATTTTTTATTTATTTTTATTTTTTTTATTGTTTGAGACCTGCTGAAAAGGCTCAGAGGGGGTATATTTTTTATCAGGTTCATAGTTTAAGAAAACAAAAATATTCAAATTAAAACAGCTAGAAAAAATGACTGAAAAAATACAGCAGAAATCTTTATCAAAATCACCTCAAAATATGCACATATGACTTTTTACTATTTAAATACATTTTTAAATAGGTACTTTAACACCGAAGTAGATGATTTCATGTAATATTATACTACTTTTATGTGATTATTTCTTTGTATTGAAAATTGAGTTTTCATAGCTTTTAACAGCACTCCGTAAGAAAAGTAGCTACTGTATACTCTTTAAGTCATAACTAAAATATGACATACTGTGACCTGCTGGAAATAGTCCCTTAATAGCTGCTTCTACTCAACGGTACAACCAGTTTTGTGTTTACAGTGACTGGTATGAGACAGTCTTCCTGTGAGGAAACATACAGGCTCTTTGCACTTTAAACAACCTTTGTGTTTAAGACCCCATTGTTCAGCTGAAGCGTCCATACCATTAAGTAGTGAAAGATGACCACTCGTCTCAGGTTACAGAGGCCTATACTTCACTTTCCTTCAGAACAGCAGGTTTCACATAGGTCTGTTACAATAACGAATTATAAAACCTTAAAGGGCCCATTATGCTATTATTAGATCTATGATTCATGTTGTTTCTTCATCAAAAACATCAGTTCTCTTCTCAAACAGAAAACACTCTTTTCCCCCTTGTGATATCATGTGCTCCACTGTGTTTTTAAACTACATACATTTTCACTAGAATCATTTGCGTAATTTCAGACCTGGAATTGCCGATCTACCGAACTAAAGGTTAACTTGAAAACTACCACATGACATCACAAGGTGGAAGAGAGTATTTTGAGCTTTGGCGATGTAGACAAACTAATAACACATATTTTGCATACCGGGCTCTTTAAAGCAGAATTATCCCCCAAAATATACAATATTGTTCAAAGACATTAGCTGTAATAAATAACTAAAAGAACACCACACTTAAGAAGTTTGTATCTATAATGAGTCATAGAAGGTGATATTTCAGCCTTCGACATCTTAAATCTTATTTCATGTCATGTTTTGATTGATAAGTGGAGTATTTATAGTGACAGGCTTAGTTCACATGCTTTAGAAATAAATAAATTATGCAATTACGTGTACAGACACAAGTCGTAAGATGTAGAGACTGTGAAATCCAAGACAAACAGCAAGTGAGTCTTTATAGGATATTTGCTTTGATAAAATGCTTAACAAAGTAAATGGTTAAAAAAAATATTTATAAAAAGGAGAATTTAACTGTTACATTTTTGGAACCTTTTGTCAGGTGAGGAATACATTTATATAATGTAGAGAACTATAAGCAAAATTGCTGTTTGAATAGACTTAAAACTCAACCAAGGCTGTGTTCACACTGACATGCACACACGCTACATGAAAATTTGGATTTAACTGGACTAGACCAGTACTAAACCCGGATTAGAACATGACAAAACCAAGATTACGTTCAGGATCTGAAGTAGTAAGACTAAATAAAAACAGGTTTGGACACAGCCTAAATCTCCAATCAGCTAAACTTGACATCGTATTATTCAGAGAACATTTTTCACTCATAACATACAGCTGACAGAAGCATTATGTCAGACAACGTAAACATTGTAATTTCCATGCATACGGTATCTCTCAAAGAAAACAGTAGTGGAACAGCAGACAGAGCTCCACCCACTAATGTAATGACAACAAACCTATCTGTACTGTGACAAGGGTCTAGCTTCAACTTCAACCAGAGATATGATGTTTCTGCCATTGCGATGTTTGTTTTGAAGTATAAATACTGCATGTTTTTTGTTTGTCTCATTACTTAGGTGTAGTGTTATATTTCTATGGAAGTTTTTATTTACTTATGGTTTATTAAAGGTGAACTGTAACTTTTCTGGTAGAAGGCCCATCAGTTACTTGTCTCCATAGAGATGTTATTCATAAACCTTCAGTAATCCAAAATATGGCATTAAACTTTTCAGTCTCCATACAAACAAGCAGGAGACACCACCAGGTCAATTTACAGCTGAAATCTGTGAAGAGGTGACGTGGCTCACAGTAAGAATTCATGTTTTAAGGGTATTTTTGAGCAATAAAAACACCCATAATTGAATAAATGTGTCTTATATAAGTTTAATACCATACTGTTGAACATTACAGACAAAGTAATAGCGGACCCTTAACTTGAAAAGTTACGCAGTGCACCTTTAATCTACATATTTCAAAATAGTACCTGTTGTATATATTCCACCATAGTCTTTATTCTTCTGTTTTGTTCTATTTGTAATTATTTTCTTTCACATGCAGTTCTCGCTGAGACCTAAAATCATTTCATCTCAGAGCTGCAGTCCATTATCAGAGAAATACCGATCATTCTTGTCCAAGACGTTGCAGAAGCAGATAGGAGGGTTAGTCTCAGCCTGTACCTGAAGTGAGAGGTAAACATACAAAAGTTTGGACTCACTCTCTTCTATGTTTTTTTTCTATTAATATACATACAGAAGACATCAAATATATGAAGTAAAATGGAACATTTTTCAAATATTTTATAACCAAATCCTCAAATTAGTCAAGAGTATTTTTTGGGGTATATTTTCCTCAATTATTTTGTTACAGCGCTATAGTTTTGTTGTTTGTTTAGAGGAAGGAAACTCGTTCATGCGTTTATTTGACATATTCATTGTTTTCATGATTAAAATGTGTGTGTTTCATATTCACTTTGGACAAGAAGTGGTTTAACAAAGACTTTTAGTATCACAACTATGATTTAGCCATTATTTTTACTGAACCGTATCAAATTTGAAATGAATCATATCAAATCGAAAGTGCACTGTATCGAAGTATGTATCATATCTGCAACTTCTTACTGATACCCAGCCATATGTATCAATGTATATCGTAGTTTAAAATAAAAATTTATAAACACAGAAGCATAGATATTTTCAAGTACAGAAAAGTTAGTTCTGCATATTTTTACAAAAAAAAAAATCTGTAAAAGACAAAACAAAAAACTCACTACAAAACTTCAGCAAATGACACTGAAGTCTAACATACACATGTTTTTGTAAAATATCCAGTACGGTATTGTTGGTTTTGTTATTACTTTGTATTGGTGTTTTGGTCATGATAGTAAAATTTCAAACTCAGTTTCAATACTAAGGAATAGACTCAATACTCAATACTGATTCTGATACTATCTTTCTTTAGAAAATAGAATGACATTTTCAACATTAAATTATAGAACTTTCTTTTATATTACCATGCACTCTTCTATCTGTGTAATCCCTCAGTTGTCAAGGTATGTTCCATAGTGGTCCATGTTGTTTTATACTTATTCTGATACACCTCAAGATCATTCTAAAGTTTTAGCATTGGTTAGTATCTGATTTTTGATCCTTTTGACTACCCTACTTTGTATAGAAATGGCAAGACATAAAAAAAAAAAAAAATACGTAGAAGTGGTCCAGATTACTACATTCATCCACTGAACAGTTGAGAAACTGAACAGTTGAGAACAGGAGGTGCAGGGGGGCGTATTCCATGGAAAAAGCTGGTCTTACTCAGCTCTGTGGCTTGGTGCCCATTTGACCAGTGCCCACAAGCTCCTAGTTTGGGTTTTACCATTTTATTTTCCAGCACAGCTCGCTAGTTTCTCATAATGAAGCCTTTTATACAAACTATTTCATCTTTGCAGCTAAAACTCAGATTCACAAATATCTTGAATCCAACATTTTACCACCACATGAGAACCATATGTTGTTCTCATGTTTCCAACCATGTCCTCATTTAGCCCCTTGTAACGAAGACTCCGCCTACTTCTACTGTCATTCGAGACCACACCCTGCGGCTGCCATGACAACGCTCCCGCCGCAGCGTTGATTGCTTTCCCAGATGCAGATGCCTTGGAAATATGCTTGTGGTCACCATGGTAACTCCCATACAATGAGAAATAACTTGGTGAAGAGTCAGTGGAGATTTGTAGTGGTCACACGTTGCTCCCCTCACAGTTTTTCCCAGCTGTGCACAATGTAAAGAACAGATTTATGTTGATGTGTTGAAGTTGTTACTCACTTCCAAGCGTTTCCGTAGCGACAAGTGATTATTTTGGTAGTACTTCTTGAACTCGCGGGCTTAAAACTGAAAAAGGAAGTCTGAGAATACTTAGCTTTTTGTACGCGTGGAGCCAATTTGGAAATTTACTGTCTCGGCTTTGTCTAGTGCAACTCCAACTATTCGCCAGCTTTGAGTCTGGTCCCAATCAAACCAGTCCCACAATAGTCTCCCTTGTATTTAACCTTGCCTGCATCCAATTACTTTTTTGTATACCAAAGCTGTATCACTTATTCGATGAAAGTGAAAGTAATTTATTTATTCTTTGTGAAGTTGAAAAAGTCAGAAGATTTTTCTGCTTGCTTGAGGTAGCTGTCTGGACGTGTGGTCTGTCCAAGAGTTGAGTGGAAACAGGCATGCTCAAAATAAAAGAGTGTTATGTAACTTGGAAAGAAAGAAAGAAAGAAAGGCTGAGGAATACTTGCAAACCCACTGGCCCTACTGTTAGGCCTTACGTCAGAGAAAAAAAAAACGAAATTATATATTTGGCGCAAAAGTTGATTAAAAGTTACAGTGTATAATTTAGTCTACAATGTTCTAGGGAAAGCTGTTATAGTAAATGTTTGACATTATCAAGGCATAAGTGTAGTATAAAACCTGTACAACAGTGTATTGCTTAAACATAAACAATATGTATGTTAATGCCTTTTAAAGTATTCCAATGTACAATTTTTTTGGTGGAGGATCCACAGTGTTATTGCTATGCCTGGAATGTTCCATGGTATGACATTAAACATAAACAAAAATATAATAATTCCTTTTGTTAACAGGAGCGACATTCCACAGAATTGTAATTCATATTTTTAATTCAGATCTGATTTAATCTCAGGTTTAATCCATACCATGAAACATTCTAGACAAAGCAATAATATTTCCATTGAGACAAGAAAGGTGTGCTGCATAACATTTTGTTGTCTCAATGGAAATGTTATTCTTTTGTCTAGAATTGATAGAAATAATTGTTTTTATCTTATTTTAATCACTGAGCCTTGAAGAATACATTTTGTTGTGTCATATGTTTCGAATATTGAAATGAAAAATAAGTGGGTAAGACTGTTTTTAGTGGCAGGATAACTATGGCCATTGACATGCACTAGCCTAGCACCAGCGACCTCTGCAAATAAAAGGACTGGGTGGAATATTTAAAAAAATATTCACACATCTCCAACACTCTGGTTAACTAGGAACTGAGGCCCTATTTCCAAAATTCCAAACTGTCCCTTTAATTTAATGTTCAAAAGCAAGCATAAACCTGACCACCATTCACTCACACCTTATTGTACTTTATTTTACTGCAAGTGAAAAATTACCTTTTTGGCATTTTCACATGAAATGTTATTTATAGGTCCTGTATTATACAAAATTAATTATTTTGAGCTTTAAGTCATGTTATAATGTTCCACATCAAAAATATGCCTGGAGTTGTGTTTTGTTTCTTTCACATGTTTGAGTAATCCTTTAGTATTACTCTGTCTACATCTCGAACGCTCAAAATGCTCTGCTCTATCTTCTGGTAGTTATAAAGTTAACAGCTACATTTTATCTTAAATTCAGAAGGGATTGGCAATTTCAAGGCTGAAATATCCAAATGATTCTAGTGAAGGTGTATTTAAAAAACAAAACAAACAAAAAAAAAAAACATACAACTCAGCCCAAATATGCAGTGTTTGTGTATTAAACATGTGTGATTGAAACAAAACACAACTCTGGGTTTGCACTGTCCCTGAAATAAATAAATAAATACATATACTCCACATTCAAACATAGGCAAGGTGAGTGAATTGTCTTGCCCAATGACACAACACGAGTATGCATTGGTCAGAATTGGGATCGAACCACCATATACACATCTATATATCTATTTTCTGTCTCAACTTAAAAACACCCAGTAATACTTTTTAATGATTATGATAAATGACTAGTTGATTCTGTCAGTAACACAACACTTAATTGGAGCCTTTGAGCAAAATATTTCACTTTACTTTCCCGTCCGCTGTGTTATTATTGCAGTTGTGAAAGTACAGTCCCCTATGTGCCGTAACCATAAATGAGAGCCCCCAACAGTTTATAGAACAATACCTCCAGTGTCTCTAAATGTCATGAGTTTACATCCAGAATCCTGCTGCATGGAAAAGACAAGTCACTGGGAAACACACTGGAGCAGGGCCTGGAAATGGGCCTGCCTTGCATAATATTATTAAAGTGCCCATATTACGCTACTGTTTAATCTATGTTATAATGTTTTTTCCTCATCAAAAACTTACCTGGAATTGTGTTTTGTTTCATTCACGCATGTTTAATATACAAATCCTGCATATATACCATAGACTGAGTTCTTCTCTCACACAGAAAACACTCTTTCCACCTTGTGATGTTATGTGGCAATACAGGAAGTGCTCCACTGTGTTTTTAAACTCCAAACACCTTTTCTAGAATCATTTGGGTGATTTCAGCCTTGGAATTTCCTGTTTCTACTGAAAAAAAGCTAAAAGGTAGCTGGTAACTTGAAAAACACTGCTTCTTGGAACAGAGCATTTTGAGCTTTGGAGATATAGACAGACTAATAATAAAGGCTTACTCAGACATGCGAGAATGAAACAAAACACAACTCTGAGTGTGTTTTTGATGAGATTACAACATTCTAACATGGCTAAAAGCTCACAAGAGTTAATTTAGCATAATATAGGACTTTTAAGCCTTGCATGGAAAATGTCACATGAACAAGTGGTATTTTTCACACTTCCCATATGACGGGTGCATGACATAATGTTGATATTTGGCGTCAGTTTATTCATAAGAACACAGTGTAGGTCTACATGACTTGTGACGCTGCGTACTTTTCAACAGTACCTGTTTGCTCCCAATAATAACGGGCTGTGACTGTGGTAATTATATGTCTCGTGTCAAATCTATAAAATGCGTCTGTTGCAGCTGGTCCCCTCACACACCTATGAGGCTTTTACAACAGTCTCAGCTCAGACCATTCTGACATAATCCCTGTTAACATTTATGTTACAGACAGATGACGTATTGTACAGTGGCAATGGAGTGACATAGCTTTTAGTGGGTACGAAAAGAGTCACCATCAGATCCTAACCAGGTCTGTAACAGGACTTTACAGAAGGACTGAACCCAGTCTAGATTATGAAACTATGTATGTTAAGTATGTTATGATGCAGAAATCCTCTGCAGCACAGTGGCTGAGAGGTTAGCACTCATGCAGGATGGTTCTGGGTTTAATTCCCGGGCCTTTCTGTGCAGAGTTTGCATGTTCTCCCCATGTCACTCCTTGACTGATCAGTCAGAACCTCCTACATCCTGCCAACTTGTTCGAAAGTAGGACTTTTTGTAAAGTATTGTAAAAATGTGTATGGTCTTGGCTGGTCAGGCAGTGTCACTCCCCCATCAACCCAAAACATCCACCATAAGTATAATCTTCCAGGTAAGGTACGCCTGACCAAGTTTAGCATCAACATCACAGATATGGGCCCTCGGGCGTGGCACTGCGGTGCCATTGAAGCATGGGTCCAATGCAGAGGACAAATTTCCGCACGAGGACATAGAAATGTACCTGAACCTTAATCCCCCGTATTTTTGTTGGTGCTGTGACCACAAATATATGGCGGTAAATGACATCAGTGTAGCACAGACATGACCACATCTGATGACAATGGGAGAGGGGTTCATTCCACAAACCAATGTCACACTTTAATTAAACTGTTCAAATACAAACACAACACATACTTGATCACACCTGATCTACACATTTGGCCATATTTACAAATAAACAGGAGGACCTGATATTGTAAATGTATTATTAAACCACTTACATAAAGTTGATAAGTCGCAATCACTGTTTAAGGTTCAGTTGAGTGGAGTATCTGTCAGTTGTTTGTCTCAGTGGAGATGATGAATTGCCTGGAATGTTTCACATCATGATATTAATTGTATTTTTATAATATTTTAATTATTTATAATTTTATTCTACAAAAATACACTAAGAAATATTCATTATTACTTTAAGCAGCATTGCTTCTCCACAAATTTTACCTTTAACATGGCCTGGTGGTGCCTCCCGTTTGTCTCCATGGAGATAAATAAATTCATTACCATACTGTGGAACATTACAGGCAAAGCAATTACATCTCTATGGACCATTCACCAGAAAAATTCCATAGTGCCCCTTTAAAACTTTCTATTAGACTGTAATATCAGGATCTTGTACTACAGACTCTAGACTGACTCATACAGTTGCAGAGTAGTTTGACAACCAGCCACAATAAAGCAATAAATATTTGTAGACTTAGATAAGATTTCATTTAATCCCTTACATTCCCGCTGTAATGACACATTAACTGCGTTGTCTATATAGCACCAGCAAAAGTCAATGTTAAACTCTATTAATGTATGTACTGTACACAGAGGGACACACCTCACTTTGACCAGTTTGGTGACTCCCCATGAATCACTCTTGTTTAATCTGAAGATGTCATTAATCACAGGATTAGCCATATGTGTGGGTCAATATTGACAGAAAGTACAGATTGAGAGGAAATTATTGTCTGTTTCCATGACGATGTTATCTCTAGTCCGCCTCCTTCTTTAGCAGGAGTTACTGGGAAAGGGCTAGTGTCTTTGATCTGACTCTACTCTGTATCTTTTAAGGCTGACAGTGCATAACTTTGAGTCATAAATGCTGTTCTTCTTCAGTAAAACTTTACAGCTGTCTTAAATTATGTTTCTCAATTGATTTACACACACCGATGTCTCGTAGCTTATTATTAGAGGTGTTGCAATAATAATCACTAAGTTTAGGTTAAAGCTAGGTTAAATCCATTTACTCAAGTGGATTTATTCCAAACTGAGATATTATAAATCCTATTGTGTTTGATATCATAAAGATTCATTTTTATTTCAGACATCTTTTTATTTGTGCACTAAATTAGAACTGTAAATTAAAACAGCAAGGCATTATAGGGATTTAACTGCTATTAATCTTGGTGCAGTGTTGCTACTATGCATCTATAGAGGTAGAAATATACTATCTAACATGTAAGCCTATAAAGCAGGCTACACAACTTTATTTTCCTCCCATAAAGTAAATTGTAGCAAGGCAGCACTTTGTGTGACTAAATCAGACCACGCACACTGTTTGCATCTGATAATTAAAGTGGGAATAAAACACCTAAACTCCGCCCAGAACCGCATTTCGAATAGAGCTGCTAAGATGGGCAGTGCCTGAGGACTAAAGAGAGTGAGAGAGAAGGAGGGCGGAGTTTAGAGATATAAAGGACAGTATGATTGGTCTTACAGGTACCTACCCTTCAACTCTGCCCCTGCGGCCAGATGTTTTTACCAGTACTCAAACACCTGGCAGGGCAGTATTTTGTGATGTCACCAATTACAAATTGACATCGTTTGTATCAAACAAGCCAAGAAATTATTGTCGGAACAGTAGATAATTCTCTTAAAATGCCTTTAAAGATGCTCTGTGTAACTTTTCTGATGGAGGTTTTGCAGATTTCTAACCTGATTCATCAGCGGGTTTCACTTCATGGAAACCGTCTGACCTTGCAGCATTAGGATTCGTTTGCTCAACAGTAGGCGGGTACTTTTTTTATTTAACCAATCGCTGCTATTTGGTCATGACTTATGTAATGCACTGGCTAATGGGGCTATCTGGTATATTGAGCTTTTCCCAAATCTTGTAGGAAGAAGAGCATTAACGTCTTTCCCCTTGACAAAATTCACCAAACATTCTCTTTGTTCTGGCTTTAAATCCTCGATTTCGGGAATCTTTGCCAACACAGAATATATGGCTCTTCGCTGATTGGCTGGTGCTCGGACCCACACTTCTGGGATTCTTCCAAACCATCTAGTGTATTCTCATTCCTGACCTAGTCGCTGGAGAGAAATGAAATTGAGCGTAGGCACTAGGTGGCGCCAGCCTGGCTTACAGATTTCCACTGTATGTCATCAAAAATATATAGTTTTGCGTTTATTTTGTTTTTGGTGTGCTTGTCTTTCCGAAGATCTGACTTGTAACTAAGCCTTATTGTGCTATCTTCTCAAACAGTTTGCTGAAGTTTAATATACATATTCTGTAGGAATAGGTCCAAGCAGGTGACTTGCCCTCCACTGGAAAAGTTCCACAGTGCACCTTTAAGCAGACAAGTGGATTTAGTGTTTTAATTTCGCCTTTATTGATCACAAACCCAGAAGAAAGAGACACATTCTGAGCACAAACTGACTCAGCCATTGGTGGACCACCCTCTGAAAAAAGGTCCCTGAAAATGTATACGCAGGGTAAGCTGCCAGTAGCACCTGACCCTGCCAAATAATTAGCCAGGGATATTGCTCAAGAGTACCTAGCTGGAGGATTAGTCTAGTGTGTATGTTTTCATTGTTATGGGAAACTGGGGATGAATAGGAAAGCATGCCCTGTTTACAATGGCCTCAGTAGTATGTTGATACAGACTGCTTCCTGCTGTACAAAATTGTTCAATATTGTTTTAGGTCTGCTTGCTAGAAAACAATGATTTTGTTTGGCTAATATTAGCATTTTAAACCACTGGGTGATTTGTAACAATTGTTGATCAGATTTTCTTGGCCAAATCAGGTTGCTCTACTGAAATAATTTTTTTTTTTATTTTGAGCTCAGTTTTTAACATCATATCATGGGATTTTAACCCACTAATAAGTAAGTAAGTAAGTAAGTAAGTCTTTATTTATATAGCGCTTTCACAGACATTTTCTGTCCCCAAAGACGCTTTACACAGCATTATTCAGCACTATTCATTCATACAGCATTATTCATTCACTCTAAACCCTGATGATGGTAAGCTACTATTGTAGCCACAGCTGCCCTGGGGCTCACTGACAGAGGCGCGGCTGCCATGCCACTCGGCGCCATCGGTCCCTCCGACCACCACCAGCACTCACACACACACACCACTTTCATACTAGGCAATGTGGGTGAAGTGTCTTGCCTAAGGACACAATGATTGAATTGATTGTATTTAACTGACACCCACTAATAAGTGTAGCATGTACATTTATTAGGACACAAGTAAGGGATATGAATGATATGATATGTTTGTTTTTCCTGTACCCATGGAGACAGTGCAAGATGCTAGTTAAGGAGTTAACCAAGGAGTGAGCTATGGACCTTTGAGATGCTACAAACTTTTTACACCATGTGACAGCAAATGTAGCTGAAGACTTTCCAAAGGAAAGACTCCAAGACCTTCCAGAGGAAATTGTTAGAGGGAATTAACCATGTCATCATCAATGGCCACCAGAGCGGCGTGAGAGTGTGGCCTTTCCTGTTGTGTTCACCTGGCTCCCCCTGGACACTGCTGTGACGCTGCAGGACACAGAGAAGGGACACTTTTGGCTCTTCCTGTCTCGAACTCTCAAACTACCCTGACACAGTTCTGCTGGCCCAACCTGACCAGTCCTCCTATTAAACTGCACTGAGACACAAAGGCGACTGTAAATGTTACTGCATCAAAACTTTAATTTCCCACGGGATCAATAAAGTATCTCTCTTTCTACTGTTAAAGTCATTTGATAGTGAAGGAAACTGATACTTGCTTGGGCAAAGACAAAGCTAAGCCGTTGATACCAAATACACCCATTTAAATTCATTGTGCTTGAGAATCATTAAGGATGAAATACAGTCAGTGGTGTCCTAGTAAATCTTATCAAAGAAATATTTGCAGTGTCAATGTTTTGATAGAAGAATTCAGCAAAAGAAGAGGAGAGTTTGGAGAGATTTTAAGTAACACATGTCAGAGCCAGGATTACTCCTCAGAATATTACAACAGATGATCCAACCGTACTTATAACCTCTGAGCTTTATTGTATTATGGAGGAGGAGCAAAAGAAAAGATAATTCAAGGTTGTTTTTTTAACATGCACACACCCTGATCTAGAAAAGCCACTTCAGTAATTCTCGATGTTTTTAGTCATCTCTCATCAAATATCCTTTACCTGTCCCTATCTTCAGGTCTGGACTTGAGCCCTGCTAGCCCAGTGCCTTTATACTTTTGGGCGTGCCCGTTTAAACTAACAAAGTGTCGCATATACTAAGCTTGATTGCACTGTTTATACTGAGTAAGTCTGATGTGTGAATGCTGAGTGGGGCGTTCAGCGGAGGGTCAAGTGGGTGGCATGGACCAGCGTAAAAAGTTATGTAACAGATTTACTTTATCTAATCTAAGTTGAGGTATGTTGTCGTCAGTAAATAAGCCTATAGGAGAATTCTGACCTGACTGAAGGAGTAGGACCCTATGGTGGCGAGACACAGATGAGAAAGTTCAATCAATTATTAGTTTTTAACTGGTTTAGGTCATTTTTGGAGACTTGAGCTTTAATTTGATATCTTACCATAGAGTAGAGGTGGGAGATATATTGTTTTTGTATGCATATATGTTTTGTCTCTAAAGCATACATTCTAAGCAAGATATAAAGTGATATTTCAGTAATATTGTGGCTAATTTCACAGTCATTTTTGTACAATAATTTGAATTTGAGCCACAATATCTGCAAGCATGTGAGAATGTTTGTCAAGATTTGTCATCAGAATAATAAAAAAACTATATTAATGTGGCTCAATATTGCCAGTCCCCTATAGCAAAATTGCTGTAATTGTTGTTGTTTTTTTAAACAAGGCAAACTGAGGATCTTGTCTAATAATATTACACAAAAAACTGTACATATGTAGGAATGTTTCAGGCCCAGTTTAGCACATTTCTGGTGAACTGCAAAAGTATATTTTTATCTTTACTGAGATATTAGTCACTAGCTCACGCCATTCTTTCTCTCTGGCTGTAGTGAAGTCTACACATAGCAGCTGTGTGTTTCCTAAAGAGAAGTCTAACAATTTAGAAGATCTCGTCATCTGTGACCATGTTTCATCAGACCTAGGATGATCTGTTTGGCACAAATCATGGAACGTCTCTGGTTTGTCTGCACAGCCCAAACAAGGAGAGAGATCGACTTTTCAGAGGTCAGGGGTCATTCACAGTTCAGCTTGAAAAATTTGGTGAGGACCACGCTTGAATAGTTAACACTGGGTGCTGCATAGAGTACTTTCATGTTGGGAAACTAGAAATGGTCAGAGAAGCCCCACAAGCAGCTTTTATGTGCTATAGGGTCATGCATTTATTACAAAATATTTTACTGTGACTGAAGTGACTGTTCGAATTCATAAAATAGTTTAATTAGAAAAACACCATCATTGTAACTCCACAAACCTGGGACAAAGCATGCAATTTACTATGGCTTTAAAACATGCATCACAAAATATTTTTTGCTTAAATGGCCCATATTAGGCTATTTGCTGATCTATGTTATAATGTTGTTGCCTTGTCAGAAACTTACCTAGAGTTGTGTTTTGTTTCATTTACACGTTTAACACACAAACCTTGCATATTTAGGCTGAGTTCTTCTCTCAAACTGATGCTGCATTCTGTTGTGCTCAGGACTCAGGGAAACCCGACGTCCACCTCGAAAAAGTGCAATGGAACGGCCAATCAAACCGGGGTTCCAAAATATAAACTCGGGATAGTTTGGAGTGGAACAAGTTGGATGGATTTCTCAACATGTAATAGTCAAAATGCCATAATTGAGATGAGCAACCATATTTTAACGACTTTTGCAATGAAACGCATTTACAAAGGATGTCAGGAGAACTGACTCGGATTTATTGACTGCAGCTACCAACATTCAATAGAATGTAGCATGAAAACACCCTGGTCCACTTTGTGATGTCATGTGGTAAAACAGGAAGTGCTCCATTGTTTTTTAAAGTCCACACACCTTCACTAGAATCATTTGGACAACTTGACTGGGCCTTTACTTGTTTGTAATAAGATGATTTACAGGCTGATTTTGGTTACGCACATCTCATAATGCTGTAACTTTTATTCATAGAAAACAGTTCTGTCGTTGTTTAACACAGTTGGATCTCTTCTGTAATAATTTGCATGTTTTAAGGAAATAAGAGCCATTTTCTGTCCCTACACTGGTATTTACTAGTATCAAAATATTGGCTTCAAGGTCAAAGCTGGATCGGTGCACACATTTTCTGAGCCCAAAACCCAAGACTTGCAAAACTACTAATGATTTGTGAGCATTTCTCAGGACAGGGGTCCAAAGACAAGGATTAGTTGTGACTTCTTAAAACATTGCTCCGAGGCAATTCGGCAGGAACACTGGGAAAATGTCTGTCAAGGCTTCAAAACTACTATCTTAATCCATCATCATTAGTGACACACACTAACATTCCACAGTCTTCACTCTGCAAATCTGCAACACACTGGACATGTCTTTTGTTCAGGTTACTAAATTAAGAGCATTTTTCTTTTCTTGTTTGCTTTTTTGACCTAGTACATGTTCAAACTTGTAATGTAATTTTGGTTTGGTCCCATTCTAGTCCTGGTTTAGATCTTAGTTTAGTCCCAAGTTTGCAGTAGTTCTTGTGGCTATTGTGGCTATTGTGCAAGTGTGAACGCGCCCTTAATTATAGCTTACCATTGACACTTGGTTGTTTTGTTGAGTTATTTATGTTTTAGTATAATTGTATTCAGCCTCCTAAAACATAATGCTCACTCATTCATAAATTCCTAGTGATTGACAATGCCCATTCCAGTAGTAGGGGTGATCTGTTAAGATTAGAGCTGACACTTACTTGGCATAATGTGTTAAATGGACTTTTATGAGTTTTAACCCTGTTCTCTCATCATTAGTTATATTTAGATTCATGCAGATTCATGCAGATTGATGCATGTTTGAGTAATCTCGTATTATCCTGCAATTGTTGTTTGAGAATTCTAGTTTTCACTTAGCCCCTGTCTCCACCCGCAGCTCTGTAATTACTCCAGGTCTTATTCAGGTAGAGTAAAAAATGTTTGCATAGTTATTTTTCAACAATAATAACAAATGACAGCAGCTCATGTCAAAACAATGAAAAGGCAAGGCTTATCAATTGTGCAACAGGAAGTCAGGGGATCTGTTTCTATTATTAAGCCATTTTAGATTATGGTTTAAACTGAAAGGAAATGTAAAATAATAATCTACATGTGTTGTAGTTTCATAGTAGTGGGTCAAAAAGCAGAGGTTTTCTTTTGTTCACCTGCCATGTCGTTATTGATTAGTTAATGTTTGTATGCATTGACATTTGTAGGGTCGCCTCTCCGCAGGTCTGACCTGTAAAATGGCCTTAAGGCATCATCTGTTTGCCTTTATTTAGGTAGATTAGTTTAATGCCATAGGTTTCAGGCAAAACCATGGAGAAAGTCAGGTGGCGAAAAGTTGCATGGTGCACATTTAAAGGGCTCATGTTACATTATTTTCTGATCTATATTATAATAATGTTCCCTCATGAAAAACATACCTGGAGTTGTATTTTATTTCATTCAACATGTTTAACACACAAACCTTGCATATTTAGACAATCAGGGTTTAAAAATTGTTGTTTTCACCTACTCCCTGTCTCCGCCCATAGCTCTGTAAATACACCAGGTCTTATTCAGGAAGGGTTAAAAATGTAAAATGTAAAAAACCGAAAACTGTTCCACTTTGTGATGTCCTGTGGTAATACAGAGTCTGAACTCCATACATCTTCACTAGAATCATTTGGATGATTTCAAACCTGGAATTGCCCATCTCTATTGGCCTAAAGGCAAAAGGTCGCCGTTAACCTGAAAACTACCACTACATGACATCACAAGGTGGAATAAAACATTTTGAGAATGAAACAGAACACTACAACCCGGTATGTTTCTGATACAATAATAACATTATAACATGACTAAAAGTTCACAAGAGCCAATTTAGCATAATATAGGCCATTTAATAGACATAAACATAAAAACAGTAAGTTATTTTATTTTCTTGTTTTTGCCTATCTCTCCCTATATAGCTTTGAGTAATTATAAACACCATCCTGCCTGCCACTCCTACCATAAATGCTCTAATTACAATAGGAAATCATGCAGTGTATGGCTGGTCGGCGGGTGCATGGGAGTGCATGTGAGTCCACAGAGGTGTGTGTTCCAGTGGTGTTTGTTTACCCTGGCGTGAGGAATTTACCACGGCCTTGTTGCTCTGTCCGTGCTGAATGTTGGGAAAAACATCTGAGTAATTAATCTGGAATTCCCTTTTGGTTTCTATAGGGGGTGATTATATTTATTCTGCTGATATATTATAGCAGCACAGGAGGGAGGTGTGAATGGGGATTTAACAGGGGGCAGAGGGAGGAGCGCCATTGAAGTATTGTGTAGTAATTGTGCCAAGGTGTGTCCCTTTGGCACCAGAACACTGTAGATCTTAAGCCCTGATAGAGCGGGTGTTTGCGTGGTCGAGCACACAGATCGGATCAAATGCCCCTATTCACCTTTCAGCTGTTTATAGGCTATTATAGTGAGTCATTGAGTCTGCTGTGGTCCCAGGAGCATGCTACACCTTAGTAAACCTTTATACGTGAGCTTTATAAAGTGTGTTCTGAATAGTTCTCTTGTCCCCAAATGACATTATAATCAGGTGATCATATGATACAAATTGACTTCAGATGGATTAATTCTGCTATTTCTGTAGTTTCTGTTAATTCTGTAGTTTCAATAGTTGAGCTTTATACTCTTAGACTTGGACAACATTTATTCATCCACAAGGTAAATTATTTGGGCACAGTACTTACAGAAGATAGTATAATAATAAAGAGAAAAAATATAAATGGTAGGGATGTAACGATATCCAAATCTCATGGTACAACATTATCACGATATGCATCTCACAGTATGATATTTATTGCGATATCTTGATGTTATAATTGTATATGGGACACTTTTTTACTTTTAAAATACCTTGACAAGGTTTTGATGTGAATTATGTCCGTCATAATCTCAAGAATTCAAGTAAAAAACATATTTCTTCATGTTGTCTGCACTGAAATGAATCATGGGATATGTAGTTCCCTATATTTATTAGCTGTTGCTTCTATAAAACCATGCATTTAAGTAAACAAACTTGTGATTCGATATATTTGTGACAGCCCACGATATTGTTGACGATTTGATATCACAATATTTTGGGTATTGTTACATCCCTAATAAAGGTAGTAATACATTTTAAATAAGTACCAAAAATAGCAAAAGATTGGTGTAAAATAAGGCATAATTATATAAATGTATTTGCAATTTACCTTTGCTAAACTTCCCATGCATTCCAGAATATGTTTATAAATGTCTAAACTACAGGGCTGGATGCTTGGTGAATCAGTCCCATCTACTTTCTATTTGAATGCAGGAGGGTCTGAAACCAGATCATAGAGTCATGTAAACATCCAATTCAGGGACTTCCCGATCACAGTCGTTAATTTGTAGCATGTGTCTGAAATGCAAAAGCATTTCTTCTGCATATTTTTGTTTCATTCAGAACAAAATCTAAAACTTCTTCTTCCTCTGACCCCCTGGATTCCTTCTTTCACTTCCACAGAAATATTTGCTGTTTCTCTGTCCCCTTTTACTTATTAATTTTGTTTTTACTTGGCAGCTGCTATGTCATTCAACTCCACGGGAAAACATGGAGATAAGATACAGTTCCAGATCTTAAGAATTGCAAAATAATGTGTGGTCTTGGCTCACCAGGCCAAACAACAAGATTTCAGACTTAAAAGAAACACTAAAACTCAGTCAATACAGTAATTATAGCCAAAGCAACTTGAACATTACAATGAGCTGAGCAGATGACATGCAGGTCCTATAATTATGAAATATTTATATGGTCCTTTTCTACATCTAAAGTCAGTAGCATTGTAGACTGGCACACTTTAGTAGATAAACGCGATGAAATTAGAACAATACAAGATTACGATAATGGATTAACCAAACAGCCACATGCACGAACAGGAAATACAACGGCCATGACTCACTCTCTCATGGCTAGTTTTGGTGAGGAACAGAAAAAAAAATTGGCCCAAAATCTGGCCTCAAATCAGGATCTGAGCTTCCCGTCATGTGACCAGGGCTGAGTCATACAGGCTCCTGTGCACATGAAGACTGGGGTGGCCTTGGAAACTGCCGCCAGATAGTGCACACAGACCAGAGGCATAAACAGACAGACTTATGTTTATACGGACAAAATGACTGCCATTGTGGCGATAGAGATGACAGTAGCATATGTAGGCCTGTCACAATAACTATTTTTGTAGTAAAAAAAGGAAAAGTAGACAATAAACGATAATACTGAAACTAGTTTATGCCACTGACACATTAAGAGCAGATTTAAACCACAAAAACTATTCTAAATGTACAATACTGTGAAAAAATCGTGAGCTGCAATTAATAAACTGTAAAATGAAACACTTTTATGACTTAGTTTGCATCTGTAATGAGTCATAGACATAATTAATTCAACCATTTGGAACTTAAATCTTATCGTATAGCTAAAAAATAACAAAGAAATTCCCAGTTGTGCAAAGAAAATGTACACACGATAAATACAGAACACAAAAAAATGTGTTACAGCTTTCATATGTACTAGTCTATGTGCTCTTATACTTTTTCTGATACAGCTCAAGATCATTCTAAAGCTATTTACTAGAATTTATTCATTTCTGTCCTGTGAATGTAACTTTTTTAGTATCAATACCTTCTCAAATGATTTTCGATATTTGTTATAACCCTAAAAATGAGCACCTATGCTGTAAGACTGGCAATGATGTTTTTTGCAATAAAACTCTGAACTCTTATGTATAGAACAAGAAGTATATATAGTAATTATCGTGGCAAGCCTTGTTACAGAACCGGGAAGTTGTATCTACACCTGAGTCTGGCACTACAGAGAGCACAGTAACCTCTCTCTAGCATGCATTTACCTATATTTGCATGTTATAGTGTGTTTGTAGTTTTCTTCCTGTGCTCATCTGCCCTAGCTGCTGGCTGCATTGGCTCTGACTCAAAAGTGTCTCAAACTACTTAATTTGATGTTATTCAAGTAAATATGAGTCCATTAATTTCCTGTTCAAACTCCAGAAACGAGAGCCCCCCCCTCCTTCCTCCAGAGTGATATTTCACTGTAACAAGCACCAGATTTTCATTAACTTGTTTTATTGTTGAAAAATGGCTATAAGACATTTTTGAACCATACATGAATGATTTTGAATCAGATTTTTGAAAATAAGTGCAAGAAATTACAGCGCCATAGACGGAGATGGAGGGTATGTGAAAACAGAGATTTTCTGAGTACTCAAGGCGTAAATGCAGGACAATACAGAATTGCACAAATATGGATCAGCCAGTCAAAATGCAAATGAATGTGCTAAGGATGAAGGAACAGTATTAGCTTGAATCATCAGCCGGTTTGACTTCGTGGAAACCGTCTGACCTCACAGCATTAGGATTCATTTGCTCAACATTCTCTTTGTTCCGGCTTTAAATCCTCGATTTCGGGAATAGTTGCCAACTCAGAATGTATGGCTTCGCCTACATCCATCTCGACCACTTTCTTTACTGTTGTGCTGTAACACAAAAGGGACCCAGACAGGCGCTTAAGTTTGACATCATGGCTTCACAGCTTTTCACTGATTGGCTGATTGTGTCTTAGTATGGCATTAATATTGATGGTGCTTTCTCAACTGGTTCACCTGTATTCAGCCTCACATTGTACTATAGGTAGTTTTATGTATTTTACCATGTTAGTGTGTGTGTGAGTGTGTGTGCATGTGTGTGTGTCTGTGTGTGTGTGTCTGTGTGTGTGTGTCTGGGTTGTTTGGCTGTGTGGGGTCAGACAGCTGTGGGGGTTGGGTTGGTGGGTGGCTGGAAATGTGGGCTTGTTTTTAATCACTGTTTAATCAATTACTTTGTGTTACATTTTTATATGAAAAGTGCTTTATAAATAAAGTTTGATTGATTGATTGACTGAACCTTTCTATCTTCATAGAGACCAAACCAGATCAAGTTAAAGGTCAGATCTGTGGAGAGGCAACCCCACTCACAGTAAGAATATTGTTTTTATTGGTGTTTTTGAGCAATACAACCACCTGTAACTGAATAAATGTAAGGTAGAACTGTTTAATGTCATGCAGCGGAACATTGACATATCCATGGGAACAAGCAGACCAAAAAGTTACATATACTATGTGCAGGGCAGGTCTAATACTATTACTTCATGAATGTAAGTATTCTAATAGTAACAATGAACCCGAGAATGTTCCAGTAGTCTTCTTTTTATTGACCCTCACAGTTATAGGTCTGGAGTTTAGTGGTGCGAAAATGGTCCCCACCAGAAGGCCTTTGTCCAAATGTGTGTTTACTGCACAAGACAGAAGCCTGGCACTGCAGGGTCCGTGTGAGGAGCGGTGAGGGCAGCTCAGAGGAATGCGCTAAAACTGGAGAAGGAGCAGAGCAGAGGGGTAAAAGGGAGGAGCGGAGAGAGACGGGGGCAGAACAGAGGGGTGAACGGGAGGACCAGAGTGGGACATAGTAAGAACGGAGGGATGAATAGGAGGGACTGTGGAGGAGGAGGAGACGGGGAAAGTGAGGGAATTTACTGCACGTCAAACAGGGGCGTCGTCATGGCAACCAGAGAACCCTGGAATTACAGTCTGTGTCTTTCGGCAAATTCACATGGGCTTACTGGTAAAAGTTTGCCTCTCTGTTTTGCAGCACTTTCAAATGGGCAAATTTTAACCAACTGTGCAATCTGTTTTGTGTAGAGCCAGCATAAGTTACCAATGTGTCTGCTACCATGACAACGCCCCTGTACAGATCCCGTAACTTCCCCTTAAATACTACCAAACAGACTCATGCTATTTGAAGGGACATTATGCGGTATCCTGTATGAATAACAGATGAATTTAGAAGTCATAAAACATTTTAAACAAAGCAAACAACACAGGACAGGGAGACACTGTTGTAGCCCCACTGAGGCCAGACACAGTTAATTCTTGCTGTTACCTCTTCAACAACATTGAATTCATCCTTATTATTGGTCTGTCAAGCATCTCCAAAGCTCAAAAATGAAACAAACACAACCCCAGGTCTGTTTGTGACGAGGAAACAACATTATAACAGATCAGAAAATAATAATATGGGTGGTTTAAGCTTGAGAGATAGTGACTTGGAAATTCAGATTTTTGTAACAGATTGTAACATCATGTCACGTCTACAATCTATCGTTTATTATATAAGACTTAATAGTTCATATTGACATAAATAAACAATACATAAAAAACTTCATTAGTAATTAATCACGCCCAAGATGCACAGTCTTACGTAATGTTACTGTAATAAAGATTAAATTAACGTAACAAACTATGTGGGTGGCTATAAATCTGCAACTGACAAAAGGCTCAGATATAAACAGTGATTACAGGAGCACAAGAAGAGATTATAGGATGAGCGCTGGGAAAGTGAACCTTGGCGTCGCATTTGCTTGTCTCTATGGAGATGTTATTGCTTTGCCTGTAATCTTCAACAGTATGATATTAAAGTTATTGCGCTCCACAGAGACAAGCAGGAGACGCCAATTTACAGGTCAGATCTATGAAAAGGCATTTACATTGACAGTAAGAATGCATATTTTTAAAGGTATTTTTCAGCAACAAAAACACCCACAACTGAACACATGCATCTTATATAAGTTCAATACCATGTTGTCGAAGATTACAGGCAAAGCAAAAGCATCTCCATGGTGGTAGACCCCTAAACTGAAAAGTTTGTAGTAAAGTAAGTGCACTTGGACCTTTATTAGACCTTAAAATCTGTGTGAAATACTTTTACTTTTTACTCTTTACGTGCATTTTTAAACAGGTACTTCAATACATTTACTTAAGATTTTTTCATGTGATACTTTTACTTGTGTATTTTTTTGCTCCGGCATCTGTACAGTTTCTTATATAACAAAATTGTGTATTTCTTCCACCACTCTCTCAGATGAACTGGAGCGTCAGTGTGGGCTGGTTTATGGTTCTGAGGTGGAATGTGCAGTGTCCAATTCCTCTCTCTCTCCCATCCACAGCTGCAAATCTGAGCACACCTGAGAGGCAGGTGACCTTTCACCTTTGGGTCAAGTCCAAACCAGTAGTGAGGATAGACTCAGGCAAAGGGGGAACTACTAGTCCTATTATTAAAGGTCTTGTATTGCACAAACTTGACTCTTGTGAGCCTTAAGGCATGTTAAATGGTTACCTCAACAAAGGCATACTTGGAGTTGTGTTTTGTTTCATTCACACGAGTTTGAGTAATCCTTTATTATTAGTCTGTCTATATCTCTAAAGTGCAAAATGCTCCTTGTGATGTCATGACGCGGTAGTAGTAGTAGTAGTAGTAGTAGTAGTAGTAGTAGTAGTAGTAGTAGTAGTAGTAGTAGTAGTAGTAGTAGTAGTAGTAGTAGTAGTAGTAGTAGTGTTCATGGTGTACCAGTACTGATGTGTCCTTGCACCACCTCCTGCCCTTTTTTTCAGTGAGGGCTTTTCTTCTCCAGGCTGGCTGCAGATGAATCACACAATTTTTGGCTCCAATCAAATCCCAAAGCCAGGGCCAAATCCCAAGTTAAACACAGAGACACTTCCTTACTTTCACTGTCCATTGTCCTGCTTATCAGCTCATTTCTTTTAATGTTTTTTTTTTTTTCTTAGTCTTACTCCCAAGTACCACCGCACCCTTGGTTACGGTGCCAGACTTTTGCAGGGAGTGAGAGATGACCTGACCCAGCTGAGGGGCCCCAGGGTGGGGTCAGTGAGCCGGGGGAGTGGGGGAGGCCTGCTGTGGTGATCCATGTAACTGACCTTTTATGTTATACCAGATGAAACTGCTCAAAGTTCTCATGTAGCACCTCAAACCATATGTGCACACATGCGAGCGATGCGTCACGCTATTTCCTATAGAGAGCTTACGTAATCAAGTTCAATACATTTCACTAAACTGTGGTAAAGTGTGCTTGTTATTGTAATTTCTGACACAATTCAGCTCAAGTTTATTTATATAGCACATTTAAAACAACTTCAGCTGACCAGTGCTTCACATAAAAGTCAACATGCAGATAACAGATAACATTATTATTATTAACACCAAGATATCCTGTCGAGCTAGTATTAAATGGGGCTGGGAATTGCCGGGTTCTTCACGATTCAATACAATGCTTGATACATGGTTCACGATACAATAGCGTATTACTGCATGACATCACAAGGTGGAACAGAGTGTTTTCCATTTGAGAGAAGAACTCAGCTTAAATATTGAGTGCTTGTGTGTTAAACATGTGTGAATTAAACAACTCCAAGTATGTTGTTGACGCGGAAACAGTGTTATAACATTTAAACCTCAGTGCAACCAAAACTGAAAAATGTGAAAATTAAATTGTAGCAGTTAATATGGGACACAATTTGAGGAAAAGTAAATGAGTTAAGACAACATTTGACAGAAACATTGTGAACCCACGCTGATTGACCTGCTGATCGGGGTAGGATGACTCGTGTAAGAAGACACCTGACTGACTCTACTTACTCTACTTTGAATAAACTACACCTGTATTCTGCTGCAGTCTGCTCCCTGACTGGTCTGACCAGGTCTGTGTGGATCAACAAATACAAACAGTATTCAAGTGTTTATATAGCCTTTCCCAGTCACATCCAGCTCTCCTTTGAAGGCGTTACTTTAAGGCCTACAATACTACCAATCCTATATTATGCAACATTGGCTGCTGGTTTTAGCCTCATCAAAAGCATACCTGGAGTTGTGTTTCATTTCATGCACACATGTTTGCGTAATCCTTTGTTATTAGTGAGTCTACATCTCTAAAGCTCAAAATGCTCTGGTTCCACCTTGTGATGTCATGTAGTGGTAATTTTCAAGTTAACAGCTACCTTTTATATTTTGTTTAGCAGAGATTAGCAGCTCCAGGCATAAAATTATCCAAATGACTCTAGTGAAGGCATATGAAGTTTGAAAACACAGTGGAGGAATACAGTTCTCCGTTTGAGAAAAACTCTCCGAAATATGCAGGGTTTATGTGTTAAACATGTGTTAATGAAACAAAACACAACTGCAGGTATGTTTCTGATGAGGAAACATTACAACATACATCAGAAAATAGTGTAAAATGGGCCCTTTTAACAATGACATTTAATTTAGGATTCAGAAGTTGAATTCAGAAGCTTTGCAAAAACATATTTAAACTTATGTACTGGACTGCAGCAAAGAAAATATCTTCAGCAATAACATTTTGTGACATTTCTAGAGTGTTTTTATGTTCGGACTAGTTCAAATGAGGACAGTGAACAATCTTTAAGTCATTTCCGTTGCAATAAATTCTGTTTAAGATGTTTACTTAAAGCTGCTTGAACCTGACCTTGTTCTACATGTGACCTTAAATGCCAACCCTGGCCACAGCCACTGTCCAGGGTCAAAAAAGGCCCGATTTTCTGCCTGTTGTGATGTCACGAATGAGAGTTTCTTTGTTTAGAGTTTACACAGTAGTTACACGTAGTACACTTAGCAGCAGTACAGACAGGTTCATGGTGATTCATTGCACTGTCCGAGGGGCCGGTCTTCCTTGCATAACTACTGCATTATGTAACCCATTGTGCATATGTGTCTTGGGCAGAGGTAAAGAAATACTTTTTTGTTACTTAAGTAAAAGCACAGGTACTCGAGTAAAAGTAAAAGTATCACATGACAAAATCTACATAAGTAAAAGTACTTTAAGAGTAAGTATTAAGTGCAGATTGAGATATAATTGAGATATAATAAAGCTTCAGGTGCACTGATTTTAGTAAACATTTGTGCTGAATATTGTTCAACAGAAACAGCTGAAATAATAGCCTTTTTCCCAGCTGTTTTATATATTTTTGTTTGCTCAGATTGCAAATGTGTTAAAAATAAGCCCTCAGCCTTATCAGTATGTTTCAAACAATAATAAAAAATACTTTTACTTTTCAGTCCTGTTCAAAAATGTAGTGGAGTGAACTTAAAAAATATCAACTTTGTACAGATATCTAAAATGTATACTTGTGTACAGCACTACTTACTACTTATACTGGTGGCAGTCTTTTCCTTGTGTAAAATATTGTGAGTACTATTCAGAAGCTCTATTCACCCTTTCCCGTTTGTCACTGCTAAACAAAGGTAACTGTGGTGGAGTGTGAGAGACGCTGGTATGTTACATGTAAACTAGATCCTTCCAGAGCTTTTCTAGGCAGAGCACTCCTGGTGAATTATTGATATGGGCTAGACCTGGTACTCTGCTCACGCCTGTAGTGCACCCTGTGACTGTAGCACTATCAAACCTTGCCTTAACAAGCCTTTGACAAGTTAGACTACTCATTTTACTAAAACACAGTAAGATCATTATATTTAAGATTTGTGCAATCACATTCATTTTCCCAAGCTGGACAATTTTTAGGTTTAAACTTTTTCTTTCTGGTTGGAAATCGTGGCATCACATAGGGAATTCCATAAACTATTACCTAGAAAAACTCCTCTAATGTACACATTATTATCTGACAAATACAAATACAAGAAAACCCTTTTATTTTTGTTGATTTCAGGTTTAAAGTATCAGAAAAAAATTGTTTACTGGTACTTTGTGTGACTTACTGAACTTTATAGACAGAATTCTCCCTTGTGTGATACATCAGCCTGTCTCTCTACTTCCTGTTATTTTCAACACATTTTTCAACTTTGCTTCACAAATTGCTTCTTGACTGGTGTAAAACTATAATTTATATCTTTTAATAGTTATAATTCTACCAAATTAAATCAAAATTACAGAATCATAAAGATCTGTCATATGCACTTTCAGCTCCAATTCTTTGCAGTGATATCACGCTGGGGCTGTTCTACATGTATCTCTAATGGTGGAAAGTTTAGGGGTTACCATGGTGACACAATGCACACATTAGCACATTAGCATTAACACTATCAAAAAGTTTTAAGATTGTATGAAAATTCAAGAAAAAATACAAAATGGATTTACATTGCATTTTCAGGAGCCGTGATCAATATAAGTTCATGGTCTTGTTTAGATGTTTAATTTTCAAGCTTTCTGGTCTGATTGTGTTAAAACAAAGCTCAAATTAAAGTTTAATAAAGTCTCAGACAGAGTAGAGCCTAATAATAGAAATATTACAATAGTACAACAGCTTGAATCATAAAGGTGCACTATAACTTTTCCACTTGCTCTCAGATGTTGCTTAAAGATAGTATTGGTTTCCCTGGAATGTGCTGGACCCTGGCATTAAAGTTTTATTTCATTATACATGTTTTATTGCAAAAAAAAAAAAATACAGGATCTTGGGGGGAAAAACAGTGAGCAGGGCCTGATAACTTTCTTGTTTCCTTGGTAAATCGGTAAGTTTATAATGCTATCTGGAAAATGTTAAGCAAAGCAATTAGCACCACTAAAGTTACACAGGGTACCTTTAACATAGTTGAGTCAGTTCAGTTCACCGTTTATAAAAGATTTGCAGCAGATGTTTGAATCTGGGGATAATTGTTTAAATATGTTATCTTTGTTGACACAGGGTTTTGGCAGCAGCCACAAGCATGAAATATGTGGAGCCCCAGAGGAGAGCCGTATATGAAGAACACAGGAGCCTCATATCCTGTTATGTTCTTGTGTTTTCTTTAAGGTAAGCCGCTTAATATTCAGACAATTACAGATCATACACTATATAAAAGATTGTAACATGGTCCACAAAAACACATTTTATTTCGGGCTCACATGCTTCACGTTTTATTCAGTTTTATTTTTTGATGGTACTATTAGGCCTTTCCATTTCGAATCCATGGAAACAAAGAAACTGAGAAGATGGACACCCAACCGAAAATTTACATAGTGCACCTTTAAGGCAGACTCTGGTGTGAGCAAAATCAAGTGTCACATCCAGCTACTCTTCTGTGTGCAATAAACTTCACTCTGTAACCAGCTCACTTTATCCAGGGATGTCCTGTGGACAAAGGGCACAGTAGCGTTGGCTGGACACATGTTTAAATCGTGTTTTGATCCACCCATTTAATAACTTTTCCATATTGAGCCAGGACAAACTTACTGTAGACAATTTACACTTGATGAAGCATGTAGACTGTGAAATAGCCCTGGGACAAAACAAGGGAACTTGGGAGGACTATGAGGACTACCTTCAATGGCTATTAGGTTTTCACCCTCTTAGTTTTCATACCCTGGCCTCTCTTAACCAGGGATGGGGATTCTGTGTGTGTAACACCTTGTTAAAGATGCACATGGCAAATTTGCATATCAGTATAGAGAAAACTGGATTGTTGCTAAGCTTTTTAGTTGTGTCGTGACATTTTATACCGCTGTTGCGTAAAGACGCACAGAAAGAGGGGAGCGAGTCAGATCCAAATGAATGAACTCAGTTCTGCTGTAGTGCTGAAAGTTCAGGGTAGGGCAGATTAAATATTTAAAAATATACAGTCTGGCCCAGAAACCAATTTAATTAAATGGTTTAAGTAATATTTGAGTCTATGCTCAATTATTTCAGAGGGACTACTTTTCTGTGCATAAGGTTCGCTAGCTCCTCGTCTCCCTACCATCAACTCTTTCATGGGTCTTATTTTCACCCCGGTTATACTTTATATTTTGATATTTACATGTTTAAATTGTGTAAAAATTAAAACAAGACCAGGACAAGTGAATGGTGCAATAATAATGAATGTATTAATAAAAGTCATGACCATGGTGACCAGTGGTTCAGATACACACACAGCAGCACAAGGCCTCTGCCACCCTCTGGAAGATTCCCGGAATCCTTCAAAAACAGGAGCGCTTAGGACCAAGTGTGGTCTCAGGAGCCCTGGAAAATAAGGCACACAATCAGACCAAGTTCAAACTAGTTCAGTCCTTATTTAGGCCTGGTTCGTCCTGGTTGGTCGTGCCTTATACCGGTACTCATACAGCTGGATGAGGGTCCCCAGCTTGACTTCAGAGGTTTTCTCAGACTCTCCAAAATCAATTAACTTGACTCTTAGTGGCTGGCAGGTTGGGGAACATCACATTGCCGGGTTTGATGTTGGTATGCAGAGTCCTTTAAGAGCATCTAAAGCCACCAACAACTGCAGAGACAGAAGGGGGAATTTAGCATCATTTGGACCTTTAAAACGTTAACTGTTGAGAAATTGTGATTTAAGGAATGTGTTATAAAGTGAAAATTAGAGTAACTAGATCTGTTTGAAAACAATATTAATTTGGTACATTTACACTGTTGGAATATCTGTAGTAAATCCTTCAATACCTGGTGCGCAATAGGCCGGATCTCTGTCAGCTCAAGTGGTGTGGAGTAGTTGACCATGAACTTGTACAGGTCTATTTTGAGGATTTCAAAGACCAGACAGTGCAGGCCCATGAACTGTTCCACAAAGTTCACTATGTTAGTGCAGTCAGGGTTCAGAACACTGAGCTCCTCCAACATGTGCACTTAAGGACACAGAACTGAGAGATAAAACTGTGAAGTCAAAGAGCATGATATTAAATAAATAAAGTAATACAGGACAGAAAATCACCACTGGAATTTAACTTAACATGACAAACATGACTTACCTCGTGCGCCAGGTCTTTTAACTGGTTCTCCTTCAGTATCTTCACAGCCAGACTTTGCTTACTGTCCAGGGTCTGGCACTTGGCTATGATCATCAAGTATGTATGGGTCAGTCCTGGCAGGAGGTGACCGATTGTGACTTCAGGCTTGGGTGCTAGACAAGAGAGACAAGACAAGACTTCATCAATGTCAAAACATAACATCATATGCACTGGACGGTTAATAATCAAGTAAAAGGAGAAAAAAAATACACATTTTAAGATGGAAGTGCAATTTCGTCAGTATTATTTATTTATTTATTTAACCTTTATTTTACCAGGCAAAACATTAAGAACAAATTCTTATTTACAATATTGGCCTGGGCATGCCAAAGCAGCCAAGGGAAGGGGAATTAAAACAATTAGACAACCAACATCATTCATTAAAACATAAAACAAACATTTACATCAGTCTCTAAAAATCTCCTTTCGTTTCATTAGTAAAACATTTACACATGTCTTTAAAAATTACAGTATCTGAGGACAAGTATTGAGCTACTTTCCCCTCTGCACTCTTTCAGGAAACAAGAACATTTTGATTCTCGTAGTGATTTTTATATCAAATTTCCTCTAATTTTTGGGATCTGTTTACTTGTACAGAAGTGGGTGGCTGTTTCTTACATTGACACCTAAATATTTCCACCAAACATGGTGGTTTAAAGTAACAACAAACTTCTGTTCTTGAAATCTTTCTTCAGTGAGTTCTGGGTATTTGCCTGTTGCAACAGAGGGCTTTTCAACGTCAGAGGTTGCCATAATTGCTACTAGAGTAAGTACAAGGTTAAAAAACAGATTTCCACCAAAAGGTGCTCTGAGCTGTCCAATGGGTGCGTCTCGAACCAATGTCTCAGTGAGAATCAGCTGAGAAGTGCCCTGTCTACGGGCACAGGCTTCCATCAGGCCCCAGAACCCTGCACCAAAAATGATTATGGCAACTGGTAAGAGTCATGAATTGGGGCTGGTATAGGCCCTTACATGAAAATGTATGTTAATAGGTATAATCTTTGGATACATAATATAATTTTCTTATGCTATTTAGTTATAATAGAGGATGTATTTAGATATCCTAATATGTAAGATTTTGCCCTTATCTCATTAGATCTAATTCTGGCATCCAAACTGTATACTTTGAGAGGAAGTTCTGTGGTTTGAGATATTTTCTGAAGATATACTTATTTTGATATTTATACTCTAAAATTTTTGTAAGGTTTTTAAGGTTATTAAAACACAAAATGTCATGTTGTTTCCTCATCAAAAACATACTTGGAGTGGTGTTTTGTTTTATTCACAAATGTTTAACACACAAACCCTGCATATTTAGGCTGAGTTCTTCTCTCAAACTGAAAGGTGTGGGTGTGTGTGAATGAAATAAAACACAACTCCAGGTATGTTTTTGAGGAGGTAAGTTTTTTTCAAATTCTTTTCTGTATTTCACAAGTAGGGTTACAGGGTAGTGGGGTCTTGTGGGATCAAACAGCATTTTATTGTTTAAATGCATCGTTCTCAGCTGTAAATACACCTGCAAGACGGTTACATTAAATGCCATAATCTGAAACATTCCTCCCAAAACAATAACATTTCATGGTAGCAACTCTGACTAGAAAGTTACACCATGCACTTTGAGCTTCTAAATTATCATATCACATTTGAATGAATGTTTGGATCTCATGGGAAAAGTCTACAGCGAAGTTGCAAGCATTAATTATAATAAGCACAAGATTGCTGAAAGAATATCAATATTTTGTCAGAGTTAATGTAGTGCATAAATTCAAATCATATCACAATGTTATTGATCCCTGAAGAGACCTCTGAAATGTGTGTGGCTTATTTTTTAAGTGGGTGGAGCTGGAAGTACTCATTTGCACAATGACACCAACTTGAGGTAATTCACCACGTTTTCAACACAGTGACCCCCTGATAACCCACTGCGCTGTAGCAATAACAACAAAATCATAAACATTGCAGAAACAGGGTTTATTATGACTAGATTAGATATATGTAAATCATTATAGGTTAAGTTTAACGGGGGCATTTTTTGTTATTTTCAGATTTTTGGTATGTTGTTTCCTCATCACAAACATACCTGGAGTTTTTTTTTCTTTCATTCACTCATGTTTAACATACACACCCCACATATTTAGGCAGAGTTTTTCTCTTAAACTGAAAAAATATATACATATATATTTTTTTTTTCAACATTGTAATGTCATGCTGTAATACGGGAAGTCCTCTGCTGTGTTTTTAAACTTAATTCACGAGAATCAACTGGCAACTGGATAATTTCAGCCGTAGAATTGCTGATCTCTGCTGAACTAAAGGAAAAAGGAGCTGTTAACTTGAAAACTACCACTTCATGAAATTACAAGAGTGAACAGAGAATTTTGAGACAGACTAATAATGCAGGATTACTCAAACATGTGAATGAAACAAAACGCAACTCCAGGTATGTTTTTGAGGAGGTAACATTATAACATGGATTAAATGTCATAAGGTCAATTTTGTGTAATATAGGACCTTTAAGATACTAGATTGTCCTCTGCATTTGACCCATCTGTCAATTCCACTGGGCCACCTGTCAACAGCTGTGGGTGTGCCTGGTGACCCATCCTCAGATCTTGAACTGGGTTTGGTCAGGATTACTTTAGCTGGAGGATTAGCCTGTTGTACATGTTTTAGATTGTGCAGAAGACAACAAGATTACTTGGAGGAAGGCAGTGGTGGAAGGTCATGAAGTAAAAGTACTGTACTTAAGTACACATTTTAGGTATTTGTCCTTTGCTTAAGTACACTTTTAAGTGGATACTTAATTACTTACTATGTTTACTTCTCTATATTTGAGAGCAGGTATCTGTACTTACTACTCCACTACATATTTGAATAAGACTGAAAAGTAAAAGCATATTTTTACTATAGTTTGAGACCTGCTGAAAAGGATGCAGGGTTTATTTTTAACAAACAAAAACATATATAAAAATGCTACAGACATTCAACAATTGTTTCTGTTGAACAAAAATTCAGCATAAATCTTTATCAAAATCAGTACATTCGAAGCCTTGTTAGCTTTATCTCGTGTGAAATACTTTTTACTTTAATACTTACTTAAATAGATTTTTTCATGTGATACATTTATTTTTATTTCAGTATTTTATTTTTTATTTGTACTTTTACTTAAGCAACAAAACTGAGTACTCCCACGACTGAGGAAGGTCAGCATTCAAGGAAAACCCCATCCACTCTGTAATAGTTAGAATAGTTTTAATAAAAATAAATAAGGAAACAATTGAACAGATACTTCGGGTGAAAATGTGCTATAGTCACACTTTTGTATACTCAAATGTTCTCATAGAAGTGAATTATGTACCTCTCCCTCCCTCACAGACTCCTCCCTATAATGCTCTAACACACACTCTCTCTCTTTTTCTTTTTTTTTATTACAGTTTTACTCACAGAAGGCTATGTGCAGACTTCCACGTGCTGCTACTGCCACCCCTCCAGCGAACAGATCAGCATACCAGGTATACAGCCAAAACAATGGTTTTGTCTCTAACCCCCTGGGGACAAATTCACTGGTAGTAGATAGAAGAGATAGCTGTGTTTGTTTGACAATGAAGAGAGGACAAAGATGTAAACTAGTAGGATCAAACGAATAATTATGAGTTTGAGGAAGGTCCAGGAACAGCCATTTCCTACAGTGTGCAATGTGCAGAAAACACTTTTTATAACTCGAATCCAAGAATTATATTTTCCCAGAATTCCATTGTTTTATAACTGAGACACAACAACTTTAATGTGGTCGGACTCCGGAGGCAGATAAGGAATGATGATAAACAGTCCAGTCCACCGCTCCCACCCTTCACAACTCCTAGCATGGTACTAGAGGTCGCCAGCCCCTCCTTTAAGGCCCTTCCCTCCACAATTGTTTTCATTTCTACAAGACATGGCAAAATAGGGAGTGCCTAATAAGTACCGTTTTGAATGCGCACTATATTACTTTGTTTGGCGGGATAAATAGTTTTGCAGTTTGTAAAGAAAGGTCAAGGAAAACAGAGTGATATTACAGGAAGTAGCAGAGTTTTGTATGTCATCAGTACACACAGTAACACCCAAAATGCAAAGACAGCTAAGCACTATTAAAAGATTTATGTTAGAAAATTAAGGAATTGTAATATATTTTATAATACCTGTTGGCTCTTGTTTACAATATGGTTGCTTGGTAACAGAGTTTAATTGCTACTTATGTCACATTTGCTGCCCATGTCCAACTGTAGGAAGTCAAATTACAGGAAGTAGCAGAGACTTCTAAAAAAGGAATCCCTCTATCTATATTGTTAATACAAACATGCAGACGCAGCTATGCACAAGGAACACATTTTTTTTTTGTTTTGAAGATATATGTAAGATTTTTATTTTATTTTATTTATTTTTTATACATTTATTGTGTAAATTATATGTGTGTTGGCCTTTATTTATAGTATGGTTGCTAGGTAACAGTTATGGTATTGCCCCATATCTCTTATCTGCTGACCGTGTCCAACCAGCAAGTAAAATTTTACAGTTATAAAATGATGAACTATAAACCAAATTTGTAAAAATAGCGCAAACTAGGTAAGATTTTTAATGAAAAGTATAATTATAGTACAATAAGTTAGTTAATTAGTGCAGTAAGTTATCAAACCTGTCATTTGTACCTTAAGTCAAAGAAAGAATCATTGATAAAACATAGATATTACACTCTCTCTTAGAACGTATTCTTATAATGACCATTAGAGGAGTTGAAAGCAGTAGAGGACAGTGGTGGGAGGGTAAAGGTCGGCACAGAATGAGATTAGACAAGACTGGAATGTCATCGTTACCTGTTACTACACCTGCACAGCACTGCCCCCTTCTGATCCTCCGCACAACTTAACTCATGACTCTGCACTTCTCAAAGCAACACCAACCTCCGTGCATGGATTAAAAATCTAATAGTGAATTTATGAATTAGACAGATACAGATGTCACCAGTATTGTGTAATGTTAGAAGAATGGCGTGCACTTCCTGGTCTGGTCGTGTCCAGCTGTGTGGGACAGTAGCAGAGAATCAGCCTTTGTCTGAGCCAGCTGCCAGTGTTTGCATGTAACCTGACACTCTTATGTAATACATGCTCTGTAGATTTATCCCTCAGCTAACACAGGGGATGCTAAGTCCACCAGCAGAAGAATAGAGGAAAAAGTCTTATGTGTAATACAATAAGGATTAGCTATTCATTTCCTGTTCTAATGCTTTTAATGTTGCCAGGATAAATAATAATAGACATTTTGAAATTCTACGTAATCAGAATGTACAAAATTCCACAATAGAAGCATCTCGAGGCAAAATGAAGCAGACGTAATATGTTTTAAGTGATTAACTGATTAACAGATTTAAATGCCAATGATTTTATGACATTATAACAAAAAATAAACAACCATTTTGAATACATATATTAGTTAATTTGCTTCTCTGTTAAGAAGGATGCATCTTTTCATAGCATTTTCCACAACAGCATTAAATTTTTCGTCTCCAAGAGGGAGTAGAACCCATTGACAAAATTTCACCATTCACAAGCAAAGCAATAACATCTCCATGGAAACAAGCAAGTGCTGATCAGAAAAATTACATGGTGTACCTTTAATAAGTTATGAGCTGGTCCTGCAAAAAATTTAAATCACTGGACTATCTGACAAGTATGGAAGGAATTTTTTGGGACTTCTGTGTTATAATGACTTTCATCTGACCAAAATGTTACTCAGTTGTGGAAAACTCTTGCGGTAAAGTCTTCTCATCTTGACTGCGGTGTCGTTAAGTGCATGTGTTGTTTCCATAGTTACGGTTACATCTGCACGCCGTGGAATCCGTGACTGAACTGTTATATGGTTCTGCACTGAACATTAACCAGGAAGTCACCCATTTAAAAGGGTAAAAAACACTTTCGAAACACATAGTCTCCAAATACTTTGAGTACCGATGAGAGTTTGTTTGCTTTAGCTATTACTACTATAATTTAAATATTGTAAACAAACACCTGTCTCTGTATCTAGATCCACATAATAATTTGATGTACGTTTTATGCTTTCCTGACACAGACGTTTCAATTTATCTGAGGTCAGGATTATTATACAATTTTTATTACTACAACATAGCAATTCAAGTACATGTTTAATGTCCGTCCATATGAAATCAGCCTCCCTGCCCTATGAGGCATCTCAGATTTGGCTGAAAAATTGTCTAAAAATTTCTAAAATTGCCAAAAGAAAGAATCTAAAATTTTAGTTCAATCCCTTCAGTCATTCCTGAGTTATGGCCCGTTAAACTTTTTCGGAAACCTTAATTTATAAGCATTTTGAGAGACCATAACTTAATAAAAAATAGAGCTAGGAAGCTGAAAGTGTATTATTGTAGATTCTGGGTCATAGATTCTAAATCTGTTGTCAAATATTGCTGTGGGCCCCCAAAATCTCAAATTTGATTGCCGCTAAATTTTTTTATTTATTTTATTTATTTCAGTTTTTGAGGTCAGAGATCTATTTACTCCAAGCTGATATTTACAAACTAACTATTGAACATGAATATTTGAGAGAAGGTTGAATGTGAATGAAACAGAACACAACTCCAGCTATGTTTCTGATGAGGATACAACATTATAACATAGATCAGAAAATAGCGTAAAGCTCTTAAACCCTATGAACTGAACACCTAATTATATACTTACTTGAATATTTAAAAATGTACAGTCAAAGTTAGTATCATTTATTAGTATTGACCGTTTTGGTACATGAAAACTCAGGTTCAAATTGTCAAACCACTCTGTCTCCAGCCGTCATAAATTTCTACTTTTGGCAGTTTATTATTGCTCTAATGTTCCCAGCAAATATTTAAACAGTGTTCATGAGGAATTTCCCGTTTGTGCAGCTTGCGGTTTAATGACTAACTGTCCAGATATAGAAACATTACACTGGTGCGATCACTGTCCTTGTCAAGATTCTTTTATCTGCTCCACTCCTGTTTATGTACAAACGGCACATTCTTACGTGGGAGACAACCGAGCGGGATCTGAGTCTGAAGGTCAAACTCAGGGAAAAATGCAGCCTGAAAAATTATACTAGAATTTAAAGGGCTCATTCTACACTATTTTCTGGTCTGTGTTATCATGTTGTTTCCTCATCAAAAACAGACCCAGAGTTGTGTTTTGTTTCATTCACATATGTTTAACACAAACCTTGCATAGGCTCTGTACTGAACTAAAGGTAAAATGCAGCTGTTAACTTGAAAATTACCACTACATGGCATTACAATGTGGGACAGAGCATGTTTATCTTTGGAGATGTAAACAGACAGATGCAAACAAAGGATTACTCAAACATGTGTGAAAGAAACCAAACACAACTCCAGGTATGTTTTGGATAACAACAGTTTAACAAGGCTTAAACCTCACAAGAATCCATTTTGTGTAATATAGGACCTTTAAATCATAACCAGAAATGGAGGAGGAGGCGTCAGGAGACTTATGGGGTTGTGGGACACCATAAGGAGGTTGCAGAATAGCAAATAGCGAAGTGAAACTCAACACTAGTGACAAAAGGGGAAGATTTACAGCTGTGCGTCAGAAAGGGAAAGTCAAAAGGAGGAGCTAGTTTTAGTTTGTTAATGTTTTACACACAGAGTGTACCGGCACACCCAGGTCAAAGGTCGATAGAAGACAAATAGACATAAACTTCACACCCACTAGTTCTATAGACAGAGCGAGAAAACACATGCAGTAATGGAGCAGGTAACAAAAGTATATATGATGTGATGTATATGTGAGTAAACAGGGAGTGAGTTAAGATGCTAAGATGACCTTGTACTCATGAATGAAGTAAAAGTGAATGCTAAAGTATTGTTGTAGATTATAATAGGGCTTGGGATGAAAGGTAAACACTCAAAATGAAACTATAACTGTTGGGAGCGTCATGTGCAATTCATAGGATACTAGGCTATGATTATATTGGGAAGTTGTAATTGCATTAAAACTTATTTCCTGAGCTCTAGTAGTCATGCAATTTTTTTCATTTCAGCAATTCAAATAGATTTTCTGATGTGAAATTAAGATTTCTGTACATCTGTCAGTATTAGCTTATAGAGCTTTAGAGAGTTTCCAACTGCAGTCCCCAGGTGTATAGCAATATACAAAAGGCAGAATTTGCATTGTATTGCTATGTTTCAGATAACATCACAACATTACACAACACAACAACACAACATACAGGCTAATAATATAATACAGATGGGAGGGCAATAGGGATGTAACAATACCCGAAATATCGTGATATCATATTGTCAAAGTTCTCAATAATATTGTGGACCATCACAATATATCGAATTACAAGTCTTTTTGCTTAAATTAAGAGTTATGGTGCAGCAATAGCTAAAAAAAAAACACACACACAGAGGGAACTACATAGACCATGATCCTTTGCTTCATTTCAATGCAGACTACAAGAAGAAATAACAGTTCTAAAAACTTTTAAGTCTTAGTTCTTTGGATCAAGTCTTGCCAAGTTATTTTAAGAGGAAAAAGTAGCATATTAACAGTTTTAGCTGTTTAACCTCCACAAAATATCACAATAAATATCGTACTGTGAGATGTATATCGTGAAAATATTGTACCGAAAGATTTGGGTATTGTTACATCCCTAATCATGAGCCTCCCCACCATTTCATGAGTTTTCCCACTATATCGCAATAAATATCGTACCAAGAGATTCATATCGTGACGATATCGTATCATGAGACTTGGATATCGTTACACCCCTGGAGGGCAACTAAAATGAATAGAATTGAATGCAGATTTTCGTTGTTATATAGTGACTTAATAGAAATGATCAGGTTCAACATTTGTGAAGTTACTTTTTGTATATTTCATAGCAAAGTACTATGTAATCATTAAAGAAAACTGTCTCTTGCCCCCCACCTGGGATCATTTGAGAATCATTAAGTTTAGTAAAAAGTTAGAAAGTGACATAAAAGCAGATATCATTTGGTATATGGAACATTTTTACATGACAATAATAATTCTGTTTTAGTCTATCTATTGTAGTAAAATATTAAACTCAAATTCACATCCTAGCTGTTTGTTAACTTCTTATGTACCCACAGGTGCCCTGGAACAGACAGTGTCTGTGTACTTAAAAAAATATATAATAGAAGTCAAGCCTTACACCGTGCATGGCTTTTCCTTTAAAATGCAATAAAAGCATTGAAATAAAATATACAAGTTATTCTAACAGAGTTATAAAGGGCCCATATATGCTTTTATCTGAAATGGTGGTATAATGTTGTATCCTCATCAGAAACATTGTGTTTTGTTTCATTCACACTTGTTTAACACACAAACCCTGTAATTTTAGGCTACCTTTTTCCCTCAAACAGAAAACAAGGTGGAACTCTGTTCCACCTTGTGATGACATGTGGTAATACAGGAAGTGTTCCACTGTGTTTTTAAACTCCATACACCCTCACTAGAATCATTTGGATCATTTCAGCCCTGGATTTGCCCATCCTTATAAAACAAATAGTAAAAGGTAGCTCTTAACTTGAAAAGTACTACTTGATGACATCTCAAAGTGAAACAGAGCATTTTGAGCTTTTCAGATTTAGACAGAGTAATACCACAAGATTACGCATTTGTGAATGAAACTGAACACAACTCCAGGTATGTTGTTTTGTTTGTTTGTTTGTGTTTTGTTCTAACATGACTTAACACTTGGCTGGGTATCATTACAAAGTTGCCGATACAATAATACATCACTACACGAGGCCACGATACAATACATATTTCGATACAGTGAACTTTCAGTTCGATAGGATATATTTCTAATCAATTCAATACATTTCAGTTAAAAATAATGGTTAAACGATGGCCGTTATACTAAAAGTCTTTGTTAAACCATTTCTTGTGCAAAGTTAATATGAAACACACCCATTTTAATCATTAAAACAATGAAAATGTCAAATGTGTTGCATAAAAGAGTTTCCTTCCTCTTAACATGCAAGAAAACTGTAGCGCTGTAACAAAATAATTTGGAAAAATATACCAAAATATACTCTTGGCGAGATATATCAATATAGCAGCCCATGATATCAATACTGTATCATCACATTAAACTATACGTTATTTTTGCAAACCCTACTTAACACTCACACAGAGTAAATTTTGCATAATATAGGACCTTTAATATAAAACGGTAAACAAAAAACTTCATATTTAACAATAATAAAAATGCTTTCCAAACATCAAAATTCCATCATGAAAACCTTATGTAACGTCCAGATAATGGCCTCTTTATGTGCTGCAGTAGCTTTAAATCATCTCTGTCACTGTTATGGGGCAGGGGGTGTTTAGTGCGGGGTCAGAGCACGGCCTCGGAGCCCCCCTTATCCACATGCCAGCAACATATGTATGCCAGACAGACCCTTGCCACCCAGGCTTCAGCTCATGAGCCCTGTCTGAGCTGCCCACGCACCATCACGCTCCCATTCTCTTCTACAGTACGCGAGTGGTGCAGTTATAAAGCATGTGTTATATTTGTCGGCCCCCTCTGCTGGCTCTCATCCCACTGTCTCTGCTCTCCCAAACCGGTGTGATTACTGTAACTGCCTACTATGTTTGCTGGGAACATATTATCCGTGGGTTTCAGAAAGATAATAAAAACTTAGGATCGTTGCCATAGCGAACAGTACTTTGAAATCCATACACTACACTACATTCATACCATACTCCCAGCAATTGCATAACAACTCACCTTGATGTAATGGATAACACAGTGTCCTGTCAAGCTGTGATTTTGTATTTTTTTTAGTTATCTTTCTGTTTTATTTTTATTTTGACTTGTACACATAGAAATGTATATGATTATGTCTTTTACACCTGTATCTTGCTAGCTTTTTTGCTACTTATTTAAAATTTATCATTACCATTTATTTTTTCTCTTTGTTATTATATTATATTATGATGTGTGAGTTACTGTGTCCAAATAATTTCCGTGGATCAATAAAGTCTGCCTAAGTCTAAGTCTTAGTAATAGGCTTGATACTGCTGCAATTACACTGCAAAGATAAATGTTGCACTTAACTGGAGGTAGTAATATTTTTACTTATTTGTTTAATATGGTTTATTTGTTGCTTTTTCTTCTTTTATTTATCTTTTTTATTTATGCACTATGAAACTTTTCTAGTGCATAAGTACTAAATGTACATCTCCATGGCCACAGAATTACTTTGCCGAGAATCTAACCATGCCATTAACCTTGTATTATTCAATTACAGTTGTTTTATTGCTCATAAAGATCTGATTAATAACTTTGCCAGCTGAGGTGGCTCGGGCATCTGTTCCGGATGCCTCCTGGACGCCTCCCTCATGAGGTGTTCCGGGCATGTCCCACCGGGAGGAGGCCCCGGGGAAGACCCAGGACACGCTGAAGGGACTATGTCTCTCGGCTGGCCTGGGAACGCCTCGGGGTCCCCCCGGAGGAGCTGGAGGACGTGTCTGGGGTGAAGGAAGTCTGGGAGTCCTTGCTTAGACTGCTGCCCCTGCGACCCGGCCCTGGATAAGCGGAAGAAAATGGATGGATGGATGATAACTTTGCCTGAGCGTGTCACCTGCAAGTTTCCATGGAGATAGCTAAGTTTAATGTGATATTTGGAACATAGTTATTACATGGGCATAAGCGGGAGATGCTAGCCAGGCTGGCACCACTGAGTGCCTCCGTTCAATTTCATTTCTCTCCAGTGACTAGCTCAGGAGTTGTAGTTGTAGACTGCACACTGGCCAATCAGCAAAGAGCTGAACCACCCCGAGTTGCAATAGCAGACTGCATGCGCTATCCTCCCAGACTTCGCATTTTTTTATTGCACCTTTAATTTGGAAGTTCACCTCGCAAAAATGACAATGATCGTTGACAGACATGTTCACTCCCTGCTTTGTTTGCTGTTGTGCCGGCAATTACTTGGACACCAGTAAGCGTTACGTACGTCACGACCAAATAGCAACGATTAGTTAAAGAAAAAAAAAGTACTGGCCTACCATTGGGCGAACAAATCCTAATGCGAGGTCAGAGGCCAGTGAAACCAACTGATGAATTGACCGAACTGAATGAATGAACGACTGAAAGGCTAAGGAGATGCACCCTTCAGCTGAAAAGTTGCCTATAGTGTACTGATCTAATAAATAATAGTATCTTAAGTACCAAAAAATACTTGAACTGAATAAAAAAAATGTTGTACGAGACAGTATTTATGAATTTAGTTAATGTCAACATCATTCTATACCGCTTTTATAAAACTTGATTTGCAATAGAGGAGTGGTTTTCCCTGTAGCCAGCCCGCCAAACATAGTGGAAATATGAACAAAAAAAATCCCGCCATTTTTACCCTTGTATACGTGGACATCGGGGTGTGCCATGGAAAAGCCTTTTGGAAAACGCATTTGGAACATGGTGGTAATAGTTTCCAGCTGTGCATAGCCGTGTATCGCTCCATATGCTAGGGTCCTTTGGGGGAGGGGTCTGGGGGTCCCTTGGTTTCGGGGAAGCCCTGTCTCTAAGTGGGATTTCCCTGCCTTATTTCACGTATCCTTTAGAGCCTAGTGCAGTTATAATTAGAGGGAGGAGTGAGTCACCACCATATACCTGAAATAGATCGGTCTACACATGGGAGCAGTTAAGCAGCGCTGTTCACGGAGCAAAGGGAAGCAGTGATGAATCAGTGCATCTCCGGAGGGTTGTGATCCTAAAAATAATCAGGAGTGGAACAAACTGTCAAAAATATGTTTACTTTTCTGTGCATTTTTCTTCTCTTAGTGTCATGGGAACAAAGGCGTACATTCAGACCACAAGTATAATGTGTTATTTTTTGGTGAACAGGTTTTTCCATAGCAGCTTATTTCTTTCCAGCAGTCACAAATGAAGCCCGCCCCCTGAAAGCCACTTCAGTCACGGCGTTTAAAAATAAGAAGAATGAACGTAAGAGTAAGGCATTTTCCAGCTTCTAAAAAATTATGTTTCTTAAGGTCCTGCTGATAATTTGTTTTTCCAATAAGTAACAATTTTGATGTGAGACAGGCCAGATATTAAAGGGACAGTTTTGGACATAGGACCTCATTTCCTAGTGAGCCAGTGTTGGAGATGTGTGGAGACATTTTTTTAAATATTCCATCCAGTCCTTGTATTTGCAGAGGTCGCTGGTGCTAGGTTAGCACATATCAATGGCCATAGTTAGCCTGCCACTAAAAACTGTTTTAATGCCAGACTGTCGATGTAAATGTCTGTCTCGATAGAATAATTTTGGAAGTAAAACCAATCTTGCATTTGAAGGATTTTTTTTTTGTCTGAGCAGCAGCAGCAAATTGTACTTCTTGATAGAAAGTTTGGCGGCGGTGAACTGATATCACCTAGCACCAATTTTACTGGCAAAGTAAAATTACGCTGCTGCTGAAAAAATAGTCTCTCAAAATGTGACAATTTATGCGATGCAAGGTTAGTTTTATGTTAAACATTATTCTATCAACACAGATATTTACATCAACTGTCTGGCGTAATAATTGTTTTACTTCTGGTGCTTTGTGAAGTGGGTAAGACTGTTTTTATTGGCAGGATAACTATGGCCATTGACATGCACTAGCCTAACACCAGCGACCTCTGCAAATACAAGGACTGGATGGAATATTTTTTTTAAGTGTCCAACACTCTGGCAAACTAGGAAAATGAGGTCCTATGTCCAAAATTCCAGACTGCCCCTTTAAGGTTCAAACATAGAATTAAGTTGTCGTAGCACTGTAAAAAATTTTAATGATTCACTGTCTTGACCACCAGTCACATGCCAAACAGGAAGATAACATGGTGACTCTTCCGGTTCCTTCTGACCCTAGCTCCATCTGACATTGGAATACAGTTACCCCTCTCTCTGTAACTTCTGCAGTGGTCTTAAGATGTTCATATTAACCCACTCTACAAGACCCAGGTGTTTTTATTTTGCCATTTTGTTTGTAAATAAATTCCCATTCCTAATATGCCCATGTAACCGCTGACCGTCACACTCTGTCCACTTCTTTATACCACCATTACAAAAGTTTGGACCCCCTGCATTCGACACTGACCAAGCTATAACATCTCCATGGAGACAAGCAGGTGGCATACCCTCTGACAGAAAAGTTCCATGTTGCACCAGTGCACTTTTAAAAAATACTTCAAATGCCCATGTTTTTGTACAATAACACCAAGCCACTGGGCTCATTGGGACATGAACATAACTGGCTGGGTATTAAAGGTTGTGGAGTGAATAGGGAGTCGCAAACAGCTCCATCAATGGCTGATTCTTCTACAGGAGTCAAACTTGGCCTCTTCTAGCATTCCTTAGGACCAGACTGAGGCCATTCCTCTACACCCCCTTGTTTTCACTCTCTGAGGCCTTGACAAAGACAGACTGGAGGCTTTGCGGACAACATCATTCACAGTCAAACTTAAAGGGCTCCATTGTGCACAATAACATGGCTGCTGCTTCTCCATCCTGGCAGTGTCTCATGAAATGGACTGTGTCAACTCCATCACCACTATAGGTCCTATCCCGAAGCGACCGTGGCACAGTTGACACCCGTTGTCATAGAAACCAAGTTTGGATTGTGCTTTTCCTGGCAGCGTTGTGCGTCAGAGCATGGAATTCTGGGAGTAATTACGGAGCGGGAATGTGGGTGGTTACATGAGGGAGATGTGGAGGATAAGAATATAACTAAGATCTGTGGAAACTTGGGAAGAAATAAAAACGTGAAGAAGATTTAAGATGGTGTAGGCGATTTTGAGACACCATAGACTCAAATAAAGTGAGTCAGTTTTCCACATAAATCTCCTTTTATTAGGATACTTTTTTCTTAAACTGCTCTCTGTGTGGTAGTAGTTCGCAAATTAAGACATGTAGCAATTGTTAAAGGTCCTATATTACACAAAACTGATGTAAGTTTTAAGCCATGATGTTATAATGCTGTTACCTCCTCAAAAACTAACCTGGAGTTGTGGAGTTTGAGTAATCCTTTATTTTTAGGATGTCTACATCAGCAATGCTCTGTTCCACCTTGTTATGTCATGTAGTGGTAGTTTTCAAGTCAACCTTTTTGTTCAGTACTGATTGACATTTACAAGGTTGAAATTATCCAAATGATTCTAGTGAAAGTGCATGGAGTTTAAAAACACAGTGGAGCTTTTCCTGGAGTCTTCTGTTTGATAGAAGACCTCGGCCTAAACATACAGGATTTGTGTGTAAAACGTGTAAATGAAAAAAACACAACTCCAGGTATGTGTGTGATGAGAAAACAACATAATATAGATCAGAAAATTGTTTAATATGAGCCCTTTAGTTATATATTTTGTTTTTGAAGAGGGGAAAGAGGAAATAGTGTTGTAGCAGTTGTTTGTGTCAAACCAAGGCCCATCCTTACGTTTTACAAGGGAGCTCATGTGTCACATTAATCAGAGACCACTCCAGGGCCACACCATTGTGCAGAAGCCACACACGCAGAGCCTCTCCCTCTTAACTGACCCAAAATATGCTTTAAACTCTCTCCTTGAAAAAAAAAAAAAAAAAAGAAAATAATGATTTGGATTCCACAGAAGTTAAAACAAGCAGTAGCAGGATTTGCAGATTGATGATAGGATAACGATGAAAGCTGGAGTTAGTCATTTGGTTATTTTCATTGGAAAAGTGTTTCCTTAACGACCTTTCCCATCAGACTATGGTACAGTTTGTTCATGATTTGTTCTTTGATGCTGCAGATTTCAGGTGAAGTTTGAACCAGGCACAGGTCAGTTTGAGCACAGAGGCCATTGTCTTTCACTGCACACTGCTGCTTTGTTGGACTGGAAAATGGTCTTAGCTATTTCAGCTGACATGCACGGTGTTTTCATGAGCTCTAGGGGTTAGGGTTAGCTCTAGCAAAAATATTGAAATATCAGTTGTATCATATCATTTAATGTGGTGATACAGTATGGATATCGGGGGCTTTTGTCTTGATATATCACCAAGAGTATTTTTGATATATTTTACTAAATTATTTTGTTACAGCGCTACAGTTTTCTTGTTTGTTTAGAGGAAGGAAACTCATTTGTGCAACCCATTTGACATTTTCACTGTTTTGATGATTAAAATGTTTGTATTTCATATGAACTTTGCACAAGAAGTGATTTAACAAAGACTTTTAGTATCACAGCCATAATTTAGCCATTATTTTTTATTGAACCGTATCGAATCGATTTGAAATGTATCGAACTGAATCAAAAGTATCGAGGTATGTATCATATCAGCAACTTCTTAATGATATCCAGCCCTAATGAACTGTATAACTTTCTTGGTGGAGGGTTCCCCACCTGCTTGCCTCCACGGAGATGTTAATGTTTTGCTTAGTATCTAGAATGTTCCACAGTATGGCATTTAAGTTATGTATATAGTGACAAGCCAAAGCCATAACGTCAAATTACTGGTCAGATCTGTGGAAAGGAAACACTCATAGTGAAAATATCCTACAAGGTTTTTGAAATAAGCACTAAAAACACTTATGATTAAATAAAAGGTGGATAGACATTTTTAAAGCCATACTGCGGAACATTCGACACAAACAATTACATCTCCATGGAGACAATCAAGTGGTGGATCCATACCAGAAATGTTATGCAGCGCATCCTTAAGAGGTAATTTTGAGAGAGCTGTTTTATCTTGGTTTATCTTTTTGTTTACATGTAATCCCATGTGTGTTTATATTTTAAGTTCTGGTTTGTCCTTCTGGTTTCTAATGGAAATCAAGTGTTGTTGAAAAAATGGTGATATTGTTCAGACATGTAATTGTTTACATTTGTTCTATACTGAGCTTTAAAGAGCCCATATTATGACATTTTCTGATCAATGTTATTATGTTGTTTCCTCATCACAAATAGACCTGGAGTTGTGTTTAGTATCCTTCACAGATGTTAAACACACAAACTCTGTATTTAAGGTGAGTTCTTCTCTCAAACCTAAAACACTCTGGACAGAAAGTACATTGTGTTTTTAAACACCATACACCTTCACTAAAATCATATGGATAGTTTCTGCCCTGGAATTGCCCATCTCTACTGAACAAAAGGTAAAAGGAGCTGTTGAAAACTTGAAAACTACTGCTTCATGACATCACAAGGTGGAACAGAGCATTTTGATCTTTGGAGATGTAGACAGACAGACAGAGTTACTCAAACATGTGCGAATGTAAGAAAACAAGGCCTTCTCTGTGGTCAGCCCCAAACTCTGAACGCTCTGCGCCCCCCACATCCGAGCAGCCCCACGGTGGAGTGTTTTAAGTCTCGTCTTAAGTCCCACTTTTATTCTCTAACTTTTAACACCACGAGTTGTGTGGTCCTCTGTGTCTTTTATTTATTTATTTTGTTAGTGAGTTAGTTATGTTATTGTTTTTTTCTATTTTTGGTACTGCTTTTATGTATTGATTTTATTATTTTTGTTAATTATTTGTATTATTATTATTTTATTCCTATTAGTTTCCTCTTGGTTGGAACATAATTCTGCTGATTTTTTTTTATTTTTATTTTTTTAACTTTGGAGACCGTCTTGTTTATAAAATGTGCTATACAGATAAAGTTGGATTGGAAGTTGGTTTGGAAAACACAACTCCAGGCATGTTTTTGATGAGGTAACAACATTCTAACATGGCTTGAAGCTCACAAGAGTTAATTTTGTGTATGCGCCTATAGGACTTTAACAGATACTGCACAAACTGAATGCATCATACACATATTCATCCGCCTACAGCATTTGCACAATAAATGACTCACACTTTCCACTATTCCCTTACATTCTTTCTTACATCCCTTACAGATCCTGACCTGTTGACTTCAACTTTGACCTTTGTCCCCTGCCCCACCTCAGTCCAGTAAACCTTACGAAGCAACAACACCCTCATTCAAACTCGCACATGTTCTTAAATAGACCCCTCCCTCTGTCTTCTGGGTTTTCCTTTAAGTCTATGAAGCATCTCTCCTTTAATCAGCAGAGATATCCATGCCCACTCCCTCCTTCTTTTATTGTCATTTTGTCATGGCATGTCACCAAAAGAGGCACATTTCCTGACATTGGAGATGACATTTTGGTGATTCAGAGTCTGCACCTGGGTGGAATCTTACACACACCTGGCAGTTGTGAGTTTTCCAGCTGCGTGACGGTGATCCAATTGTTTTTCATCGTCCCATTGTCAGACCCGTGTCAGGATTCCAGACAAGTTCCCAGGAAAGTGTAAAGTCAGACTACGTGAGAGCATTCAGACTCATTATGTAGACCACAGACCTGCAGAATATGTAACACCTGTTTTTGAAAAGTAGCCGTACATGAGCAACATTTTGGGTTTTCTTTTCTGGCGTAATGGGTCTGCCATCTACTTGTCTCCATGGAGATAATACTGCATTGTCTGGAATGTTCCACAGTATGACCTTTATTTTTCAATTGCAGCTAAAAATGTTTACTGTGAGTGGGCTCTCTGCAGATTTGGTCTGTAACTTGGTCATAATCTGCTTGTTAGCTGAATTTAATGCCATACTATGGAATATTCTAGGCACCTCTATAACATCTCCATGGAAACAAGTAGGTGGCGTGCCATCCACCAAAAAAGTCACATAATGCCCCTTTAACATCCTACATTATAATACCCTGGATGCACTGTACCACTTCAGAAGACCATGCAGTAATAAAAATTAATTTCTGTGTTATATCTGATAACACTTTATCCTTCTAAAATAAAGTTTAGTAAATTACTGTAGATGTTTTTGATGGCCTCAACCACACTGTTAGTTCACACATGCCACTGGACTACGAATTAATAATTATAACATTTAAAGGTGCACTGTGTAACCTTTCTGGTGGAGGGTCTGTCACCTCCATGGAGATGATATTGCTTTGTCTGGAATGTCCTGGTATGGCATTAAAGGGATAGTCTGGAATTTTGGACAGAGGACCTCATTTCCTAGTTAGCCAGAGTATGGAGACACTTTTTAAAATATTCCATCCAGTCCTTGCATTTGCAGAGGTTGCTGGTGCTAGTGCTTGTCAATGGCCATAGTTAACCTGCCACTAAAAACAGTCTTACCCACTCCACAAAACACCCGAAGCAAAACAATTATTACACCAGACTATCGATGTGAATGTCTAACTATGGCCATTGACATGTGCTACCTTAGCCCCAGCAACCTCTGCAAATACAAGGACTAGATGGAATATTTTAAAAAGTGTCTCCACTTGGAAATGATGCCCTATGTCCAAAATTCTAGACTGTTCCTAAACATTAAACATATCCATTTTCCATTTTTACTCATACAACATGTTTTTATTTACCTAAAAACTTGCATTCTTACTGTGACTAGGCTCGCTTCTCCTCAGATCTGGCATGTAACTGGGCCGTGTGGTGTCACCTGTCATCTCTGTAGAGATAAATAAGTGTAATACCATACTGTGGAACTTTCCAGGCATTATCTCCTTGGAGAGAAGCAAGTGACAGACCCTCCACCAGAAAAGTTACACAGTGCATCTTTAAAATTGTTATACTTCCAATGCCCCCCAAATTGAATTTTTTCTCATTGCATTTTTAAATCTTTGCTAATTCACTTTGTAGACCTTGTTTTTTTTCTAGATAATAAAATCAGTCGATGTCCTCTGATGACTTCACTCACAGTAGTGCTTTGAACAGAGCTGAGTGAGATTCAGCCAAGAACAGAGTCGGTATGGGGCTCACCCGGGGTCAGCATCTGGACAGTTCTTGGTCCAGGCCTAAACAGGACCTCTCTGTGGCACATCGGTCAGATCCCCTTGTTTCATGTGTGATGTGGGTGTCCAGTGATCCCAAAGGTCAGAGCAGAGAAAGGAGGCTGACACAACAACAAGAACACAGATAGAGAGAGATCCCTGTCTAGACTTTGAGTGGGCCTGTTTTATTTCAGGCGATAATTGTGTTGCATAGGAACAGTGTAAAGTCAGGACAATGTTAGCTCAATTACTAACTAAATATGACCCTTGGATCCACAGTGAGCTATCCAAACAAAAGTGGTGACAGATGTCCTCGTTCAACTGAAATCAGGTTATATTTAAGTGACCTAGATTAAAATTTAAAAAAATCTCAAAAGATTTTGTAATTGCAAGAGTGTTTAGCAGTTACCATGGTGACACAGTGCACACATTAGTATTAACTGTGATTTTTTTTTTTTTTTTAAATAGTCAAATAGTCACTCAAAAATACAAAATGGATTTAAACAACACATTTCCAGGAGCCTGTGATCAAAAGAAGAAATCATGGTCCTGTTTAGGAGTTTGATTTTCAACTAAAAGGAAAACAGAAACAGAAAAAAAACTCTTGGCTAATGCTAGCTAGCTTGTGACTGTAATTTTATGTGCGAGAGACTTGTTTAACAGCACAAATCAGCTTAAACGACACAAATCAGCTCATCTGTTGTAGTTCCAACCAAATCAGGTCTTGTGTTGAAGTAAAGCAAAGATTAAAGACTATCTTGAGGAACAGAGCTTCGGATAGAGCAGTGCTTTCAGTTAGCTTAAAACCCACAGGGACATCAGTTGCAAAGTATAAACAGCCTTTCTCAGTCCGCTCCATCGCTTATGTACATGTTATTGAGGCAGCTGCAAATCAATTTCTTTTAAAGTAATTTTAGATGGGTTGTGTTTTAGTAGCTGTGAATAAAGTACAAAAACTTGGTACCGGATTAAATTACATGGATAAAGATACATAATTACAGTAGTGTGAGTACTTTACTTTACCCCACCATTTACAAACATTATACTCCTTGTAGCCAACCAGCTGCCTCTGCTCAATTTCATTCCTCTCCAGCGACTAGGTCAGAATCGGAATACACTAGATGGTTTGCAAGAACCCCGGAAGTTGTAGACCGCGAACCAGCCAATCAGCAAAGAGCTCTGAAGCCATGACGTCAAACTCAAGCATCTGTCTGGGTCCCATTTGTGGTACAGCACAACAGTAAACAGAGCAGTTAGAGATGGATGTAGACAAAGCTATACATGCTGTGTTGGCAATGATTCCCGAGATTGAGGATTTAAAGCCAGAACAAAGAGAATGTTTGGTGAATTTTATAAAGAGGAAAGACCTTATTGCCCTTCTTCCTACGTGATTTGACGTATTACATACGTCACGACCAAATAACAACGATTGGTTAGATTAAAAAAAAAAAGTACCCAATACTGTCGAGTGAACAAATCCTAATGCTGTGAGGTCAGACGTTTTTCACAAACTGAAACCGACTGATGAATCAGGCGATGAAGTAGCACCTAAACAAGGAACTTTTCTGCCACATTGGGAGATATAAACTGTTTTTTTATGTAAAATATGTGTTTGTGACATTATATTACAGTACATTTTGGCTTTTGTTTACAGTATTCAGTCTTCTGTCTGAGTGAAATCTGAGTTAAAGAGTCATGATAATAATCTTAGGAGAGGTGAGGGTGGTATAAGTGCACTGTGTTTGGTCTTCCCACAGGAGAACTGCAAAATAATACAGGTTTAAACACTATATTTACTTAGTGATAAGAACTAAAGCAGTTAGCTTTGTCTAACATGGGGTTCATCTTATCTAACTGTAATGCAAGTCCAGATAAATTCCAGAAATTATATAACAAATTCATAACAGTGATTTTTCAGAGAATTTTGTCTTGTAGTCTGATTCTTGTAACAATTAAGAGCCCATATTATGCTACTTTCTTGTTGTGTTTTGTTTCATTCACACATGTGTGACACACAAATCCTGCATAGTTAGGCTGAGTTCTTCTCTCAAACTGAAAACACTCTGTTCCACCTTGTGATGTCATGTACTCCATGTGTTTTTAAACTCCATACACCTTCACTAGAATCAACTGGATAATTTCAGCCCCAGAATTGCCAGTCTCTACTGAACTAAAGGTAAAAGGTAGCTGCTAACTTGAAAACTACAGTATCACTACATGACATCATAAGGTGGAACAGAGCATTTTGAGGTTGGTAGATGCAGACTAATAATACAGGATTACTCAAACATGTGTGAATGAAACAAAACACAACTACGGGAGGTAACAGTATTATAACATGACTAAAAGCTTGCAGGAGTACTTTTTGCGTAATGTAGGACTTTTAAGACATGTAATAAACATAATCTTGAAACAATTTGCTCTCTAACATTTAGAAGAATCATATCTGTGAAGTACCAGCTGTTCTCCCTCATAGAGATTAGAATACTGTGGGGGTGAAACCAGATCGTTGTAATAAAAGCGATGGTGATCAGGGACTACTGACAAAATTCTTGACTCTGGGCCATAGCGGTCATGGGAAGACTGCATAGATCTGCCAAACACATGAGCCTGTGATTTAACCATGACAGGAGTGTGTGTGTTTATTCTACCAGGAATTAAATAGAATGTTAGTGATATTGTACTTCTGTAAATATGTTGAGAAAGCCCTGAGTTGTCAGTATAATTAAAGGGGCACTATTTAACTTTTGTAGTGGTGATTTTGTGACCTGCTTGTCTCTTGGGTATGTTATTCTGGAATCTTCGACAATATGGCATTAAACGTCTGTCTAGTAGTAGTAGCAGTAGTATTTTTTTAGCAATACAAACATCTGCAATTAAAGGGCCCATATAAAACTGTTTTCTGGTCTGTTTTAATGTTGTTTCCTCATCAAAAACATACCAGGAGTTGTGTTTAGTTTCATTCACACATATTAAAACACACAAATCTTGCACACTATGAAAGCACTCAATTCAACCTTGTGATGTAACTTGGTAGTATTTCACTGTGTTTTTAAACCCGATACACCTTTACTAGAATTATTTGGATGATTTCAGTCCTGGAATTGCCAATCTCTACTGAACAAAAGGTAAAAGGTAGCTGTTAAATTGAAAACTACCATTTCATGACATCACAAGGTGGAACAGAGCATTTGGAACTATGGAGCTGTAGACAGACTAATAGTAAAGGATTACTCACATGTGTGAATGAAACAAAACACAACTCCAGGTATGTTTTGTAGCCAGGCTGGGGCCACCTAGTGCCTCTGCTCAATTTAATTTCTCTTCAGCGATAAGGTCAGGAATCAGAATAGACTAGACGGTTTGCAAGAACCCCGTAAGTTGTAGACCGCACACCAGCCAATCAGCGAAGAACTGTGAAGTCATGACGTCAAACAGAAGCCTCTGTTTGGGTCCCTTTTGTGGTACAGCACAATAGTAAACAAAGCAGTCGAGATGGATGTAGACGAAGCCGTACATTCTGTGTTGGCAATGATTCCCAGATTGAGGATTTAAAGTCGGAACAAAGAGAATGGTTGTGAATTTTATCAAGGGGAAAGACGTTATTACTCTTCTTCCTCTTCTTCCTACAGGATTTGGTGCATTACTTATGTCATGACCAAATAGCTGTGTTTGGTTAAATTTAAAAAAAAAGTACCTGCCTATCATCGAGCGAACAAATCCTAATGCTGCGAGGTCAGGTTTCCACAAAATGAAATTGGTTGATGAATCAGGCTAATGTTTTTGAGAAAGTAACAACATTATAACATAGTTCAGAAAACTGTGTAATATGGGCCCTTTAATATTGTCCATCGAGAATGTTCCAGATTCACTTTACTATATACAGTACCTATCCACATCTGGTGTCAATTTGTACTGGTCCACAACGAAAAAAGTCAATCTGGAATCAACAGGTAGCACACTGACCTAACAGGAGAAGGCCAGGCATGAGTTGACAATCACATTATCATTCCCCAATAAAGGCCCATGTGTTCCAAATGTGGCAGCCATATTGAGCACCAGCTCTTTGAAATGTAACAGACTGTGTCCAGCTGTGGTTCCACTCTTGTGTAGTGAACTGCCTCCATCGTCATAAAATTATGTTTTATACTCTTGTTTGTAGACGCATTAGAGAAACAGGATCTTGTAATCAGTGCTTTAAAAACAATTTGCAGCAAGATACGGGTTGGGACTCAAAGCTAATCATGGAATGGAAGTAGTAGTTACAAATTCTCATACTTGCTTCTAGGTGCTCTGTGTAACTTTTTGTTTGGGGGTCACTCACCTGCTTGTTTCTATGGATATGTCATTCTGCCTAGAATGTTCCACAGTATGACATTAAACAGTTCTACCTTATATTTATTCAGTTACAGGTGGTTTTATAGCTCAAAAATACTTAGAAATACAGACATTCTGACTGAGCGGGGTTGCCTCTCCACAGATCTGTCCTATAACTCTGTCTGCTTTGGTCTAATGCTATAGTGTGAAACATTCCAGACAAAGCAATAGCATCTCCATGGAGAAAAGCATTTGACAGACCTAACTTAACTTGTCGGCTTCATGGTTTAGTTTAATGCAAAAAATAAAATAAAATAAAAAATCTTAACACTAGGGGTGTGCAAAAATAGTGAAATATCGATATACCGTATTGTTTAATGAGTATTTTTTAGTACATTTTACTAAATTATTTTGTTACAGTGCTACAGTTTTGTTGCTTGTTTAGCCTTTTTTTAACCTTTGTTTTAGCCCTTTTTTTTTAACCATATCAAATCGAATTGAAATATATCGTATCGAATCGTAAGCTTATTGTATCGAGTTATGTATCGTATCGTGGCTTATGTATCAAGATATAAATTGTATCGGCAATTTCTGAATGATATCCAGCCCTACTTAATACCTTCACACCTTTTTCTGCAAGGCTTAGTAAAAATTGTATTATATAATTCTGTTATGAAAGTGAAAATCCTCTGAAACCAAACTATAACTTGTTTTGGTGCGTTTGACTGACTTTGAATTTTTGCTCTTATTATCTTTCATCTTTTAAATGGGGGTACTTTCATTGTTCTCAGTTTACCTAACCAGTATTTACCATTTGTAGCTTAACATGGGCAAGACCCAACATGCATTTCTAAGTCTGATTTTGACCCATGCACGCCCTCATATATTGCAAGTCCCAGAAGCTTAATTTTGAATTTCTTTTTTATTATTATATTTTCAGAGGGGACCATCCCAGATTTCTAGCTGAGTGACAGTTCCAGAGAAATGTGAAATGTTTGGATTAATGTGGAGCTCTTTAATATCCTGTTGGCGTTGGCGGTTCCTTCCTGAAAAACAAACATGGAAACCTGGAGGATGGGCCTGAACGTGACTGTAGGCAGGAGGAAGACAACCATAGACAACTATATAAGCAAGTAGTAGTTAGTAGTTAGGTAGTTATCCGCTTAATTACTCAATGTTGACAGTGAAGAAGGATATTGGTACAGTGTACTGTGCAAATATGCATGACATTCAGTTCATAGTTGCTAATATATATATATATATATATATATATATATATATATATATATATATATATATATAAGACCTGCTAAAAAAGCTGAGAGCAAACAAAAATATATATATATAAATACAATCGATTCAGTTGTTTCTGTTGAGCAAAATTGTGTAACTTTTTGGTTGGACAACTCATTGATCTGTCTGAAATGTTCCACAGTATGACATTAAGCAGCTCTACTTTACATTTATTCAATTACAGGTGGTTTTATAGCTCAAAAATACCTAGAAAAACAGGCATTTTGACTGTAAGTGAGGTTGCCTCTCCACAGATCTGACCTGTAACTTGGTCTGGTTCGGTCTCCATAAAGATAGAAAGGTTTAATACATTCCAGACAATAACATCTTAATGAAGAAAAGCATTTGACAGAAAAGTTACACAGTGCATCTTTAAGTAGATATTTTCATGTTATAGTTTTACTTTTATTTCAGTTAAGTTTTTTTTTTTTTTTTTTTGCTCCAGTATCTGTACTTTTGCTTAAGTAACAAAACTAAGTACTGTACTTCTTCCACCACTGGGCTAATTTCAGCAGCCAGTGGGGAAATGCCAACAGTTAATGTTCTTTCAAGCCTGTTGGACAGTAATTACTTGTGAGTACTGGAATCCTGAGCATGTTTGGCAGATTGTGGGCTGATATTTGCCTGCCCATTAAAAGTTATTGTTTTTTTCTGAAATGGTCTGTACTGGGTCTATGAGAGTGAATCACAGCATGACAAAGGCCTCATTCTGCTTCCTGTTGATGAACTAGGATGTCGCTTTGAACATTTACAGTAAGCGCCACTTTTAGAGTAAACTACATTATTTTATCTTGGCAGTGGTGACGACTGCAATGAGGATCTACCAGCACTATTTCTGCACTGTTTGTATTGGTGATTTGTGTTTGATGATGATCTCATACTCCCACGCAGGGAACAAGTGACAGTTTTTGTTGGTTACATGGGATTCTCATAAGAAATATCTAAAAGGTCAATTTGAAACATCGATCCAGCTTTTTTTGTTCTGATACCAATGTCCATACTTTGGTTTTAAGTCTGGCCATAAGAAAACAAAATGTATTTCCTTTAAACACAAGAAGCGTATGATAAAAATGTGTTATGTAATGGTTATTTATCATTTTAAATAACTACAGAACAGCTTTGTGAAAGTACAAACACAAATGTACAGATATATTTAGACACGACTGATCTGAGTAGATGACATTCATTATTGTCTCTGCCTTTACTAATACAAATACTTGTGATTGTACCGCTGTTGAAAGCGTAATGAGTAAAGTAACCACATTTATTAGGGTAGTATGGGCAGGACATATGTCATAATTAATTGCTTGTTTTAACATATATAAACATGCACCATATGTAAAATCCTCCAGCTAAGGTAGTCCTGACTAAGCCTAGCAACAAGATTCACGGAGATGGGTCCCTGGGTGCCCGATGTGCTGCCCACTGCTCCTGAAAGGATGGGTGAAACGTAGAGGACAATTTCCCTACAGAGATAATAAAATACTACAATACAATAAAGGTGCATTTAAGGTTTGGGGTAGTGGAGTTCCTGTGTTGTTCTATGCAGTCATTATACAGCCCATTATACAGTTCACTCTATAACGATTGCCAATTGTTAAATATTTTGTCAAGATAAATGTTACCATTGAACCACCTCCAGCCTAAACTGAATTATTTTTGTTTAGTCATAAGTGAAATACAGACTCTGGAATGTCCTAAACAGCAGGAGTCCTTTGAGCCTGTTATTGTTGCCTGTTCCTTCACTTTGGCTACTGATTGTTCCTTTGTTTGGTCGTATCCTTTGTGGGACGGGCCCAACACAGACTTATCCGGTTCTACATCAGACCAGATAACACTCTATCTGTGTGTATCTGTACACTCCACATCTGGTGCTACGCTATTTGACTCATTTTTATGTCTGTAATTACGGTTCACAGCATGAACAACAACTACAGCCACCTTTTGCACTACTTTTCTGTAGATGTAGACATGTGATTAGATCGTAAATGAAATTGGATGCTATAAAATGCGCAAAGCGTATTTTACATCATAAGTTGTATAAGACATGGCCTCATCAGCGTCTATGGAGATGACAGTGTGTAATTGAAATGGGTGATCTAAGCAGAGACGGGTGAGACATAGACCAGGGGCGTCGGACTGTGGGGGTAGAGGGTAATGTTTGCCCAGGGCCCTTTAAAAAGTTTTCATTTGGCAACATGTAATGTGGGCCCACCAAGACGATTTGTTAGCCAGGCTGGCGCCACCTAGTGCCTCCGCTCAATTTAATTTCTCTCCAGTGACTAGGTCAGGAATCGAAATACACTAGACGGTTTGCAAGAGCTCCGGAAGTTGTAGACCGCGCACCGGTCAATCAGCAAAGAGTTGCGAAGCCATGACGTCAAACTCAAGTGCCTGTCTGGGTCCTTTTTTGGTACAGCACAACAGTAAACAAAGTGATCGAGATAGATATAGATGAAGCCATACATTCTGTGTTGGCATCTATTGGAACAAAGAGAATGTTTGGTGAATTTTATCAAGGGGAAAGACGTTATTGCTCTTTTTCCTACGAGATTTGGAGCATCACATACGTCACGACCAAATAGCAGCGATTGGTTAAATTAAAAAAGTACCCGCCTACCGTCGAGCGAACAAATCCTAATGCTGTGAGGTCAGACGGTTTCCACAAAGTGAAACCGGCTGATGAATCAGGCTAATGATTTGTACCCAGGGCTCAAAATTTGGTGCTACACCCCTGCATAAACCTGTCTCGATAATTACTATATCAACTTATTGTTCAATATGTGAAAGCTTGAACAGTATATTTTGGAGTCAGTATTTACCGTGTGTATGTTTTCTTTGCACTGCTGGGAATTTTTTTGTTATTTTTTGGTTATATGATAAGATTTAAAGGTGCACTGTGTAACTGGCTCTGTCTTAATGGAGGTGTTATTGCTTTGCCAAGAATATTCCATGGTATATCCATCTACCGTTTATTCATTACGTGTGTTTCTGTTGCTCAGAAACACAGCAATTCCTTCTGTGAATAGGGGCGACTCCACATATCTGAACTGTAATGTAGCGTAGTGCTGTAACTTGCTTGCCTCCCTTGTGACAGAAAGGTTTAAATTATACTTTGGTATATTTTAAGACAAACCAATAAAATTTCCATGGAGCCAAGCAGGTAGTGGACCCTTCACAAGAGAAGTTGCGCAGTGCACTTTTAAACTGTAAAAGGCTGAATTAATCACTTTTATGACCCATTACAGATGCAAAAAAGTACTAAAGTGTTTCATTCTAGTGTTAATTTATTGCAGCTCATGATTTTTTAACAATATTGCAGATTTAGAATAGTTTTTGTGGTTTAAATCTGCTCTTGGGCTATTATGTCAGTGGCATTTTTTTTCAATATTATCATCGATATTTACTTCAGCAATATATCAAACTTCAAACTGTATTATCATGACAGAGACAAAGACAAACAGGAGCTACACCCCCATAGTGAATAATTCTGCACAGTAATGGCGTTATCAGAGGGTGACACAGTAAATGTCTCAATCACATTCTAACAGTGAGTAAGTGCTGTGGCGTGTTGGGTTTTCTCACACTTTTTAATCTGTCTGTGCGTGTAGAGTCTGTATTTGAAACTGCTACTTGTGGTATTGCAATAGTGAGTGATAATTGTATTTTGCACTTTACAAATCTTATCAAATGGCTACAGTGGGCCATTACTCATATACTATTCAGCATGTCACGTTATCCTGTAATCCCGTTAATGCCATACTGAATAGCCAATCAAAAGCTGTGGTCAGAGTGCAGCACCTTCTATGGCTGTCAACAGTATCAAAAATCAGATACCAACTGTATAAAAAAATCAGATACCAACCTCTACTAAAGCTATTATCGAAATTACTTACTCATTTGAGCAGGTGTCAGTATACTAAAAAAGTCACAATCATTAGAGAATTAGAATGTGATTTTCAGCATCCCAGGAAAGTTTAATTTCTGTCCTGTGATTGTGACTTTTTTAGTATACTGATACCAACCTCTACTAAAGCTATTATCGAAATTAGTTACTCATTTGAGCAGGTGTCAGTAACTAATTTCGATAATAGCTTTAGTAGAGGTTGGTATCAGTATACTAAAAAAGTCACAATCACAGGACAGAAATTAAACTTTCCTGGGAATCACATCAAGTAGTACACGCCCAAGGTTCAATATTTAACCTATCTGGTCTGACAGATATAACACCACATGGTAATATTAAAATAAAAGTACTATTTAATGCTCAAAATCACATTCTAATAAATGAATTAAGTTTATTTTTGGTTGTTTGTATGAAAAAATATACATACATTTTCTATTTCTATACATTTCCTAACCTGTGAGTAAATAATAAATAATTTTTTTTTTTATTTTATCCTAATTGTATCAGAATCAGTATTGAGTATCAAGTTGTGTGCTTTGTATTAAAATCAAGTTTTTTGTAAAAAATAACTTTTTTGGTCTTTATATTGGTACATACTTTACTAAAAATGTAATAACTATAAAATATAATTCTTGTTAATGTGTGTCTGGCTTGTAGAAGGTGGGTATACTATATCTCCCATTTGATCTGAACAGTTTGTTTTCATTGACCAAACATACTGTACATTGTGTTCTTTCAGGTAACGATCAAAAGACACAGCCTTGTACTTTATAAAAGATGATGACGTTGTATCTTTACAGCGTTAGTTTTGTTAGTAATTGAAATTAGACACACAGTAAAGTAACAGAGAATGAAGTAGAGAAGTAACTCTTGAATCAAAAAAAGAAAAGGCAGCAGCAGTCAGCAGATTTAAACTAAATGACTAGCCTCCCCAAAAATCTCCTGTCTATTACTTTTACGGGACAAAGCCTTGAGTGAAAGCCTGCTGCGGTCTAAGCCGGTGGAAAAGGGGGCGGATTCAGGGGAGGGGCTGGGGGCGGTGCCGGGGCCCATGGTTTATATAGTTTAGCGGTTCACCGGCTGCTCCTGCCTTGTGTCTGTGTGCTCCTGTCTTTGCCTGTGCCTCTGTGCTCCCAGCCTCTCTGACCATGAAGTCTTCCAGACAGACCACGTACTCCATGCAGTCCTCCAGCAGCAGCCGGCCGGGGGGTATCTCTATCACCCGCTCCTCTGGCCCCGTCTACAGGGCCTCCAGCATCCACGGAGGAGCTGGAGGGTCCCGCATCAGTGTGAGCTCTGCCGGCACGCTCAGGTCCTCCATGGGCTCTGGGGCTGGACTAGGTCTGGGGGGCTTTTCCAGCAGTGTCCAGGTATTTGTATTTCTATTTATTCATTTATTAAAGAGACAGTATATATTAAAAGATAAAATGATGCAAAAGGAAAAACATACTTGTAAATAATTTTTATTCTTAGTCTCTTGTGAGAAAATATTTTGGAGTTATAAAGTGTACATCTGTGACTAGAATATAGTTGTTATTGTGTAGAAAAAATTAAGTCTTGCTACTACTACTCCAGTTAAAACTTTTACTATCACTTTTTTGTTTCTACTACTACTTCTACTGCACAAAAACATGATGTTACTTTAGTACACATTAAAGTAAGAGTTTCATTTTTCACTTTTTATTTTTTGTAGTATAGAACTTTAAGAATAACTTTGTAATTGTACAGCTATATTTAGACATGACTAAAACTTGATTAGCTGTGTTTGCCTCTGCTAATACAAATACTTGTGATTGTACTGCTGCATTAATGGGTTAGTGGTAGCCATAGTTTCACTGTTGCCTAGAGCTGAAGACGAACAGCCAATGGCATGCCACCTGTGTAATGTACTAAATGGGGCCCAGTCTCCAGTATGGGCGGGACATTTGAGTCTACTGGCTGAGTTCATGTTTATTTATTTCGTATTAAAGGTGCACTATGTAACATTTCGGTTGTGATATGCCATTACTCCGCCTGGAATGTTCCACAGTATGACATTAAACAGCTCTACCTTATATTTATGGTGGGTTTATAGCTCAAAATTACCTAGAAGAAACGCATCTCCACAGATCTGACCTGTAACTTGGTCTGGTTCGGTCCCCATGAAGATAGAAAGGTTTAATGCCATACTGTGAAACATTCCAGACAAAGCAATAACAAGCATTTGACAGAACCTCCACCAGAAAAGTTACACAATGCACCTTTAATAGATTTTAATTTTTTATTTTTTTTTGTCGCACATGCTACTACTATACTTCTATTACTACTACACAGTTTATAAAGCTTTTATTGTGACCTGCTCAATGAACTGGACGCTATAAAAAGATCAAGAAGTATTATTATATTCTTATTATATTATATTTTTTGTCCCTCCAGGTGACTGGTAGCGGCGCTGACATCATGGGCAACGAGAAGTTTGCCATGCAGAACCTGAACGACCGCTTGGCCAACTACCTGGACACTGTGAGAAACCTGGAGCAGGCCAATCAGAAGCTGGAGATCAAGATCAAGGAGGCCCTGGCCAAGAGTGGACCAGACTTCAGAGACTACAGCAAGTACCAGGGCATTCTGGACGACCTGAGGAAGAAGGTGAGGGGGGCCTTTATTGTTATATGTTACAGTATATAAGTGCAAAAATAAATAAATACTCAAAATATACACATTTATAGCATATTATGTATTGTTGGCCTTTATGTATAAGTAAAAGTAAGTAAGAACAATTTTTAGGTATCTGTACTTTACTTAAGTCCATTTTAAAGTGGATACTTTTAACTTGTACTTACTACATTTACACTTCACATGCACAACATTTGAGAGCAGGTATCTGAACTTTCCACTCCACTACATTTTTGAACAGGACTGAAAATTAAAAGTATTTTTTTTATTATTGTTTGAGGCTTGCTGAAACATCAGAGGGTTTATTATATAACATTTCTCACATAATTTAAGTAAACAAAAATATAACAACAAATAAACTATAAAAACAACTGGAATAAAAAGACTGATTAAATTGTTTCTGTTGAACTAAACTCAGTACAAAATCAATTCATATGAAACTTTATTAGATCTCAAAAGTTTTGCAAAATACTTTTACTTTTTACTCTTTAAGTACATTTCAACAGGTACTTTAATACCTTTAGTTTTTCATGTTACTTGAATATTTTTAGCTCCTGTATCTGTACTTTTTATTTAAATAACAACGTTGACTACTTCTTCCACAACTACAAAACATACAACGCATACAACAGCATTTTGTCTACAGTATTTTAGGGCAAATACCTTCAACTTCAAACTATAAAAATTTAACATGACTTTAAAAAAAAACATACCTATTACCTACTGTATGTTATCAGTGTAAACAGTAACAACAGTTATACAAAATAACAACGCAAACACACTGGAGATTGAAAAACAGTTTGATAGACCAGTAAAAATATTCATAATAATGCACAACAAAACATGAACAAAAGTGAACATTAATACTTTATAATCATCCAACCGAATAATCCGAACCATGTGATTAAATGTTAGTTGAGCCACATTTGTTAATGATTGACTGTAAAAATAACAGCGTGCCCACAGAATGTCTGTCTGGGCATGGGCAGGGACAGCGACAGGGGCAGGGACAGGGGCAAGGACAGGGGCAGGAGCAGAGACAGCGGCAGGAAACAGGGGTAGGGACCAGAGGCAGAGACAGGCAGCAGGGACAGGAACTATTGTCAGGGAGAGGAGCTAGAGCAGAGACAGGGACCAGGGGTAGGGGCAGAGACAGGGACACTACCAGAGACAGAGACAGGGGCAGGAACCAGGGGTAGGGACCAGGGGCAGGGAAAGGCGGCTGGGACAGGAACTAGGGTCAGGGGCTGGGGCTGGAGCAGAGACAGGGGCAGGGGCCGGAAACATTATGGGGCAGGAATGTCCACTCTCAGACAAACACTGAAAAACAAGAGGCCAGCAAAAGGTCAAACAGCACACAGGGAGACATACATCAGATCTGTAACAGGCTTTTTCCTCTTCCCCCACTTTTAAAACAAACACCAAGAGCGGGACAATTATGAACCAGAACTGCTACAGAGGCCTACTGTGAGTTACATAACATATGGAAAGCATTTTGAACCATTTGAACAAAAAACGTGGAGTATGCAAGCGTAGACTTCCAGAAAACTGCACTATAAACAGCCTAATCTAGTCTGTACTGTTGAACTATTGTGTATCAAGGTCTTACAGAAATGGTTTTCATTCAAACTTCGCCTTCTTTCTCATGGTTAGTCTTCAGGGACACTTTCCCAGAAGAACATTCCCGTTGGTTAATCAACCCAACCACTGAATTACAAAATGTCTGCTGTAGCAAGTGGAAAATATATTAGTCATTCCCTCCAAGAAACTATATTTTACTTTTGGAAGGAGCATCACGGATAGAAAAGCCAAATACGCCCCCAGTATTTTTAAAAGAGTTGGTTTTCTCATCCCAACAGATGGATTTGTGTAACTTTAGACAAATCAAACAACATTTTAAAACCCTGCTACAAGTCCTATCTCTCAGAATTATGTAGAGTTTGTAGAATTTTTATCTTCCAATCCAAAGGTTGATGGTTCATATCCCTCTTTTAACATAAAACATCATTGGTAGAACTGTCAGATCCACTTCCAGCTCCAAAAAAATGAATGCTGTTGTTGTTTAATTGGACAAGACACTTAACCCACCTCATCACCAGTGTCTGCGTACACGGGTGTGTGAATGGGTGAGTGGTTCCTTGATGTAATGCGCTTTGAGGGCCTTGAAGGTAGAAAAGAACTGTGTAAATTTGACCTTTTTCCATTTGACAAAAACTACTTTATTCCAGTCAAGAAAATTGTCAAAGAACCTTAGGCCTGTCACGACAACACATTTTGCAGTACAATATAGTGCTTAAGAACATGTAGATGATAAATGATAATAATGAAACTAATTTATGCCACTGACAAATGACCTTGAAGTAAAATTATCCCCCAAAAACGATTTCCAAAGGTACAATACAGTTAATATAGTAGCAGAATTAAACATTTTAGTAGTTAGTTTGTATCTGTAATGAAAATAGAAGTACACACAGTAAATATTCCACAGCAAAAAGTAATGTCATGCTAAGTAAGTTCTAAATATGTGTCATTTAGAACATTTACCTTGATTTGAGTAGATGTGACTGAAATCAACATGCAAAATTATCTACCAATGGAATAAGTATTTCTTTCTTAATTGAAACTACATAATATTTATAGTTCTATATAATATAATATAATACTTTACTTGTCATTTGAAATCTTCTCAAATCAGATGAACATCTTATTAATTCAAATCATTTTAAACTGGATTTCACTTTTTGTAGTGTGACTCCCAAAAAATAAATATCATACATCAAAAGATAAGTCAATGTAGTATTTATCGTCACAGGTCTTTAGTAGGAACAGCAAGAAAACAGATCACTAAGTTATGTAAGTCCAAGACAGACTCAGGGTTTTTTAGTGGGAATGTGGGTTGTGTAAACATACAAGAGGCCAAAGTTACATTCGTTCTTCACTCAGCTCAAACTGAACTGGTGCCTCTTTCTTGAAACTCTCATGGGAAAATACACGTACACAAACACTGGGCTCCCAAACTCCCAGACCAGTCCAGAGAGTGCAGAGTCAGCCAGCCGTGCCACCACACCCACATGCCACGTGGGCACCTCCTCCGCTCTATGCAAATGTCCACTCATCCTGGACATAGACGTGACCTGGTACTTTGTGATTGGAAGGTTACAGTGGATAAAATCACCTGGTTCTTGCTCTCCTTACATTCTCTTATCTTCGATTGCAAATATTGAAGATCATATAACTATAAATGTTTTTTTTTAAATGAATCCATGTACAAATATTTAACTATAGAGCGCGTGATGGGAGGAAGGTTTCAAAGGTCGGACAATGTTTGAAGAGGTTTTGGCTGTCATCCAGAAGCCATTTTCTGTTTATGAAAATTAAATTAACCGAAACGTACAACAGTCACTTTTAAAAACACTGTTCAGAGACTTACACTTGAAACCATTTTTACCTTTTGGATGAATGAACATGAAACACTGACTGGTTTGATTGGGGATGATATTAAACAGGAAATTATCTCAGACTTTGTGCTTTGAAGGTGCCCTGTGTAACTTTTCTAGTAGAGGTCTTGCCATTTATTTGTCTTCATGGAGATGCTATTCCTTTACCTACAATATTCATTATTCATTCATATTCATGTATGACTTTAAACCCCTCTCACAGTCAGAATCCATTTGTTTAAAAATATTTTTGAGCAATAAAAACACCCTAAATTGAATAAATGCATCTTATAGATGTTTAATACCATATTGTAGAACATGACAGGCAAAGCAATAGCATCTCCTTGGTAGACGTAGCCAGGCTGGCACCACCTAGTGCCTCCGCTCAATTTCATTTCTCTCCAGCATTTAGGTCAGGAATCAGAATACACACGATGGTTTTCAAGAACCCCAGAAGTTGTAGACGAAGACATACATTCTCTGTTGGCAACGATTCCTGAGATGGAGGATTTGAAGTCGAAACAAAGAGAATACTTGGTGAATTTTATCAAGGAGAAAGACATTCTTGCCCTTTTTCCTACAAGATTTGGGAAAAGCTTAATATACCAGTTAGCCCCATTAGCGGCGCATCACCAAATAGCAGCGATTGGTTAAATAAAAAAGTACCTGCCTAGTGTCGAGCGAATAAATCCTAATGCTGTGAGGTCAGATGGTTTCCACAAAGTAAAACCGGCTGATGAATCAGGCTATGGTAACCTGAAAAGTTACACAGTGCACCTTTAATGTACTTTACCCTTGAAAAGTACACAGATCCCCTTTTCAAATATTGATGTAAGAGACACTTTCATTGACCCATTAGCTCATTAGTTTTCCATGTCCATTAACTTCTAGGACCAATACAAACAAACAAATCCACTGACCCTCTCACGGTCACAATGGGTCTTTAGATGAGCTATTTAAGCTCCTATTTGAACAGATGTCCTTGTTTGTCCACCCTTTAGGTTTTTGATGCCACCACTGACAATGCTCGCCTGGTCTTGAACATTGACAACGCCCGATTGGCTGCAGATGACTTCAGAGTGAAGTAAGTCCCATCCTCTTTCAGTCTCTCAGTCACCGTAAACATATATGTGCGGGTACACTCCCTGGATAATGTGGACTGGGCGTGGGCGTGCGCTTGGGTGTCATCCTTAAACCACTGGACTGCAGGATCACCTTGAGAGAATGGGTGGATCTGACAGATGGTTTCTAAGTATTAGTGGTTTGGGAATTACAATGGAACATTTTGTGGAATTGGAAACACCCAAAAGTGATGAAAAGTATACATTTGGTATTTGTTATGTAGATTAGCGTTGTTTCCACGTAATATGTAAGTAATGTAAATATAATGTAACTTTTTTGTCATAGGTCAACAGTCATAGATCTTGGACATAGAGATTCTTGAAAGATCATTTGACTGCCTTTTTGACCTAATCCCATCCTAATTAATTTATGGAGTAAAACATCCAGTTGTAGGAGACCATAGACTGTATAAAGACGTGGACTAAGGGCGTGGAACGTCACCTATAGCGTCTGGCTCGAGTCAAGTAAAGCAGTTATGGGGTGAATTTGTAGTCATATTAGGAATAGGAATTTATTTACGGACAAAACAGCTAAATAAAAACACTAGGATCAAATAAAGTGGGTTAATAAGAACATTTAAACACCCAAATGATGAGGTTCACTGCTGCAGTTACAGAGAAAGGGGTGACAGTTTTTCAATGTAAATTCAATTGGAGCCAAAATCCATGGAGCCGGAAGTGCCCCCATGAACACTTCCTATTTGGATCATGGCGGGTTAGCTATGTCCATTTATATATACAGTCTGTGCTGGAGACATCTGCCCTTCACGCTATACTAGTATTTGCTTAATTTCAAGTATCCTTTTTAAAACACATGTTGAAGTCACAGGTACAATACTCGTAGTTTTGTATCATTGCGTATCAATTCTTATCATATTTTTTCTACTACGCAGGTATGAGTCCGAGCTGGCCATCCGTCAGTCAGTGGAGGCAGACATCGTAGGTTTGAGGAAGGTGATCGATGACACGAACATGACCAGAATGAACCTGGAAAGTGAGATCGAGGGACTGAAGGAGGAGCTGATCCACCTCAAGAAGAACCACGAGAACGTAAGAACATAACACCAGCTATTGTGTGTCCACCTGCAGCCAGTGGTCATTTACTCTGCTCCACTGACTCATAATGTGTGTTTGTGCAGAATTAACTCTGATGCTCTGAACAAACACGCATTGAGCAAAACAGGATGTACTAGGCCTACAGGCTTAAGCAAACAACCACACCTGTGTAGATGTATACACATATTATTTACCCAATGTATATATCGTTATATCTAACAAATCCAGCATATTTTAGATAGCTAAAGAAACAAAAAGAAAGTAAGTTAAAATGACTTAAATTAAGAACATTTGACTTTATTTGAGTAGATTCATCTTTACAAGTAAAATGATATACCAATGGAATGCTTTTCTTATTTCAAGCAATATTACATTTTTTTTCAGTGCAAAAAGTTATAGTTTTTCTTATCTTAAGTGTAACAAGATGTATTTTCATAAGAACAAAATGTCCTGTTCAATTGCTAAATAATTTTGCTTGTCAAGTGAAATTTACTCAGATCATGATAAAACTTTTTTTAATTCAAGTAATCTTAACTTGGCTAGATTTTAGTTTTTGCAGTGTTAAAGAGGAGATTGTGTCACTTTTTGAAATATGTTTATGTGAATACAGTGGTTAGCCTCATCGTAAAGAGCATCTCCATCTGAATTTGGCAATCAAGAACTGCCACAAATGCCTGTGGCCCAAAGCCAAAATAAAACCATTTGTTTTCAAAAGGAAATGGAAAATTGGAAGTAAGAGATTATAGGCACCTTCTGTGTTATTATAGCTAACCATAAGTCAGACGGAAAGGCCAAGGTCAACAAAGTTTACTAAATACTGAAATAATGTTGCCTTTAATTTAAAAAAGTACAACGTCAGATTTCTGAGAGTACAATACGTGTACAAATTGTTTCAAAAGATTCAAGGTCTTTTTTTTTTTTTTCTCAACAGTGTCAGTTTATTATAATTTAATGCAACTGAAAGGTTATTTTTCACTAAACACTGGGGGGGGGCTATCAGCTGCTTGTTTTTATGAATATGTCACTGGAATGTTCCACAGTATAACATTAAACAGCTCTACCTTGCATTCATTATATTACAGGTAGATTTGTGGCTCAACAATGTACATGTAACTTGGTCTGCTTTGGTCTTCATGAAGATAGAGATGTTTAATACCATACTGTGAAACAGTCCTGAAAAAACAATAGCATCTCCATCAAGCAGCAAAAGCATTTGATGGACTCTTTCACTAGAAAAGTTACACAATGCACCTTTAATGTTTGTTTGCTTAGTGTTTTGTGTCTGTGGGGAGAGAGGGGTGGTTGTGGGAGTTTCTTTTGTCTATTTTTGCTTTCAGCATGTATAATTTCAAAATTGGATTAAAAAAGACTGCACCACGTAACTAACTACATTGTGAATATGTCTTTGTGTTTTCAGGAGGTGAGAGAGCTGCGTAAACAGATCGCACAGTCAGGTGTCCACGTGGACGTCGACGCCCCCAAAGGTCAAGACCTGTCCCAGATCATGGCAGAGATCAGGGCCAAGTACGAGCAGATGGCAAAGAAGAATCAGGAGGAGCTCAAAGCATGGCACGAGTCTCAGGTAAGAGCACCGTCACTACTTAGTATTGCTGTCATATCAAAACAAACCAGCTGAGATGATGATGTGGGCTTTGTTTTCAGATAACAGAAGTCCAGAGCCAGGTGACACAGAACACAGAGGCACTGAAGGGAGCACAGACTGAAGTGAATGACCTCCGCAGACAGATACAGACTCTGGAGATCGAGCTGGAGTCACAGAGGAGCCTGGTGAGAAAACTTATATAGCACTTGTTTCTAGGCATGGTACAATATTCAAATTTAGTGTCACGATAAAAATTTTATGAATATGATTAATTATGCTTTTAACAGTATGAATAAGGTCCATATTAAACAACTGTTATAGTGTTGTACTTTGTTATGAGTGAAAACAACAATGATCTATAAGAAAACATCCAGGATAAGTAGCTCTTCTGCACATTCTGGTGATTTATGGCCATTATCTTCATTGGCCATTATCACAATTATATCAAATATCCCACAAACTATTATTGCTTTGTTCCATCCCTACTTGTTTCACGTACTCAGCACTCTCACTACAGCTCACTGCACTGTTGACAGAAGCATTCACACGCCAATGACCTGGTGCCACGGCGCAGTGCACACCGTCAGTCCTGAACTGGATGGTTTAGTCTTAACTGTGGGCCAAAGCAGTCAATGGAAACACAACCTGCATTTGCTTTAAAAATGAAATATAACACCAACAACAAATAATGATCAAAGTTAGCTAAGGTCAGCTATCCTTAAACGCCCTGTAAATGACGTTTTTAAAGTTCAGTTTAGTTCAGGGAAATGTCTTACAAGCCACCTTCAAAATGTAACTAGTAAAAAGTTACACTTGGGCCTCCTTGTGGTTTCATAAAAGGCATTTAATTGGTTGAGGACCATGTGAAAGCAACTGCCTGGCACTATCCCAAAAGACCAGCGGAGTAAGAGGAAAATAAGTAGACAGGGTTAGAAGTCCAAACAGAGCCAAGTTTCTCTACCATCTTTCAACTTCAAGTACACCGAAGTCAATATGATATCCGATACTTATGCTGCTGTGGCCAATAACTGATATTTTCTGATATATTGATAACAAATATATAATAAATAATAAATAATAGAATAAAGTTTCAGTACCAATATTTGAAAACCCTCAGATGTCGCCAATACCAATATCAGAACCAGTATAGATGGATAGGTAGATAAATACTTTATTGATCCCATAGGAAATTTAATTTTCGACAGTAGCAATGAAGCAAACATAATAATATAGCAGTCCTTCCTCTTGCATTCACCATATATCGTCCATCCATAAAAATATTGTAAGTAGCTGATATATTTTCTATCATGTTTTTCTACGTCCAGAAAGCGTCTCTGGAGGGCACACTGCGGGACACAGAGATGCGCTACAACATGGAGATCGAGGCTCTGAACAACGTGATCTTGGGGCTTGAGGCGGAGCTCACACAGCTGAGGAGCAGCATCCAGTTGCAGACACAGGATTACGAAGCTCTGCTTAACACCAAGATGAAGCTCGAGGCCGAGATCGCCACCTACAGGAGACTGCTGGATGGGGAGGACTTCAGGTGAGGAGACGTTGTTATTGTTACGATATACTGTGTCTCTTCTTTCACCATCTCCTGTACTTGTCCAACCTGTCACAATCTTTCACTATCCAAAACATCTCCTTAATTACTGTTCTAGTCTTAAAGGTCCTATATTATGCTTTTTCAGGCTTTTTTTTGTTCAGAGTTTGTTAGGACAGCTTATCATTGGTATTTAATTTTGGATTGCTGGCTGAGTGTTCACAGGTTGTACTGAAGCTGTGTAAATAAGGCTAAAACAACGTTTGTAAGATATTAGAGCAACATGCTTTGTAGTGAAGGCCATGTGAGTGTGCAAATTAAGTGTAGCTGTGTAAACTTTGAAGCTCCCGGGAGAAGGGTGGGGCCATCTTATCACATAACCTGGTGGGATTTAACTTTTTGAGCTTCTCAGAAGACAGGCTAAAGATGCAGGGTTAGTCAACTGTATATTTGTAGTGAGAGAAATCAGTAGGTGACAGGTCAGAGCAAAGAGAGAAAAGGTAATTTTACATAATATGGACCTTTAAGGAAAAGCTCATTTTCTGCCTCCTATCTTTTCCCAGTTCAATGGAACAAAAAGTACAGTGAATCTAAATAGTAAGTAAAAAGACTATTACTTATTTTCAATTAAATGTACCAAGCTTATAATTACTACTTTACTTCTTTCTTATAAAAACATGAGAAGAGTCCCTGTTGCGTAAATGATGAAGGCTTGTGCTTGAATGTTGGACAAACTTCGACTACAAAGTTTCTCACTGAATGCTTTGTTAAAATCAGCCATTAATCAAATACCATGTCCATTTGCATGCTATTACTTCAATTGTTTTAATCTCCATTCCTGTAGTAAAAAAAACAAAAAACAAAGCCCCATGTTCGGTTAGAAACTTTTGATTTGGTCTTGGATACAGAAATATGCATACGTTAAAGGTCCTATATTACACAAAATTGACTCTTGTGAGCTTTAAGCCAAATTAGAATGTTGTTACCTCCTCAAAAACATACCCAGAGTTGTGTTTTGTTTCATTCACACATTCACACATATTAGTCTGTCTATTACATCTCTTAATTTCTAAAGCTCAGAATGCTCTGTTCCACCTTGTGCTGTCACGAAGCAGTAGTTTTCAAATCAAATTATTCTAGTGGAGGTTCAAGTAGTTCGGGGTCTTGTTCATGAGCTCTCGATTTACCGGTCAATCTACGTTCCTCCCCTCACCTATGGTCATGAGCTCTGAGTAATGACTGAAAGGACGAGATCGCTGACACAAGCAGTCGAAATGAGTTTCGTCCGCAGGGTGGCTGAGTGCTCCATTAGAGATAGGATGAGGAGCTCAGCCATACGGGAGGAGCTCGGAGTAGAGCCGCTGCTCCTCTGCATCAAGAGAAGCCAGCTGAGGAGTCTCGGGCATCTGTTCTGGATGCCTGGTGGGACTATGTCTCTCGGCTGGCCTGGCAACGCCTCGGAGTACCCTCTGGAGGAGCTGGAGGAAGTGTCCACGGTGAAGGAAGTTTGGGAGTCCCTGCTTAGATTGTTGCCCCCGCGACCTCGGCCCAGATAAGCAGAAGAAAATGGATGGATGATTCTAATGAAGGTGTATGGAGACATGTCTTACCACATGACATCACAAGGTGGAACAGGGTTTTCTGAGAAGAACTCAGCCTAAATGTGTAGGATCTGTGTGTTGAACATATGCGAATGAAACCTGCAAAACAAAACTCCAGGTATGTTTGTGATGAGGAAAAAACATTATAACAGATCAGAAAATAGCGTAATATGGGCCTTTTAACAACTAAGGGGCCTAACACTTAAGTTACATATTTCCTCTTTCCAACAATAACAGAGCAACTAGTTTAGTGAATGTTTTACTAATATCACTGTATGATTTTTTCTCTTTAGCCTTCAAGACGCCCTGCAGGAGAAGACAGTGAAAACCCAAGTGATGACAGTCACAGACCCTGGTGGACGGAAAAGTGGTCGCCACCAACACAGAGACCAAGCAACTGTAAACGTCCCACAGTACCTGAACGCAACACTAATTAATCACAATTGGCCATTTTTAGTCATGCAAAACTAATTATCTACAAGTCTGTAAAACAACTGGAGCAGAAAACCTAGTCATCTTTTATTTATTCCATTACCATCATGTCTGTTCATGTATTTATGTGTTGACGAAATGTTTACAAAATTTGGTTCACTTGTGTGGAAAGTTGTCCGAAATTTTGAAGAAATCGTAAACAAAACTATTTTTCATGTTTTTGGTTTTCTGTCCATTCAGTTCCGTCTACATGTTTCATATCATTAAAGTCAACTGTCTTTACTATATCGTCTTCCTTTTTTTTCTTTTAATTACTCATTCTTATGCCATTTGCTTTCCAGCTCAGTTTTAAAACCCACAATCTTCTGGTTATAGGGCATGAACGCTAACTTAGCTCTCACAGTCTGTAATTACAACTATTCCAGCCAATATAAAGCAATATGACAAGAAACCTCGTTATTTTGTTGAGGTTCACCAGCCAATTTCTGATGAAACATATCCAGTATAGTCAAGCTGAGTAATAAAAGGAGACACTTCAGACAGGCACTAACCACAGAGTTCCTGTTTTGAATACTCATTAAACATGAAAAGGAATGCATCGATCTGATACTGGAAAATTTGACTGATCTTTCAGATATTCATTCAGCAGATATGCAATAGGACTATTTCTTGGTTGTAGCTGGTCCATAAAGTCTCATAATGTTTTTCCCCATTGTTCTTGAGATATGCACATCTCTATTTATTTGAATTACGATGGACTGGAAACTTATTAGTTAGGTCTCCTACTAGATAACCAGAACTGAAGGTAGTTTTATTTTTTTGCTAGTACAATTACATTTTTGTTTACATCCATCCATTTTTGTTTACATATGATTATAATTTTTCTTATGATTATTACTTAAAGGTAAACAACTCTCATTTATTGTCATACTGAGAGAAAATCTAATTGCTCTGATGCCTCGGCCATTTGTGTCACTGGCAGCAACTGGTTGAGGGCCCCTCCAGGTTTGGGGGCCCTAAGCAGCCGCCTACTTTTGCCTAATGGTAGCACCGCCTCTGTCTGTACTAGGTAAATAACAGCTACACAACTCATTTGGATTAGTTTTGTCTTATGTAATTTTTGTTTAAAGGAAAAAAATGCTGTTTTCGGTCTCTACACTGGTATTTGTTTATGTCAAAGGTGGAGATGGATCAAGGAGATGTTATTGCTTTGTCTGGAATGTTTCACAGTATAGCATTAAACCTTAAATCTTCATGGAGAACAAACCAAAAACGTTGCAGGTCAGGTCTGCGGAGAGGCAACCCCGCTCACAGTCATAATGTCTGTTTTTCAAGGTATTTTTGAGCTATAAAACCACACGGGATGTTTAATGTCATACTGTGGAACATTCCAGACAGACTAAAGCCATATCTATAGAAACAAAAAGGTAACAGACCCCTAACAAAAAAGTTACATCGTGCACCTTAAAAGCTAAAGAATCGAAATCAGTATTGGAACTGAAAAAGCTGAATCATTGCATCCCTACTCATGAATATACTTTTCATATTGCAATTAATCATAAACAATATGACAAAATATTTTATCAAAACCTTATCAGTCACCAAGAATGATGGATAAACAATACAACATCCTTGACGTAGCCTAAGTCTACAGTCTGCGAATTCCCATGCACACAAAGATATCATATCAGCGTAAAAATACTTAAGGGCTCCACTCCCTCCCACCTACACATTCAGGTCCCATTTTACTGCACGCCATTGACTTCTTTTGAAAATACACACTCATTAACCCGTTTTATCACTATACAATACAACGAACATACGGCATCACACCCCTCCTCTGTTCCAGGAGCAAAGTCGAGGTTACCAGTGCCAAAGGTAGATTTCTATTGAGGGTATGTAAGGTGCGGCCACTAGTATATAAACAGCCGTTTCTCTGCTTGGTCCTTCACTGTCTAGCTTCAGCTCCACGAAAGTGCTCCACCATGGAATCTTTCTCCAGACGCTCCTTGTCCTATTCCAGCGGTCCATCTATGAACTACGCCCATAGTGTGAGTGGAGGTGCTGGAGGCCATGGCACCAGGATCTCCACGGTCACCTACGGGAGCCGCTTCGGTAGTGGTATGGGCAGCAGCTTCGACTACCAAGCGTCTGGGTCTGGTTCCACGAAGCTCGCCATTGGTAACGAGAAGATCGCCATGCAGCATCTGAATGACCGCCTGGCGAGCTACCTGGAGCAAGTGAAGAACCTGGAGAAAGCCAACACCAAGCTGGAGATCAAGATCAGGGAGGTGCTGGAGAAGAGGGGCCCAATGGAGGGGAGAGACTACGCCAAATACTACGCCGTCATCGCAGACCTCAGGGCCAAGGTCAGTCCCATGTAAATACAATCACTTGTTTTGTGTGTAGGAATTTATCAGTGCTACTTTAAAGGTGCATTGCGCAACTTTTCTGATGGAGGCTTGTTTCCATGGAGATGTTATTGCTTTGTCTGGAATGCTTTCAAATAAACACATCTATCTTGCATTTATTCATTATAGGTGTTTCTATTGCTCAAAAATACAATAATTCTCTCTAAGAATAGGGTTGCCTCTCCACAGATCTGACCTGTGATGTAGTCTATAGTTGTCTCCCGTGTGACTGATTAATTGGTTAATCTCTACTGTGGAACATTCTAGACAAATAAACAGCATCTCCATGAAGACAAGCAGGTGCACCTTTAACCAGAGCAGAAAATCTGTGCTTACAATGGTTGAATTTGCAGAGGTATAAGCATCAAAGGTCAAATTTTAGATCCATCACTTCCACAATAGAAATAACCTAAAGTTGTATTAAAGATGCACTATGCAACTTTTTGTAGGGGGTCTGTAACCTGCTTTTTTCTGTGGAGATGTCATTGCTTTGACAGTATGACATTAAACAGCCCTACCTTACATTTTTTCAATTACCGGTGGTTATATAGCTCAAAAATACCTAGAAAAACAGCCATTCTCCTCTCCACAGATCTGACTGGTAACTTGGTCTGGTTTGGTCTCCATGAAGATAGGAAGGTTCTGTGAAACATCTCTATGAAGAAAAGCATTTGACCTTCAAACAGAAAAGAGACACAATGCATCTTTATGAAATCAGGGTTATCAAACTTCTCTTGGCTCATTTGAAAGACATAAAGTATCATCAAAGTCTGGGTTTTATTTTTTATGAATCCATTATTCAGGACAATCTTATCTGACTCCAAAGTGTCAGCTCAGAGTGGTTTTGAAACTTTTACTGCTTGCGTTATCTGTGAAAAGATAAAGTAGAACCAGATAGCTGCCTTGTGTTTTACGATGGAAGGAATTTTGTAACTAATTCATCATGAGGTTAATTAGATGTCGAATAAGCAGAAGTAAGTGATTTATCTTTCTTTGCTTTTGAACTTTTTTATTGTCACAAAAGGGTGGGGTGCACAAAGCTGGCACCATTAGCATCACTACTTAAAGGTGCACTGCGCAACTTTTCTAGTGAAGGGTCCGTCACCTGCTTGTCTCCATGGACATGGACATGTTATTGCTTTGCCTGGAATGATACATGGTATGGCATTGAACACATCTCTTTAGGCTTTTGTTTCATTACAGGTGTTTCTATTGCTCAAAAATACAATAATTCAGTCTGTGAATAGGGTTGCCTCTCCATAGATCTGACCTGTAATGTAGCCATTTGACAGAAGGGCTGGACCAAGAGCAGATGGTTGGAGTTTTTTGGTAATCCCCCTCATAAGTGAAAAAAATAACATGGGATATGTAGAAAACATATCCCACAAAAAATATAAAATATATTATATCCCATAAAAAGATTAAAGGGCTGTAGTTTGCCCACCACTGGTTTAATCTCTACCATAGAACATTCTGGACAGAGTGATAACATCTCTATGAAAACAAGCAGATGACAGACCGTCTACCAGAAAAGTTGCACAATGCACCTTTAAATATACAGTTGCAAGAAACAAAAGTACTAATCTCAGTTTAATATGAAACCTTCTCTGCAGATCATGGACATGATCAAGGGCAACGCTCACCTGGCCATCTCCCTGGACAACGCTCGCCTGGCCTCAGACGACTTCAGAGTCAAGTGAGTCTGACTCTCTGATACCACTGTAATGCTTATGGGCGTCAGACACCCCTGATGCTTATATTTGTAGTTGAGATCAAATGAGCCTAAACTCTGTGTGCTGTAAACAGGATGGAGTACGAGCTGTCCATGAGGCAGACAGTCGAGGCAGATGTGGCTCGCCTCAGGAAACTTCTGGATGACACCAACGTGATCCGCCTTCACCTGGAGAGTGACATTGAGTCTCTGAAGGAGGAGCTCATCTCCCTCAAGAAGAACCACGAGGCCGTAAGACAAGACTTATAACACTCAAATCACGCTTTGGGACTGTGCATTATTGTGGATTGTGCTGTTAGTACTGGTGTAGATTAGAATTCACTGGACATTGGTGAAAAGTTACATTTTTGTACACTGTTTCTGCACTGTTTGAATTCTTTCACCTACTGTAAAGCAGCCATTACTAACTAAAGCCTCTCAGGAAAAGCCTCAGTCAGAACCAGAATCAGAATTTATTTGTCATTTCAGTATAAAAAAATACACAGAAACAAAACACTGTACTCAGATCCAGCATCATATAAAACAACAATAAATAGTAATGGTAAAATAGTAAAATATTGTATGTCAAATGCAGTCTTTAAAAACAACCCCCACCCGCCCCCTTTTTTCTAAAGTGCATTCCAAGTCTGAGTTATTTTGTACAGTGCTTTAGTGTCAGGGCTTCATGACAGAGCTGATCTGCCTAATGTATTAAATATTCAATGTATTAAATATACATAAATTCTATTAATTTATTAATGAATATTGGATTAGTTTGTCTACAATGCAGTTTTATATTGTATTTATTTAGCTGCAGGGAGGAACTGGATTATCTTGAAATGAAATCACTATTTGTTTGTTCTTTAAGCATAAAACAGGATACCCTGAATGGCTGTCTCAGGAAATCCCTCCCTAACTATTTCCTGTGTGCACAGGATGTAACAGAGCTGAGGGCACAGATCCTGCAGGGGAGCGTGCACGTGGATGTGGACGCGCCTAAAGGACAGGACCTGGCTCGCGTCATGGAGGAAATGAGGGCCAAGTATGAGAAGATAACCCTGAAGAACCAGGAGGAGCTCAAGGCATGGCACGAATCACAGGTATGTCATAAATTAAAGCTGCACTGTGTACCTTTTCAGTTGGGGGACAGACATCATCTTGTTTCTGTGGAAATGTCAGCGCTCTGCTTCAGATGTTCCACCGTATGACATTAAACAGATCTAGCATACATAGCTTCTGTATTCAATTACAGGTGCTTTTAGAGCTCAAAAATACCTGAAAAAAAAACTGGCATTCTGACTGTGAGTGGGGTTGCCTCTCCACAGATCTGACCTGTAACATGGTCTGGTCATATAAAGCAAAAACATCTCCACAGAAAAACAAGTGGCAAACGCTCCACCAGAAAAGTTCAAGGGCATAGGTGTGGTCTCAACTTTGGTGGGACATTATCAGCTCAAAGCTGTTCTTTTTCCACATTATAAGGCAAGTTTAATTGAAGATGAAGCCAAGTAAGTTCATTTTGAAAAGTTTTTCAAAGCTTGGTGCGCAGCATCTTCACTCATGCCTGCTCAAGCTGCCACTTTCAGGTGTTTAGGCTCTTGGCACCACTAATGTCATCACTCTGTTTCAGCTAATGAAATAGCGGCGGGGTAACCCTGTCATCATATCACTGAATATATCTCAGAACATCTAATAAACAAAATGTGAACAAAAACGTGTTAAATTAATACTATTGAGTTTGGAAAAATATGGGAATAAAATGTATATTTTTGTTTATTAAAATAAGATGGCAAATATTGGTAGGGACTATTTTGTCTTCCACAAATATTGGTTGTGACATGTCCCCACCCTCCCTATGCAAACCTACGCCCTTGGAAAAGTTACATAATTCATCTTAAACATATTCAAAAGTAATAAAAGATGAACCCTTCACTTCATGAACCTAACGTGGAATATATGTGCATTGTAGATCACAGAGGTCCAGGTGCAGGTGACAGAGAGCACCACAGCCCTGAAAGAAGCCACCACAGTGATAAGTGAAACCAGGAGGAGATACCAGGCCCTGGACATTGAACTGCAGTCTGCTCTCAGCCTGGTACGAAAGCAAAGTTACTTATTGATCAACTGTTCCCTTTTCTACTTAAGAATGCTTGTGAATTCCATGCTTCCTTTGTCATAGTTGTTTGCTGTCATGGCATATTTTAACTATTATTTGAAATGAAAGTAACCTGTGCTATTTACTAACAGTTCAACAACAGGGCAAGTCAGAGATTGCAAGTTTCTATTGGTATCTGCAAAATAGGGGCTATTTGTAATATAATCCAATATGCAGGAGGACCCATATTACGCTATTTTCTGATCCATATCCTGATCAAAAACATTCCTGGAGTTGTGTTTTGTTTCATTCACATATATTTAACACACAAACCCTGCATATTTACGTTCTTCTCTCAAATAGAAAGTGCTTTTAATCACAAGGTGAAACAGAGCATTTTGAGCTTTAGAGATTTAGAAGCTTACTTAATCGTGTGTAATTGAAACTAAACACATCACAAAGTATGTTTTTGATGAGGAAACAACATTATAGCAGGGCTTAAGCCTCACAAGAGTCAATTTTGTGTAATATAAGACTTTTAACCTTTAACCGCCCATAGGAAAAATGTGTTGCTCATCTGCTGTTCAATCTCTTCTCATATTCGTATCATTTTTGTGATCATTTTTGTCTGGGTTACTTCTCCCAAGGGTCCAAAAAAGTTAAAAAGAGACGGGACATCACTAAAACAAAGGAGGTTGAGTTGAGATAATTAGTCGAGCAATACTTGAGAAGTGGGATAAACAGAGGAGATCTCATAAGTGTATCTCAATTATGTCTTGGTTATTTTCAAGGAGAATTAAAGAGAATAACATTAGATGAATCTGAGACTTTTATTATTATATGTTTATTTATTTAATGAGACAGGGACAGTGCACAATCTACATTAAGTTTAACAGGAGAGATGCATTTTACCAGGTTGTAACACCAGTGCTAATTCTCACCTGTAGTCCCAAACTCCACACAGAAAAGCCGAACCCAGAACCTTCTTGCTGTGAGGCATGAGTGCTAGCTACTCAGCCACCATGCCGTTATGGGACAAATCTGAGAACTCAAATAGTGAGCTGTGAGAGGCATAGCTGAGATAGTGCTTAGAAGTTAGGATATCAAATTGAGACACACTATATCTAATTTTTCTCTTAGTTGAGATCAAGAACAGAGGCAGCTGTCAGAGAATTTAGAGAACTCATACAATGCTGTGAGACTTATTTCTCAGGAGAGACATTTGAAAAGAATGAGAAAATCACTTTGGTCTTGATTAGTGCTCGTTTATATCTAGGAGATGTAAATGTGGCATAAATGAGACCTCATCTTCAGTTTTGCTTTGCTATGGGCATTGACCTCTGTCCTGTTGCAGAAAGCGTCCCTGGAGGCCACCTTGAGGGACATCGAGGCACGTTACAACATGGAGGTGGAGAAGTACAATGTCATCATTCTCAGACTGCAGGAGGAGCTGACTCAGATCCGCAATGAGATCCAGAACAATGGTAGAGAATACGAAAACCTCCTCAACATCAAGATCAAACTGGAGACTGAGATCGCGGAGTACAGACGCCTGCTGGACGGAGGAGATCTCAAGTGAGTACCACAAACATCACAATATACCAGAATTAACCACCAAAATTAGAGTGACAAACTGTCCTTCTTTTGGTAGTACATTTAGATTTCTGCCCCCATCCCACTTATTCAGATAAACAGATAGACAGATAGATGATTGGATAGATGGATAGATACGTTATTGAGCCATTGATCCAGAAGGAAATTCACGGTTCGGCAACAGCACCACAGAAACAAACATAGCAACATACACAAGATACTTAGAGCAGTGGTTCTTAAACTTTTCCAGTCAAGCACCACTTTCTGAATACATCCAGATTTAAACTATGTGTAAAAAAAGACTGTTCTAGGTGTTTTTATCTACATGATAATTTGGTTTTCACAAACAGACCTGGAGTTTTGTTTCATTCACATGTTTAACGCACAAACTCATGTGTTTAGGCTGACTTCTATGCTCTATTCTACATTGTGATGTCATGTGGTAATACAGGAAGTGCTCCATCTCGTTTTTAAACTCTGTACACCTTCACTAGAATCACTTTTGATAATTTAGCCCCAGAAATTGTCTCTTATGAACTATAATGTAAAAGGTAGCTATTGAAAACAACCTCTTCATGACATCACAAAATGGAACAGAGCATTTTGAGTTATGGAGATGTAGGCAGACTAATAATAATAAAGAATTACTCAAACGTGTGAATGAAACAAAACACAACTCCAGGTATGCATTATAACATTATTTAAAGCAGTGAATTTTATGTAAATTTTGCATAAACCTTTAACATTGTGTGCCCCTTTTTCTACAATCTTAAGAGGTCACCCTTGCCACAACACACTCACCGCATTTGGATTGGGTCAGCAGACGTTGGCCCCTATCTGCATATTGTGCAAATTGTCCACATTCAAATGGGTTTATGCAAATGAGATATGGAAAACAAGAGCTTTGAAGTTCAGAAAGGCCGACTTCTCATTCACGGCGACGCTGTGTGGCCTTGGGCTGAGCGTGCAACAAAAAAAAGCCCTCTTAATCCTTTGAGATGAGGGTGCAAGGAAATAAGTCAGTCAAGCTTTAAATTCCAGCCAAGTATTTGCAGTAGTCTGATTAGCACAAGAGTCCAGCTATTGGCCCAAAGTAGCATGACAAATTTTCTAGGACAGTCTGTTCAAACTGACCTAATACTTCTGTTTTTATAGATACAAATAATGTCAGAAAATAATTATCTTTGTGCAGGTTTAGTAACAACAAATGAAGTAATAACAAATGACGAGTTCAATAGCAAAAGCAGATCTCTCAGTTTTGAAAAATTGCCCAAAAGTGTTTTTCTTTTTTGCACTATGTAACGTCTAAGGAGGTTCACTTCTTGCTTGTCTCCATGGAGATCTTATTTCTTTGCCCGGAATGTTCCATAGTAGGGCATTAAACATACAGTATCTCCCTTGTTTTCGTTCAATTATGGGTGTTTTGTAGCTCAAAAATATCAAAACAAATATGAATTTTTAACATCTGCAGGCTTGTATCTCCATAGATCAAACCATGAACCTGTCTCCAAACTGATTACCAAGTTTATTTCCATACTGTCCACCAGAAAAGTTACTCAGTGCACCTTTTAGTAATTCTACCTCTATAACCTCAATAATATCACGTGCATTTTGATATTTTTCAAGATGTGGCCCTTGTTGAAAATAGTTTGGAACCCCTGTTCTAGAGATATTAGCAATGACAATAATGTACAATGGACTTTATCAAGGGGAGACAGAATTATATTTTATAGCAATAAATATAATACAAATATCAATCAAATCAAGCAAGCTTTATTTATAGAGGTTGTTACAACATTCAAGGTGAACAAAATGCTTCCCATTAAATCAACACAATATAAAAACATGCAAAAACAATGAACACTGAAATAAAACAAATGGTGCAAAGTGTCACTGCATTACTGAGTGGCTTTGGAGCTTGGATTTAAACAGGTCAGTGTCTGTGATGGTGCACAAATATAAATATGACTATATTAAGAGTAAACAGCAAGCCTCTGAGGATTTTTTTCAAGCAGCACTTATCTGTTTTTGCAAATGAACTTTTCAAATGTGCACAAACCAGACTGTAAATAAGACCAGTAACTTTAAATTGCAACTGTCTGCTATGATGAGTGTTCAAGGCTGCCTCTCCACATTCACTCTTACCAGTCAGGAAATAAGACTTTTATTTTTATTTTTTTTATTTAATAGGTACAGTGTAAATTATCTATAAGTGTAAATATGACAGATTATAGCAAAAATTCTCATTTCCATCTGTTGTCCCTCAGCAGGTGACACAGAAAACTATACAAAATACAAAACAGAACAGTAAAAGGCCAGACCAAAAGTGTTCACAGACTTTTTTTTCAGTTAAAGGTGCAGTTTGTATGTAGACAGAGATGGACTTTTTGTTATAGTCAATGGGAGACTTTTCCAACAATTAGTCCTTTTGAGAGACAGCACAGACACACCCTGGTGCCATCCCACTCAGTCTTTAGTTTTATAACGTCCTTCCATAGAGGAGGAGCGACTCTGTGTAAAGCTTTGAAAATGAGAGTTTTTAAAATGAACAAAATGATCAAACCTGAGTAAACTATACTATACTAAAATAATGCTGTGGTGAAATGAGTCAAAAAGTCAAAATATTGAACTTTTCTCTCTTGTTGTTGCAGGCTTGAGGATGCCATAGACCCAAAAACGGTGCAAACTAAAGTGGTGACAGTCACTCAGACCCTGGTGGACGGTAAAGTGGTGTCCGAAAGCAAAGACGTCAAATCCAGCGAAAAAGCGGTCAACTAAACCTGCTTTTTTGTATGAAATAAAATGTGAAACAGACTTGTACTTTGTGGTTGTATTCTTCAGTGTAGTACTCTGTTTTTTTACTTAAAGGTGAATTGTGAAACTTTTCTGGTGAAGGTCCGTCAAATGCTTTTCTTCATAGAGATGTTATTACTTTGTCTGAAATGTTTGACAGTATGATAATAAACTGTTCTATCCCCATGAAGACCAAGCCAGACCAAGTTATAGGTCAGATCTATGGAGAGGCAACCCTGCTCACAGTTAAAATGCTTGTTTTTCAAGGTATTTTGAGCTACAAAACCACATGTAAGTGAATAAATGTAAGGCAGAGCTGTTTAATGTCATACTGTGCAACATTCCAGGCAGAGAAATGACATCTCCATGGAAACAAGCAGGTGATGGACCCACATCCTAAAAGTTACATAGTGCATAAATACAAAAAGTACATGTACAGAGCAATTAAATACTCAAGTAAAGTAAAAGTATTATGAAAAAATCTACTTAAGTTTTTACTTAAGTAGATTTTTATAAGTGCATGTTTAAAAACTTACTTAAAGTAAAAAGTAAAAGTATTTCATGCATATTTGAAGGTCTTATAAAGCTTTAAATGTAGTGATTTTGATAAAGAATTGTACAGAATTTTGTTCAACAGAAACAACTGTAGTAGAATAGAAAGTACAGATACCTGCTCTCAAGTCTAGTAAAGTAAAAGTTAAAAGTACAGATACCTAAAATGTATTTTTAAGCACAGTACTTTTACTTTGTTACGTTCCAACACTGATTCTTACCCCATCATGGCCCTTTAGCTGCTTGGCACAGCTCCATGGTGCTCTCTTTTACACCCACACACTTCAGCCAGGCCAGGAAATTCCTTTGGCTTCTGAGAAATTAACAATCTGGCCCTGGGTTCGTTAGCCTTTTCAGTAAGAGCTTTAGATCCAGTTACCAAGGCAACGCTAAATGGACAGACAGTGTTGGGGAGTAACGGATTACATGTACCGCCGTTACGTAATCAGAGTACAAATTATGAGTAACTGTATTCCGTTACAGTTACTGTTTCAATGAGTGGTAATTGGATTACAGGTACTTTGCTGAAATAAGTGGATTACAAGGCGGTATTTTCCTGTTTTCACATTTTGTGCTACATCCCATTTATTTATTTTTTATTTCGGTAATTCCACTCATTGTTGGAAACCCAAACAGAACGCGGCAATAAGAGCGATGTAAACGTCATGTTAAAGTTGGCGGTGTCAGTCACACAGTGGAAGCAGCAGTGCATTGGTAAAAACGCATTTGTGTCTTGGAAATTCTTCTCCCGATGTGAGATATATATATAAAAAAAACAAATATAAAATGGCCTACAACTTAAATGTGAAACAGGAGCTACTGGCACTGGTGAAAACAACCTGCATAGACTCATGATATCTGCACTACTGTCCTATAATGACCTGCGACATGAGTGGACACACACACAAACACACACACACACACACACACAAACACACGCACACACAAACACACACAAACACACACACACACAAACACACACAAACACACACACAAACACACACACACACACAAACACACACAAACACAAACACACACCAACAAACACCTTCATCATCGTCATCAACCTGAGAACCCGCGGACCACTTCTCCTTCCGTAGTTACAGCGCGGACACCGTCGCCTTGTGCGCCTCGTGTGGACCGTGTTTTCTCGCGTAAACCGCGCTTCCTCCTGTGCGCCTCTAAACCAGAACTAACACCAGGACTAAACCAGAACTAACCCAGAACTAACACCAGGACTAAACCAGGACTAACCCAGAACTAACACCAGGACTAAACCAGGATTAACCCAGGACTAAACCAGGACTAAAGCAGGACTGAACCAGGTTTAAACTAGGACTAAACCACGACTAAACCAGAACTAAAGACCTGGTCTAGACCTGGTCTAAACCAGATCTAAAATCAGGAGTAAACCAGGTCTAAAAATCAGGACTAAACCAGGACTAAACCAGGTCTAAACAACATGACACCTAACAGTAGGTTGACATAATTTAAGGTGATGTCATATAAAAAATTATTTCTCTATCAATAATATTTTTTAATATGGTGAAGGAAAAGCTTATCTTGTTACTGTCTTTTAACAGACAAAACCTCTTATATTAAGATGTCGTGGTCTTTGTTTCTCTACAGCAAACAGTTGCTTATTCATGGAGACTTGGGCTCAGACAATTTGAAGACAACAAACAAGAATTTTCAGAATGTAGCTGCTACATTCATGTCGTTTAAAAAACATGACAATATCAAGTAATCCAAAGTAATCAGATTACGTTACTCACTTTAAGTAATTTAATGGATTATGTTACAAACTACATTTTGGGGTGTGTAATCTGTAATCTGTAGGGGATTACATTTTAAAAGTAACCTTCCCAACACTGTGGACAGATCAGATCAAAGTGGAGTGTTTACAACATTTTCCGTAAAAGGGGAAACTAAGGGCAGCAGAGATTCAAGGAAACAATCAATCAACTAAAGTAGATACAACGCTGTGCATTGTTTTCTAAAATTATCAGTTGTATATTTTTAGAAGCAATCCTCCATATCATCATCAATCATCATCAACTTTTGGGTTTTTTACCACTGTCGTGAACCCCCCCTCGGCCACAGGAGAGCTCACTCAGGTGGGGTAAAAGGATACAGGTTTTGGCGTAAGCCCTACTAAAAAGGGCTCCTGAATTCAGATGAAGACGTTCATGATGCTTTATTTTGCTAATTGAATAACTGTTAGAGTATTAGAGATTAAGAGTGTTTTTGGTTTAGATATTAGAAGTGTTTTTGTGACCTATATTACCCTGAGTTACTTATTTTGCTTTGATTTAATCTGATTTGTTTCCCTCATATTGATTTGCTTAATTCTTTCAATTTAATTTTTTAAGTTTAGGTTTTAATTTCTGTAACCGTTATGTTTGTGTGCAGGAAAAACAAGGACCTTCTGTTCTTTTTACAGTTGACCTTTATTTGACACTGAAGTATGAAACTTATTGTCTGCTGTGTGCGAGGGGCGGCCGTTGTTTCACATCTGGCTGGGGCAGAGGCGTAGGGGGTTAGAATGGTGAAGATTGTGGTTTCTAAGAAAGTGTTGCCTGTACTTGAAAAAATGTGTGCTATCTGTGACGTACTGATCACTTTGCATGTACCTGGGTGGAGTTCTGTGACCCTAGATAAATATTGAAAATTCTGCATAATAATTCAGATCCTGATTTTTGGTTGGCATTGGCCCTCCGGCTGTAACTCGGCTAAGGAGTTCAGAATCTCTAATTCGGACTTGGCTGTGCTTTATAGCTTTCCTGGTCACAGGGTAATTTCTCCAAAAGGGTACTTGCAAGGTGATTTGTCCTTATTATTTTTGTATGAGCTTTCTGGTAAAAATACAATAAAAAGCAGATAAAATAAGACAAAGACAAATCACTTGTTGGAATCTTTTGTTGAGTCTTTCCCTCAATTATTATATATATATATATATAATATATGTCTCAGACAGTGGGGTCCAGAGGAAGAGGTGCTGGAGGGACCATCATGGCAGGACAAACCCCTACATGGGGCGTACCACCGGAACATAACTGAAGTGGCTGATATCAAGAAATCCTACCAATGGCTTGAGAGGGCTGGTCTGAAGGACAGCACAGAGGCACTGATCCTGGCTGCTCAGGAGCAGGCCCTGGGCACTCGAGCAATAGAGGCCCAGATCTACCACACCAGACAAGACCCACGGTGTAGACTGTGCAAAGAGGCTCCTGAGACAGTCCAGCACATAACTGCAGGGTGTAAGATGCTGGCAGGGAAAGCATACATGGAGCGACATAACCAAGTGGCGGGCATAGTGTACAGAAACATCTGTGCAGAGTACGGGCTGGAGACCCCAGGATCAAGGTGGGAAACACCTCCAAAGGTTGTGGAGAATGACCGAGCCAAGATCCTGTGGGACTTCCAGATACAGACTGACAGAATGGTGATGGCGAACCAACCAGACATAGTGGTGGTGGATAAGAAACAGAGCAGAGCCGTGGTGGTGGACATCGCAATACCAAGCGATGGTAATATCAGGAAAAAGGAACACGAGAAGCTAGAGAAATACCAGGGGCTCAAGGAAGAGCTGGAGAGAGCCTGGAAAGTAAAGGCATCAGTGGTGCCTGTGGTGATCGGAGCACTCGGGGCTGTAACCCCCAAACTGGAAGAGTGGCTACAACAGATACCGGGAAAAACAATTGACATCTCAGTCCAGAAAAGTGCAGTACTGGGAACAGCAAAGATACTGCGCAGAACTCTCAAGCTCCCAGGCCTCTGGTAGAGGACCCGAGCTGAATGAGGGTGAGAGACCAACCACCGTGGAAGGTGAGAAACACATTTTATATATTTACTAAGAGCAAGTCAAGTCATCCTAGGTGAGTTACTTACAAAAATGCAAAGTTTTTGATGCAAAGCTAAATTTGGTTAAAGGTTTTGAGGCACTGCTAAGGATAAATTAATATTTGCAATGTTTTGGTATAAAACTAAATCTGGTTAAATTCTTTGAGGCATTGTCAAAAATGTGTTTTGGGCAAAAGTTGTCAGATAGAGTGTAGAGCATTTCATAGGGTGGTTTCTAAAGCTAAGTGAAGTTGTAAGTGTTCCCCAGGTGATACTTTAAGAGTTGTTAAAGTTACCTGTATGGTGTTTCTTAAAGTTAAGTGATCTTTTTGAGTGTAGTAAGATATTTACCTTGTGTTATCGAAGAAACGATCATTTTTGAGTGTAGTAAGATATTTGCCTTGTGTCATTGAAGAAATGACATTTTTGAGTGTAGTAAATGATATTTTGAACATGCATTGTGTTTTAAAGCTATGTGATCTTTTTGAGAGTAGTCAAACTTATTTGCATTGTGTTTTTAAAGCTGAGTGATTTTCTGAGGGTCAATACAGTGATTAGAAAAAGAGTAGTGAGGTCCAGGTGGTGTAATTTAGCCGCTGGGACTTTTAACAACCACGATATAAAATACTCCCCTAGTGGTACAGAATAAAAGTGCGTTTGTTGTGTTCATGAAGTTAGGTTTGTAAGCCATATTTACTTTTTTATTTATGAGTTGAATTCAGAAATCCTCTATAAACGGTTATTAGTAGGGTTTTAGTTCAAAAGGATTGTATTATTTTTTTATATATCAGTATGTTCATGGACAAAAACGTCAATGCAAGGCCCCGTTTACACATATACGGGTATTTTTAAGGGACATTTTCAGGCAGTTTCAGGCAGCTAACACGCCAAAAGAAAGACCGATGTTTACCTTTTGCTCTGATGATGATCGTGGAGCATTCAGAGCAGCAGTTGCATTTCTTCTGGTGCACACACACTTTTTATGTGTTTGCATTTACACACACAGCTGTTGTATCATATCGATGATTAGAGACAAATGAACTCGGAGGTCAGTGATTTTGTCACTTCTTTAACAGATCTGTAATGCACGCTTTTCAAGGTATTTTTGAGTAATACTTACAACTGTAATGAAATAAATGCTACAAGTTTGAATCTAATCCAGGTGCTGCCCTGAGGCTTGGCGTACTTATAATGCACTCGATGGCCTACTTTTTTTGAAAACGTTGCTGTGTGCATGATAGTATTTTGGAAAACGGAGGGAGGGAAATATTTGTTTCTCAGCATACCCGGCTATGTATAAACGTATCCCAAGGTTACCAGATACGGGAATGGGCTGATTTTGCCATTAAAGGTCGTATATTATGGAAAGTAGACTCTTGTGAGCTTTAAGTCATGTTACAATGTTGTTACCTCTTCAGAACATACCTGGAGTTATGTTTCATTCACGCATGTTTGAGTAATCCTCTATCATTAGTCTGTCTAAATCTCCAAATCCCAAAATGCTCTGTTCCACCTTGTGTCCTGAAGTGGTAATTCTCAAGTTAATAGCTCCTTTTACCTTTAGTTCTGTAGAAATTAGAAATTCCAGGGCTTAAACTTGATTCTAGTGAAGATTCTAGTGCATGCAGCCGTCAAGATAAGGGCCAAGCATAAATGTATAAATCCACTGAAAATTCTGTCACCGGTTAAAATACTAAAAATCTTCAGTTTTACTCAAAAGTTCATTGTATTCTCACATCATTCCCCCGCTTTATGAATGACATTTGGTTTCACAGTTCTGTTCCATGCAGCATTGTGCCTCTGTAAAGGTCTGTTCAAATGTCAGTAATGCATGACAATAGTTCACATACAGTAATTACATGAGGATTTTACTGCACTCTGGAAAGATTACTCAACTTCCACATTTCTCATCATCTTTTTTATCACAAGACCATCATTCATTTTGATTGCTAATAGAACTATTTCACACGCCAAAGGTTTATAGAGGTTATCTTCTCCACTCGGCTGTAAAATATAATGACAGGCTGGTACAGTACTAAACTCCATTCCATTCCATTCCATTTTCTTCGGCTTATCCGGGGGCCGGGTCGCGGAGGCAGCAGTCTAAGCAGGGACTCCCAGACTTCCCTTTCCACGCACACTTCCTCCAGCTCTTCTGGGGGAACCCAAAGGCGTTCCCAGGCCAGCGAAGAAACATAGTCCCTCCAGCGTGTCCTGGGTCTTCCCCGGGGCCTCCTCCCAGTGGGACATGCCCAGAACACCTCCCGAGGGAGGCGTCCAGGAGGCATCCGGAAAAGATGCCCGAGCCACCTCAACTGGCTCCTCTCAACTAAACTACTAAACTAAGAAATGTAAATTATGTATTATCGGCACTGACATGAATTACATATTAATAACACATAATTAGTTGGGTTTTAAAGGGCCCATATTATGCTATTTTCTGCTGTTATAATGTTGTTTCCTCATCAAAAACATACCTGGAGTTGTGTTTAGTTTCATTCACACATGTTTAACACACACTGAACAAAAGGTAAAAAGCAGCTGATAACTGAAAACTACAACTTCATGACATCACAAGGTGGAACAGAACATTTTTTGAGCTTTGGAGATGTAGACAGACTAATAATAGAGGATTACTCAAACATGCGTGAATGAAACACAACTCCAGGTATGTTTTGAAGAGGTAACAACATTCTAACATGTCTTAAAGCTCACAAGAGTCTATTTTGTGTAATATAGGACCTTTTAAAACATATTTATACATTATTTATTACATGCATTTGGCTGGGTTTAGTCAGGACTACATTTGCTGGAGACGTTGTGAAAGTAAAGTTGACAGGAGAAACAGGACTATCTTGAAGACGTCCACCCAGACCCAAGAAAATATGCAAACTCCACACAGAAAGGCTCCATCATCTGACTGAAGAATTAATCCTGGCCCCTAATTATTTGCGTTTTATGTTTCAAATATATTGTTTTTTTCTGGAAATGGCTGGACATGCTTTGATCGAATGTTAGATCTCAATGGTGCACTGTGTAACTTTCTGGCTAAGAGTCCGTCACCTGCTTGTTTCTATGGATATGTCCTTGCTCTTCTTGGAATGTCCACAGTATGACTTTAGACAGTTCTGCCTTACATTTGTTAAGGTGTTACAGGTGGTTTTATAGCTCAAAAATACCTAGAAAAACAGGCTTTCTGACTGTGAAGGGGTCACCTTTCCACAGATCTGACCTGTAATTTGGCCTTTTTTGGCCTCCTTGAAGCTAAAAAAGTTAAATAGCATAGTGTAAAGCATTCCAGACAAAGCAATAACATCTCCATGGAGAAAAGTGGACCCTCTGCCAAATAAATTTCACAATGCACCGTTAAGAATAGTTTAGTAACTTGCAAAAAACACAACCTAAGATATAGTTTTTCCTGTGCTTTATCTATCTGTAGTGCCTGGCGTGGCTTCTTGGCCCCTTGCTGAAAGCAGCAGACGCTCTGTGGATTAGATAGATGGAGGAGAGACAGAATATGAAGGACAAAGGGAGATCTGAGCCGCATACCTGCCATTCCTCAGTCTGCGAGGTCAAAAGGAGACACTTTGATACTGTGCTGTTGAGTCACTGCTGCCTTACACACAGCGGGTCAGAAGCAGGAGGTTTCTACACAAAAATGAGATTAAATTTTACCACAAAATTACTCATACAGGCAGGTCCACGGGTTAAAATTCATAGTAAGACGATCCTGGATGAGTTACTGGAAATTTTTTTTAATACAGCTACAAAAAATATGTTTTGTTTTGGAATAATATAAACTCATTTGACTAAAGCAACACTAAGTAACTTTCTGAAGGTCGCATGTTCCCTGCATGATTTCACGGAAATAGAAAGTTAAAAACATACTTTGAAACATTATCCCTGGAGACAGACAGATCGGCCCTATCCTGCAATTTGTATTGAAATATATGTATTCTTCTTTTTCACTGTAAATGCTCAGACTAGCATTAAGCCCCATTTACATGTACACGGGTATTGTTAAAAACTGAGACATTTTCCTTCGTTTGTGCCCATCTTTTACAAGCAAATGGTGAATTCTCCTCTGAAAATGAATCTTTCTAAAAACTCTGGCTAGAGTGGAGATTCTGGAAAACTATGGTTTGGTGTTTGCGTGTAAAGTGAGATAAACAGAGCTAATGCGCCAAAAGTGTGACCAATGTTTACCTTTTGCTCTGATGATGATGATAGAAGTATTCAGAGCAGCAGTCACATTTTTAATGTGTTTGCATTTGCACACAGCTGATGAATCATATCCATGACCGGAGACGAATGAGGCTCAGCAATATTACCACTTCTTTAACATATCTGTGGAGAGGTGAGCTCATTCAGTAATGCACGTTTTTTCAAGGTGTGAAATAAATGCTACAGGTTTGAATCTAATCCAGGTGCCGCCCAGAGGTTTGGCGTAGTTGCAATGGCTCTCAATGGTGTATTTATGCAGGTTGATGTAAACGAAAACTTTTTTGAAAACGGTGCATGCATACCTGGCTATTTGTAAACTTAGCCTTAGAAGCACTATTGATATTTTGCAGTGACATCACGCCAGGGGAGCACTACATGAACTGGAATTTTAGCAGTTACCACGGATGCACACATTATCAAACACTAACAACAAATATATATATAGTCTGAAAACTAAAGAAAAAATGCATAGTGGATTTAAATACATTTTCAGGAGTCTGTGATCAATCGCTTTCGTTATCATGTTTAGGTGTTTGGTTTTCAACAAAAAAGGTGAGAGTGAAGAACTGAAAACTGTTGGCTAATGCTTATTTATGACTGTAATATTATTTGAGAGGGACTTGTTTAACAGCATCAACTGTTGTAGTTTCAACCGGGTCAGTTCTTTATAGTCAAGTTGGGTTAAAACTCAAATAATAAACTCGAACTCTAACTTAAATAACAGAACTTCAGACAGAGCAGAGCCTCCAGTTAGCATCACACCCCTAGGGAACGTTGATAACAACACCTGCACAGTAAATCTTTAGTGCTGAATGCATTGACAGTAGAGATGTCTGGCCAGGTTTGACCCTTAAGATCCTCTCCTGTATTTGTTCAGGAGACTGTGAAGTGAAGATCACACGACCAGAACATGTTTACGCCCACTTTTAACAAAGGAAGAATGGAGTGTTTGGGGTTTTTTTCTTATTCTTTTTTTTCTTCCTGAGACTAATTCCTTTTCACTCCTCCTGTAATCTGCTGCGGTGTAACAACTTAAGAATCCAGTGCCACCCATGATGAGTCTACCCTGTCTTTGGGAGTCTACAAATATCCCACGATGTTACAGAATTTGGCTTTTATCACTGTGTTGAAAGTACACTGACATTCCATGTGTTGCAGGGAGATTGCATCATGCAGAGTGTTGAGGTCCAAGACTTTTTTTCTCTGGAAGGAAAACAAAAAGAAAGTTGCTGGATTTGAAATAAAACAAGACCAAGTGTATTATAGATTACAGAGAATTGAGATATTATTGTGAAAAGGACGTGAGGGAGGTTAGAGGTCAGGACTATCACTTTGGAATAGTTAAAATAGTCGATAAGACATAGGTCATAGGTACACACATACACACACATACACACACACACACCCATACAAACACATACACATACCGACACACAGGCAGATGTGGAGGAGAGGCCTGCACATCTGCTGGGTGTGTCCAGTCCAGGCTGGGAGCGGGGCCTCCTCCTGTGGGACAGACGAGGGGCAGAGAGAAAAGGGGTGTGGGAGGGAGTGTGGAAAAGTTAGTCAAGGTTTACAAGTGGAATGAAAGAAAGTGAATCTATAGTCCAAAGAGGTTCACTTATTCAGCTTTTCAAATAAATAATCAAGCTATCAACAATCTTACAAAATCACATTGGATTCACATAATCAGCTATGTGGTGACTAATGAGCACAAGACCTTTGATTTTATTTCAAATATGTTTCTAAACTTTGATAAAGTGTTAAATTATTAAAGCATTTCATTGAATCTTGTGTTTTTAAATGGGGTTTTAGACTTAAAATAACCATGTTATGGATATATTTTAGCTCATAGCTGTTGAGCCTCTGTGAAGGCTTTGAACTCTTAATATTTGAATCAAAAATCTATAGGAAAAATGAATGGAGAATGTATTTTTGGAACAGGAGTGGAGCTCTTCAGCAGTGTTTCCCAAACTTTTTTTCCGGGAAACCATATTTTAAAAGTCACAAAACGTTATTTGTAATTCACAAAATTAAGGTGGATTTGACCATTATTGAACATTAATGAGGATATTTTATTGTTGACTAAGTGATCGTGTCTCTCTGAACAATTAGTATTACTCAAGTTTTAAACAATGAAAAAATGAAAAATTGAATGAGATAGGTGGGCCTGTCTGTGTTTTTGTCCGCAACATGCAGATCAGTGTCAGAACTGTAGATTGCAGACCTACATGCAGATCGTGACAAGGCAACCCAGAAAAAATCTCTTGCGACCCAACTGAGGGTCGCAGCCCAGTCTTTGGGAAACAATGCTCTATATGTAATAGGATTACAATGTAATCTGCCAATCACATAATAAGCAAAACAGTGTTGTGCAAGTTCACACTTTTCAATAACTAGTTCAAAGTTCAATTCACACATTTTCAACTGTTCATGTTCATCGTTCACAATTTTAATTTTGAACTAGTTCAAAGTTCAGTTAATTTTATTTTTAGGTGAGATATGTAAATGAAAGACTGAACTTATTTTTCAAACTGACTTCTGACTAAACTGTGCATATGTCACGTTGGAGATGGTTCATGTTTTCAGAGATCATACGTGATACTCACTTTATTTATGTTGGTAACTTTATTTATTTTGGCTACTGTTGTGATGAAAAGACTGAAAAGTGTTTGTCTGTTGGACACATGTGCACTCAACTTTATGTTGCCGTAACCAGGATACTGCATATACATGCACCATGACGAAATCGGGATACTCAAAAAACCCAATCATATCCTGGACACTGATGTGCATGTAAGCACACTCAGTGAGTGGTACAGTGATCTTCAAGGAGGTGCCAGAGCCGAAACGTGTGTGAGGCAGCAACTCCACTGTTCGCGCTGTCAGACGCAGCCTCGTTTCTTTACGCTAGGCTACGCACAACAACCTACATTTGGTTTGCCGATTAAAAATTAATGGGAACAATATTCTTAACAATCAGTTGTTGATTGATTGAACTAATCATGCCCATCCCTACTTCACACTGCATTACCCAAGATGCATTGCACTCACAAGCGCTCTCAGGTGAGGCTGTGCAGGAGGAGCCCATGGGCAGTGAGTGACAGCGCAACATGCAGTTTAAAAAGTGCGAGCAGACCTTGTCACTCGACTCATCAGATGAAAACAAATTCCGGCATTTAATTGAACCCCAACAGGGACGTACGTCGTTCATCTCACATAATCTGAACAAATTCACATTCAGATTCTTAATTTAAAAATGTGTTGCGTTCAGTTCAAAGTTCACTGAAAAATGAATGTGTTCAATGAACGCGTTTTTTTTTTTTTTTACTCATTCATAGTCTTGTACTGTACATTTATGGAGATGGTCATCTTTACAACCAGGTCTTGTCTTTAACACAAATATTTTCACACTCCTTATTCAAACTGTTCAAATGTTGTTATATTTATTTTTATTTATTGCTTTAAAAAGGAACAATAATTTAAAAGCCCCAGAAATGAAACATCTTGCATCAAATGAAACATAAAAGAAAATCCCATAGCAGATGTTCTTGCATAAACAGTCCCAATACCACTTTTGCAGTTCGCCTGTCAGTGGACGGAACAAACTGAATCAGAAACAGATCTGGGCGGCCCGCAGGAAGCACTTCTAATCACAGCTCACCACCAGAGGATACACAAAATCTAGTGCACAAACATTACAGGGTGCTTTCCTAACGTCACGCACTGAGACTTTACAGCGAACAACTCTGCACTCCAGTTCATTCACTTCTCTTGCGTTTAGTCTACTATCTGATCTGACGCTGCACAAATTTGCTTAACGTTGCAAAACTTGGATAAGTTAAAAAGAGTGTGAGAAAAGGGAGACAAGGGTCCGGGACTGTGATAGAGTAGGCGACTGCACAAAAGTCACATTAAAACAAACCAAAACTGGGCCTGGTGCCATTAATCCGCCACCGCTCGGCTTCTACATTTGGTTTTCCATGCTGGTGACGACCTCGGGGCTGGATGGGCTCTGTGTAACCACGGTGACTCATGCTGTCTGGTTTCTACGGCGACCAGCCGAAAGAACCCGCTGACCAGAAAAGTTGAAATTGAACCCGTAGGAGTAGGACGGGTGATTACCGTTAACCACTGCTAAAAATATGACTCAGAGGGAAGTCTGTGGTGTGGGTATAGGCCCATCTTAGCGTATTCCCGCTCAAAATGTTTTCTTTGGTATTGTATAACTTGAATGTTACACATCAGAGGGAGTAATAGTTTGTAAGAGAGATGTGAGTCTGTAAAACATTAGTAATAACCTGCACACAGCAAATTTAAGGTCTAGTCCACAATGATTCAGTTTGGGCTGGCCACTCTACACACTCAAGCAGAACCTTACAGAGATGGAGAAGGAGAAGTGGGTGGGGAAAGGTTTCCAGTGTTTGAGGAGGAAATACATTAAAGAGGAAACTGAATCACCATAAGATGATATCACCAACATAGCAGATTGACCTCCTCATAGCATAAATGCCAAAGTCATAATTGTCCAAACTGAGTCTCATTCAACTCCCCAAACCCTGCTGCATATGTAGCTCTCATTGGCTCCATCCATGGCCAAGAATTTCTACTGTGAAAAAAACACACACACATAAACTGCCCCAGTGATCATATTAGTTTATTTTATTTTCATCATCTAATATTGATATCATCTAATATCATCCAGCCCTACTGTTACATCATCTTTGATATTGGAAAAAGTACAGTTTCAGTCTGTTTCAGTAAAATAAGTCCAACACCCTGACAAGAGTCAACACTCAACATACTAATGCCTGCATTGAGGCTGACCAGGACAAAAACTTAACTGTTTATTTGTACAATCCCTCAGTGGTCCAGGTAGAATCGATGGTAAAAGAAGAAATTCAATTTGTCAACTGGACAAAAGTTTATTTGGTTGAATACATTTTGCAACTCATCCAATCTGCTTCTTCAGTTCTGGTCAGACGCTGGTGAACACTGCCTTATATCTGTCAGCAGGGAGGAGTTAACTACACTGAAACTACTCTGAAACTAACACACCTTCTTGTTTACAGTTTCTGTTTGTTAGCTAGGCCTATTGAACTTGCACTGAGTGTGGGGTCATATTAGCATAATCATTCAGGCTCCTGATGAGTGCTTTCACACCTCTGGCCCTGAACTGGTTATCCCTATTGTTTTTTGGGTTTTTTTATGTTTGTTTTTTTGTTTTGATTTAGGTTCGAGGATGGAGATGTAAATAGAAGAAAGACGGTGTCTGAGTCCTGAGAAATGGCGGACTCAGACACCATATACCTCCTATTTACAACTCCATAACAAAAACTGTAAACAAGTAGGTGTGTTAGTTTCAGAGTAGTTTCAGTGTAGTTAGCTCCTCCCTTCAGACAGATATAAGACCACCAGCTTCTGACCAGAACTGAAGAAGCAGCTTGGATGAGCTGCAAAACTATTCAACCAAATAAAGTTTTGTCCAGTTGACAAATTGAATTTCTTCTTTTGCCACAAACTGTGTATTAAACATGGTTGAGGAATGAGCCTATGTTTGGGACGTTGAAGCAAGAGGACAAATCCCATCCATAAACCATCCCAATCCTTATATTTATCATAACCTGGCACTGAAAAAGCTCATTACTTTTCCTAAATCATTGTCATTACTTGTATTAACAAATCCTAGCAACACCAGCTGTACACTAAATTCATATTCCTTGTCAACAGATCAGGTAGAAGTTCCTCCAAAGACCTTTGCTGCTCCAACCCACAGTGCAGATCCTACCACTCATTATCCTCTCCACAGACACATACACTTTAATGACAGGCTGACAGTGAAAAATGCTGACTGTGCACTTAGCATATGACGTGTTGTGCTATAGTCAGTATCTATAAAACAAAGAAAACAACCACAGCAATGTCCATTTTTATACAACTTCATCTGCATCACGCCCTGACCCTGTTTAGTCAATGATTTCACTAAACGTCCTACATGACATCAAATTGTTTTCAAGTTAACAGCTACCTTTCAGTTTTTGCTCAGTAAAGATTGGCAATTCCAGGGCTGAAATTATCCAAATGATTCTTGTGAAGGTGTATGGAGTTTAAAAACACAGTAGACACTTCCACATTATCACACAATATCTTAAAACACAACTCCAGGTATGTTTGTGGTGAGTAAACAACAACAGAGATCAGAAAATAGCGCAATATGGGACACCAATTAGGACTTCCTCATTTTGAAACTGTATCCTAAACACAAGAAGCGATTATTATATTGAGTCACTGAGCAAAAACAGGTTTTGTTTTGTCGTACTGTTAGACCACAATCCCCTTAAGCTCTAGTGGTGTCTGCACGGGAATCATCAATGTGGAAACTCTTCTGACGGTTTCGTTATTTGGGTAAACAAACACTAAACAGGTAACACATGCAATAGAGGATGACATGGATAGTTCTTGACAAAAGTATGATAAGAAATTTAAATGCATTTTATTTTTTTAAAGATACACTGCGTAACATTTCTAGTGGAGGGACCGGCATTAGCTTGTCTCCATGGAATTTATATTGCTTTGTCCACGGTTCCCGCTCTTTTTCACTGACAAAACTTTTCCATGACTTTTTCATGACCTAAAGTGAATTTTCCATGACTTTACGACACCCTACATGTGCAGAAGTGATCATACTTTTAGGACCAAATATGAAATGTTAACCCTTTCCACTCAAGCTTATGGTTTGGTATTATAGTTTTTAACATTCAAAATACTGTCAGTGCATTTATTGTCATCTCTTTTAAACAAAACACACATATGTTCAGAAATAATCATAATAGCCTAATGATAACTTAACAGAACGCTGTAGATGCATGAAAGAGATACTAAAATTCCATGACTTTTCCAGGATTGGACAATTACTTTATGACTTTTCCAGGATTTCCATGAATGTGGGAACCCTATAGGCACAAATCAACTCATCTGTTGTAGTTCCAGCTAAGATTAAAGTTCCAGATTAAAGTCTAACTTGAGTAACAGAGCTTCAGAGAGAGCAGCGCCTCGAGTTAATATCACTCTCCCATGGCATGTTGATGACATCGGCTGCAAAGTCTCAATTACATAGTGAAATTTGTTTGCTCTCTTGTTATCTAGCTGCAAAACAAAAGTATTAAGTCATCTCACATTTTGTACAGCTTCAAGGTCTTTCGCTGCAGGAGGAATTCAAAGAGTCTATAATAGAACAGAGACAACATGACATGACCCGAAGAGGAAAGCAGGGATTGTCTAACTCATCTTAACTTCCAGATAATGTAAACCTGCACAGTCCATTTAGATCCTAATGGCGTATGAAGGGGCTAAGATTACACAGACCATCCCAGGAACAGTCTGGGCAGTTCCAAAGGTGGGCCTGACCCATTGTCACAGCAGAGAGCCAGGAAGTCTGATGACACTTGAACGCACCTCCGCAGCCACTCATATTTTGCACTTCACACCGCGTCCTGCTTGTGTAACTTTATACTGATAAATGACTTGGTGTGTTTACCCACGGGAAAGAGAAATGAGTTGGAACTGTTGTGAGTTTGGGACACTCTGGGGTTTCACTGTATGGTCCCAGTTAAACCAGGGGCCTGGTTCGGGACACAGATAACAGAACGACGGTTTAGACCAAGTTTGTATTTAGTGGTTTGCCACATAATTATTGCATATAATTCTAATTTGTTTGGAGGAGTAACTGTTGCTCTCACAGGGTCATATTAGGACATGGATATGTTTGTCTCAAATGAAAGAAAATATGTGGATGGTTGTTCAAAACACAACACAACACACAAGTAGCCACGCAGTTTGGTAAATGCAAACTGTACCAATAGTTTATAGGCCCATAGTACGAGGTTATAAAGTTTTTTTCATTTAACACACAAACCCTGCACATTTAGGTTCTTCTCTCAAATTGAAAACACTCTGTTCCACCTTGTGATGCCATATGGTAATACAGGAAGTGCTCCACTGTGTTTTTAAACTTCATACACCTTCACTAGAATCATTTTGATAATTTTAGTCTCGGAATTGCATATTGCCACTCAAGAAAAGGTAAAAAGTAGCTGTTAACTTGAAAACTATTGCTTCCTGATATCAAAAGGTGGAACAGAGCATTTTGAGCTTTGGAGATTTAGACAGACCAATAATAAAGAGTTACTCAAATATCTGTGAATGAAACAAAACACAACTCTGGCTATGTTTTTGATGAGGTACAACATCCTAACATGGCTAAAAGCTCACAAGAGTCAACTTAGTGCAATATAGAACCTTAAAGGAGAATCCAAGTACCAGGACTACAACTAAATTGGAATTGAAGATAGCAACGCCCGAGGCTGGTCATCTTTCATCTTATTTACATTCAACATACATTTTCCATGTTATGTGGGAAGGTAGCCTAAGGTCTGTGAAGATCGTTTTCTGGGGCCATTTACACAACAAAACTAACGGCTCAGTTGTGTAAGTGATGCTCTAAGAAAAGACTTGGTTTACAGCCAGTCATGTGGTAGTAAAACAGTATGCTTTGGAGTTTGTTTGTTTTTTGTTTTGTTTTGTTTTGGGTTTTCTTTTTTTTTTTTTTCTTTTTTTTTTTTTGAGAAATTAGCTGGATAATGTATTAAATTACATTGTACTCTTAGTTACTGTATTAACTTATTTTTTATTAAGAAACCACAAAACTGAATAAAAAATCTAAATTTATCAGTGTGAGGGGAAAAAGGTGATATCTAAATGATTTCTAAATAAATAAAATTGAAATCATGCCTGAATTATACTTTTAATTACAATCTCAGCAATTCAGAAAAAAAGACAGCTAGTAATACATACTATGTCGCATACTATTGATACTTTGGGCTACTTTGCACACGCTGGGGGTGTTTTACATGTATCTCTGTGGTGGAATGTTCATCGGTTACCATGGATACACAATGCACACATTAGAAAACACAGGCAAAAAGTTTTTAGATTGTCTGAAAACTCAATAAAATGAATTTAAACAGCATATTTTCAGGAGCATTATCAGAGCCAGTGTTCAGCTCCGGACAGAATAGTGCCTCCAGTTAGCATCTCGCATTTGTGTTCAATAATATTGGCCTATTGATGTCATCTGAAACCTAACAACAGTCCACATACTACTTCAATCCAGTGCTTTCTTTCATTATAAAGAACAAAAGAAAAGAACAAAATCCGTCTTCCAAGCTACAATTTCTTCCGTTTTTCACTTTAGTCCAACAAATAAACAAATAAAACGAGACTTTTTCTGGACACAAAACCCCTTAGCAACATTTGGTATAAGCTTCAAAGTCTCTACATTGGCTCGCATCTTGTTTTTCCATGGGTGGTACACAAAATTTAGTGTGTGAACAAGGGCATATAAAGCTACAGCATTGATAGCAAGAACATATATATCTCCTGTGTTCTAGCGGACTGCAGCGTGAGCCAGTAGCTAACAGTAGGCGTCATTGTTAGCTTTACTACACTGGCTTGTTGAAAGGATCCTAAGTATAAATTAGTCTTGGACACACATCATTAAAGGCGCTCTCTTTGTGAAGAAGTTGGGCCTTAAAAGAGAAAGGCATTCCTCTTTAAAACTTTCTTTCTTTAAACCATTTTCACTTGAGCGCGCACAAAGAAGTGGGACCTCACCTGACATCATTGTGTACACAGTCACAAGTGAAAGGACTTGAGTTTCTTATGCATTCGTCTAAACTGGTTGTTTCTAGTCGGGGAAGGGGTTGGGGGGGTCGAAGGTGGGTTGTGTTGACAGATCCGGTTGTGCTAATGTGTTTACGCCGTTGCCATGGTTATGTTGACTGGAAAGCTCTTTGTCGGACAGTCTCGTTTGTAGATAGGGTTCAGGGTCTGTTTGGTTTTGGTTATGGTGGTGAAAGGGGGTGATGTGCTGTGATCCAAGGGGTCGATAGTGATGTTTGAATTGGTCATGATTGGGAACTGAGCATGAATAAAGTGCGTATGATTTACTGTCTGCTGCTGGGTCAGGGACTGCTCTTCAAAAGGGTCATGGGTGGTCTGACTCCCCATTCCTGGCAAACTATGAAGTGGATTATTAACAGTTTGTGATTGTAATTAGGAGAGAAACTGTTAAATATAATATAAAAGACTTTTCACATCATAAGCCTAGTCTATTTCATCAAATCTAGAATTAAACCTGGACTGGACCAGGATTTAACAAGGACTAAGGCAAAACCAAACCAAGTCTAGGGCAAAAATGGGCCACGTCTAGGACAAATGAATTCACCCACATTGCCAAGTATGAATGTGGTGTGAGCGTGAGTGAGCGGTGGTGGTCGGAGGGGCCGATGGCGCAGATTGGCAGCCTCGCTTTTGTCAGTTCCACTGGGAGTCTTCAGACAGATTATATGTAATAATAATTATAAGTAAGTAATAATGGATCAGATTTGTGTAGCGCTTTTTTGGACAACCATCACCAACACTCCTATACACACCACATTCACACATAAGTGTCTTGCCTAAGGACACAACAACAGTTTTTTTTGCCACTGGCGCCCCACTGTGGCACCTGGAATTCACAGCGGTCTCTTCAAATACTAATCAGGCCTGGCCTTATTTAGCTTCTGAGGTCTGACGAGATCAGGCTTTGACAAGCCTGTATGGACACATATTTTTATTAAAAACAATATTTTATGAGTTAATTGTGTTATAATGTGCACATTGTGTAGGGTGGCAGTAGATCCATTATGGAAGATAATTTGTTCCATTAGATTTTGAATTTTAAATCCCGCTGAATTTCTCACTTTGAATTTTTTAACTCTGAAAAAACATTTTTATTTTATTAAATTTTTATTCTGAAGAGCAGTTGATGACATTTTAAGTGTACATTTCAAAGTGTTTAAAATTCAATATAAAAAAAAACACCTTTTAAATATTCAGCACAGGTATTTTCAAGCCCTCAAATGCAACAGTCAAAATTCAGAGCATAAAATTTGCTGTGAAAACAATTCACAGCAAAGATCCAAGATGCTAAGGCAGAATCAATAGATCCACAGTGATCCAATCTAATTTCGTAACAAGCAGGAAATTGTGCAGTGAACCAGTCTGATTGGTCAAAATTAGTCTCATCAAAACCTCATCTCTTTTATTTCATTAAGTGTAAACCCGTCCACAGATGAGAACGGTCAATAGGAAACAGCCTCTGTCCTCCTCGCTCACACATGATCGATTGCTTCTGTCTTGACATCTTGGATCTTTGCTGTGAAATGTTTCACTCCAAATTTTACACTCTTAATTTTGACTGTTGAAGCCTAGCCAGGCACCACCCAGTGCCTCCGCTCAATTTCATTTCTCTCTAGCAACTAGGTCAGGAATCAGAATACACCAGACAGTTTGGAAAAACCCCGGAAGTGCAAGTTCAAGCACCAACCAATCAGCGAAGAGTGATATATTCAGTGTTGTCAATAATTCCTGAGATTGAGGATTTAAAGTCATTATTGCCCTTCTTCCTACAGGATTTGGGAAAAGCTTCATATACCACTTAGCCCTGTTAGCGGCGCATTACATACATCACAACCAAATAGCAGCGATTGGTTTAATGATAAAAAGTACTGGCCTACCGTCGAGTGAAGTGAAACCAACTGATGAATCAGGCTAGTTGAAGCCCTCAGGGCTTGAAAATATATGTGCTGTTTAAGGTTAATTTTTTTATTTTGAATTTGAAACATATTGAAAAAGTATACTTAAAATTTCAGCAGCTAAATTCAGAATACAAATATTTCAAACATATTTTTTCAGAGTTAAAAAAATCAAAGTGAGAAATTTAACGGTATTTAAAATTCTAAATCTAATGGAACAAATTATCTTTCATAATCCATCCATCCAGATTCCACAGATGAATACTGCTGTTGTGTCCTTGGGCAAGACACTTAAGCCACGTCGCCTCCAGTGTCTGTGTACACTGGTGTATGAATGTGTGTGTGAATGGGTGAGTTGTTCCTTTTTGAGAGCCTTGAAGGTGGAAACAATGCATTATAAAATGTGACCATGACCATTTATTTTAAAGGTTAAAGTTGTTAACATTTGCGGAAAAAGAAAGAAAAAAAAAAACATAAAACTTAAAACCAACAAGAGGCACATTATCACGTAAAACAACTTTCTTTATCACTTCCTCCTGACTTGCACAATTGTTGTCCTCAGTTCACCTTCTGTAGAAAATAATATAAGGGAAGTCTCTTATGATGGGCCTGAAAACCTCCTCAAACTCTAACACCTGACTACCCCCTTGTGTTAGCTCTGCTCTTCACACACACTCGACTACAGATTACATAAACCCAGAGACAGGGACAAATGAAATTCCTCCACAAAACCGTCTAGAGCTTCATAAATCTTGCAATCATCTCTGCCCTTGATGCTGTTCCAGGTTTGGTCCATGGAGGCCACTGCATACCGAGCGGTTTCGGCACAGCCAGGTCATGCGACGGTAAACAGTGCTGCCGATTCCACACTTCTTCCAGCAGGCTTATTTGGCCCGAGCTCACCGTGATATGACCAAAAAAGGCGCTGCATGTCCACTGACTATGCTACCGTCTCCTCGTCTCACATGGGATTGGACAGTTTGGGAATGCTACTAAAGGTCAGTGGATTTATGCGCATGAACAGGTAGAGTTTATGTAATAATTAACATCTGATATAAGAACGAGGGAATGTCGGAAGTTGGAGTGGGCTGTTATCAGTCAGAGTAAACTTTTATAGCCCTGGGAGATTGCCTTGACAGTGCAGCTTACAGGGGATAGGGCACTTATGGGTTTAGTTGGGTGTGGGATTACGCTTAACACTATGTCCATTATAATCAAGGTGTAATCATTGCTCTAATGTGGGAAAAAAGGCAAGCTGGGTCAGAGCCAAGAGGAACATAATAAAATGTGAGTAAAAGGCCCAGCACTTCAGAATTGATAGTTGTAAGTTAAGACTGTTAAAATGGTGCAATAAAATCAAGGACTCTACTCCTTTTTTATAGCTGTTTTGCTGAAGCCTGTTGCTGTGTGCAGTATTATGTCCTCAAAAGTCCTCAAAAGTCACACCTAAAACATCACAGAAAAAATAATAAGTTTTATAATAAGTTTTGTCAGGCCCGTTGACAGACTTTTTGGTGCCTGGGGCAAGAAGGCTCACATGGGGCCCCCTTAACAGAAAATAAATGGAGAAAACAGAAAAAAAACATGCTTCTGCTTTCAGCTTCACCCACATTGTGTAATATGAAACGGGTGTGTGTTGAAATTAATATATGGCACTGACACAAAAACCCAAGAGCAGGTTTAAACCACAAAAACTATTCTAAATCTACAATATAGTTTAAAAATATGAGCTGCAATAAATAAATATGAGAATGAAATACTTTAGTACTTAGTTTGCACCTATAATAGAAGCCATAAAAGTGATTAATTCAACCTTCTACGGCTAAGATCTTATCAAATCAGCAGTCAAAACAACAAAAAAATCCCAGTTGTACAAAGAAAATGTATACACGATAACATACTGACCTAAAACAATATTGTTTCAGCTTTTATGTATTGAATAGGGAACAATATCCAAATTTCATGGTACAATATTATTACAATATGCATTTCATGGTACAATATTTATTGCGATATTTTGAAGAGGTTAATATAATTGTAGATGGGACACTTTTTTGCTTTGAAAATACCTTGACAAGATCTTGCTGTGAATTATTACCCTCATAATCCCAGGAATTCAAGTAAAAAACATATGTCTTCATGTTGTCTGCACTGAAATGAATCATGGGATATGTAGTTCCCAATGTTTATAAGCTGTTGCTACTATAAAACAATGCATTTAAGCAAAAAAATCTGTGATTCGATATATTGTGACAGCCCACGATATTATTGTGAGACTTTTGATGATACGCTATCACAATATTTCAGTTATTATTACATCCCTAATATTGAACAATAACTTGACATAGTAATTATCATGACAGGCCATAGCTGATGGTGCAGATTGGCAGGCTCACTTCCATCAGCTCGCCGTAGGCCAGCTGTGGCTACAATAGTTTACCACCACTGAATAAACCGAATGATAGCTTCAGTGCACTGGCTGCTTTTCAGACCCCTTTGTTTGACTTTGTTCCTATGCCTGCGGTTATAGTGAACACATTTCTTTAAAAAACAACTTTTAGTCTGAAAAGAGTGAAGTAGCCAAGTCCTTTCCCTGAGCTCACGCCTTTGTCCTGTCTCTAAGTCTCTCTGGAGGTGTCTTTATGTTATTGTCTGCCTTGTGAACAGGCCGAAACTTCTGTTCTTGGCCTACGTGCTGAGTTCTTACATAACCAGATTGTGAGTGGACTTCCTGTGGCTCACTGCTCTGGACTTGACAAACTGTGAGACTGTGTAAGGGAGGTTCCTGCAGTTAGTTCATTTTAACACCAGCTCCCCAAGACCCCCAAATGATTGTCCTGACTTTACCCAATCACTGTCCAGAGAGTGATTTAATGCGATGCAGAATACAAGTTTATGACCTGGCTTCCCTAATATGAACAGGCAAAGGAAAGTCCCGTTAGGTGCGGTGGGATGGGGGCTACCTCCTGTTTGCAGCTCCGGTGACGTCAAACTCACAGAATGGATTTGACAGCCATGAAGTTTAGGGTTTGCAGTGCAGCCTGACCCATTTCAGGCCATTAGAGTAAAGTTAAAACATTTCCAGCTGTGTGATGACAAGGTGAGGCAGGAAGGAGGCATGTTCAGTGTGAAATAATTGTGAACATCGGAAATACAGACTTGGTACAGCTCATTTTTTCCAATAAATCACGTTGGTCTTCGGTCATTGCTGTGTGACAAAAAAGGTTCTGAATAAACAAGCTGAAAATAGCCAGTGTTGATTCAGTATGTGAGATAGTATCATGCATGGATCCTGTCTGTGACTCCATGGGTAATTTTCACTATAAGTGTTGTTTCCATGACGATCACACCTTCAGGAAGTCAAACTGAAGTAAACAAAAAATATGTCAACCTAGACAATACAATGGAGCTCTTGTTTTAAATGAAAAGTAAAAGGTTAATACTTTTATTGTAGCAGTAGACTTTTATTACATGTTAAATATTAACAAAATAACAAAATAATAAAAACAAAGTAGGGTTTTGTTTTGTACTGCCGATGCCAATTTCTAGCCAGGCTGACGCCACCTAGTGCCTCCACTCAATTTCATTTTTCTCCAGAGACTAGATCAGGACTCGGAATACACTAGATGGTTTGCAAGAACCCCGAAAGTGCGAGTTCAGGCACCAGCCAATCAGTGAAGAGCCATACATTCTGTGTTGGAAATGATTCCCAAGATCGAGGATTTAAAGCCGGAAGAAAGAGAATGTTTGGTGAATTTTATCAAGGGGAAAGATGTTATTGCCCTTCTTCCTGCAGGATTTGGGAAAAGCTTAATATACCAGTTAACCCCATTAGCGGCACATTACATACGTCATAACCAAATAGCAGCAATTGGTTAAATAAAAAAGTACCCGCCTACCGTCAAGCAAACAAATTCTAATGCTGCAAGGTCAGACAGTTTCTACGAAGTAAAACCGGCTGATGAATCAGGCCAATTTCACTCCACTATTGTAAACTGACTCCTAAAATCATACTTGGAGTTCTGTTTTGTTTCATTCACACATTTCTGAGTAATACTTTATTATTAGTCTGTCTACATCTACAAAGCTCCAAGGTAGTTTTCAGTAGTGGTAGTTTTCAAGTGAACAGCTCCTTTTAGAGACTGGCAATTCCAGGGAAACTACTTTATAACATAGCGTAGTTTGGGCCCTTTAATATTTTTCCTTCTGTTCTGTCAAAAATGCTTTCTAAGATTGGAAACACTAGATATTTGGTTAAATGTATCTACATATATCATTTTCTTTTAGTGTTTTCGCAGTTTTTTTTCAGTACATCCCAATAAAATTAACTGCGATCTGCACCAGGCTCCAGAACCGCCTAAGAAATATGCACTCAAGTAAACTCCAAACATGTCCACATAACAGGACACTGCGGTAATTTATCTCCAAATGTCAAAACGATGTGTAAGCTAACTTACAACACTGACCATGACATCATTGTTTACCGAGCGCTCTGTCAACATCGAAATGACGAACCGACCAAAGTGTGGACTGTACGAAAATAACACGGCAGCTGTTTGACCTTCAACTATAATGTGTTACAACAATATGAACTGAAAAGAATAAATCTGTTATTTGTACTTTTCTGCTTACCTACGATTTCACCTCAAGATTTCAAGATATGTTTGGAGAGTGAAGTCAGTTTGTATGAGTTAATAGATCCTCCTCTTCCATCCTCTCCCATCCTCCTAATCCCCCTATGATGTAATGTACAAAGTGGGCCTCATTTCGTCAGCTGCGAAAATATTGAGAATACCAAGCTCGGACGGGACGCTGCTTTATCTGAACTGTGTGTATGTTATCAGGAACGTCTGGTATTAAGACCTAAATTCAGGTCTATAAATGGGAGATCTAATTCCTCCTCCTTTCTCACAAATGCTTTTCATCATTTGGAGAGGAATATGAGGCACACTGGCATTTCCGTGAGCTGGACCTCTGCACAGCCTCATGATCTGCGTTTTCAAGCCAAGAGAGGGATTTGAAGGGGAGATTTGAGGGGAGTCAGATGAGAGGTCAGAACGCTGATGGAAGGGAACATATAACGAGTGTTGTTAATTAAAACGAGGTTAGCTTGAATGACTTCAGATGGAGCGTAACAAGGGGAAAACAAGGCAAAGCCCAGTGGGAAAGATCGTAAAGTCACCCGTTCAAAATTAGGGTCAAGAACTGTTGAGCAATAGAATTCTAATGACCCAGTGTTTAGTCTCTCCTCGCGTCCTACATCTGCGGGGGAGGGTATTTCATGATGAGAAATTGATCTCATGAAGCTAATTTTGAACTGTAACTTACTCTGTGGGAGAGAAACGTCTGAATGAAATGTAAAGAAAAGAATCATCAGTGTATAAATGGCACAAGCTTTTTGAAGTTATAGTAGCGGATAATTTAATAAGAAAAAGAGAATAGTAGGGTACCCAATATAGAACCTTGAGGGACACCCTTTTTGATTACACACACACTCACACTTTGCCCTACAAAGGCAGAATGCTGTAACATCATGTTGGGTCAAAAATACGTAATGTCATTTTGGGGGGATTTGACCTCCTTTATCATGTGAATAAATATCAATTGTTTTAGTGAGAAAATATGACAGTCGTAACATCCAAAACCATATGAGAAACCACAGCTTTGAAACTTTGAAGTATTTTTTCTCAGTTTCACACTCTGGCGAGTTAAGGTCCTTTGCCTTTGTAGGGCAGAGTTACCTGACTGGACACCAAGGATAATAATATTTTTACATCAATTATGAATATTGGAGTTGAAACATAACACTCCATTGGAACTGAATCAGAACTAATGAAAAAAGTCTGTTAAGGAGTTAGTGATCTGCCATTTTGAAAGCAAAACAAGAAATACTGCACTTGGAAAAAAAGCTAGTCCATAAGGTATCAGATTATAAGGCTAGAGCTTTACCAAGTATTTATTAGCCTGAGGTCAGTACAACTAAATACAATACTCTCATGGCAACGGAGTGGTTGGCTGCTGTTGTGACTAGTTGACGCACTGAGCAATTTCTCAAACTTTTTGTTTTTTGTGCTCAGTTTTAACATCATATCATGGGATTTTAACTGACTAAGAAGTGCAGCATGTGAGACTATTGGATTATGTGAAATGAAATGTTTTTCTCATATTCATGGAGACCAGGCAAGAGGCAAGCTGAGGAGTAGAGGTCTGCTCGGGACAGATTTTTCAGTCCCACTCCCGCCCACATCTGCATTGTGCAGTCCCACTCCCACCCGCACCCGCATAGAATTGTAATTTTCATTCCCGCTCCCGGCCTCATCTGTGATATTTTGTCCCACTCCAGTCCGCAAATCCCACAAGCTGGGGACGTTCACTTTCTTAAGCTCTATCAAAAAAGCAGCAAGGAATTGTCTAAAATGTGCGCAAGATTAGACCACATCCACGAATTTAGGCTGCTTAAAATGTTTTTATTAATGCCAAATAAAATATCCTGCACAAATTATGTATCATAGGCATACATTAATCATTTGTATACAGTAGTTTACTTTGCACTCATATTTAGTTTGCGGGACTGCAGTTTATAACACCACCCACGCGTGCAATGAGCTTTCAAAATGTGTCCCGCGTCGCACTGTTTTGCATCAGGTCCCGCGGATTCCATGGATCTAGCTATGGACGTTTGATACGCTACAAGGTTTTTACACCATAAGCAGTTTTTACACCAAATGTGGCAGCAAATGTGGCAGATGACCTTCCAGAGGAAATACTTTGAGGGAATGGCCCATTTCATCGCCGCAAAACAACAGAGTGGAGGAAGAATGAGGCTTAGAAGAGGGTTTCCTGTTGTGATCACCTGGTTCCCCTCGGATGCTGCTGAGAGGAGAAACAATTTTGGCTCTTCCTCTTCTCAAACTGCCCCGACCAGAATCTGCTGTGTTGACCTTACCTGACCAGCACTGCACTGTGACCTTTAAAACAAAGGCCAATGAGCTAAATCAAGGATCAAAAAAGCATCAATCTACCTAATGAGATAATGAAATAAAGACTTACAAAGACAACAATAATATGTATCTAACAATGTACTGAACTGAGCAAAACGAGTATAATGTCTCTAAATACAGTTTTACTCTGAACTCCACAGAACATCCATTTATTTTTGCAAACCCTTGCCAACTATGCTGCCTTCAAACCATTCATTTCACCATGAACTGAGCACAACCCTTGAATCCTCCGTCCCATTTTCAACAACCAACTGCCTAATGAACTACTGCGAGCCCACTCTATCATTAGGCCAGTTAAACTATTTTGTTTTGAAGACAGCAAATCCCTCTTAAGTCAAATTTATGTGTCCGTAAATCAGACTCTCTCCAACCGCATCTTTTAATCAGTATGTTTGCCTTCTGAAGAGGGTCTGTGTGCGATGATAACCTCACGTATGCAACTTTACAACCACAATGTAAAGGCCTACACACCCTTCCCTTGAAACTCTTATCTACAAGCTCCCCTTCGACTCCAATAAATCAACTGATACAAGCTCACCACTGTTCTTATGGTTTAATATGTGATAGATAGAACAATAATTTTTAGAGGTCAGAATTCATCGGGGTATGTTTAGTCCAAGTGGGATTTTTTTGTTGTTGTTTTTCTTGTTTTTCTTGAGCTATAGATGGTTCACTATGTAACTTTTTGGCTGGAGGTCCATCTCTTTCTTGTTTGGAACATGGATATATCATTGCTCTGCCTGGCATGTTCCACGGTATGGCATTAAACAGCTCGACTTACATTTATTCAATTACAGGTAGTTTTATTACTCAAAAATACTTAGAGTAGTGGATATTCTGACTATGAACGGGTTGCTTCTCCACAGATCTGACCTGCAACTTGGCCTTGTATGGTTTCCATGATGATTGGAAGGTTTAATGCCACACTGTGAAATATTCTGGACAAAGTAATAACATCTCCATGGAGAAAATCAGGTGGCACACTCTCCACCAGAAAAGATAAACAATGCACCTTGAAGTCTTTCACTTTTTTATTGCCAGGTCATGGGGGACAGAAGTCTGAGCACGGAAGCCCAGACTTCCCTCTCCACACACTTCCTCCAGCTCTTCCTGGGGGATCCCGAGGCATTCCCAGGTCAGCTAAGAGACATAGTCCCTCCAGCGTGTCCTAGGTTTTTCCCGGGGCCCCCCTCCCGATGGGATGTGCCCTGAACACCTCTCCAGAGAGGCACCCAGGAAGCATTCGGAACAGATGCCCGAGCCACCTCAGCTGACTCCTCTCGACGTGGAGGAGTAGCGGCTCTACTCCATGCTCCCGTTTGACTGAGCTCCTCTTTTTTAATTATTAAAAATTTGTTATTTTGACAGGCCCACTGTACTCCCACTGTCCTGGGTTAACACCAAGAAGTGCAGTCCATTTTCTCAAGCAATTTAGCTGATTCAGTAGTTGTCTATTCAGTGTTGGACAATACAATGCATTCACAGTTTACCCACAGCTTGCCCACTCTCTGCTCTGCCCGGAGGGAGTCATGTCATACAGATTTCTCAAAGACCTTCTTTCGTTTGGGAGAGGCTGTCTGGTTGAGCGTCTCCAGGCAGAGGAATGCTGGTGATGCTGGTGCCAGGAACCACAGAGATCAGTCAAAGGAGTTCATGTTTCACACAAGACAGAGACCAGTCCTGGAGTTGGACTACAGGGGGCACCACTGGTGGTAATTTGTTTTATTAACAGTGGAGTGAAAGAGGATATGAAATGGTAACAGGGCAGGTGTGTGGACAAAAGGAAATCAACACATTTTATTATGGCCAAGGCTGCACAAATAGACAGCCGCTTTACATAAACGACTTGGTGATTTTGGGGTATTTCCGTTGATTTAATTAGCTTGTGTTGAGTGAGGATCTGCAGTTTGCTAACAGGAACAATGCAGCTAGGAGTGACTGGTGGGTCAGTGACAACAGCTGATAAAAGGCCTGGCGACTGTCAAGATTGTTTTGGATTGTTTTGGCTAATGATTCCTAACATGGATATATCTACAAATGAATTATAGCTTCCTAAATATGACATAACTATAGATAGACCCACCAAACTAACCCTTGAACCAGGCTTTTATTTGGTACCAAACATGATTTCTTTCTTTCTTTGGGTTTATAATGGTCTGTTTAAATTTGGTCCTATAGTTTTTGCATGACTTGAGTTGTACTGTTGAATTTATATGGCCTAGTTATTTGACCAAATACCTGGTTTTCTAATATTGTAAAATCTTACTCTAAAGCTTAGAATTGAAAAATGATTTATTCTAATGATTTTTGGTCTGTGTACCATTATTGTTTTGAATTTCAGTTAAGAAAGAAAAACAATAAAAAGGGGAAAACAGTTTGTTATTTTATTATTCTGTTTTAGTGTCAAACAAAAAAATGATTTTGACCTCTATTTCCAATATTTAATTTAAAGTTTATTTCAAATAAATCCAGTCATTGTGACTATTTTAATTCTGATATTTAATTCTCTTCTAGCAGCAGATCCTCTGGTGCAAATAAACCAGAGAGAATAAAATTTCAAAATTGAAATAGGCACAGAGACCTTTTTTTGAATGGTGTTATTTGAAATAAACTTGAAATTAAATATTGGAAATAGACCTCAAAACCTGTTTGTTTGGGTTTTTTTGTTTGTTTGTTTTTTGACAGTAAAGTGGAATAATGAAATAATAAACTGTTTTCCCATTTTATTGTTTTTCGTTCTTAATTGACACAGACCCCCCTCTTCACTAGTGCCACATATTACATCGACATTACGTAGGTTAAACAGCTTGTCTTCACGCAACAGTGTTTCACCTGAAACAATAAAACAGTGTTCATAATGTTTATTTAAGCAAGAACTGCAGAAAGTGTTGGAGAAGAAGTATCTGCTGTTGTTCTCTCTAATACTGCATTGTCAGTGTTTGTTGACTCTTTTTAACTCAGTCTGTTAAAGGGCCCTTATTATGCTATTTTCTGATCTATCATGATATCATGTAGTCTCCTCATCAAAAGCACACCTGACGTTTTGTTTTGTTTCATTCCCACACTCTGCTCCACCTTCTGATGTCATGTAATAATACAGGAAGTGCTCCACTGTGTAAAAGCTAGCTTTTTAAAACTACCACTTCATGACATCACAGAGCATTCTGAGCTTTGGAGATGTAAACAGATGCTTCTGCTCGCCCTTGTATACTGCACAACTTTGGTGCAACTGCAAGAAAAAGAGTTAGCAGAGTTTGACAGTGACCTATAATGACTCTTTGAGAATATTACTGCAAGTGCTGTGGTTCTAGCCAGGCTGGTGCCAAATAGTGCCTCCGTTCAATTTCATTTCTCTCCAGCAACTAGGTCAGGAATACACTAGAGTCTAGACGGTTCACAAAAACCCCAGAAGTGCAAGTTTGGGCACCAGCCAATCAACAAAGAGCCATACATTCTGTGTTGGCAACGACTCTCGAGATCGAGGATTTTTAGCTGGAACAAAGAGAATGTTTGGTGAATTTTATCAAGGGGAAAGACGTTATTGCCCTTCTTCCTACGGGATTTGGGAAAAGCTTAATATAGCACTTAGCCCCATTAGCGGTGCATTACATATGTCACGACCAAATAGCAGTGATTGCTTAAATAAAAAAGGCCAGCGAACGAATCCTAATGCTGCGAGGTCAGACAGTTTCCACAAAGTGAAACCGGCTGATGAACTAGGCTACCGAGGTTCTGTAGCACCAGTGAAATGTTCGTAAACTGTGAGATCCTGTGTTGTCACCATCAGATGTTGTATTTTTTGATTTATGTGAAGAGCCATGAATCTGAGCAGTCAAATCATTCAAGCTCATTCACCTCTAAGTTCTGGAGACACTGGTGTATACATTATAACACGCACTGTATATTAAAATGTTTTATTCTTATGTTTTTATACTATCAACCAGATACTATATGTTCTTAATAAAAATTTTACTGAACTGAACTAAAGTAACGTTATGCAGTAAATAGACAGATGTTGATAACTTTTCTCAGCAAAGAGTTTTAAATCATCATAAAAGACATGAGACTCCTCTTAAAAATATGTGCTTTTTATTTTATTTTGTGCCAATGGAAAAACTAGCTTGGTGGAAAAAGTTACCGCACAAAAGGCTGCCATTTAGAATACTATGATACTTACAGCAAATGACACACGGTATGATGCATAGGCTGTAGGAAGACGAGGGAGACGTAGTAGTAGTTATCAAATTTCATAGTGTAGCATCGTCGCTAAGGAAACTCAGCTGCTCCTTTCCAGTAGCACGTCACACAAGTACGACTTTCACCCAGAAAAAACTCGTATTTCCGGACTCTTGGCCACGAGTTGTGCTTCTGACTGTTGCCATGGCACCCACGCTTGAATGGGAAGTTGTGTTCATGTGACAGCAGTTGCCAAAACACAAGACCAAATAAAAAATGTATCTGAGTACAGTGAATTACAACATTGACTTCCCTTTCTGTCACTGAGAGAAGCTTTTGTTCATAATTTCTGATTATCATATGACATCAAGGCCTATTACTCAGCCCACATTTAAAGACACAGCTTTCAATGTCCATCTAAAAATTTCACTCAAATCACTTTCAATGTATTTAAAGAGCTTGTATTACGCAAATTTTCTGATCTATAATGTTGTTTCCTCGTCAAAAACATACCTGGAGTTGTGTTTTGTTTCATTCACACATGTTTGACACACAAATCTATAATTTTTAGTTCTTTTTGAGTTCTTCTCTCAAACAAAAAACACTCTGTTCTACCTTGTGAGGCCATGTGGCTAATTAGGGTTGGGTATCAGTAAGAAGTTGCCGATACGATACATACCTCGATACATAGACCATGACACGATACATATCTACATACATACAGTGCACTTTCGATTTGATACGATATATGTCAAATCGATTCAATACTGTTCAATACTGTGATACTAAAAGTCTTTGTTAAACCACTTTTTGTGGAAAGTTTATATGAAACACACCCATTTTAATCATCAAAACAGTGAAAATGTCAAAAGTGTTGCATAAAAGAGTTTCTTTCCACTGGACAAACAACAAAACTAATTGAGTAAAATATACCAAAAAATACTCTTGGCGATATATTGATACAAACAGCCCACAATATCAATACTGTATCATCACATTAAACGATACAATATACTGATACTTCATTTTTTTTGCACACCCCTATGGGTAATACAAAAAGTGCTCTACTGTGTTTTTAAACTTATTACACCTTCATTAGAATCTTTTGGTAAATTTCAGCACTGGAAATGTCAATCTCTACTGAACAAAAAGTAAAAGGTAAGTGTTAACCTGAAAACTGCTACTACATGACATCACAAGATGGAACAGAGCATTTTGAGCTTTGGAGATGTAGACAACTAATAATAAAGCATTATTAAAACATTTGTGAATGAAACAAAACACAACTCTTGGTATGTTTTTGATTAGGAAACTACATTCTAACACGACTTAAAGTTCTCAAGAGTCAGTTTCGTGTAATATAGGATCTTTAAATGTCCAGTGCATTTACTTGTGCCCACATGTTTCCAAGGCTGTAAGTGTTCTGAGATGAGCTTGTGGGTGGTTCATAATATAAACCAGAGTATTGTGTACAGAAGCAGCATGTACAGTGGAATGTGCGGGGAGCCACTGTTGTCTAAACACAAATTGAACTGTTAGGACTCACTGGGAGTCTTTGGCCCCACGTTAGCTGTAAATCTGAGAATGAAAAGCAAAATCCTCCTTTCTTCTACTGTTTGGCCTTGTCTGTCAGCTCTACCCCTATGTTCACACGGACCCTCATATGGATCAGTTGCGGTGTTTTCAGGTTAAACAATAAGATATTTAAGGAGATTTTCTTTCCCCTATAGATGAGGAAAAACACACATGGAGTCACTCAGTGTTATTATCAATGGTATGGCGCTGGATTTAGGCTATGGGAAATTGCACACAGCTATAGCCTACCTTTATGAATCATTGGTGAACAAGTGTAAAAGTATTTTGTTGACCATGTTAGGGAAGATTCAGGGGGCCTACTCATCACAGTGAACCAGTCCTAAGAATGTAGGCCTATAAAATTTGTATTGTGTAACTTTTGGTATTATAAACCTTTCTATCTTGATGGAGACCAAAACCAGACCAAGTAAGTTACAGGTCAGCTCTGTGGAGAGACAACCCCGCTCACAGTCAGAATGCCTGTTTTTCTAGGTATTTTTGAGCTATAAAACCACTTGTAATTGAAGAAATACTGTGAAACATTCCAAGAGCAATGACATATTCATAGAAACAAGCAGGTGACGGACCCCGAATCAAAAAGTTACATAGTGCACCTTTAATTTAGTGGTAGCTGAAATAGCAATAGCTGACATCTTAATGTGGATCAATAATTATTACATTTGATGTGTGCTGAAAAAGACTTGCAACATGCTGTATATTCTACATGATTCAGACTCTAAACCAAAATTAGAATCAGTAGTGTTTGTCATTCCTTTCCTTGCACTGCCCTCTAGTGGTGATAATAATGATGTTCCAAAATTACTTTCATGTTCACACGTAAAAATATACATGAAAATTGTTAAAGGGCCTTTATTATGCTATTTTCTGATCTATGTTGTTTCCTCATCAGAAACATACCTGGAGTTGTGTTTTGTTTCATTCACGTATGTTTAACACACAAAACCCACGTATTTAGGCTGGACTCTTCTCTCAAACTGAAAACACTCTGTTCCACCTAGTGATGTCATGTGGTAAAACAGGAACTCCTTCACTAGAATTATTTGGATGATTTCAGCCCTGAAACTGCCCATCTCTACTCAACTAAAGGTAAAATGTAGGTGTTTGAAAACTACTGCTTTGTGACATCACAAGGTGGAACAGAGCATTTTGAACATTGGAGATATAGACAGACTAATAATAAAGGATTACTCAGACGTGATTGAAACAAAACACAGCTACTGGTATGTTTTTGAGGAGGTAACAACATTATAACATGGCGAAAAGCTCACAAGACTTAATTTTGTGTAATATAGGACCTGTAAATATCCTATAGGTAGAGGTAAGCATGGGTTGAATGCTTGTGTTTTTATTATTTAATTAAATATGAACTTTATTTAATATACCCCAATTGCCTTATGTTTAACTTGTAGCCTATTATATATAACAAGACACATCTATTATTTGCAGGGCAGTTTTGCTGCCTTCTTGTCTCAAGAGGAAAGTTCAAGGAGGCTAAAGAAGAACTACACCTGTTAGGATATAAAAAAAGCAGCCACTTCACTTCACAGAAGCCAGTGGAATAAAAGACAGAAGACACTACACTTTCACAATCCAGCCAGTAGATGGAGCTGTCCTCACTTACCAAGCTCTTGGTGTAAAATAACATACTGAGTTCATGTGCTCAAGCTTGTATAAATATATTGAAGCTTTGACAGGTCAAAGTTTCCCAAAGCCAGTGCCCAAAATGTCTGCACTACATTCCACCTAATGTTCTCACAGTTTATGGGAACATTTGGGATTGGTCTAAAATAAATCAATTCCAAATTAGGGTTTGTTTGTGATGCCCAAAAGGACATGGACACGTTACAACTTTGCTTTTTCAGTGAATCTGTCACTTCACATGCAGTAGTTCCATCAACACATTTTTTTATTTTTTTTTTAACCAGACAATCCTCTCTGATTGGCACAAAAGGTACTGATATAGGTATTCACTTTCAAGTATATTGAGACCCAACTAACTCATGCTAAAATGAGTATAACTGGAGTAGTAGTTGAGAGTAGTTTTTGAATGCTCTTGCTGTGCATCATAATCAGTGTAACCACCACATGGTTTATTAAAGAAACTAATTTTAAATAGGTATCGACTATGCATTACTGGTGGTTATACTTACTCTCTTATTTATTTATTTATTTATTTATTTGTGTTCAATGGTGGATGTTTGTGTGGCCTTATGTTGCTGCGTTGTCTTTTCTCTGTGTAAAAGAATGTGACTTTCTGTCTCAAATTAATTTCCCATGGGAGGCAATAAAAGATTATATTATTTTATCTTACATGTTCTGTGGGAGACTCAGATTATAATTAGTCAAGTCAGAGTGTGAACCCTAGCTGGTACATTTTAGTTTGTGTTCTTCATAGTTCCATTCATTCATACTTGTCAAAAATTAATAACAAAAATCTACTCAAAAGATGTTCACAAAGACGTTTTTTCATGCTGATGCTGATGCCGATTATTTACAACCCAAAGCGAATATTTTGGGGCTGATATGCAGTGCTGATTTTAATTATTATCCCCAAATTCTGTTTAAATGCACTCCAGACTCACCCACAGCCCCTTTTTTAAAACCACAAATCTTTCAGAGTGGTTTGAATTCAATTTGGTGCTATTATCTCTTCACATTAAAGTGTTCAAATAAAGATTCGGTGTGTACTCTTTAGGCAGCAGATTGGCCAAAACAAAAATATCGACCTCTGCTGGAGATTTCAGGCCATTATTCAATATTTACTAAAAAGTGTGAATGTCTGTAGTTATGTAGGTGTTGTGTGTTGGTGAGAGTGGTTCTTTTCTACTGTCCACCTCTTTCAATGATGCTTCCTTACCTGTAAAACAATATGATAAGAAGTTTTCACAGAGTTGTTGAATAACAGGGAACAAAATACAGTAGTTGTTTTAACGAGCTGGAGTGATTTTATCTTTATTTGCTGCATGGTAATAAATAGAGGTGTGCAAAAATATTGAAATATCGATATATATAATTGTTTAATTTGATAATACAGTATCAATATCATGGGCTGTGGTATGGATATATCCTCCCAAAGAAAAAAAAAGTGTATTGCATCTATATTTTTTGTGATTTTCTATCTATTTGGAGGTAAATGAACACCTTAGCATTTAGATTTTGTTCATTTTATTTTTATTTATAATTTTGTAACCTCTGTAATGGATGCCGGGGACATTTTGGTGTTAAATCCATGTGACATAAACACATGACCAACATCTCTGACAAGCTTCTACAGTCGCCTCAAAAAGTTTTTAGACTCCCTTTTAATTTCTTTCTTTCTTTTTTATCATAGTGCAGCCACAAATTAACCTAATGAGGGTTTTTTTTGGACATGATAGTACCCTATAATCCCGCACCCCTATTTAGGCAGAGGAACCTAGTCCCCGCATTAAGAGTCCATCTCAAAACATTTAAAAGATAGACTGGGTAACTCAATGTCCGATATAAAGGACACAAATGAATGGGCCAGGTCTCAGGAGGATATTGCCAAGAGTATTTTTTGATATATTTTACTAAATAATTTTGTGGAAGAGCTACAAATGTGTTGATTGTTTGGAGAAAGGAAACATGTTTATGCCGCACATTTGACATATTCACTGTTTTGATGAGTAAAATGGGCATTTTTCATATTAACTTTGCACAGACTTAGTGGTTTAATAAAGACTTTAATAAAGATTTAGCCCTTGTTTTTATTGAACTACATTGAATTGATTTGAAATATATTGCATCAGATTGCATTGAATTGAAAGTGGACTGTATCAAAAATGTATCGCAGCTTCTTAATGATAAAGGTTTTGAATTATTTTGTACTTTTTGAGTGCCTCAGATTTTTTAACTTGCACATTCTTTTCACTTCCAAGTAGCACTCCTGGCCCCTAAAGGTTTGCATAGTTGTTTTAATGATTTGGACATGAAGTGCTCCAGTGTGGGGACAAACAGCCCTTCCCTTTGTCCTGTACTTTCCACAGGGTCTGACACTGTCCTCTCATTAACTCTCTTCCGTCTCATTGACTTTTTATGTCTTTTCCATGATGACTCGTGTGAAAGCAGACAGAGAGCTTCCTGCATTTATATCAACATCACAGTCACCTTTCACTTGTTTCAGGTCATTTACAGTTAAAAGCCGCTTCTCCCAAACTTGTTTCAGGACACTGGAGAATTATAGCAATATAAGCTGAAAGTTGAGGCTCTGTGTTTATACAGATACAAAATTATCTAACATGGTCTAATTTTGTAAATATAAGTCCAGGAGGATAAAATAGAAAAAAAATCTCTTTAAAAAATTAATTATATGTTATTTATATGGGCTGGTTTAAAACATAGCAGTAGGTTTGGTGATCATTTATACCACTTTGTATTCAGATTATGAACAAATATAAGAATAAAGCTTCTTATTATTCTTTCCATTTCTATTCAGTGAAGAGAAATACATAGAAAAATAATACCCATCATGTGCACAATATTCTTGAACATTCTGAGATGTTTTATAAGTGGCCACCTACTGGACCGTATCAGAATTGCAACAAAAATGTGTTTGAAAATAAATCCCACAGAGCAAGCTGACACTTAGTTATGCGAAGCAGCTCAGGAATTCCAGGAGGAAACTTCTGAGTGCCCAAATTTCTGATAATATAATCTTTAGTGTGAAATAAATATTCTGCTCAAATGTTCACATAGCAAAAATACACTGCTTTATGTTGATGTTATGCACTTGCCTGTCCACTAGAGGGCAGACAGATCTCAGATAACGTTACTGTAGTCACATCATTTTCCATCTGTGTAGTAAGTATATAGATTCCTTACACTCCAGTCTTTGCCCTCTACTTGGCACTGTGTTTTTTCCCTCTTGTTCTCTCTCTGGTCTGTGGCTTCGCACTGACTATAGCTGTTCTGAGTAAACTCCAGCTGCACTCGGGGTCTGGCCGCAGAAACAGATGCTCAGCTCACTCAGGGGCCGAGAGCTGGGTAAAGATGGTTGTTTACTATAAAGGCATGTTAATGTGTACACTAGACTAAAACCTTCTAAGAAAACACGCCCACTGTAGGAGGTGCTGTGTACAGACAAGCAAAAACACCATCTACACTGGAAAAAACAATATATATGTAAGATAAAATGACTTAAATTAAGAACATTTTACTTTATTTGAGTCGATTCAACTTGACAAGTAAAATGATCTCCCAATGGAATAAGTGTGTTTTTCTTATTTTGTTTTTCTTTTTTTTAAAGTGCAAAAAGTCTTGTTCCACTGGTAGATTATTTTACTTGTCAAGTGAAATTTACTCAGATCATGATAAAAATGTCTTAATTCAAGTCATCTTAACTTGACTAGATTTAGTTTTTTGCGCTGCAGTCTGTGCCATAATGGTTTGGGAGAAAGAACATTTGATTTTTTTTCATACTAAAGATGCTTTTTTTTTCATTTTTATTTAAATATTGGATTACAATAGGCTACTGAATTGTACATTATTAAAAGGCTCATGTTACACTATTTTCTGATTTATGTTATAATGTTGTTTCCTCATCATAAACATATCTGGGGTTGTGCTTTGTTTCATTCACACATGTTTGACACACAAACCTTGCATATTTAGGTTCTTCTCTCAAACACAAAACACTCTGTTCCAGCTTGTGATAATACAGAAAGTGCTCCACTGTGTTTTTAAAATCTGCACACCTTCATTATAATATCATTTGAATAATTTCAGCCCTAGGATTGCCAGTCTCTGCTCAACTAAAGGTAAAAGGTAGCTGTTAACTTGAAAACTGCCACTTCATGACATCACAAAGTGGACAGGTAGACAGTCTAATAATAAAGGATTACTCAAACATGTGAGAATAAAACAAAACACAACTCCAGGTATGCTTTTAAGGAGGTACACTGGAAAAAACTAAATCTAGTCAAGTTCAGATGACTTGAATTAAGAAAGTTGATGAAACATGATTTGAGTAAATTTAACTTGACAAGTGAAATGATCTGCGAGTGGAAACATACATCTTGCTACACTTAAAATAAGAAAAACAACAACTTTTTGCTCTTAAAATAAGAAACAAAATCGAATGTTGTTTGAATTAAGAAAAACACACTTATTCCTTTGGTAGATCATTTTACTTGTCAAGTTGATTCGATCCAAATAAAATAAAATGTTCTTAATTTAAGTCATTTTAGTTTACCTAGATATTGTTTTTTTCCCATGGTAACATTATAACATGGCTTAAAGCTCACAACAATCAATTTTGTGTAATATAAGACCTTTAAATAACAAATCTTTAACTACTACTTTTATTCCTCTTGATATGAAACAGTAACTTTTTTCCTTTCAGAAGACTGTAACTGAAGATGTTGGTTACGCAAGGCATTGTTGAGTGAGTACGCACATGGCTCAGTTGTGCTCCCTTTGGCTTCTACCATAATTATGACACTCTTTACAGTGCATTAGCTTTCTTATGGGGCTGGGTAAACATGTGATTCTCAGATGAGGCAACAAAAACAACAAAACAGTGCTGTTGATGTCATGAATTCATTTGGATTGCATATTGAATTTTATTTTCTAAGCAAGATTTTAGCATTTTAGAGGTATGCACTGGTATGACAGAAAATATGGAAATAGAAACAGACATTTATGGAATTGGTATGGGTTTGTAGGGCGTTATTAAAAGATAAATAAGTAAATAGAAAGTTAGTTGTCAAAGTTACAAGGGCAAACTGACATCTACATGGTCATCCACTGTTCATACGCTAACAGAAAAGAGTCACGTAAAACAGAAGATCACTGCTGCCAATATGGTTAGTACAAAAATGAAACAAAAAATTAAAGACAAGGGCAAAACCAAAGATGAGTTCCAAATGCAACAGAGTCAAGGGTGTTAAAATAGAGAGAACACAACGAGACAAAGGCAGGAAAAGAGCAGTAATTGGTAGCATACTTCTACATATTTTGTAGTGTGAAAACATGATATATAATTATAAACAGTCCAAAGCCAAAATGGAGAGATGAAGTACCGTTATGTATTTCTTTTAATTTAGGAAAGTAACTATATTCTGATGCCAGCGGTTACAGGGGCGAATTTGGAGCAGAGACTTTTGGGCCCTGTCCACACTAGTACGTATTTGAATCGTTTTCGTTGTGGATGCAGTGTTCGTCCACACTAATCCGATGGAAAACGGCTCCAGAGACGGAGCGATCTGGTGCCACCAGCTCCCACGAATTCATCTGAGTACGGATCTGGCATCATGTGGACGCCTGAAAACGCTGATATGCTGATGTAGGTCTATGCACCACAAAGTAGCTAATTTACCACCAAAACGCAAAGAGGCTAGAATATATTCATATATCCTGTCTGTGTGTATGACCTGCAGACATATAATCTCTGAAAAGTTTCACATGAACCATCTCCAACACGACAGAAGCACAGAACAGACTTATCATCAGCAAAACACCCCTTTGTCACAGAAATAACACATATAATTCACTGAGTTGTGTCCTTTAGTCCTACAGAAGCTGAACAGCATCAGCGCACAATAGAGAGCTGTTTCTTGAGTGCTCAGTTTATGCAAATTAGCCATGCGGTTTTAAGTTTCGTTTCTGTAAAACATAAACAAATATGCTCAAAGCTGTGTGGATAAGGGAAGATTGAGGACACAGAAACGACGTGTCTGGACACAGATCGTTTCTGATACGATGATACGGTTATACGTGGATTCGTTTCAGCATAAACAGGGTCTTGGACTCTAGTCAGACTTGACCCACTATTTTTAGGACTTGAGACTTGACTTGATAAAATGGACTCGACTTGGACTTTAAGGTCAACGACTTGGAACTTGACTCGAACGTGAGGCCTGTGACTTGAGAAGACTTGAGAAGCACTTTTAAATCTGAATTCTTTCTATTCTGACTGTAATGATTCACACTAAGCTGTTGTCAAGATATTTAAAAAGGAAAAAGTAGCATTTCTACAACTCTTGTATAAATACTCCTAAACAAATATAACATGATTTTAAAGTACAATTTATCTTAAAATTCATATAAATTGCAAAAATCTAAGCTATATCTGGTACTTTGGTTTAAAGACTTGAAATGACTTGAAGCTCAAAGCAGACAACTTGGACTTGACTCGGACTTGAGGTCAAAGACTCGTGACTCGCAAAACAGACTTGGTCCCACCTCTGACATATGTGATGTGCAGCAATTTTGTTTTTATTGTCTACGGTTGGGTACATAACTGTTTCCTTATGGGAATCCAATAATCACTTGGCAGGGGGGCCTCCTGAAATCATCATCTATTTAGAGCATTTTTAAGTGAGCCTCAAATGACTCTCTATTGCTTCCATGTTGCTCCATTTCATGTCATTTGTGTAAACATTTATACAAAAAGAACAGATCTATTTCATGTGATTCAATAGAGTACAAAAGACATTTACACATACTAAAAGGTCCACACAAAATTATTGTTGAACCACCCTGACCTCATCACCACTGGGGCAGTTCCTGTAGCTCATTGTTTTTTCTGGATTACACATCTCTCTCTGTTTCTCCCTTTGGCCATGTTTGGTCACACTTTATGTGGTCTTTCTCGGCTCCTCTTGAGATGTTATCTTTTGTAATCCCTTCTTACTCATATAATCTCCCACACTATTAGCAGCCATCTTCAGGAAACATTTCTTCCAAAATAAATATGATCTTACAGTGTCCATGAACTACAACTACCCCGTTTGTTTGACCACAAGGATGAAAAAAAAAAAAACTCTCTTTAAATTGTAAGTTGGTTTAGTGACAGAAACTGGCCTAGATTACTGTTTAATAAAGACACTGCCAAAATATTTCCTTCTGCCAGAAAACGCTTAAATCTGAGGATCCAAAAAGGCATAGTTTGACTTGGAAATTTGAAGAAAGAACAATCTGAAATGCACCATCTCACACGCCACTCCTGGGCTGTTGGACAATGAGATTCTGCTTTGCATTGTTCCAAATAATAATATAATAATACATAACAAAGTGTGTATAGTTAAGAACAACCAGCAAACACGGTAACCGACCAGCCTTCACCTGCAAAGCCTGTTTTTGGCCACAAAAGATCCCCTACTGGAGGAATTTGCTTCGAAAAAGAACAGCATGGCAGATCCAGATCCACATACCAAAGACATCAACGTGAATCCTTGGCAGAATCACCTTTACTTTGAAAATATCACTACAGATTAAAGTTGTATTTCAAAGTTTTCAGTGTATTTTTTGTAGCAATAAAGACATATGTAATTATAAGTGCAAGATAGATCATTTTAATGTTAAGGTTAAAGGTGCACTATGTAACTTTTTGGTTCTGTAACTTGCTTGTTTCTATGGATATGTTATCGTTCTGCCTGGAATATTGAACAGTATGATATTAAACAGCTCTAATGTATATATATTCAACTACAGGTGGTTTTATTGCTCAGAAATACCTTTTAAAAATTGCATTCTGCCTGTGAGTGTGGTGGCCTCTCCACAGATTTGACCTGTAACTTGGTCTTGTATAGTCATGATAATGGAAAAGTTGGTAACACTTTGGTTTAGGGACCACATATTAATAGCTGACACTTATCAATGCTTATTAAGATTTCAGTGTATGCACAAAAACATCTATTGTAATCTCCACTCCTCTAATGGGAAGAAAATAGTTAATGGGTTAGTACTTGCAAAATATGGAATTAGTCAAAAATGCATCAAAAGTACTTTATAAATACTGACAAAGGTGTAATTAAGCATCTATTATGTATTTTACTATTAACTAGCTATTAATATGTGGTCCCTAATCTAAAGCGAAAAAGTTGAATGCCATACTGTGAAACATTTCAGACAAAGCATTTGATAGGTTCTCCACCAGAAAAGTTACACAATGCATCTTTAGAGTTAAGATATAGTTTACTGCGAATTTGACCCTTCCTTCAACACAGCTGGAGCTTCACCTCAGGATCACTCCTACGCCCGGGGACCCATCTCCGTGATTTTGTTGCCAGGCTTGGTCCAGACTACCATAGCTGGAGGATTTTACCTATTGTGCATGATTTGGGTTGATGGGGGAAACCAGAGTGCCCAGAAGAAACCTATTCAGACACAAGGAGAACATGAAAACTCCAGAGGATTGAACTCCAAACTTTCTTGGTGTGAAGTGTGAGTGCCGCCGTAAAATGTTCCTACTATTCAAAACAGTTACATCATGGAGGCAGGGCAAGCTGTGAACCCCGCACCACACTCCACAGTGCAAGAGTTGGAACATTTTTTGACTGACAAGTGCATAGTAAAAACCGAGCCTTCGACATGACTGCCCCCACTCTCTGGAACTCTCACCCCATCCACATCAGAAACTCAGACTCACTAAGCACCTTCAAAAAACTGCTCAAAACTTACCTTTTCCTCATAACTGTTCTATTATTATTATTATTATTAGAAGTAGTAGTAGTAGTAGTAGTAGTGTGAGTCTTACATATTCCAGGTTGATTAGAAGGAGTTCATTTCATGGAGCATAAAGCAGAAGGGGGGCGCATTGTAAACACCGCCTGTAGGGTGAGCTCATGTCTGTGCGTAGTACATATGGCACGCATCGAATCCAAGAGAAAACAAGGTAAGGGCCGATCTGAGGGGCCCCGCGGACACCAGAGAGGGGCCAGTCTGAACACAGCTTGGTTTGGGACAGCTGGAGCGTGGAGAAGCCTGCTAACAGTGTATAGGTGAGGTACAGAGGAAGGACACCTGGTAGGAGTCTGTCTGGGGCAGCGTGCCTACAATAATAGTGAGCTAAAGGAGAGAGGGAGAGAGAGAGGGGGAGAGAAAAAGTGAAAACAAAGGGAAAAGGGACTGTGATACAAAGAAGGGGAGGGGGCTCTCTGGAGGAATATCAAGAATTTGCCTTTTAAGGGGTACGGCCCCAACTACTTCGAGTTTCAGCCACAGTATAATGCCAAAGTACTCAGACAGGAGATATAAACAACAGAAAGAATAAGATTTTTGCAATGCAAAGTAACTCAAAACAAGTACATACTGTTTAACATCATGAATAAAGGAAGTCAAAGCCATAGAGAAGACCATTTCAGGTTATATGCACTTAAAAACAAGTACTGACATTCTCAAACATCCATATACCAAACACTTCTTAATGCACGACTACGCACCAACAATGCAAAAGTTCCAGCGGATTGTCAAAACCAAATCTCCAGACTAAGTTAAAGGTGCTTTTTTTCAGTGCAATACAATAGTCATATATATAGTAGCACTTGTCAGACAGGAGTTTTTTATTACATGTTTCACTTCCTGTAGCCTTCCTCAGAGGCATCACGTGATGCTGTTGTGACTCTGTCTTGTAGGCTGCTTTAGTTGGTTTTGTCAAGACACTCGAGGATGTTTACACCCTCTACTGTCTGACTGTAGGACTGTATCCTGTATGTGATAGGGTGTACACTCCCTCGTCACAATTTATGCTCCTTGGACCTTGTATGCAGATACATGTAAAGCAGGGAAACTCTCATTTCTGACAAAAAGAATTGCTAATTCTAAGTTTATAAGTGAAGAAAAATAATTATATAATAATAAAAGATATTTATTTATAAAGCATTTTTAAAAACAAGGTTTACAAAGTGCTGTAAAAGCAGCAGAGAACAACAAAAACAGCATCCAGAAAGCATACAAAAGCAGACAATGAAGCAATCATTTCAATTAATTATAATAAATAAGTTAATTAAATTCCAAAGCCGAGGTGCCTGGACTGAAAAGGCTCAATCATCCTTCATCCGGAACATGGACTTTGGAACAGCTAACCTGCCAGAGGATCTTAGGAGGGCTTGTACTGGGCTAAAAGTTCTGAAATGTAACTTGGTGCAAGACCTAAACAAGCTTAGAAGTGATCAGTAAAATCTTAAAATCAAAACAAAAGCTAAAACATTGGTCATGTGTTGATGTTGAAACCAGCGAGGAGCCGAGCCGCTGCGTTCTGAACCAGTTGGAGGCAGGAGATGGATTTGGAGTCAAGGCCGGAGAAGAGGGAGTTGCAATAGTCTAGACGGGAGGAGATGAGTGTGTGGATGACTTTTTCAAGATCAGGGCAAGAGATGATATGTTTGATTTTATTAATTGTGCAGAGGTGGAAAAAACAGGATTGGGTGACTTTTTGGATATGAAGGTGAAAGTCAAAAATTACAGCGAAGTTTCAGGCAGCAGGGGTGATGTTGGAAGCAAGCATAGTAGTGGAAGGACACATTATGGTGGGCTATCACATGTCCAAGGGGGAGCATATGAATAGCAAATAAAATGGGACCTAAAATAGAACCTTGTGGCACACTACAGTTAATGAAGTTAAAATTAAAGGAGGTAAAATGACCTATGGTGACCGCAAAGGTTCTGTCTAAAATATAGGAATAAAACCAGTCGAGTGCAGTGTCTAGGATGCCAACCCAGTTTTTGAGGCAGTTCATTAAAAAGAAGATCATTTAAGACTTTGAGGATGGCTGTTTTAGTGTTGTGTGATGCTTAAAAACCTAATTGAAATTCCTCAAAGATGTGATTTTTATTCATAAAATCTAAAATCTGGTTAGAAACAACTTTCTCTAAAACTCTGGATAAATGAAAGCTTTGAAATTGGTCTAAAATTGGTGCTTAAATTGGGTTTCTTTAAAATGAACTAGATATACAGTAGCACATTTTTGGTGATGGGGTCCACCAAATGCTTTTCTCCACAGAAACGTAATTTCTTTGTCTGTAATGTTTCACAGTATGGTATTAAACTTTTCTATGGAATTTTTCTCGGAATTTTTGAGTGATAAAACCACCTGTAATTGAATAAATGTAAGGTAGAGCTGATTAATGTCATACTCTGGAACATTCTAGGCAGCGCATTGACAAATCCACAGAAGCAAGCAGGTGACGGATCCCCAACCAAAAAGTTACATAGTGCAGCTTTAATATCAAGCATTATTCTGCACCTCTCCAACCACCACAAAACAGATTAATACATTCAGGCATCTGGGACTCAAACTGCCACAAACAAACAAAATTCTCCATGAACAGCCAATACTTTATAAGTAAAATAGCATGATCAGGATTGACAGACTTATTCTAATCTCACAAGAATCCAGCTGCCACAATACACTAGGCACAATTGCACTACAAAACCTAGAAACCTAGTCACCCTCCTCCTCTCCAAGGTCCCATATTATATTAGTTACAGCGGATAAATGACCCAGTGTTTACCAGATCACCATCTACAGCCTTATAAAGAGGCAGAGCTCCGGGGTTCTGAGTCATCCTGTGCCGTCACTTGTTATGGTGGTGTCTCATTTGTTTTGTGGACAATACGGAGCATGTGCTGAAGAGCCTGCTCTCAGGAAGCAGCGGAGGGGAGTTGGGGAGGAGAAATCCAAGAGGGGGGATAACAGAGGGGTGATTGTGTATGTTAAGAGTGAGGCAACCTAGACCGCACAGAGGAAGGAGCAGGGGAGCAGGGTCTGGAAGGGTATGGCTTGGAACTGGATGGAGTAAGTTAGAAGCAAGTTTGAAGAAAGCATTTTGCAAGTGAGAAAAGTTAGGGAATGTTGCAAGTGGAAGTTGTTATGGAGTTTTAAAGTTAAGTAAAGGGGGGCAGGGCAGCAGCGTGTATCCTTCCCTTCGAATCGAGGCTGAACTCAAGCCAGGAAAAGGGGCAGGGCTCCATTGGGGCTTCCAGCTGACAAAAACAGCAGTCCGGAGAGGAGCTGGAGAACACAGGCAGCAAGGAGAGCGTAGCCAGGCCAGAGGAGCGCGGAGAGGGGAGGGAAGCTTCTCTCATGGGGTGCGTCCTGGGCTCAGACTGGTGCGGGGAGGAAGAGGTGCCGGTGACCCCCGTGGTGCGCAGCTCGTCCCTGAAGAGAAGGAGCGTGGAGAGGAGCGAGAGCGGGAGGATGAGGGTGATGAAGGTGAGTGAGCATGGGCTTTGAAACACATGTAGGCATTCTTATCATAACAGGGGACTGTAATGGTACACTTGTGGTCTCTGAGATGCTTTAAGATGTTTATGTTGCTGTATAGAATGGTGTTGCACAAATGATCTCACATACTAGAAGATATTATGTTATCTCCCTGTGTAAAGATGTCAGTTATAAGCCCCTGAATCTATATGTAAACATGGAGAACATACCTCGATGCATTCTTTATGCAGTTCTTTCAAAACTGACTGCTGAGTTTGTAATAGTATACCCGTTGGCTCAATGTTGCTTTGATACGTGAAAGCCTTTCCCTGTTTTAAAAGGTCAAAGGTTGCCTCAGATGTCATGTGGACAGCCATAACTGTGTGTAATTAGTTCACATACCACATTCAAGTCATCCAACAAACTGCATTTATAAATCTTAAACCCTAGCATCCCATATTAGCAGAGCAACGATAGAAACATTAACACACAGGTGTTTTAATAAAAAAAAAATAATAATAATAATACATTAGTTTTATACTGCGCTTTTCCAGAAGCTCAAAGTCGCTTTATAATTTTGAGCATTGTTCGTTCATTTCATCCACTTGGAGGTGGTAAACTACTATTGTAGCCACAGCTGCCCTGAGGCATACTGACAGACACAATCTGCGCCATGGCCCCCTTCAATACTACCAGCACTTGTAACACCACCACACTAGGCAATGAGGGTGAAGTGCCTTGCCCAAGGACACCACACCCAACTCTGGCACCTAGAATTCTGAGTGGTGTCCCATCCAAGTACTAACCAGGCCCAGCTTTGCTTAGCCTCTGAGATCTGACGGGATCAGGCTTTGTCAAGAAGGTTTGGCTGCAAGTTTTAAAGGTGTAGCAGATTCTTCCATTCTAGAGGTCAAAGGTCAGGTCAAATTAAGGCCACAGACATGGTTGTTATTAGATCCATATGATGACTACTTGCAGAGTTTCAAATAAAATGTGAATAAGTTGCTGGTTTGTAAATGCAACTGTAAATCCAAGTTGGCAATGGAAACAGACAGGAAGAACAGCTGTAAAACACGAGACAGACACAATATTAAACTCAAATCTAAACCAATGATTACAGTAACTTCATGTGGTATGTTGTGTACACAGCCTGTAGCCTATATCCATGTCAAGAATACATAGAAGATTTTTCACTGAATTCCTCATCTGTTTTGTCATATGGTCTTTATATGATGCAGTGCTGATGAAAAGAACCCTTGTTGCACCCAGCTGCAATAACACATCATTCTAAACAAGCTTTAGGGTCATTTAGTCGCTGCTTATCTGATTTTCATTTTACATTCTCAAATCACTGCCTTTTCTATGAATTGAGTGCTTTTACATTTGTCCATTGTTGAGAGCATTTACACATTAAAGGTGCTATATTATACAAAACTGACTCTTGTGAGCTTTAAGTCATGTTATACTGCTGGTACCTCCTCAAAAACACACCTGGAGTTTTGTTTTGTTTCATTCACACATTTTTGAGTAATCCTGGGTTATCAGGCTGTCTTCATCCCCAAACAAACACAGCAAATCCAGGTATGATTTTGATGATTTTATAGATCAGAAAATAGCATAATATGGGCCCTTTAAATCTGTTCTTAATTCTGTCATTTAGTTGATGTTGCTTTTATGAAGTCAGTTGAACTCCTTGTTTGGCCTTGGTCTTGGCTGGCTTTTGGAAAGTATCATCACAAATGAATGACTGTTTCTTTGTTTATCTATGAATAATGGTGCAGTTGAGTATTTAAGTTGGATCAAGGCCTTGGTGTTAAAAGTGATGTAGCTACTCATGGCTAAACTAGCACCACTGCACTGATACAATGAGAGTGTTGTGCCCTCTGTGCTCACCACTGCAGACCAATTAACATAGTGTAAACAGAGGCTGGTGGCATCAGGAGAGACATTAAGAGACCTGACCTCTGACCCCAACCCCAGGTCACCTTTCAGATACTTCAATACCTGTACTCATAAGTGTGGCTATTCACTTTTACATAATTTGCCTGTGCTGCTTGGAAAACATGCAACTGAGATGTACAGCCAAATTTACAACTTTCAGTCAGGAGCATGAACTGTATATATAAATGAACATAGCTAGTCTGCTAGCAGCCAAGTTCCAAACAGGAAGTAAGCTTCCTGCTCCATCAACTCTGGCTCCAATTAACTTTACATTGAAAAATTGTCACCCATCCATCCATCCATTTTCTTGCTTTTATCCGGGGCCTGGTTGCAAGGGCAGTAGTCTAAGCAGGGACTCCCAGATTTCCTTCAACCTGGGCACTTCCGCCGGCTCCTCCGGGGGAACCCCAAGGCTTTCCCAGGCCAGCCGTGAGAAATAGTCCCTACAGTGTGTCCTGGGTCTTCCCTGGAGCCTCCTCCTGGTTGGACATGCCCAGAACACCTCCCGAGGAGGCGACCAGGAGGCATCCAGAACAGATGTCTGAGCCACCTCAGCTGGTTCCTCTCAATGTGAAGGAGTTGCAGCTCTACTTTGAACTCTTCCCATGTAACTGAGTTACTCTTCCTATCTCTAAGGGTGCGCAGAGCCACCCTGCGGAGGAAACTCATTTTGCCCTCTTCCGTAATCTTGTCCTTTCTGTCATTACCCAAAGCTCATGACCATAGGTGAGGGGAGGAACGTAGGTTGACCAGTAAATTGAGAGCTTTGCCTTTCAGCTCAGCTCCCTCTTCACAACAATGATCCGATACAGTGATTGCATCACTGCCAATGCTCCTCCGATCTGCCTGTCACTCTCACACTCCATCCTCCCCTCACTCATGAATAAGAAAATTGTCACCCATTTCTCTGTAATCGTTGCTGTGAGCCCCGTCATTTCAGTCTTAAAATGTTCATATCAACCTGCTCTACATGATCCTGCTGTTTTTATTTTGCTATTTTGTACATACATACATACATACATACATACATACATACATACATACATTCCTATTCCTAACATTGAACTACGCTCCAAATTCGTCCCTATAACTGCAAGCCTCAATGAACTTCATTTGACTGGAGCCGAATGCTATGGATGACGTCACACTCCCTTAGTCCTCTTTACACAGTCTGTGGTCAAGAGTCAGGATATTGATAACACGTCATCATTACGTAAGTGTTTACTTCAAAATTACCATAAAAATCCTTTGGCTAATGATACACACAGCTCAATTGCATTAGTTATGCCATTATTCTTAGACTTGAAGGAAAATTATTTGGACACAGTAGCTCACACATCACATGATATAATATACGAACAAAGAGCAAAAGTATAAATGGTAATAACAAATTTAAGTAGCAAAAATAGCAAGAGAATGGAGTCAAATAAGGCATAATTACACAACAGTATTTGTACAAGTAAAAATAAAATATAGAAACAGTGATATCTGGACTACAAACAAGAGGTGGGTGAGGAGATGAAATAATGAGTGAACAGGACAAAGGGTTATCTATTACATCAGGGTGAGCTGTTGGGCATTTGTAGGGAGTATTATCTGTTAAATATGGGTGAGTTGTACAGTTGTAGGGAACATTATATAGTATTAAATAAAGGTGAGTTGCTGTACAGTTGTAAGGAGTAATTTTTATTATATAAGGGTTGAGTTCTTGTACAGTTGTAGGGAGTATTATGTTTTACATAAGGGTTGAGTTTTTGTACAGTTGTAGGGAGTATTATATATTACATAAGTGTAAGTTGTTGTACAGTTGTAGGGAGTATTACATAAGGGCAAGTTGTTGTACAGTTGCATGGAGTATGGTATGAATGTTGTTTTTATTGCAGTATATCATACAGTCCTAGTCCCTGGTGTGGTGCCTGTTTTTGAGTCCCAGAGCTCAGTATCACATGTTGGCCAGCGTGGGAACATCTACCACCAACTGACCCTCTGTACGGCTGTGGGAACTGCTCCCATCCCACTGGTTGTGCAAGATGATCCCAGCTATTTATGGTCATTTTTGGAATCTTGTTTTTGCATGTTGTTTATCACATTCCAGTGGTGCATTTCACTTATAGCACAGGGGTGTGAGATGCGTTGAGCAGATATTGTTATTGTAGGATTCTGCCTGGTAAATGACTGTAAACGTGTCTATCAGCAGTGATGGAAGAAGTACTCAGTTTTGTTGCTTAAGTAAAAATACAGATACTGAAGAAGAAAAAAATACTCAAGTATAAGTATCACAGGAAAAAATCTGTCCACCAGCATCTGGACGAGAACTGAAGAAGCAGCTTGGATGAGCTGCAAAACATATTAGTTATAAATAAACATTTGTCCAGTTGGCAAATTGAATTTCTCCTTTTGCCATCTACTTAAGAAAAAGTACCTGTTTAAAAATGTACTTAAAGAGTAAAAAGTAAAAATATTTCACACATATGTAGATGTTTTATAAAGCTGTAAATGTAGTGATTTTGATAAAGATTTATGATGAACTTTAATAAACACAAACAATTGAATACATATTTTTCCCCATCTGTTTTTATTTGTATATTTTTGTTTGCTCAAACTACGAACGCGTTCAAATAAACTGCCCAGACATTTCAGCACGTTTCCAACTCTAATAAAAATACTAATACTAAATCATATATTTTTCATTCCTGTTAAAAGTTGCAGTGGAGTAGAAAGTACAGCTTCCTGCTCTCAAATGTAGTGAAGTAAAAGATAAAAGTACACACTTTAAAATGCTCTTAAGTGAAGTACAGCTACCTCAAATTTTTACCTAAGTACAGCACTTTTCTGCATTCACTTTGTTACGTTCCACCACTGAATATCAGGAATTAATAGCACATGCACACCTGACCAGGACCAAGCTGCAGAACTGTGGAAAAAGCTAAAACTTGGCAACCAAAAGTAATAGTCCACGTGCAGCTCTCAGAGCCATTACATAATTTGTTTATGTCTGAAAGAGAAACAAGGAGAGGGGAGGTTAGGGGCAGTTTGGGCTGTGGGTTTGTCAAGTGATATACTGTATATATGACTATGCAACAACATGGTGCAACAATGCTTTCTTTAGCTTTGATTGTTTTTGTAAACTTTTAGATACACAACTGTAGGAGTATAACTTTCAGTCAATCACTACTTAAAGGTCCTATATTATATAAAAAAGATTTTTGTGAGCTTTTAGGCATGTTAGAATGTTGTTGTCCCCCCAAAAACACGCCTGGAGGTGTGTTTTGTTTCATTCATACATGTTTGAGTAATCCTTTGTATAACCTTTTACTTTTTACCTTAGAAGTGGCCATTTCTCAGCCTGAAATTATCCAAATGATTTTAGTGAAGGTATAGCGTTTAAAAACACAATGCAGGGCTTCCTGTATTACTACATGACATCACAAGGTGGAACAGAGTGATTTCCGTTTGAGAGAAGAACCCAGCCCAAATATGCAGGATTTGTGTGTTAAACAAACAAAAGACAACTCCTCCAGGTATATTTGTGATGAGGAAATAACATAATACCATAGATCAGAGAACAGTGTGAAATGGGCCCTTTAACTCAACAAACTACTCAAGGATGCAAAACAAAGCAACTGGCAGTGATGACAAGAGTCTGATTCAAGAGTGAAGAGAATGGAAATCCAATACAGGCTCATTCAGAGATCTGTTTGTGTATCATGCAATTAGTGTTTTTAGTGAAAAAATAAATCCTGGCTTTTTAATGTCTTTGATGAAGATAGGAGATCAAGATCGCATGCAGAGAACAATTCCCTATTCATGTGTTTCAGCTTGTTGTTTATACATGCCATTTTTGTAGTTTTGAAGGTTCAAAAGATCTAATATTTAGTTTGGCATTACTAATTGCTGTAGCTGACGGTGCTAATTTTCACTCTGAATAGATATATTTACTATATACTGTAAAAAGATCCTTAAATGTCTCCTCAACAGAGCATTGATTGTTGTATAAACACTAAGCAGTACTGTAAGTATAAACTATGATAACACTATAACAGCTATAATAACTAGAACATCATTGACTGGCTCTGACTGATGTGTTTGAGTTAGTCCAGCCGTGTGATTAAAAATGTCTTCAATCCTTTCATATGATCTTTTTTATTTGTATATTTTTGTTCGCAAAAACTATGAACATGCTCAAAATAAACCCTGAGCCTTTTCAGCAGGTCTCATAATCAAAAGTACTTTTCCTTTCAGTCCTGTTCAAAGATATAGTGGAGTAGACAGTACAAATAGTGAAAGTATCTACCATAAAATCTACTAAAGTAATGTACAGATAGCTCAAATTTTACTTAAAGGTGCATTGTGTTAGCCAGGCTGGCACCACCTAGTACCCACACTCAATCAGCCATACATTCTGTGTTGGCAACGATTCCTGAGATTGAGGATTTAAAGCCAGAACAAAGAGAATGTTTGGTGAATTTTATCAAGGCAAAAGACGTTATTGTCCTTCTTTCTACGGGATTTGGAAAAAACTTAATATACCAGTTAGCCCTGTTAGAGGAGCATTACATACATCACAAACAAATAGCCACGATTGGTTAAATAAAAAGTGCACGCCTACTGTCGAATGAATGAATCCTAGTGTTGCAAGGTCAGACGGTTTCCACGAAGTGAAACTGGCTGATGAATCAGGCTAGCATTGTGTCACTTTTCTAGTAGAGGGTCCGCCATCTGTTTGTCACCATGGAGATGTTGTTGCTTTGTCTGAAATGTCCCAGTGTCGCATTAAACATATCCATCTTGAATTTACTCAATTACATGGGTTTTTGTTGACTTAAAAACGTGCATTCCTACTGACAGTGGGCCCGCCTCACCACAGATCTGACATGTATCTTGGCCCAATGGCGTCACCTGCTGTCTCTGTGGAGATAAATAAGTGTAGTGCCATACTGTGGAACATCCCAGGCAACATCACCATGAACAGAAGCTGGTGACAGACCCTCCACCAGAAAAGTTACATAGTGTATCTTTAAGTACAGTACTTTGTTACGCTCTTCCACTGGTCTCATGTGCTACTCATTAATTTCTAATCCAAAACTGATACAAACCCCAACGGTATAATCTGATCATGGCCCACAGCTTGTCTCTGAACACTGTTGTCGTCTGTTGTGGATGAGTAAACAGACTTTTATTGAACAAAATTCCAGTAAGAGCAGTTCATCCCAGAGGAACTTTTAGGCTGAGCTTCATATGGTTCTTCTTAAAAAGGAAAGCGCCAAACTCTGAAGTATGAGTCCATGTGGGACGAATCAAGGCAGGGCAGGCTCAGATTGAAGTCATGAAACTGCCATCACTGCCATCATTAGTGCTGAGGAATAGTTTTCTGATTACAGTTTGTGTGTCTAACCACCATCAATAAAAGTGCACAATCTTCATTATTTAAACTACTAGAGAGTATATTTACACATTTGCCATGATATGTTTATCTAAGGCTGTTTTCAAGCCCATCTCTAAAGGGCCCGTGTTACGCTATTTTCTGATCTATGTTATAATGTTGTTTCCTCGTCACAAACATACCTGGAGTTGTGTTTTGGTTCACTCGCACATGTTTAACACACAAACCCTGCATATTTAGACTGAGTTCTTCTCTCAAACAGAAAATGCTCCACTTCCTGATGCCATTTGGTAATACAGGAAGTGCTTCACTGTGTTTTTAATCTCAATATATCTTCATTAGAAAAAGTTTGGATCATTTCATCCCTGGAATTGCCAACATCTACTGAAGAAAAGTGAAGAGCATTTTGAGTTTTGGAGATAGATAGACTAATAATGCAGGATTACTCAAACATGTGTGGATGAAATAAAATACAACTCTAAGTCTGTTTTTGATGAGGTAACAACATTATAAAGGTGCACTATGTAGCTTTTCTGATGGAGGATACACAACAAGCTTTTCTCCATAGAGATGTTTTTACTTTTGCTAGATTGCTCCACAATATGGCATTAAACTAATACATCATTTCATTTCAAGTGGTTTCATTGCTCAAAAATACCCTGTGACACAAACATTTTTAATGTAGCGAGGCCTCCACAGATCTGATATGTAGCATCTCTGAAAAGCCCTCTGCAAGTTTTAAGGTAGTTTTGAGAATTTTAATTAAAAAAAAAAAAAAAAAAGTTTAATGTAATACCATAGAACTTTCCAGGCAAAACCAGGAGACAAATAGACTTTAGCGCAACATTTTGGCAATAAAACTCCAGATTTGTGCAAAATTAAATTCATTTCAAGTTTCATTGCTCAAAAATACCTTGTGACACATGCACTCTTACTGTAGCAACGTCTTCACAGATCTGACCTGTAAACTGGCCTAGTAATATCTCTGGCTTGTGTCCATAAAACAAAAAAAGGTTACACTGTGGAACATCCCTGACTTGACTTGTCACGATAATTATATATTGTGACAAGTCCATATACACTACTGGTCAAAAGTTTTAGAACACCACACTTTTTCCAGTTTTTCCTGTTTACTGTTTACCAAAACATATTCTAAACTTTTGATTCATGAAAGTGTCCACCTTTGACAGACATAACAGAACTGAACACACTCTTTCCACAACAGAAATCAAATATTCTTCAGAAAGTTCTTCCCAAGTCTGTTGCAGAAGTTCCCATAAATGTGTGGCACTTGTAGGTCGCTTGTCTTTCACTCTTCTGTCCAGTTCATCACAAACCAGCTCAATGGGGTTTAAGTCTGGAGACTGTGCTGGACACATCTTGTTCTTTTTTCCTGAGGTAGTTTTGGCAGAGCTTGGACTTGTGTTTTATTATATTTTATCTTTTTTTAACCTCTGGCTGTTCAGTTTTTACCTTTGTACCTTTTCAAGCATTTATTGGACTTGCATGACTTGAACTGCAATAAATAACTGGAAAAATTAGGGTGTTCTAAAACTTTTGACCCATAGTGTATATAATATGGACTATTGTGTGCAGATTTTCTTTGCAAAAACAGGGAGAGTTAAGTCTACAGCTTATGCATTTTAATAATACTGTATTTTTTTTTTTTATGTTTACTTGGATCATCCTGCTTCAGAGGTGGGACCAAATTGTTGTTTTGCAAGTCTCAAGTAAGTCTCAAGTCTTTGACCTCAAGTCCCAGTCAAGTCCCAAGTCAAGCACAGGCAAGTCCAAGTCAAGTCTCAAGTCACTGGCCCATAAGTCCAAGTCAAGTCCAAGTTGTCTGCTTTGAGCTTCAAGTCATTTCAAGTCTTTAAACCAAACTACCTTAGATTTCTGCAATTTATATGAATTTTAAACTCAATTACTCTTAAAAAGTCACGGTATATTTATATATGAGTATTTATATGAAAATTGTAGAAATACAAATTTTAATTTTTAAATGTTTTGACAAGATCTGATCGTTACGGTCAGAACAGAAAGAATTCAGATTTAAAAGTGCTTCTCAAGTCTTCTCAAGTCACAGGCCACAAGTCCGAGTCAAGTGTCAAGTCTTAGTCCATTTTATCAAGTCAAGTCTCAAGTCCTAAAAATAGTGACTCAAGTCTGACTTGAGTCCACGTCACAACCTCCCCACCTCTGCCCTGCTTTGTTGTTATTGTGTCAGTGGCATAAAGTTGTAGTACTGAAGGAGTAATAATATAATTTATCATGATATTTCTCTGCAGCAATGTATTGTGCTTCAAAATTTGTTATCGTGACAGAACCTCAGTCAGAAAAGTTACACAGTGCAGCTTTCAAACTGTTAGAGTATAGGACAAGTGACCGCTACGCTGTTATTTTCCCATCAACCATAGCAAATCTAACTACTGGTTCACATGGTATGAAAATATAGTTTTTTGCACACAACCACGTTTATATTGGCCATGACCACTGTGCACCGCAGGCATTCTCTGTGAACACACACCCAGCACAGGAAACAACACTGACCGGTCAGGGTTAAAAATAGAAATCCTTTCAGAACCAGAAATAGATACAAAAAATAATAATAATAATTTAACAATAACAATTTCTCATTATGGCGTTCTACAAGTTTATCTGTAGGATGTTGAAGATCAGATTCCAGAGTGTTTGAGACATTGATAGTCGTATTACATGACTGAGAGTTGTTGTTGTTGTGTTGTGGTACATGAAAGCTGATCAAGGGAACAGGGAAAGACATAAACTACTTCCTCTCACAGTTAGTTTGAAATGCTCCAACAAATCTGAGCGACGCCCTTAAAGAAAAAAAAGAAAAAAGTATGCAGTACCACATTTTTCCCTTCAAAAATGTCCACTTGATGTTTGTCCAGCTCACAAGAGACCTGTCCAGGAAATGTGTTTAGGATTTTGGATGGTACAGAGTTTATGAACAGCGTTGCCTCTGTGCGCAGGCGGTCTCACAAGTTTGCTCTTTTAACAGCTGTGTCTTATCAGACTCTGGCCTACCACTTTTCTACTCAGTCCCTACTCAAGCTACATAACCCCCTCCCCTCACTTCCTCTTGGGCACTTCTCATTTACCTACCTCTGAAATGAGAGTGGGCCAGTCTTTCTCAACTTCGAGTTTCTTCTTTTCTGGATAAAAGAAGCACACCTGGTACCTGACTTCATGGGGTGCAGCCTGGAATCTATATCTATAAGACAAGGGAGAAGTGAGACATACACTGACTATTTACAGGAAAAACACCAGAAAATTTCCTGTAGAAATTTGTTAAAAGAACTAAACTGATGACTGTCCTTAAAGCTTGTAAAAAAAGAGAGTGACAAGATAACATTCACACCTTGATTTATCATTACATAAAGGTGCCAGCATAGTAAAAAACAGTAATATTTGATGTATTTTTCCTCAAAATGATGAGGAATCATGTTATTAACATTATCGCCATTTATAATCACCTACAGAACATAAATTATAGGCTACAACACATGAACCAGGACTGAACCAGGAATAAAACAGGACTAAACCAGGTCTAACCCAGGTCTAAACCAGGTCTAAACCAGGAGTAAACCAGGACTAAACCAAAACTGAACCAGGACTAAACCAGGACTAACCCAGGTCTAAACCAGGTCTAAATCAGGAGTAAACCAGGACTAAACCAGGACTAAACCAGGTCTAAACCAGGACTAAACCAGGACTAACCCAGGTCTAAACCAGGTCTAAATCAGGTCTAAACCTGGACTAATCTTGGACTTAACAGGAGAACCCTGAGCCCGTGGAGCAGGGTGTCTACAAAGTACGAATGGGCCATGGAGCTCTGAATTGGTCCTTTCACCTGTGATTACCCAACGGTCTATGTGGGTGCACCTCTGGGCCCGTCCTGACATTCAATCTTGGTGCAGTTCTGGTTTAGTCCTGGTTTAGTCCTGATTCAGTCCTGGTCCCCTCATGTCTCAGGTCACTATAGTACAGTACTGGAGATATCATGAGCCTATGCAGTTTTTTTTCACCAGTGCCAATAGATCCGGTTTGACATTTAAGTTGTAGCTATTTTATATTTGTTATTTGTTTATATCTCATGTCAACTGTCAATCAGTACAATGTCCTTGCATATGAAGACACATAAGGGCCCATGTGAGCCCCCAAAAATCTGAATGTTATTATAATGACATCAAATCTCTCATGTTTAGAAAATGTCTTGCATTGTCCTCACAAAGCAAAAAATGCCCCTTCTGTCAGCTGTAACCTTTTGGTATTAAATGTATCTGCCTCAATGGAGACAAGCAGACCAAGTTACAGGTCAGATCTGTGGAGAGAAAAGCCCTCTCAAAGTAAGAATGCAAGTTTTAAGGTAGTCTTGAGCAAAACAAACAACAACAAGGAGACAAATAGGTAGGAATCTCCACCCGAAAGTTAAATTGTGCAAAATCTTGGCATTAAAACTTCAGATCTGTGCATCTGTGTTTCTTCTACATGTTGAGTTGAACATACATGACCCTCCCCCTCCCCCTGACTCACCCCTCATTCCAGCCCCGAGCTCCACTTCCTGTCTCTCATGGACCCTCACTATTTTCTTAGTCTCACATGTGCCCCCCTTTAGCCTCTCCTATTACCTTTTCACCTTACCACTCCTTTACTTCAGCGTATTCCCCAAACCAGTGCTCTTTCTTTCTCTCTTTCTTTCTCCTCTTTATCCTATATCCAGGCATCTGAAAGAAAGAGGCACGTGAGTCAACACATAATCAAACTGCCATTATTGTAATCTACACATCTTCTTACATCAGTTTTAGGTTTCGTGAGCCAAAAATACCTCACTTAAAGCACATAAATTGGCTGCATTACCACACTTAAACCTTGTGGGATTACTCACAGTGAATACGTCATTGGGTAAAGTCTTATGCATTGATTGATTTGGCTATGTAGACTAGTATCCTTTGTTTTACCTTCCCAGTCAAACACATGGAAGTAACTAAAAGATTATCTATAAACTGTATCAGCAGAGAGATGGGTAGGTCTGCTAGGAAGCTTTGGGACAATCGAATAAAGTATGAACAATGGTGGAATGTAACAAAGAAAAAAAAAGGTATCTGTACTTTTTTGGATACTTTTGGATGGATATTTTTACTTTTATTTGACTATATTTGAGAGCAGGTATCTGTATTTTCTACTCCACTACATTTTTGAACAAGACTGAAAATTAAAAGTGAAAAGGATTTATTTTTAACATGTATACGTATAATATTGGAAAACAAATAAAAACAGGTATAAAAAAAACATGAATTTAATTGTTTCTGTTGAACAAAATTCAGTGCAAATCTGGATCAAAATCACTGCATTTGAAATTTTATCAGAGCTCAAAATCTGCATGAAATACTTACTTACTTTTTACACTTTAAGTACATTTTTAAACATGTACTTCAATACCTTTTCTTATAGATTTTTTCAGGTGATACTTACTTTTTTGTATTTTTTTTCTTGCTCCAGTATCTCGACTTAACTTAAAAGTGCACGATGTAGCTTCTCTCCATGGCCTGAAATGTTCCACAGTATGGCATTACCCTTCATCTCTACAGAGACAGCAGGTGATACTACTTGGCCAAGTTACATGCCAGATCTATAGAGAGGCGAGAACACTCACAATATGTTTTTAGGTCAATAAAAACTCATGTTATTGAGTAAATGCAAGATGAATATGTTTAATGCCATAGCGGGATTTTCCAGACAAAGCAACAACATCTCCATGGAGACAAACAGATGAGGGGCCCTCTACCAGAAAAGTTACACAATGCACCTTTAAGTAACAAACTCCAGTAGGTCTACTTCTTCCATCACTGCATAAGTCAGTAAAGGTATAGAAAATGTAGAGAAATCAAACCCGCCCATGAGAACCTGGCAACTATTCAAACATTTTGGCTGCTATGTAAAACAAAGGCTCTTGCTGCCTCTTTAAATTATAATCAAGCGTTCTGGCTGCTGTGTGGCTTGGCCTATGAAACCAAAACAATCAGGATTTGGATGTGCAGCCCCATCTGCTCCGTCGAGAGAGCTTTATGGAATAGCTTTTCAAATACCCAAAGACGTTGATTCCCAGGCTTTAACTTTGGCCTCTAAAGATTCACTGCAGTGTATATATGAAGCAAATGCAAAACATCTGCTGCAGTTCTCCACTTTCACCACTAGGGACTGCTGCTGCTCTGCTCCAGCGGCAGTACAGATGTTCCCACAGTCTGAAGCTCTCAGGGAGGGTTTTAACAAGCACAGTGCATGGTTCTACTTACATGTCGTCTAACATTAGCCCCCAAACTGTGATGTTGGCTTCAAGCTCATATATTTGGGTGGTATAGGGTCATATATTTTTACGGCACCTCTTTTTTTAAATAGCAGCTTTATTTTTGTCATAACTCATGCATGCATTGCTATTTACTTGGAAAAAACTTCTCACAGGGGTAGTATTAGTCATAGCCATGTAGGTATGATAATAAAACATAATGTAATATGTAATTAATAAATATAAACAGTATAATAGTATAACGGGCCAAACAGAATAGAACATAAATTATAACTAAATCACGACACAGTCCAAAATTATCAGTATCATACAATGTAGTTTTGCCCTATAAGTACCTAATGGTGTGTATATCCATGGGTTTCAGAAGGATGAAAAATTGACAATTAAAAAATTCCAAACTAAATATTACACCTTTTAAATGAGAAAAATCCTCAAAATGTTGCATATAACTTAAATCTGAAACTCAATCTGGGATTATATTAACAGCAATGAAAAACTAACCCAGATATTCCCAAAATTGCAGATGATATCTTAAGTCTTTAAACCAAATGGAAAAGTAGATGATGTCATGTGATGCTGAACTCGATAAATACCTCAATCAGAAGGACATAAGGGCCAGAAGAGTCGCGTACTGTAATTCACTCAATCATCATCAGGGCTAGACTACTTGTGGTCTGGGAAAATCTCCAAACTGTGCAGCTTTGGAAGGCAGTGCCCAGCGAGGCTCAAGTGAACTTTAACGACTGTAGTTATCTGAGTGTATCACATCATATATCACCACAATCTGTGAGATATCCACGGCCACAGAACGACTCGACTTTAATAGCAAAATAATCTTTATGTTAAGGTTTTATAGAGACCACTTCAATAAAACCAGCTCCTACTTAGAATAACATTAAATCCCACCCAATCAGAGGCGAGTATTGCTCCGCTCCCCTCACGAAGCCGACAAATCAGAGCGCAGAAAATCTAGTAATACTATTCCCCACGCTTTCGGCTGCGTGGAGCTCCACCCCACAGCCCCTGAGCCGAGGGTGGACCGAACTAAAGAAAACAAGTTATCTCATACGAGTCCTGGCCATGTTATTGATGGCTTTCCTGAGCATGGACAGCGTTTAACCCGGGGGAATGTTTAGCGGGAAAATGAATAAGGTAAGAGCGAAAACAATGTCCAGAAAGGAAAAGTTGTAGCTGCTTTGTGTTAGACTTTTTGAGCTGCTATAGAACTGCTTAGTAACTTAATAGTTGCGGTCTGAGTGGGTTCGAATGGAGGGATGCTGAGATTTCATGTTGCGCACTTTGCCTGATGTACCATTTACCAAAATATTCTTTAATTTAGTGTGCTATTTTAACGTATATGGTCTATTTACTATTATACAGACACTTATAGACTACCCTACGTTCAGACATTCACTTACAACCCACTTTGTTTACAGCATTGCGCTCCTCTTTACTGTATTTGCACTTAAAAGTTGTGTGCGTAAAGGCGCTTTCCAGCACGTGTGTCTGTGAATAAAGGTTTGATGGGACTCTCCATCTCTGTGGGAAGTTGCACGATACGTCGTAGTTGATTTCTTTGACGTAGCAGAGCGCAGTGAAAGGGTCATATGATGTATTAAGCCTCTCCATCACCCAGTTAGAGCGCCCATAGCCCGCCGTCACTTCAGTTCACGTCGCAGAGTCACGCTCCCCAAAGAATGTTCCAGGTGAGCGCGCGTAACTCTGCTCTGACGTTTGGGTTTAGCGTCAGGTGTTTGAATTAAAGGGCCTATATTACACAAAATGAACTCGTATGAGCTTTAAGTGGGGATATAACGATATCCACATTTCTCTGTACGATACTTTCACTGTATACATCTCACGGTACGATATATATTGCGATATTTTGTGGAGGCTAAAAGAATTGTGAATATGCTACTTTTTCCTTTTTAAAATGCCTTGACAAGCCCTCGGTTCTGTCATAATCTAAAGAATTAAGTTTTAAAGTGCATGAATTAGTAATTTGCACTGAAACGGAGCAAAGGATCATGGTATATGTAGTTCTCGCTGTTTTCTTCAGCTATACCCCTGCACTATAATTATTAATTTAAGCAGAGAGGCTTGGAATTTGATATATTGTGATGACCCACGATATTATTGTGAGACTTTCAACAATACGATATCATGATATTTCGGTTATTGTTACATCCCTAGCTTTAAAGCATGTTATAATGTTAATACCTCATCAAAAACATGCTTGCAGTTTGGTTTTGGTTTCATTCTCACATGTTTGAGTAATCGTGCATTATTAGTTTGTCCACATCTCCAAAGCTCAAAATGCTCTGCTCCACTTTGTGATGCCATGCAGCAGTAGTTTTCAAGTTAACCGCTAGAGATTGGCATTGCCAGAGCTGAAATCATCCAAATTATTCTAGTAAAGGTGTACACAGTGGAGCATTTCCTGTATGACCAGGATGGATTTGTGAGTTAAACTTGTGTGAATCAAAGAAAACACAACTTCAGGTATGTTTTTGATGAGGAAACAACATTATAACAGATCAAAAAACAACACAATATAATCCCTTTAAATACTACACATATTAGACTGTTCCCCTCCACCACCAAGCTCCATGTGACAAAATATCTTACCACTGTTACAAATTAAAGCATTAATTATTTGCTCTGTTTTGTGGTTAGATGTTATAATTTTATGTTTATACTCTTTATGTCGTGGATTGTGCAGTGCAGCTATAGATCTGTGCTTCCAAAGGTACAACTCTATTTCCTGAAGCGCTGATCTTTTTCCTGGTTTTCATATTTGGGCTCTCCGTTATTACATGGCTGTTGTTACTACTTTATTCCAGAGTAGTTATTGTTGGCTCCACATCAGGCTGCCTTGTCAGTGCTTGTATCCTGCTTCATAAAGTAAAATTAGAAATCCGTGCGTCAACAAGAAGATAACATTGTCCAGTGGCTCCAACCTTTCCCTTCGTGATAAGTTTGTCCATTAAAGCAATTTCATCATTTTGAGCCCAGATAAGCTGACTTCTTCTCACCAGAATTTGACAGGCATTTGTGGTGATGGCTTTGACATGCTGGGAAAGTGTCTGCAGGATACAAGCGACTAATGGATTTCTTGGAAGAGCAATGCTTCGTAATTATTTAAAGGGCTCAAATTACGCTATTTTCTGATGCTGTATGTTATAATGTTGTTTCCTCTTCATTCACACAAACCCTGCGTATTTAGGCCAAGTTCTTCTTTCAAACAGAAAACACTGTGTTCCACCTTGTGATGTCATGTGGTAATACAGGAAGGGCTCCACTGGGGGTGTGCAAAAATATTGAAATATCGATATATTGTACAGTTTAATGTGATGCTACAGTATCAATGTCGTGGGCTGCTGTAACGATATATCACCAAGAGTATTTTTTGGTTTATTTTACTAAATTATTTTGGAACAGAGCTACAGTTTTGTTGTTTGTTCAGAGGAAGAAAACTCGTTTATGTGACACATTTGACATTTTCACTGTTTTGATGATTAAAATGTTTGTGTTTCATATGAACTTTCCCAAGAAATGGTTTAACAAAGACTTTTAGTATCACAGACCTGATTTAGCCTTTATTTTTTATTGAATCTTATTGTTTTGAAATACATCGTATCAAATAGAAAGTGCACCGTATCGAGATATGTATCGTATCGTGGCCTGTGTATGAATGTATGTATCATATCGGCAACTTCTAAACTCTATGTACCTTTGATAGAATCATTTGGACGATTTCAGCTCTGGAATAGCTACTTTCTATTGAACTAAAGGTAAAATGGTAAAAAGCTTTGGGTATCTTGAAAGGCGCTATATAAATGCAATGATTAATTTAAAAGCTTGAAAACTACCACTTCATGACATCACAAGGTGGAACAGATCATTTTGAGCTTTGGAGATGTAGACAGACTAGTAATAAAGACTTACTCACAACTCCGGTTATGTTTTTGATGAGTTAACAACATTATTACATGACTTAAAGCTCATAGCAGTCAATTGGGCATAATGTAAGACCTTTAACTCCAATTAGAAGCGGACTGGTCAATAGCTCACACGTTTGCTGAGTTATATAAGAAACATTTTTCCTGTAAAGTCAAGAAGCTGAATGAGGGACTGCTTCACATTCCTTTGAAACACATCAGGGGTCCCAAACATCTGGATGAACCTGCAAGCTGTGGAAAAGCTGTGAAGTGATTGTAATGTTTGACCTTGACCTGCTTTATCTCCTCTTGCTATTCCCTGCAGGTGTTTCCTTTGCAAATTTAAATATGATGGATTTTATTTATCTCAATCCCCCTTATCGCTCTTATGCATCTTTTCTATAAATCAGACTAACCAGATGCACAAGTCCTGGCCTATGTTTAATTTACAGATTAGACTATTATAAGGAATGGACAATGGAAACTGCTTTTAAAGGTCCAATATTGCACAAAATGAATTCCTTTGAACTTCAAGCCACGTTATAATTCTGTTTCCTCATCAAAAACACACCTGGTGTTTCATGCATTCACATGTTTCAGTAAGATTTATTATTTGTCTGTCTACATCTACATCAAATGCTTTTCTCCATGCAGATGTTGTTGCTTGTCTGAAATGTTTCACAGTACGTTATTAAACCTTACTATCTTCATGACCAAACCAGGCCAAGTTACAGGTCAGATCTGTGGAGAGGCAACCCTGCTCACAGTCAGGACCTGTTTACACGGGAACGCTTGCGGGTAAAAGCAACAAAATATTTTATTGGAAATGCCTTTCGTTTAGACGGTGAGGGCATTTTTTGGGCTTAAAAATGCAAAAATCTGAAACCATCCTCCAGAGTGGAAAAGTTGAATACGCTCTGCCGTAGCGTTTCTGTCTACACTGCCCAAGACGCAAAACTCTGGTCAGATCTGCTCACGTTGCACACACGTTTACATCAAATACATCACCACCCAGCGTCACCACCTAGCCGCCTGACATGCATACAATCGAAGCAATCGAATTCCAAACACTTTTGCATCACTGTATGCACGCAGATTTCCTCCCGAAAATGCTCGTCTGAGTGAAAACGCAACACCACTTTTGTGTCTTCTGTTCAGACCGTCATCATCATCGTCAGCCTCAGAATGCCTGCTTTTCTAGGTATTTTTGAACAATAAAAGCACGTGTAACTGAATAAATGTAAAGTAGAGCTGTCATACTATGGAACATTCCAGGCTCAGCAATGACATATCCATAGGAACAAGCACAGTTGTTACATAGTGCACCTTTAACATTACAGTGGTGCTCTCAAAGCCATAGCATTAATTCTACAGTGATTCTCATGCATTCCAGTTTGCTCTTAAGGGAACATAACAAGGAGCATTTCTAACTGACCATTACTTAATCAACATCTGTCTGATGTCATCCACTTAGCAAGGCCTCCACTGTTCTGACGCAAAACAGATGGACTGTTTAACTAGTAAATATGAAAAACAGTGACAGGGCTGTGGGCGAGCGAGAGGTGTATATGTGGATAGGAGAGAGTTAGGAGCAGAGCGAGAGAGCGGAAATGCAGGACGGACCGACCAGCTCTGACCTCAACCCGGGAACAGGCCCACTGTGTTCTGTAACCTGTCCCACCCTTTGGACACATGTGAGCACAGAGCGGCCTTGGTCCACCACTGAGGCAGGAACTCAGACAGGACGCTGGGGAGGACTGGCTGCTTTTATTTATGTTGAGCGTGTAAAACATTTCCATAAAAAAGCAAATTACATTCTATGGTTTAAAAAAATAAAAATAAAAAATCAATCCTGACCTTAACCCTAGAGTAGAGTGTTTATGTTTGTCTCAGAGGACTGTGACCATAGATGACAGTAGTTTTTCCCAACTGTATTCTCAAGGACAACATTAAAACAGAAATGCATCTCGTATGGAGAGATGAGATGGAACTTGTAAAATCATGATTTAAAAAGTTGCACTAGTGTTTCTAAAATGTATAAAATAATGATGGACTATGTGACTAATGAAAATGTTTAAAGTTAATGAAAGCACAAGTGACATATTGTAACATGCATATGGCTCATTGATTGGTGACTTGGTTTAGTTTTTTGGGGGGGATTGGACAGGACAGAAATTAACCTTTCCTGAATAGCTTTAGAATGATCTTGAGCTGTATTAGAACAAATATAAGAGCACATAGACTAGTGTACGCCCATGGACCACTATGAAACCTACCTGAGGGATTACACAAGATAAGACCACACGGTAATATAAAAAAAAAAGTACCATATTTTTCGGACTATAAGTCACTCCGGAGTATAAGTTGCACCAGCCAAAAAATGCGTAATGAAGAAGAAAAAAACATATGTAAGTCACACTGGACTATAAGACGCACTCTTTGGGGGAAATTAATTTTATAGAATCAGAGACCAGGAACCAACATTTCATCTAGGCAAGTTATTGTAATAACAATAGAAGAGAGAACAACAGGCTGAAGGCGTCTGGTATATTAACGTAACATATGAACAGTTATTCAGATAACTATAGCGTAAACAACATACCAAGTTTACGAAACTCGCGATCTCACTCCAAATCACTAAATCCATTGAATTCTTCATCCTCAGTGCAAATTCGTGACCTCCGGATGAAAATTATAGATCCATGAGGTAAACGGAGCACCGCTTCCTCTTCTGCGTAGCTGTCGTCAGACTCAGCATCAGTTCCAGTTAGAATTATTCCGGCCTTTCTGAATCCCGACAGGTTGCTTTCAGTTATCATTGAAGTCCAGGCTTTGTTGATCCATTCAGTGACTTCCAGGAAAGTTGGATGGTGCACCCTCCTGGTTACTGTGAAGCTGTGTTCTCCATCCACGCTTTCCACCAGTCCCTCACAAGTTTCTCGCTCACTCCATAGTTTCTTTCTGCTGCTCGATTACAGTTTTGAATATTTCCCTTCTTGCAGCAGGCCAGCAGCTTTTTCGGCAGAAGACATGCACAGTAGGGCACGAAGTGACAGTGGTACAGTAGTAGCAGATACTGATACACAAGCCTAGAGTGCCTCTCGTGGCTATCAGTGTGAAAATTTTAACATATAAGTCGCAGAACCACCCAAACCATGAAAAAAAGTGCGACTTATAGTCAGAAAAATATGGTACATATTATTATCTAATACTGAAAATCACATTCTATTGTCTAAATAAGTGTTTTTTAAGTTGTCATCATGGTGTCAGAATTGGTATTGAGTCTATTCCTTCCGTTCCTACTGTCTGAAATGTTTGTATTGTGACAACACTAGTAGAGTGTGAATACTACAATATCCAAAATAAAGGTTGTTTTCGCTTATTTGGATATAAAATAGGAAGACTGAAATTAACCTCTTGGAAGCAGCACTACACTAGTTTATGTTATGTTAAATATTAGAACAAGATGATAGGGTAAGGCTGTGAAGAGCTCAGTGCTGTGTACAAAACATCCTGTCTGTTTAACGTAACTCTTTAGATAGTCGTGCTATCACAACACTAAATCACATTCCACAGTGATAATTTACAGTAATCATGGCATCTATGTGAGCCAATCAGAGGAGACTTTGAGGAAAACAGGAAGAATTTTGACTGTACGGCATGATAGACACATTATGGGGGTGTTGACATGAGTGTTTTTGGTGATTAAGGGTGTTTTGCAAATGTCTCAGTAGTGTCTGTAGGAAGTGCAAGCTAGGTGTTTCTTTTTTTCTTTTTTTTTTTATTATATTTTTCCCTCAGCAAAAAAGGAAAAAATAAAACAAACTTTAAAAAGTAATATAAATATAATAAAAAATATAATAAAAGTAATTTAATAAAATATATATTAAATAAGAAAAAAATAAAGGTCTTTCTCTTCCAATTGTTTCCCCCCCATTTTCGTATTCAGAATCTTTATAGACATCATTATTTATCTTATTATGATAAAAATGACTTTATAGTAATGTGATTCAGCTGTTACGTTGGCCATACAGATGTTGTAGAGCATTTAGTTATCTCCAGAGACTGTAAATTCCACAGTGAGGCTGCTCCTTGGAACAACCTGTTTTACTATCTTTGGACTCCAGATGTGGTTCCTCTGTTATCAACCAGCAGCCTGTCCAGTGAAGCGCTGAGGAAAAGGCACTTCAGAGTCTCCTAGTGCCTGTCCTCACTAATACATTTCATTACATTTTTTAAACTGCAGAATGTAATATACTAGAGATTGTTTTTTTATGACTATTGCTGATAGTGATTGTTTGAAGAATCCAGAGGAACCAATAGCCGATGGTAATCCATGTATCATTCGTTCATTCATTTTTCTAAATAAAACTGAAAATAAGAAAATGAAAAAACAACAATTTTCTTCATTATTTGTCTCCAAAACCAAAATGAAAAAAAGGATAATGATTAGTTTTTTCAGTTTTCGATTTTGTGTTTAAATGAATAATGGAAAAAACGGATAACAGCCGTTTCCTGTTTCATCCAATTTTGACCCTTACGGACTGAACCAAGACTAAACTAGGACTAAAACAGGGCGTTATCCGTTTTTTCTATTATTCATATAACACTGAAAAAAAAACAAGAATCGTTATCCTTTTTTCATGTTGGTTTTGGAGACAAATAATGAAGAAAATAGTTTTTTTTTTTTTCCGTTTTCTTATTTTTGGTTTTATTTTGAAAAACGAATGAATGAATGATACATGAATTGATGACCTCTGTCGATATTTTTGCACCAATATGTTGAGCCGTTCTTGGTAATTTTCCCTAAATTAGCTAATTAGAATTCAGCACGAGGTCATCTGCCAAGAGAGTCCGATTTTGTGCACTACCCTCTTTGGACTAAAGTGCTCAGATAAAGTGTTCAAATAAAGCTTTATACATATTTAGGCTGCTGGTTGAGTCAAAGAAAATATCGGTCTCTGTTGGAGATTTGAGGCAATAGTCTATACACTAAAATAGCAATTATCGGTCTATCTTTATAATGTATGTACTACTATGAAATTAAAGAATGTGCTGCTATCAGGAGTTGGAAGGGTGTTACTTCAGCACAATGGACATGGACCTGACTTTCTGACCTTTCCCAAGTATTTTGCTCCATCCAGACTCAGCCCTCATCGTGTTCCAATGTACTTTTCAAAGATGCTCCCGGTCTGTTTAGAATTCCACAAATGCCAAGAGTGGGATCAAAGTTACTGTATTATCTTCTGCAGTGGGCCCTCCTCAGCATTTCTCCTTATGTGTGGAAAGCTTTGACCTCACAAGTCTACAGAATTTAACATGAGCTCCTTAATGTTATTCCAGCTAAAATTGTTATCTTCTGTGCTGTATTTGCAGGAATTTCAGGTTTTTGTTTTACTTTTGGACACATTAACTTTGGAATTTAAAGTCTTGTGGACGGAAAACTTGTAGTTGCTACCACAGGGTTCAAAATTCTACAAGATCATGGTGTTTTTATTTTGCTATTTTGTCAATAAAACAATCCTTGGAACTCCGTCTCCATAACAGCAGGCCTCGGTGAGCTTCATTTGACTGGAGCTGAACTCTGTGGGTGACGTCACACTCGCTTTAGTCTATGGCTACGTTAAGACTGCAGCCTGAAGTGACCCAAATCTGATTTTTTCACGCCTATGTGACCTGTATCTGATCTTTAAATGACAGTCTGAATGACACAGATCCAATTTTTTCAAATGCGACCCAGGCCACTTGGATACATGTTCCTAAAACCAATACATATCCGATCTTTTGACATGCGACTTCAGTCTGAACGGCCAGGTCGCATTCACCCCACCTACACGTCAGGCTCGGAGTCTAGTCAATGGAGGGAAAGCGAGGTTAGCAAGTTTATTAATATTTGGGGGGATTGTTGTATTCAGGCCAAATTGGAGCGGTCTTATCAGAACTTTGAAATGATTGCCAAAGAAATGGCATGGCTACAGGTGGTCTTGGCTCCAATGTCATCAAAAAATAAAGAGCCTGTGAGCCAAATACAAGGAGGCTAAAGACTCAAACAAATGAAGCGGCCGTGGACGTGTAACCTGTCCATTTTATGAAGAACTGGACCATACTTTAAGAGACAAGCCCAGCATTTAGGCCACTTCCGTAAACACTGAGCACGCTCGCTGTGTGTGACGTCATTGTGTTCTCCAGTGCGCATGCGGGACACTTTTGGGGTGTTAAAGTTCACACTGGAGATCACATACAAGTCACGTTTAATTGGAAATGTGAATGACCTCTCTAAAAAAACAGATTTCAAGAAAGAATCCAAATTGAGTATTAAGCCCTGCAGTCTGAATGTAGCCTATGTTTTGGACAGAGGAGTTAAGCCTGAAATTAACCTCAATAACAGTGGTTGTGTAGACAATATGACGGAGTTTGGTGAACGTCTATGGACTTAAAAATAAAACTGCAGTGCTTCTGGATTTCCGTCCAGTGACATCACAAGGTGGAACCAATAATTATAGCTCAAAAGAGGAAATTTAGCATAATACAGGACCTTTTTATATCAGGAGTACTTAAGGACAGCTAAGACGTCTGTTCTGGTGAACCATCTGCGCCAAACTGGGGTCAGCGGGTCCACTATAACTGTCCCTCTCCCACACAGAGCCCATCATTGTCCAAATATCAACGCTATTTATAGAACGCATTAAGACTCGGGGTTTCCATGGCTCTACGCATATGTTACAGCACACAGACCGATCCTTCTGTTTCTGTCAATTTGTTTTTACATTTGTACGTGTGCGCGACCCCTCCCGCTCTCAATCCAGCCTCTGTATACGAGTGTAGGGGAGGTTCTCTGAGCAGAAAGCACCTCTTTGACTCAACCAACCTCCTCGATGAGTTTTGCCAGCGGGGTTGAGCTGGGGCAGAAAGGGGCTTCTTGTGTGTGACAGATGTTCCAGAAAGGAGGGTTCAGCAGAAGTGGACCTACACATGTGCGAGCGTGTGTGTGAGCGGGGAGCAGAGACACAGGTAGCTGTTTACTACGACTGACAGGAGAGAGGGGACAGGAGAGAGGCTGGACCAGCTTGTTGTGGGCTGCCAGGAAAGATGGACCTGGAACAAAATGAGGTAAAGGGGTTTTTGTCGTAAAATGGAAAGTTATGATTTGAGTAATTATAAAGTGGACAGACTGGTGCTGGTCAGTGGAACAACCTGTGGAGTCCTTATTTACTATCTGTCAGCAGTTGTATTGGCTGTATAGTTGGAAAAATAGACTATTCTTAACATTTTATTCTTGTACTTTCCCAAGCTTAAAGGTGCATTGTGTAACTTCTCCGGTAGAGGGTTTGTCAAATGCTTATTTCCATGAAGATGTTATTCCTTTGTCTGCAATCTTCCACAGTATGACATTAAACCTTTCTATCTCCATGGAGACCAAACTAGACCAAATTACAAGTCAGATCTAAAACCACCTGTAATTGAATAAATGTGAGCTGGTTAATGTCATACTGTGGGACATTTCAGGAAGAAAAATTATATCTCCTTAGCAGGTGACAGACCCCTCACCAAGAAAGTTACACAGAGCAACTTCAACATGAAAAGAACACAGATCTAGTGACATTTCTTGCACAGGGACACAACAACTAGGCCTGTCACGATAATTACTACATCACCTTAATTTATCGTGTGTATATTTCATCTGCACTATTGGGAAGTTTTTGGCTATTTTTTGGCTATATGATCAGATTTGAGCCATAAAAGGTTGAATTAACAACTTCTATCACTTATTACTAGGGATGTAACAATATCCAAATCTCACTGTACAATATTTTTACGATAAACATCTCACAGTACGGTATTTATTGTGATATTTTGTGGAGGCTAACAAAGTTGTGAATATGCTACTTAAGACTTAATTCAAAGAACTAAGATTTGAAAGTGCTTAGAATTATTTCTTCATGTAATTTGCACTAAAACGGAGTAAAGGATCATCATCGATGTAGTTTCCGCTGTTTTTTAGCTATTGCAGCACCATAACAATTAATTTAAACAAAGAAACTTGTGATTCGATGACTAAATGCAAACTAAGCACAGAAACTAAGTGTTTCATTCTGTTATTTATTTATTGCAACTCATACTTTTTTAACAATATTTTAGATTTAGAATAGTTTTTGAGTTTAAAATTTGCTCTTGGGTTATTGTGTCGATAATTTCTTCAGCAATATATCCTACTTCAAAATCTATTATTGTGACAGACCTCGTAATATGTCAGTTCACAATTAAAATGGCGTGTCTGACTCCTCCTTGCCTTTCTAATGATTGTCAAATGTGTGATGTGTGTGAATTAGACAATGTCAAACTGGTGTCGAGATCATTACGATTTAAGTACTACTAATGTTTCTGTTTTCACGCATCTTTCTTCACTTTCTCCAAAGCACATTCCCTTGTTGTTTGACAGAAGTTTTGCCAGAAACTGTTTTGTGTTGATCACGTTGGAGACAGTAATTACTATCCAGGGACTGGCTCAGTGCTGTTAGCCTCAGACCAGCTGTTCTCTGCTCTGCTGTAAAATCAGACCTCCAAGTAAAGATGCCTCCATAAAAGTGACACTGCATATTTGTGTGATCAAGGGCCTACCGAGGGTCACTGTGAATCATAATCAGGAAAAAACAGTAAAAAAAAAAAAAAATGTTCATATGTGTTTAATAAAAGCTCGGTAAAGTAAGATTATATCACGTAGTTAAAGGATTTCTGTAGAGCAGACGTTTCAAATGTTCCATCCTTTTTAGTAATTGTGGTTTCATGTCTGACTCATTTGATCTGGATCTGATGAGTCGGTATTTTAAATCTCAACCCACCGTGCTGCACTGCTTGTATATCTGTCTGGAATCTCTTTCTGTGAGTGGATGAAGGCGGCACAGTGGCTGAGATAGTGCTCAAGCTTCACAGCCAGAAAATCCTCGCCAGGTTTGACTTCTGAGATACTTGGTTGATTCAGAGGAAAATTCAACTTTTGCTGTAGCAACATTTACTCTGCGATTCTCTGTCGCCTTTGTGTCTCAATCAAAGATCTCAGTGCAGTTTAACTGTGCATATAACTGAAAGGTTTTCATTCCGCACTCTTCTCTCCAATTTATGTTTTTAATTTTAATCTTCATTTCTTATTCTGTAAAGCACTTTGAATTACTTTGTGTACGAATTGTGCTATACAAATAAACTTGCCTTGCCTTGCCTTGCAGTTTAACAGGAGGACTGGTCAGGTAGAGTCAGCAGATCTGTGTTAGGGTAGTTTGAGGAGAGGAAGAGCCACTGTGTCCTGCAGCATCACAGCGAATACCAGCTCAAACGTCCCCTTGGCTTGAAAGTCCTGGTTTGAGCATCGCATTTTCTCAGCGAGAAGGTCCCCCTCCTCCCTCTGGGCGCTCCCTCCTCTTGGGCGGCACAGGTACTTGCTGTGCCAGGATGGGGGGATGTGTCACGCACTGTGATGTATTGAGATAGAAAATCTGCATTCTATATCATAACAATGTGATTGAGTTAGAAAATCATCATTCTATATCATAATAAAATGAAATGTAAATGTAGCCAGACCAAATGCCGGGCCTCGTTTATGTCATTTTAGCGATCTTCCCGAAGCGGCACACATTTTTTTCAGTGTGTGATATCAATATAATCCTCATTTGCTCACAGAAGTTTACTTTGAAATTAATTAAATACTTTTTTTCTTTTTTTTTTTTGTTTCCCCGATCTTGCCTCTGATGTTAGCTCTAGTGCAAGTGTGAGGCGTGGAGCTCTAAACAGGAGGTGTGCCATGCCTGAATACGAGCCTGTGTGCCTACAGTGGTCACAGAATGTTGTTATATAGAATAGATTAACTAAGCTTAGTTTCATAAAGGGTACAATTCAGGGGGACTTTCCAGCCAGGGACACTTTCCAGCTGACTTCCATCTCAGCAGCATGAACAAAACATTCCCTCAAAGTATTTCCTCTGGAAGGTCTCGGAGTCTTTCCTCTGGGAGGTCTTCTGCCACATTTGCTGCTACATATGGTGTAAAAAGCCTGTAGCATGTCAGAGATCCATACCTCGCTCCTTAGTTGGCTCCTTATTTAGTTCCATGGATACAGGGGAAAAAACAAACCATTAATTTCACAGGTAGGTAAATTGTTATCTTATCTTAATCGTTTTTTTAATGTGATTTTTTTATTTTTACATATTACCTTCCCCTACTTCCTTCCCGAGTTTCGGAAGGATGAAAAGTTAGGACTGCAATTAACAGTTCAAAACAAACCTCAAGCCAACCTCAAAATAGCACCATGTAACAGGAAGCTGGAATTCATGAATACCTAATCAATCAACAATAGCTCAGAGGAGATCCTCCCATTATACACAATCCACTGCCACGCTGTACTTTCAATAGAGGCTTGTCTGTGATTATATCCATAGACACTAATTTAAAAATGACAGTGACACAGAGGGTTAGGCCAGCATTCTCACAAGAGAGTTTATGGTTGGACTCCCACCCTAGCTTTGTGACTGTTTTGGGTTTTCTCTGACAATGTCCAATGTCAATCACAGTTTGTGGCTTGCTACAACTGGAACAGAAAAAACAATGTAAAAACTAAATAACTTTTCTATTGACCTACTGTTGCAACCACATATACTTAGACTTCTACTTCTCCTCATGTGAACCACAGTATCTCACCTCATTGTGTTGTGTTTGTGCACCTCACCCAGAGCGCTGTATGAGTCCTGCACTGCTGTCTGACCATGATTGGCTGTGGTCTCTTTGTGTACAGCTCTTAATTGTGTCTGGACCATGAAATATGTGGCAGTACCTCCTTCACATGTTTATCACTGGGCCCACATCACCACTGCGGTTAGCCTGGCAGCTTTTTTTGGTTCACACAACACGGGCTTCGCTCCAGTGACCAGTATAACTTACTCATGCATGGTGCAGAATGGTGTTACTAGGGACATACAAGGACAGGGGCTTAAGTTTGCTGTTTACTGTTCTATTGTCTTTGTGCAGAATCGGATTTTGGTGCACGCTTGGAAAGATAATTAAGAATGTCAATTAGATGTGTCAGATTATAAGGTAAAATTCAGCAGGAAGTTGTGGTTGAAGTCCCATTAGTGGGAGGTGGTGGGCATCTTTTTGTTCCTGTTTTGGGGTTTTGATTACATTACATTCTCTCATTCATATTTAAAGATGCACTCTGTTACTTGCTTGTTTCTATGGAGATGTCATTGCTCTGCCTGGAATGTTCCACATTGTGACATTAAACAGCTTATATTACATAATTTATTATATTATGGCTTGTTTTATAGCTCAAAAATACCTAGAAAACTGGAATTCTGACTGTGAGCAGGATTGCCTCTCCGCAGATCTGACCTGTAACTTGGGTCTGGTTTGGTTTCCAAGAATATTAAACAGTTTAATACCATACTGTGGAATATGCCAGACAAAGCAATAACATCTCCATGGAGAAAAGTACTTGACGGACCCTCCACCAGAAAAGTTATGCAATGCACCTTTAAAGGAGGCTTATTAAGTAAAATGAACAGTGGATACTATAAGTTTTTAGCCACGAAAGTATGGTGTTTCATGCATGTTTGACTAATCCTGCAATGTGCAATATGAATACCTGTTTTCACCTTTCCCCTATCCCCTCCTACTATTCTGGACTTGCTTACTTTTTCAACAATAAATGCAACATGTAACTGAAAATCTGCTTCTTGTTATTGTGAAATGGCACTGTGAAATCTTAGTTTTGCAGTTTACGAAAATGTTTTTGAACAATATTGCAGATTACAATGAACAAAATTAAAAGCTATAATATATTCTCCGCAGGCTTTATTCACATGTTCCGATGTAGACAGCACTTCTCTGACACATGTTTAGTCCTGGTGTCTGTAGTTGGATAATGAGTTTCTTTAAGCCCACAGTTTCCTCTGTGAATGAGCTGAAATGACAGGGCAAACACAGCTTTATGAGACACTACCATGATGAGCAGTTGTCTTTACTGGTGTTTCCACTTCATGTTAGTCCTGTACATTTTCAAGACTCCAGTGCCCAGTAAATCATCTCTTGCATCTGAGTACAATGTAGAATTCAGGACATAGTGATAATACAGCTGATACTTTTTCAGTTTCATACTAAAACTTTAACTTGTTTTTGATACTAAAGAAAAGGCTTGATTGTCAATATGGATTCCAATACCACATGGTGATAATAAAATAATAGAAATAATTTTTGCACAGAAAGTATGTATACTTTTTGTGCAAAAAATTATTCTGTATCTATCAGCATGTGGTCTTATACTTGTTCTATTCAGGATTGGTCTATTTGATTCAGTATTAATACATCAAATTGAGTATTTTGACAATGGTTTTAGTATTGAATAGAATCTGGGTATCATTTTTTGACAACCTCAGGCCCTTTACCACAGACTGTATAAAGATGCAGACTAAGGGAGTGTGTCGTCACTCATAGCGTTCAGCTCCAGTCAAATGAAGCACACGAGGCTTGCAGTTACAGGGGTGAATTTGGAGCCAGATCCAAATCAGGAATAGGAACTTATTTACTTACAAAATAGCAAAAGGAAAAACAGCAGGATCATGTAGAGCGGGTTAATATGGACGTTTGCAGACCAAAATGACAAGGCTCACTGCAGCAGTTACAGAGAGAATGGTGACAATTTTACAATGTAAAGTCAACTGGGGCCTGAAGACTTCTTATTTTGAATGCAGTTGCTAATGGGTTAGCTATGTTTATTTATTTAGACAGTCTATGGGTTCAGAGACAGAAGCCAAATCAGAAATTTATCAGCAAAACCAGGAACTTCTACTGAGCCCATCTGCATTCAAAGTATTAGATAACCTGAGCCTGAATAGCCAGATCAAACTTAGTGGAATTCACAAAAACATCAACATGAAATACTCCCTATTCCAGAGTAATGACAGTTATTTTAGACCACTCCTAACCGCTGAAGATTGCCTCATGGATTGAACTCTGCACAGTGACATGTTTGCCACCCACCCGGAGCATGTAAGGTCCCATGGGTGCAGAGTGGTGGCCCTGCTCTTCTTGTACATGGGTGCTGTGGTTGGTAGAGGCACCAGCTGAACAAACAGTGTCCACTTTGAGTCCATGTGGAGAGTGTGTAAACAGACCAGAGCTTTGTGATGAAAAGAGCACACAGAAAGAAAAGACATCTGCATGTATCAGTTTAATTATGTGGAGCTGTTTAAATATAAGCCTCCAGTGCACTCAGATGTGAGAGGTGATCACAGGTTTACAGGTAGATCCCAGAGAGACTTGTGTTTGGACCATGAGGCAGAGGTAATGTACGCTCTTGGTGGTATGTAGTTTGAAACAACAGCTGGTAAAATAATATGGAATGATTTGGATTTGATCTCCAGTGTCTGGTACTTAAAGTCCATATGGCTGTTTTGTCACTACTGTAAACTGTGTAAAGAAGTATAGATAAGTATAAAGGAGTATGTGTCACTCGTAGTGTTCAGCTCCAGACGGTTATAGCAAATTTGGAGCCAAGTTCAATGTTAGGAATAGGAATTTATTTAGGGACAAAATAGCTAAATTAAAACTCTAGGATCATGTAGAGCGGGTTAATACTAACATTTTAAGACCAAAATGACGAGGCTCGCTGCAGCAGTTACAGAGAGAGGGGTGACAATTTTTCACTCTTAAGTCAATTAGACTCAGAGTCGATGGAGCCGGAAGCACCCCCATGCTCACTTCCTATATGGAACATGGTGACAAGCTAGTTACCTATGTCCATTTATATACACACTACTATATACACTATAGTCTCTACAATATTAAAGAAAAATGGGATTGGAAGGTGAAAGACAGATTTTCAGGACACCAAGAGTACTGTCTGGCTTGTTTCTGTATGTTCAATATCTTGTGGCAAACTTATACTGAGCTGAATGGACATTACGAATGAAATCTTTGTGATAGCAGGTCTGAATCTGCCTTTGAACATGTCATATTAGAGTTTGACTGAATATAAACTACACATTTATATCACCAAGTTAATCAAAAAATAGTTATAAATTCACTGAAGCTATACGTTCCAAAAGCCTTGTTGTTAGTTGCCAGAAAAGTTTCATGGAGAAGTACTTTACCTCCTACACTGAAGCAGCAGGTGAAATGCTTAGGGGACGTTTACAGTATGGAGGAACTCACAGCGCAACTGAGGCTGAAAAAGGCACTTTTATGCAAAGATGGTCACAGCAGCTATCTATAAAGAAGACAGATTGTCCATAGTATTGAAAAAGAAACTAGGATTGAAACTAGATAGTAATTTGAGCATGTATCAATACTTAAAAAATCAAATTCACAGGATAGAAATTTACATTTCTTGAATAGCTTTAGAATGATCTTGTATCTTGTATCAGAAAAAATATAAAAGCAGATAGACTAATACACACTCACAGACCACTATGGAACCTACCTGGACCACGGAGGGATTATACAGATATAAGACCACATGGTAATATAAAAGAAAGTACTATGATATGAATTCTACTGTCTAAATAAAGTTGATTGTAGTATCGGATTCAGTACTGAAATCAAGTCAGTTTTGACAATTTTATCAGAAAAATTTGAAAAAACACTCATTGGTTACCCTCAATTGTTCATTATATTTTGAAACAAATAAACACTGGCATAAAAAAAATCAGATACAACATGTAAAATATATGTTTGGTACACACCCAGAATATCACACTCTGCATATAGCTGTGTTCCACATTCCCTGTCTCCCTTCACTTAACATGTGCACGACAACACTCAAAGCGGTGCCCCTTTTCCTCAAACTCCGCGCTTTTCAGACTTCTCATGTTCAAAGGCTCTGAGTCACGACAGGCTCAGGATCTGCCCGCCTGATCCGTGTTGGGAAACAAAGAATGGGATTGGGCGGGAATTCTTCTCCCACACCAAACAACTCATGCAACTCCACACATTAAAGCGCCTGAGATACCAGCAGCCAACCAGAACACAAGACACTGTTATAGAATTCTGTGTCTCTTTTCAAGGCTTTTAACAACACTGTGAAAAGGGCGGGATCCACATAGTTGGGTAGCAAGATATATTAATATACAATTTCAATGCTCACAGTTAGTACATCATAACGGCTGTAATGATCACACTTACAACATTTCCTTTGCAGACAACAAAATGTCCTGTTTTATTCTGAAATGCATGTGATTCTTGTGTAGCAGTTCACAGTTTAGTCTTGTCTCAAATGTTAAAGGAACAGTCTGGAATTTTGGACATAGGGCCTCATTTCCTAGTGAGCCAGAGTGCTGGAGACGTGTGGAGACACTTTTTAAAATATTTCATCCAGTCCTTGTATTTGCAGAGGTCGCTGGTGCTTGGCTAGTGTATGTCAATGGTCATAGTTATCCTGCCACTAAAAACAAAATCTTAACCACTCCACAAAGCACCCGAAGCAAAACAATTGTAACACCAGACTGTTGATGTGAATGTCTGTGTCAGTAGAATAATTTTAGAAGTAAAACCAACCTTGCATTTGAAGGGTTTATGTCTGAGCAGCAGCAAGTTGTACTTCCTGATAGAAAACTTGGCAGAGGCGAACTGATATCACCTAGCACCTGTCTTACCGGCAAAGTTAAATTCTACTGCTGCTGAGAAAATAGTCCCTCAACATGCAACAATTCATGCGATGCAAGGTTAGTTTTATTTCATACATTATCAACACAGACATTCACAGCGACAGTCTGCTGTAATAATAGATTTGCCTCTGGTGTTTTGTGGAGTGGGTAAGACTCTTTTTAGTGGCAGACTAACTATGACCATTGACATGCGCTATCCTAGCACCAGCGACCTCTGCAAATGCAAGGACTGGATGGGATATTTTTAAAAGTGTCTCTACACGTCTCCAACACTCTAACTGGCTAACTAGGAAATGAGGTCCTATGTCCAAAATTCCGGATAGTCCCTTTAAATGCACCTTGAAATGTTTAAAACTTAAAGGTCCTGTGTTACACAAAATTGATTCTTTTGAGCTTTAAGCCATGTTATAATAAATATATAACGTCATCAAACACATACCTGGAGTTGTGTTTTGTTTAATTCATGTTTTCAGTAATCCTTTAATATTAGTCGTGTTTACATCTCCAAAGCTCAAAATGCTCTGTCCCACTTTGTGATGTCATGTAATGTTAGTTTTTAAGTTCAGCTACTTTTTTTTTTACTTTAGTTCAGTAGAGTTTGGCTTTCCAGGGCTGAAATCATCCAAATGATTCTAGTGAAGGTGTATGGAGTTTAAAAACACAGTGTAGCACTTCCTGTATTGCCACATGACATCACAAGGTGGAACGGTGTTTTCAGTTTGAGAGATGAACTCAGCCTAAATCAGCAAGATTTGTGAGATAAACGTGTGAATGAAACAAAACACAACGCATCAAAATCTATTACAATTCCAAGACTTGTGTGAAAAATTTAAAGCGGATATTGTCACTAAATCGTTTAGCCCTACTACTCAAATTATGGCTGGGAGACAGTTACACAATTTGGTTTCACAGTAACGTAAGAAGAGAAGAGATGTAGCCACCTGCGGATTTGCTCTGCCCTGTCAAACATAAAGGACTGACTTAAGCTTGTGTCTGCTTTATGATCCAGTACCACCCACTTCAAAATTGTCCTACTTTATTATATAACAGCAGCCTTAGTTACACAGTGTTTTGGCCCTGTCTTCTGTGTGATATATGAGTGTGGTAGGTAGGGTCTTGTTTGAGGGGGTGAGGGCACTTAGACTCTTATATCAGGTTTCTAATTGTCATTTTTCTCTTTGTGCGTTGCAGGCAGGTAAAGGAGAGCCCCACGTTTTCAAGGAGAAGAGCTTTAAGAAGAAGAGACAGTGTAGTGTGTGCCGACAGACTGTGGACAATGTGGGGTCCTTCTGTAGAGGTATGTATGGTATTTAAAGAACATCTTTTATGCAAATTTGACCTTTTTACTGTTGTACTCTCACTAATCTTGTCACGATAATAAATTTTGAAGTTCAGTATATTGCTGAAGTAAATATAGATGACCACAAATGTACAATAACGTTAAAAAAAATATGAGCTGCAATGAGTAAATAAAAGAATTAAACACTTTAACACTTAGTTTGCATCTGTAATGAATCATAGAAGTTATTAATTTAACCTTTTACTATTTAAATTTGATCATTCAGACAAAAAAGAAACAAACATTTCTCGGTAGTGCAAAGAAAATATACACACAATTTAATGTAGTAATTATTGCGACAGGCCTAATCCCTAATCAAAAACATATTTGGAGTTGTAGTTTTTGCTTCATTCACGGTTGTTTCATTAATCATCCTCCTTCTCAGAAATGCTCTGTTCGTATTTTGCCAATTTAGCTGCGTCACAGATAAAACTCTAGACTTCTCCTACGCAGTTTTTCAGCCCATAAACCATCACCCGACTCATTCTGTGGTTAAAATGTGTTTACAATGAAAGCATGGCTCGGTTCGCATAACATTCACAGGACATAAGGACCTCATTTGTTTACTTTCTAATTGTACATTCCCATTACTGAAAGCACAGGGTCCTCCAACGTCTAAATGTTTCATTGTAAACATAACTGTCATTATTATTTTAAGTTATAAAATGTGAAATACCTATCTCAAGGTGACCAAAGACATGTTTAAATGGGAATTAAAACCACAAGAATGAATATAATGGGGCAACAGTAGCTTAGTTGGAAGTGTTCATCCTCTGATCTGAAGGTTGGTGGTTTAAATCCCACTCTCGACATAAACATCATTGGTTGAGTGGTCAGATCCAGTGGCCCACAGGTTTGCGTTGCAATTCCAGCTCCCACAGATGAATGCTGTTGTTGTGTCCTTGGGCAAGACACTTAACCGCTCAGTGTCTGCGTACAGTGGTGTATGAATGTGTGTCTGAATGGGTGAGTTGTTCCTTGATGTAAAGAGCTTTGAGTGTATAGAAGGTGGAAAAGTGCTATATAAATATGTGATAGGCCTGTTTCTTTATATATGCCATTTTTATTTTATTCTAGTGTGCAAGACCGCTACCCACAGGAAATGTGAAGCTAAGGTAAGGAAGTTTTACTTACTTGTTAAACATTCTTTGTTTTTTCTTCACTGTTTTGGCTGTCAGTGAGTGGTCAGAGCAACACCCACGCTTACATCAGGTGGTTTTATTCACTGCACAGGACCTGTGAGTGATTACAAAAGTTATTTTTCTTTTGAACTGCAGTCACAGAGATTCAAATATTGTAAGGCTATATATTTTCAACTTTAAAACTTTACTCAAAATTGACTCTTGTGAGCTTTACGCCAGTTATAATGTTGTTACCGCCTCAAAAACATACCTGGAGTTGTGTTTTTGTTTCATTCACATGTTTGAGTATCCCGTTATTATTTGTCTTTTTACATCTCTTTGATATCATAAAGCAGTAGTTTACTTACTTTATTCCGTTTGAGAGAAGAACTCAGTCTAAATATGCAGGGTTTGTGTGTTAATCTTGTGTGAATAAAATAAAGCACATCTTTGGGTATGTTTTTGATGAGGAAACAACATTATAACATCAGAACATAGTGTGGTCATATGTGGACTATTAGTATTTGGTTTCAAGCGACAACAGGAATGCCCACTGATGACGCTAGACCTATATTATTTCTTGAACAGATAATTAAGTTATATACAACTTGACGGTTGTATCTCATTATTCATGGCCACACCATCTTATAACTGATAAATAACTGGAAGATTATGTTCATGTGATACTGTAGACTATAAGAGACTATAAAAGTATAACCTGATGTAGGCTATCCTCCCGAATCCAGGTTAAAATGGCGTTTCCATAGCAACAGGCAGTCAACAGGACACACCAAATCTGGGTTAAGCACCTATACTGACCTGCTAATCCTTTACTACGAGTCGTGTCCTGGGAAACTACTTTACTTTTAGGTTACTACTTTTACATCCAGTACCACTACTTTTACTTCTACTAGTTGCAGTAATATGTAAATGAGGAAACTTGTATTAACTTTTTATTACCGGTAGTGTAATAAAACTTAGATTGTCTGCACCCAGTACTACTACTACTACTACTACTACTACTACTACTACTACTACTACTACCACTACTACTACTACTACTACTATTACTATTACTACAAAGCCATTGTTGTAATTGTTAAAGCAGGAAACAATTAGCTTCATATTAGTATAGTACAACATTTTACTACTACTATTTCTGCACCTGTTTCTACTACTACTACTACCACTACTACTAAAACTTGCATTGACCTACTACTACTACTACTGCTACTACTACTACTGCAACTACTACTACTAGTACTACTACCACAAAGTCTAGACAAAATGAAGTTGTTGTAATTGTCAAAGAATGAAACCTAAATATTGACTTTATAATATTATTAGTAGTATCATTTATTACTACTTCTGCTACTACCACTACTACTACTACAAAGCCTAGAGAAAATGAGTGAAAATGACTACTACTACTACTACTACTGCAACTACGACTACTACTGCTACTACAAAGCCTAGACAACATGAAGTTGTTGTAACTGACAAAGAATGACATTTAAATATTGACTTTATAATATTATTAGTAGCATATAATCTCTTAGTACTGCTACTACTACTATTACTACTACTACTACTACTACTATTACTATTACTACTACTATTACTATTACTACTACTATTACTATTACTACTACTAGAAAGCCAAGACAAAATGAATGACAAAATTGTCAATGAATGAAACTTAAATATTGACTTTATAATATTATGAGTAGTATAATCTATTACTACTACTACTACTACTACTACTACTACTACTACTACTACTATTACTACTACTACTACTACTACTACTACTACTGCTACTACTGTAATTGTTAAAGGATAAAACTGGTATTGCCTTTCGAATATTCCGAAACAGTCCTAAAAATGATTATCTCGTTAGCGCAGCATAAGAGGTGAATGAGGTGTATAGTGCGGCGGTGTGGGCTGGTGTCAGTATCCCCAGTGGAATGTGGCCGGCTCTCAAAGAAGCATTGATACAGGACGAAGCGATGAATGCACAGAGAGATGGTGAGGCTCGGGGCCAGACGTGGGCACCCTGAGTCAGCAGCACCAGCTCTGAGGACAAGACCCAGGAGGAGGCATGTGGAAATCTGAAGAAAGCTCTTAAAGGATACACAAAATGGATTCTTGTGAGATGTTAGAATGCCGTTACCTTTTCAAAAACATACCTGGAGTTGTGTTTTGTTTCATTCACAAATGTTTTAGTAACCCTTTATTATTAGTCTGTCTACATCTCCAAAGCTCAAAATATTTTGGTCCACCTTCTGATGTCATGATGTCATTACCTTTAGTTCAATACGTGCATCCCGAATTTCGGATTTCCGGTTATCACGCAATGCATACTGGGAAGGATTTTCAGGAAGAGTGAGCATCAGACCGCTATGTTTGATTTTCCAGTGGGATGCGTCTTTTGTCAAATCCGATCTTTTTAACCATATCGCTTTTGTTTCTGGTTCTGATATTGTCATATTTTAGTTATGGGATTTGGACATTGTTATTATGTGGTTGTTGGATGTCGACTCAAGAAATAAATGCAAAAGGGAATCAGATGTGTGTGATTGCAAACCTCTGTTCAAACTGTTTCCCTTCCCAACGGAATTGAAAAATAGTGAACAGCGAAGGTGATGGGCAGTATTGATCCTCAGGAAAGACAAAAAAGGTAACCTTTGGCTGCCTAAGAAATCATCCCGAGTTTGCAGTTAACATTTTGTGTGTGGAGCGCCATCAAAGCAATGGAGTTCACAAACTTCCGCTGTTAGGACATCCAACAACCACACAATTACAATGGCTGAATCCCATTACTAAAATATGACAATATCAGAACCAGAAACAAAAGCGATATGGTTCAAAAGACTTGAAAAAATTGGCTTTGACAATAGACACATCCCACTGGGAAATCAAACATGGTGGTTTGATGCTCACTTTTTTGGAAGGTCTTTCTCAGTATGCATTGCAGGATGACCGGAAGTCCAAAATTCAGGATGCATGTATAGAGATCGGCAATATCAGAGCTGAAATCATCCAAATGATTCTAGTGAAGATGTATGGAGTTTAAAAACACAAGCAAAGTGTTTTCTGTTTGAGAGAAGAACCGTTCTTTTAAATATGCAGGATTTGATTTGTGTGTTAAACATTTGTGAATGAAACAAAACACAACTCCAGGTATGATATACAACATTATAACATACAGTTTATTGGAAAGAAGCGTAATATGGGAATAAAAATTCAGGAGAAAAAGGTTCTTTGATAGTGATTTTTTGCACAATTTGTTATTTGTCAATTGTCCGCCACAAACTCCTCACACCATAGTTACTGTTGCTATTTCAGTAAAACAAACTGACAATTGATAAGTGGCTGTGTCCAACAAATGTGTGAGAAATAAACACAGGGAGCAAAATTGTGAAACAAAACCTGCTGCATATTAGCTTTTCATTTTTACTCCCAAACGGCCCCTAATTAATTTCAGTGTATTATTCAGGCTGACTGGGCTTTTTCTGCTGCTGGCCTCGGACTCTGGAATAAACTGTTCCCTAAATCACAGACTTGGGCCTGTTTAAATCCAGAATCAAAACTATTCAGACTGGCTTTCAACACTCCTTGGGAGATAACAGGGAGCACTACTCTGTCTGAAGCGCTGTTACTCAAATTAGATTTTAATCTGAGTTTTATTTCAACACAATAGACAATCTAAGGCTACTTTTATATGATGATGCTCTGAACAGAAGACGCAAAAGTGGCGTCACGTCTTTACATTTTATTCCCTGTTTAGACGAGCATTTTCAGGAAGAAATCTGCGTGCATAAGGTGACACAAAAGTGCTTGGAATTCGATTGGGCATGCATGCCAGGCGGCTCGATGGTGACGCTAGGTCGTGATGTATGTGATGTAAACGTGTACGTGACGTGAGCAGATCTGACCAGAGTTTTACGTCTTGGCCAGTGTAGATGGAAACGCTACGGCAGAGTGTATTCTACTTTTGTACTCTGGAGGGTACTTTCAGATTTTTGCATTTTTAAGCCCCAAAAATGCAGTCACCGTGTAAACGAAAGGCACTTCCGATAAAATATTTTGTTGTTTTTCCCCGTAAGCTTTCTCATGTAAACTGGCCCCGATAGTGTTTAAGCATTAAATGTGCACTATGTACATTTTCTGGTGGAGGGTACACCACTTGCTTGTCGCCATGGAAATGTATTGCACATATGGTATTAGACTATTAAACTTTCTCGTGTTTTCTTGCTCAAACCTCAAAAATATACTATAACATCTATATAGTGACAAGCAAGTAGCGGGCCCTCTGCCAGAAAAGTTACAGAGTGCACCTTTAAGACAGCAAAACAATCAGCAGCTACTTCTTTTTAAGGTTTCCAAATGAGCTTCTGTGGTGTATTATTGCAATCTTGGTCAGAATTTATCATTAAAAACTGACTGGAGGAAATCCTTCAAAAGTGGATTGTGAAAAAGCCGCTTATCTAAGTAAAAACAGCTATGATTTTGGCTTGAATATTCAGACATTTCAAACCATGGTGCATTCAGAGGTTGTGGTTTTGATCCTATCATTGTTTATACTTCCAAATACATTGAACTTTGCACTTGACTCTGAGTTCAGCATAACTTTGAGGCCACAAGTATCCACAAGTGTTCCAAATATTCACATATGATTAATCCAGCTTCATTTGCGGTACTGACGTTTTTCTGTTTGTGAATCTTGTGACACAAACAAGCGGATGTCGTACATTAAGTTTGTGATGGGAGGTTGATATTGATGGAGCTACAGGAAGCTGAGGGCAGATAAGAGCTGGGTGTGGGGGCCTGGTCATCACATATTTATCAAACTGTGTTCTAGACATGTTTATGGGAAAAGAGTCATGGCGTTTGGATAAGAAAAGGTTTGAAGCTGTTTAATCATTTGGTTTGTGAATCATCTCTACATATGACGTCAGGTAATTACATAAGAGTCACAACTTGTCTACATTACACAATAGTTATGAATAGACAAATAAAAAAAATGTTAAATCAGTGTTTATTCTGTCCAAAAAATGTCTTCCTTGTGCATAAATTGGTAGAGAGATTCTGTTTTAGAACTCTCCACTACTTCCTGTATTTTTGTACTTTTTTTCTCAATGTTTTTTTTCTACAAATTGTCACTTAAATATATTAAATAATTATCACAAGTTCTATCCCACCAAACCAAGTCATAATTAGAAAAACATCAAAACCTGTATTATGCCCTTTAAATCAATCTCAACGGTGACAATGCCAGCTGATCTACCTCATTCAGTAGTCAATTCTGTGGAGAGGCAAGCCTGCTCCAAGGAAGAAAGCATGTTTAAATGTATTTTTGAGCAATAAAAAAAATGAAAAATAAATTTAATGCGATACTGTGGAGTTTTCCAGGCAAAGCATAAACAGCTCCATGGAAACACCAGGAAATTTGCACCTTTAAGATCCTATATTACGCAAAATTGATTATTGTGAGCTTTAAGCCATGTTATAATCCAAAAGCTCAAAATGCTCTGCTCCACCTTGTGATGTCATGAACTGGATAGTTTTCAAGTTGTCAGCTACCGTTTCCCTTTTGTTCAGTAGAGATGGGCAGTTCCAGAGTTGAAATTATCCTAATGATTCTAATGAAGGTGTATGGAGTTTAAATATTGCAAGCGTGTTTTCTGTTTAAGAGAAGAACTCGGCCTAAATATACAGAATTTGTGTGTTAAACATGTATAAATTAAACAAAATAAAACTCCAGGTATGTTTTGATGAAGTAAAAAGATTATAACATACCAGAAATTTGCATAATGTCGGCCTTTTTAATACAAAAAACCCAAACTTTTTTCTCTGTTCAACTTACGCCTCGGTAACAGAACATAAAAATCATGCTGAGATACTTAAGACAACATGTTCTCTAAAATAATCGTCGTCACATGTTTTTGGGTGATTAGCTGTTATTACCTGGTCCAAAGTTCAAGGTGTCCTCTCTTTGGCACCTTGGTCACATTTGGCAGTTATTATCTCCCCCCAGATCAGCCCTGAACATGCGCATTTACACATGTGTTTACCACATCTGGAGAAGGTCATGTTAGCCATCCTGTTCCAATCTGCCTCTATTTGTGTCACTGCTCGCTTTACCGTAAACCGGTGACAAATCATGGAGCGCCAGTTTCCTGTCTGCGCCAATCCTTTGGAAACCCCCCGGCTCATACAGACGCAATCTGGCGAAAAGGAATTAGATGTGATTACGCATGTTATGATATTTCAGAAAATAATAAACAATGGCGATAATTAAAGGTGCATTGTGTAACTTCTCTGGTGGAGGGTCTGTCAAATGCTTTTCTTCATGGAGATGTTGTTGCTTCGTCTGGAATGTTTCACAGTATGTCATTAAAAGCTTTCTATCTCCATGGACTGGTTATATAAATAGACATAGCCGCCACGTTCCAAATAGGAAGTGAGGAAGAGGACGCTTCCAGTTTCTGTCTGGATCCAATGGACTTTAAATTGAAAAACTGTCATACTCCCCCTGGAATTGCTGCAGTGAGCCTCATCATTTTGGACAGTTCGGAATTTTGGCCATAGGGTCTCTTTTCCTAGTGAGTGAGAGTGTTGGAGATGTGTGGAGACACTTTTTTAAATATTCCAACCAGTCCTTGTATTTGCAGAGGTCACTGGTGCTAGGCTAGTGTATGTCAATGGCCATAGTTAGCCTGTCACTAAAAACACTCTTATCCACTCCACAAAACACCCGAATCTGTTTTTACGCCAAACTATCAGTCTAAATGTCTGTGTTGACAGAAATAAAACTAACCGTGCACTGCATGAATTGTCACATGTTGAGGGACTATTTTCTCATATATCAGTCCGCTACTGAAATACAACTCGCTACTGCTGCTCAGACATAAATCCTTCAAATGCTAGGTTGATTTTACGTCTAAAATTATTCTATCGACACAGACATTTACATCAACAGTCTCGTGTAATAATAGATTTGCTTCGGGTGTTTTGTGGAGTGGGTAAGACTGTTTTTAGTGGCAGGCTAACTATGGCCATTGACATGCACTAGCCTAGCACCAGCGACCTCTGCAAATACAAGGACTGGATGGAATATTTAAAAAAGCATCTCCATACGCCTTCAACACTCTGGCTCACTAGGAAATAAGGCCCTGTGTCCAAAATTCCAAACTGTCCCTTTAAATTGTTTGTATTAACCCACTCTACATGATCTTAGGGTTTCTCTTTCGCTTTTTTTTTTTTTTGTAAATAAATTCCCCCCGAATTTCCTCCAATAACTGCTAGTCTCGATGAGATTCATTTGACTAGAGCCAAATGCTATGGGTGACACACACCTTAGTCCACTTCTTTATACAGTCGATGGTTGTCCCACATCACAAATTCTACTAGTATAACTTTATATAATGGATTTCGTAACTTGGGATTTGTTCTTTGTTTGTTTTTTTTCTTCACATTTTTAAAATTTTTTACACAACAGTTTAGCTCCAGCATGTCTATTTATTGATTTTTTGGAAATACTAAACAAGCAAAACTAAAGTGATTGCACTCATGATTATTGTGCTGTGTCACTCATGTTCCCATTTCTTATCAACACGGTCAATAAACTTCTGCAACCCAAACCTCAAATACCAAGAAACACACTCCCAGAATAGTAGTTTCAGTATGTTCACTACAGTAATACAGTAGAATGGTTTATCATATCTACAGTGTAAATCTTCTAGCCCCCAGGGAGTAGTGGGATAGAGGGAGGAGGATTAAATACATGATTACGATGAGTGGATGTAGAGAGGACTTGTCTGGTGCAGTAATTAGAATGAGGGGGTATTTCCGCTGGGACCCCCTCACACGGGTCTGTCTCGTGTTTCATTTTAATGTTGAGTTTCTGAAGATTTAACTTTATAGGGTGAGAAATTAAAAATGGAGAATGTAAGGCGAGTTTGTAAAGTCTGGAAATATTTGTCGACGTTGCAGCAGATGTCAGTTACAATTTAGGTACAAGAGTCATGGCTAAATATAGTTTTCTCTCAAGATTGAATAAACAGGAATACGGTGGAAGCTGTGACTAAGCAGTGGATCATTTGTTTACTTAGATGTCTGCAACAGTTTAAGGTTTTTAGCTTTTCTTTTGTATTATTTGTGTTATATTATTTTACTTTATAGCATTTCATGGATTTGCTAAAGGTTCTATATTATGCAAAGTTGATTTTTTTGACTCTTGTGTTTTGTTTCATTCACACGTTTGAGTAATCCTGCATTATTAGTCTGTCTATATCTCCAAAGCTCAAAATGCACTTCTCCACCTTGTGATGTCAGCAAGTGTTTTCAAGTTAACAGCGACCTTTTACCTTTTGTTTAGCGGAGTTTGGCAATTCCAGGTCTGAAATTATTAACGTGATTCTAGTGAAGGTATGTGGAGTTTAAAAACACAGTGGAGGACTTCCTGTATTACGACATGACAGCATAAGGTGGAACAGAGTGTTTTCAGTTTGAGAGAAGAACTCAGCCTAAATATGCAGAATTTGTGGTGTTAAACATGTGTGAATGAAACAAAACAAAACTCCAGGTATGATTCTGATGAGCACACAACATAATAACATAGATCAGAAAATATGGGAATTTAAAAAAAAAAGAAAGAAAGAAAAAAATTTAAACTACTAAATAAATAAAATAGATACATTTTAAAAACATTCTTGCACTGGCACATATGCAGAAAGTCTAAGTATATGCATAATACTGATACATAAGATATAAATTCATCTTAAAACCATCACCATCATACTAACGGTGCTCTCAAGTCACAATTCATTTGAAGGCATTTTCACATTATTGCTGGTTTGGAATTTGCCCAGTACTTCTGCATTTCCCATCGACTGTCTGCCGCAATTTCTTTTCTAATTCATTTCACTTATATTACTTGTTTTTCCACTTAAATTTGCAATTACTACATCTTAAGAATATAACATTAAGTACACATCAAACTAAATAGTATATCCCTCCAGACTGTTTCAAGAAGTGAACTAAGGGAGTCTGATGTCGCCCATAGCATTCAGCTCGAGTCAAATGAAGCTCATGAGGCCAGCAGTTACGGGGTGAATTTGGAGGCAGTTTGCTTATGGAAAAAATATCAAAAAATATAAACACCAGGATTATGTAGAGTGGGTTAATACGAACATTTTAAGAACAAAATGATGAGGCTCACTGCAGCAGACACAACAAGAGGAGACCATGTTTCAAAGTAATGTTAAGTGGAGCCAGAGTCGATGGAGCTGGAAGCACCCCCATGTTTACTTCCTATTTGGATTTTCATTCATACATACAGTCTATAGTATCCACTTAACGGAGCGGGCAACACAGCAGCAGAGCACCAGTTTATGATCCAGACCACTGCTGGAGATAAGTCCTTCTACAGATGGTGCATGTCGGAAATGTCAGAACAACTACATCCCCCATGATCCCCCTAGAGTCCACAGGAACCCGCTGTCAGAAAAAACCTTTATCCAGGTCCGAGGAGGCGGTCAGAGCAGGGCCAGGCTGTGACCGGTGGGCTGGTAGATCCATGGAGAGGAGTTGGAGGGCACGTACTGATAGTCGAAGCGGAAACAGCGGAGGATACAGAGGCAAAGGAAGGCCAACATTACCCCTCCCAAACACAAGCTTTCATCAGGACACTGTGGTTAGAGCACAGTTTCCGAATGGACCTCTTCCTCTTATCGTAACTGATTAGAATATTTAGACTTCATTTGATACTTTCCAGCTGATGGCATCAACATTTCCTGGGGGTGTGAACTAACTGAAAGCACTACTATGTCTGACGCTCTCTTACTCAAGTTAAGCTATGTTTATATGATGATGGTCTGAACAGAAGAATCGCATCTTCACTCTTTATTCCACGTTTAGATGAGCGTTTTCGAGAGGAAATCTGCATGCATAGGGTGATGCAAAAGTGTGTGGAATTCGACTGGGTATGCATGCCAGGTTTCTGTGTACTGTATGTATGTGACGCAAACGCGTACGCGACGTGAGCAGATGTGACCAGAGTTTTGCGTCTTGGGCAGTGTAGACGGAAACACTACGGCGGAGCGTATTCAACTTTTCCACTCTGGAGGGTGATTTCAGATTTTTGTTTTTTGAGCCCCAAAAACGCCGTCACCGTCTAAATGAAAGGCACTTCAGATAAAATATTTTGTAATTGTCATGTTCTCATGTAAACAGGCCCTAAGACACAATCTAACAAGAAAGAGCTCACTTGGTTGGAACTACAACAGGTGAGATCATTTGTGCACTGAAACAAGTCTCTTAGCCAACTTTTTATTTATATTTATATTTTTAGTTAGTTTTTGACAGTTTTACATTTTTGTTGAGAATCACAGTCTGAAACACGGACATGAACACTTGTATTGATCCCAGGCTTGATCCCAATTAGTTGTTTAAATCCATTTTCTATTTTTTCAGACTATGTTAAAACATATTTGGTGCATTGTGTCCCCATGGTAACTGTTGAACATTCTGCCATTAGAAGTACATGCAGAACACCCCCAGCGTGTCACTGAAAAGTATCAGTAGTTTTGGTTCTGATATTTTTGCTGATATTTTTCATAATAGTTTTCCCATTCACTTGACTTAGCCTTGACATACTGTACTTCCTCTTCTGTTCCTCTTCAGTGTTTTCCTGAAAGATACAATTGTTGGGAAGTCGTCACTCACTGTTCATTATTTAGCACGTGTCCTATTCTTTTTCATGTGTCTTGCTTTTGCGTACTTGAATATACTGTATGAATTGGTGACTCTAAATTCTCTGTTGGAAACGAGGTGGTGTAATTCCTCATTCGCCTGATGTAGAGAAAGTTTCCATGGCGATCGTCTGGACACTGTTTTTGCAATCAGACATTTCATCTCCCATCCAAAAGCCATTTAATTTTGATTTTCAATATTCAAACAACAAAATTCAAAGTCTTGATTGTAAAAACAGTGTTCAGATAATCGCTATTGAAACCTTCTGTGGAAAAAAACAGTATATTTTATTTATCTTTTTTATTTTATTATCTACACATACAGTACTTATGCCTTATTTGACACTAGTCTCTTGCTATTTTTGTTACTTATTTTGTATTATTACCATTTATATTTTTGCTTTTTGTTATTATATTTACTGTGATTTGTGAGCTACTGTGTCCAAATAATTTTCCTTGTCAATCAAGTTTAAGTCCAGTCTAAGTCTAACTGGGTGCCAAAGATTGTAAACACACGTAAAAGCCACAAAGATGTGTATTTGGCTTTTTTTTTATGAATTACTTGAATGGCCTAAAGTAGAATCTCTTTTTTTTATTGGTTTTATCAAATAAACCAAATATGTAAACTGAATATACATTATCAAATAATTGTATTATTATTATTATTTTGTATAAAGCACATTAAAACAGCCAAAGCTTATCAAAGTCCTGAGCAACAACAATAATACAGCAATAGTATAAGTATTAAGAAATAAAGAAACAACACAGTGAAAATACAGTATAATATAAAACCAAGACAGAGAGAAAAGCTACATTTTTAGTAGAGATTTAAAGGTGCATAGTAGGGATGTAATGATCTCTCGGTACAATATTATCATGATATGCGTCTCACGGTACGATATTTATTGCGATATTTTGATATAATTGTAGATGAGGCACTTTTTTGCTTTTAAAATACCTTGACAAGATTTTGGTGTGAGTTATTTCCATCATAATCCCAAGAATTCAAGTAAAAAAACATATTTTTTTGTGTTGTTTGCACTGAAATGAATCATGGGATATGTTTGTTATGTTTATAAGCTGTTGCTACTATAAAACCATGCCTTTAAGCAAAGAAACTTGTAATTCGATATATTGTGACAGCCCATGATATTATTGTGAGACTTTTGACAATACAATATCACAATATTTTGGTTATTGTTACATCCCTAGTGTATTGTGTTAACTTTTCTGTTGGAAAAAGTTACACAATGCACCTTTAAATCCCTGCAGTGACTGTGATGTTCAGATTATTATTGGTGTAGAGAAGCTCCTGGTGTATTCCACAGACAGTGGACAGTTGAATTACTGGTTGGGACTGGGCCAGCTCTGTCTGCGGTCTGTGTGGTCAGACATCACCCTCACTAATTGGCTGCTGGGTTAGAGGTGGCTGTATACACTTAAACAGGAACTGCCTCCACTAGACCAGACATGCAATGACAGTCAAATCAAGACTCTTTAGGTGATTAGCACAAATTATAATTGCGCAAACTGATGACTGGAGTGGAGATTACTTACATTATAATACTTGCAATAGTTTATTCCCACTGAGCCTGTCTGACAATAATGACTTGTATGAAAGCTAGAACAATATATTTTATTGCTCAGTATTTATGGTGGGTACTTTTACATGGCAATAGTGGTAAGATTTTTGCCATTTTTATACAAATAACAATAAGACTTAAGACTTAGACTTAGACTTTGACAAACTATTGATCCTCAAGGGAAATTACTTGGACACAGTAGCTCACACATCACAATAACTATAATAACAAAGAGCAAAAATATAAATGGTAATAATTAGGGGTGTAAGAAAATATTGATTCAGTGATATATCACGATACTTCATTGCACAATTGTTATATCGATTCAAAATGTATCTGAATTGATTTTTAAAAGTCATGTTTTCATGAAAAATCCATAAATTCAATTTAATGTTCACATGATTTAAAAATTAAATAAACTGTATTTCATTAAATTTTGTTCTTGTGAATGTGTGCTCGACCAAAATATTATGAATAATTATTGATAAGTCATAATATACAGTCCGTTGTTTTAGTATCAGGATGTATCGGGATATATTGAATCATGACAGGTATATCGTGATCCGTATCGAATCGCCAAATTCATGGCAATGCACACCCCTAGTAATAATACATTTTAAATAGACTAGTGTAAAATTAAGCATGCTATAATAATTATAATGTACAAGTAAAAAATAAAATAGAAAATAAGTAATAAAAATATCTCAGTTATACACGGAAAGGAAAGGAAAACAGTGCAAAGGTGAAATGAAATCGCTGTAGAGGATGGAATAAGTAACTTTTGTGTTTATTATTTTTAATGATATTGTCTATTTAAAAATTGGTTTATTGGGATTATCCTGCTTTGTCAGTGGCATACGGCATTTTCAATATGATAAAGTATTGTAGTGTTTCTATGTAGCAATATATAATGCTTCAAATTTTGTTATCATGACAGGCTTAGTTCCCGGCAATATTTTCTTCCTCTGCCATAACCACAAGATTTCAGCCAGAACCATGCTTACTTGTAGTTAAACCAAGAAGAGCCAAAATGATTATTGATTATGAAACAACACACAATGTAAAGGAGATATGTTTGCAATATACAATAACAGTGACAATCATTTATGACAAATTGTATTCATTCTGTATGTGGTGGAGCACGCACAAAGCAGACGATTCTTGATCTGAGTTGTATTGCTGCTTCGTACCCTCCCTGTGACTGCAGCATTGTTTATTTAGCCACATGTATTTTTGGTTGGTTTCTATTCAAAAATTCCATCTAAATTCCTTGCTTTTAGTTTTGGTGTGTTTTTGTTGCTTCCATAACAGGGAATAGCAACCCACTGGATCATTCCCCATGTGACTGTGCGGGCCTAGCCTCCCTCAGCTGTCCCGATTGAACAGAGGAGCGTTTGATTTACGCTCCCTGTCAGCTGGAAGTGTGGGAACAGAGATTATTGACTAGAAGTTCTTATTCGACTAAAGACATGTCCTGTGTTTACTAAAAGGGGACATGTATTGGCATTGTTAAAAGCTGGATGGGAAATGCATTCTTGAGAGATTTAAGCCGTGTTAGAATGTTGTTACCTCCTTGAAAACACACCTGGAGTTGTGTTTTGTTTCATTCACTCATGTTCTTGTGATGACATGAAGTGCTAGTTTGAGTTTGAGAGAAGAACTCAGACTAAATATGCAGAGTTTGTGTGTTAATGTTGTCATGTGTGAATGAAACAAAAGACAACTCCAGGTCTGCTTTTGATGAGGAAATAACATTATAACATCGATCAGAGAATAGTGTAATATGGGCCTTTAATAAGTGAAAAGACAAATTACTGAACTGTCCATTTTAGCGCTTATTTCAATGATGAAAATGTGCATATACTAATCATTATTGCACCTCATCCGCCTCTGGTCTGAAGGAACCAGGGCCCCTAGGTACTTCCTGTCAGGGGCCCCTCAGTCTCTTGAACACAGGTGTAAAACATCAACATTGAAGTCATTGCTTACTTTAAACTCAGGAATGTGCAGGACTTGTCTGGGTAATGTAGCTGGCATGTCTGATGTACACAAAATGCCCACTGAATTCTATTTGAATTTTGGAGAAAAAGCTGTCATTTTGAAAATCTCTTATCTGCCCCATTTGCAAATTTGTAGTTTTGTGTTTTATGTTATTTTTGTGCAGTTGAAGCCAAAACTTATTTCCGTATCCGTGTTTTGAAAGGAACCATGCCTCTTTAATCTAAACTTGTGATTGATCAAAAACATATCCTGTGACTAGGCCTGTCACAATAATTACTACATCTATTCATTGTTCAGTATATGTTAGATGTAACAATACATTTGAGGGCTCAATATTTATCATGGGGACTTTTTCTTTGTACTAGCAAGGCACTTTTTGGTATTTTTCTGTACTATTTGAGTTGTAAAGGTTTAAATAAATAACTTCTATGGCTAATTATAGATACAAACTAGCTACTAAAGTAATTCATTCTGCTTAGAAAAAGCAAAAATGTGGCTGTTTGCTGCAGGTGTTCCAATCATTGAGAGCACGTAGAGGGTGCTCTTGGAAAAAGGATCAAAACTTTAAACACAACGAAATCCAGGCAGTCCAGAGAAGTAAAAATTGCACAAGGAAAAATATAGTTAAAAAGCCTTTATTTAGATGACCAAAGCCAACATGTTTCGTGGTCTTCATCAGGGCTTAGCTGTTTTAATTTAGTTGATTAATTCTGCTATTTATTCAATGTAGTTTGTATGTTTTAACTATATTATATAGGTGTGTGCAAAAATATTGAAATATCGATATATCGTATTGTTTAATGTGATGATACAGTATCGATATCATGGGCCGCTGTATCGATATATCGCTAAGAGCATTTTTTTGGCGTATTTTACAAAATTATTTTGTGACATCACTGCAGTTTTGTTGCTTGTTCAGAAGAAGGAAATTCATTTATCCGACACATTTGACATTTTCACTGCTTAAAATGTGTGTGTTTTATATTAACTTTGCACAAGAAGTGATTTAACAGACTTTTAATATTACAGCCATGATTTTTTTTACTCAACCGTTTCGATTCGATTTGAAATATATCGTATTGAATCGTATCGAATCGTAGCCTCACTGTATCGAGATATCATGTATCATATCGTGGCCTATGTATCGAGGTATGTATCACATCGGCAACTTCTGAATGCTACCCAGCTCTAATATTATACATTATTGTGACAGGCCTACTTATGACTTTTCATAGGGGTTATTTTCCCATTTTTCTCTACAAGGAAAACTGGTAGTAGGCTGTGTCCTGGTTGGGCCTCTTGTGGTTGCTACGGTGTTGTGTTTGTTGTCCACCTGTTGCATCACTCGCGCTAATGCTTCGGCCTCCTGTGTAATGGTCCACTGTTTAGCCCGTAGTCTTGTTGTCTCTGGCTGGTTTATGGAGTTTAATGAGCCTGAAGAGTCCTGATGAGCTGCGGCTTTCATCAGTGCGGCCTCTTTACAGCGCTCCTCTGAGAATCAAAGGTATGGTGGCCCAGGGCTGACCCGTGGAGAAAGACATGGTTCAGTTTCTTCCAGTGACCTCATCCTATCAGTGAGGGCAGATCAGATGATTGCTGTGTTTATACTTGATGAACATTGATTAGGGATGAGCCAATATGGATTTTTTATTTATTTGAACTGCTGCTGTGGTTGGTAACTACTATTTGCCAATACCAATTTTTTTAATTTTTAAAATCCATAGCAAGGCCCACCGATTTATCTTAAGTTAAAGTCTCATTATGTAACTTTTTCTGGTAGAGGTCATCTGCCATTTGCCTGTCACCATGGAGAATTTATTACTTTGCCAGGAATGTACCACGGTAAAGCATTAAATGGTGATTGGTAAGGTGACACCATCAAGCCAAGTTACACATCAGATCAGTGGAGAACGAAGCCCGCTCACTGTAAGGATGCAAGTATTTGGGGGCAATAACACGTGTAATTAAATAAATGTAAGATAATTAAGTGTAATGCCATACTGTGGAATATTCCAGGCAGACCAGTAACATCTTCATAAACACAAGCACATAGCGGACCCTCCACTAGAAAGCTACACAGTGCACCTTTAAAGAAACTCACAAATAAATATTTCAGTTCTGTAAAAAATAAAAAATAGTATTTTAGTGGGATATTAAAAAAAAAAGTTACATGTTTGTCTGTAATTACAGACATATGTTGCTTTTCTGTTTTCATTTTGACTCATTAGTCTGTTTAAAAAGGGCACTCAAAAGTATAGTGGCGCAAAAAAATTCTATAGTATTGAATATAGGTATTAAGAACCAATATCTGTTCGTTTGAATTGTATCATCCAAGATCAATACCACTGATAACGATACCTATATTCAATACCAATACTTTTTCACGCTGCCCATCCCTACCATTGATTATATTGCAGGAGTTGTGTAACCTTAGAATTTGCAATCCTGACACTGGAGCACAACGGGAACAATTACATTACCAATAACTTGCTTGAGGATATTATATTGATGGGAAAACATTTTGAAGCCAGATAGGTATCAAGGATTTCCCCCTAAGAACAGTAATAAAATGGGATCATATTTTGCAGTCCCTCATAAACTTGCAAAACTGTGCCAGTAAATGTCTTGGTTGAGGTTCAAGGGTCATAGAGAAAGTGAATATTAGAGCGCAATCACGCACACCACATCAAAAGTGTGACTAAACAAGAACTAAACCCAGAACTAAACCTGGACTGTAGCAGGACAGAACAGTACCAAACCGAGTTCATCATGACTAATGGGCTCAAACAGGGCCAAAACCAGTTACCATCACATTATATACTAGTTTTAAACATTGAACTGCGAATTTCTATTTAATTTGACTTTACTTTAATGCTTCACAAGGGAGATTAGGCAATGTTTTTACAGTTTTCATAGGTGATATACTCAAATTTTGCTTATTTTCAGAACACTGTTTTAATATATTGTGATGTATTAAATTGGGCAGGGAGTCACAGGGTCCCTCACAATTCGATACGATACATGTTACATAGGTCACAATATGATATTATCACGATATGGCAATATATATTTTGCACATGATATATTATAATTTTTAAAAACAAAATACATTTTAACAACAGTATTTCTTTCTTAAACCATGACCTGCACAAAATTGATATGAAATGCATCCACACTACCGGTCACAAGTTTTAGAACACCCTAATTTTTCCAGTTATTTATTGCAATTCAAGTCCAATGACGAGCTTGAAATGGTACAAAGGTAAGAACTGAACAGCCAGAGGTTAAAAAATAAGATAAAAGATGATAAAACACAAGTCCAAGCTCTGCCAAAACTACCTCAGGAAAAAAGAACAAGGTGGTGAGAGTGAAAGCCAAGAAACCTACAAGTGCCACACATTTATGGGAACTACTGCAACAGACTTGGGAAGAACTTTCTGAAGAATATTAGATTTTTGTTATAGAAAGAGTGTGTTCTGTTATATGCTGAAGGTGGCTACTTTGATGAATCCAAAAGTTTACAATACGTTTTGGTCAACAGTAAATAGTAAACAGTAAAAACTGGAAAAAGTGTGGGGTTCTAAAACCTTTGACTGATAGTGTATTTTAATCATTAAAACTGTGAATATGTCAAGTGTACTGCATAAACATGTTTCCTTACACTAAATAAGCAACACAATTGTAGCACTATCACAAAAAGAAATTGCTAAAAGATACCAAAATATACTCTTGGAGATATATCAATACAGCCCACAATAACGATTTTAAGTTAAATTTAGTATCACGATAGATTGATATTTTGATATTTTTGCACACCTCTACCAGCTTTACAAAACGTGACATTTGAAGGGCACATTGCTTAACCTTTCTCATTGCTGCATTCACTTCCCCACATGTGCGCTGAATCACAGGGGGGCTGTTCTCACAGTAATAACATACCACAGGGGCTAGCTCATGAGTTAGCCCCTTCAGCCTCTGCTCTTAAGCCATGCGTTGAGAGTTGAGAGCTGGGTCCATTAGCTGTGCCCCTGCCTGGGCTTTGATGGATCAGAGAGCGTGTAAAGCAACAGAGGAGCTGATCCAGGCCGAGAGGATTGGGACAGGGAGCACTTTAGAGGTGTAGACATGCATGGGAGGGGTCAGTGAGGGTCACCGGTTCTGTGGTACCCATCTGCGAGGACACTGTGTTTGATTTTTAAACGGAGGAGCTGGCGATCACCATTTTTGGAATAGCTGGCATATTTACCCAGCTTCAGTTGATTTTAAAAGTGCACTTTGTAGTTTTTTGGTTGGGGGTCCATCACCTGCTTGTTTCTATGGAACATTGCTTTGCCTGGAATGTTCCACAATATGACATTAAACAGCTCGACCTTACATTTGTTTAATTACGGGTGGATTTATTGCTTAAAAATACCTAGAAAAACTGTCATTCTGACTCAGAGCGGGGTCACCTCTCCACAAATCTGACCTGTAACATGATCTTGGTCTGGTTTGGTCGCCATGAAGAGACCAAACCTCAATTTTCCATACTAAATTAACTTAAAAGTGCATTGTGTAACTTTTTGCAGTGGAGGGTCAGATGCTTTTCTCCATGGAGATGTTACTGCTTTGTTTGAAATGTTTCCTAGGAAGGCTTTCTATCTTCATGGAGACCAAACCGAAGCAAGTTACAGGTCAGATCTTGGAGAGACAACCTGCTCTCAGGCAGATTTCCTCTTTTTCTATGCATTTTTGAGCAGTAAAGCCACCTGTAATTGAATAAATGTAGGTACATTAGAGCCTTTTAATGTCATACTATGGAAGATTTCAGGAGTTGCAATGATGTATCCATAGAAACAAGCAGGTGACAGACCCTCAACCAAAAAGTTACATTGTGCACCTTTAATAAACATTCCTTAGCTATTAAATATAAGGGACAATATTGAATGTCTATTTAAAGGGCTCTAATCTTTTAAATTCAATTAGATGTAATTTGGTTCAACAAAAACACCCATTACTCACTTTCCATCACGATAAAAAAACATTACGAAACTACAACAAACTTCACCTTTCTTCACTTTTCTCAGTCAGATTAGCACTTTCTGAAGTCATTTATTATTATCTTAAACCATAACACATCCAGGCTGGCAGAGAAAATAAATCCTGGAATCTAAGTGGTGGCCTGTAAAAATTATATTGGTGGAAGGAAGCAAAATAAACCATACTATTGTAAGGGTATTCCGTCGACATGGTAACGGAAGCCCATCAGATATAGCACGTGAAAGATTAGACGTGGTTTGATCAGTTGTGGCCGAGCGTTACCGAGTGGAGAAGAGGAAAGGCAGGGTGGAGGCTGCAGCTACAGGAAGGGGGTGCGTCACTGTTGGCCGGAGCACATGGAATCTGTGTGTTTGTGCTGGCGCTGTGGCCCCACCAGCGGGCACCGCCACGAGGGCCTGAAGAAGAGGAGGAGAGAGGGGGAGAGAGGGAGAGAGACAGAGAGTAGAGAGACAGAGTAGAGAGAAACTGGGAGAGAGCGCGAGAGAGAGACAGAGAAAGAGAGAGTGAGACAGAGCGAGAGAGAGAGAGAGAGAGAGAGAGTGAGACAGACAGACAGAGAAAGACAGAGAGAGAGAGAGACTAAGTAGAGAGAAAGACACAGAAACAGGAGAGAGAAACAGGGAGAGAGCGTGAGAGAGAAAGACAGATAGAGAGAGACAAAGAGAGCGAGAGAGAGCGAGACAGAGCGAGAGAGACAGAGAGAGACAGACAGAGAAAGATGGAGAGACAGACAGAGCGAAAGAGAGAGAGACAGAGAGAGAAAGACTGAAAGAGACAAAAAGCGAGAGAGACTGAGAGAGAGACAGTGAAAGAGAGAGGCAGAGAGAGAGAAACAGTGTGAGAGAAAGAGAGAGAGAGAAAGAGGTAGACAGAGAGAGAGACAGAGAAAGAGACAGAGAGAGAGAGACAAAGAGAGAGAGAGAGACAGCAAGAGAGAAACAGAGCAAGAGAAAGAGAGAGACAGAGCAAGAGAGACAGTGAGTGAGACAGAGAGAGAGAGAGAGAGAGAACAGAGAAGAAGAGAGCACAAGAAAGAGCAAAGAGAGAGGGAGAGAGGGGAGGAGGAGAGGGAGAGAGATATGGTGGGTCAGAGCGAGAGAGAGAGAATGAAAGCGAAAGAGCACAAGAGAGATACAGAGAGAGAACAAGAGAGAGGGAAAGAGGGGATGAGGAGAGGGAAAGGCTGACCAAAAGTAATATGTTAGTTTAAATGGTGGCAGTGGTTCTCAAATTTTTCACCATCTGCACCAGACGTTACAAGGCTTTGCAAGTACCACAGTTACAGTGTCAAAGTAAAATAATGTTATAATGTTGTTTCTTCATCAAAAATATACCTGCAGTTGTTTTTTTTGTTTCATTCACACATGTTTAACGCACAAACCCAGCATATTTATTAATCTCTCTGAGTTCTCTTCCACCTTTTGATGTCATGTTGTAACATAGGAAAAGCTCCACTGTGTTTTTTAAACTCCATACACCTTCACTAGAATCGTTTGGATAATTTCAGCCCTGGAATTTCAAATCTCTCTCTTACAGTAAAAGCAATAATGTCCATGAGAAGGTCGCAAACTCTCCATAAAAAAGCTACAGAACTAAAGGACTAGGCACACAATATAATGAAAATAAACCTGGTTATAAAATATGCCTGCTTTTGGTAGTTAGGAGGAAGTAATGGTGCCCAAGTCTCAGAGAAAGAGCTGTAGTGAGAAACACTAATCCAATGTATTTATATAGCACATTTAAAAAACTGTACAGAAAAAAAACACCTTTAAAATAAACAAATGCTCTAACAACGCTCATAATAATAATGATAAAACCCTAAAACAGTAAATGCACTAACTTATTATTATCTTGGTGGGCAATTTTAGTAATACCAAACATGGCAAATCTTTATCTGTAGTTGCTGTAGCCATAACAACGAACAACATCTGGACTTCTTCAAGACTGCTCTTATCCAAGAAGTTCCAGAGCTTTCCCATTTTCTGGTTGCATTTTCCTACAATAGAACCACATCCATTAAGAGTTATATGGGCTCGCTTTCAGACCGAGGACCACAGCTAGAAGGAGGCATTCACTGTCAGTCCGAATCCAAATGTGCGGTTTTCCCAGGATTTTCTCAATGACTCCAAGATGCCTTCAGGGCTGTAAACTACACTGTACATTTCAACATCAGGAGATATTTGGGGGAAGTACAAGTTTATGCAAGACATCTGAATTTCCTTTGGGATCAATAGTATCTATCCAACAGACGTTTTTATTGATTTGGTACTCGAACCAAACTTCTTGTATTCCTTTCTTCATTTTTAATCTCTAAGGAACTTACACAAAATGGATTCTCAAGAGTTTTAAGATATGTTATGATGTTTTTATCTCTTCGAAGACATGCCCGCAGTCCGTAATCCTTAATTATTAGTCTTTTTACATCTCCAAAGTTCAAAATGCTGTGTTCCACCTTGTTATGTCACGAAGAGGTAGTTTTCAAGTTAACTTTACATGAGAACGCTTGTGGGTAAAAACGACAAAATATTAATATTAAAATATAAGTGCCTTTTGTTAGTCATGATGAACACAAAAATCTGAAACCACCCTCCACACAGGAAAAGTTGAATATGCTCTGTCGTTGCATTTCCATCTACACTGCCCAAGACACAAAACTCTGGTCAAATCTGCTCACTTCGCGTATGCGTTTACGTCACATACATACAGTACACAGAAACAAACATTTTGGATCATTTCCATGCATTGAATTCCACACACTTTTGCGTCACCGTAAACGTTTGTCTAAACACGAAACAAAAAGTGTTTAAGACGTAACACCACTTTTGTCATCATATAAACGTAGCCTCAGTTCAGCAATTCCAGGATGTGTGAATGAAAGAAAACACAACTCCAGGTATGTTTCTGAAGAGGAAACAACATTATGACATAAATCAGAAAAAAGCGGTATGGAAAAAGTACCATGCATGACATTTTTGAGTTAAAGGTGCACTGCACAACTTTTCTGATGAAGGGTCCGCTACCTGTTTCAATGGAGATGTTGTTGCTTTTGATATTAAACATATCCATCCTGCATTTAGTCATTTCTATTGCTCAAAAATACAATAATTCCTTGTGTGAATAGGGTGGACTCTCCACAGATCTGAACTGTAACGTCACGTAGTGTTGTAACCTGCTTATTTCCTTCATGTTCGACAGGTTTAATCTATACTTTGGAATATTATAGACAAAGCAATAACATTTTTATGGAGATAAGCAGGTAGCGGACCCTCCACTAGAAATGTTACGTAGTGCACCTTTAGAGCAAGTGGATTGCAGCTTAGTCATTTGAATTTCCTCATCTCTTCGGTGACAAACATGTTACAAAATCATTACATCAGCTATTGTTTGGGTTTTAATGGCTTCCGTATTAGTGCCATGCTGTTACATAACTTTCATACTGTATTTTAATACTAAGGAAATGATTTAACACTGATTTTGATAACCCAATCACGACATTTTTTCCCTGTACAACATAATGCCATTTTCTCTTTAAAGAGCCCATATTACTATTTTCTGATCTATGTTATAATGTTGTTTCTTTGTCATAAACATACCAGGAGTTGTTTTTTGTTTTATTCACACATGTTTAACACACAAACCCTGCATATTTATGTCAAGTTCTTCTCGCCACTCTGTGATGGAAGCGCTCTAGTGTGTTTTTAAACTCCATACAACTTCATTAAAATCATTTGGATAATTTCAGCCCTGGAATTGAAAGTCTCTACTGAACTAAAGGTTAACTTGATAACTACAACTTCATGACATCACAAGGTGGAACTGAGCATTTTGAGCTTTGGAGATGTAGACAGACTAATAATAAAGGGTTAGTCAAACACATGTAAATGAAACAAAACACAAGACCGGGCATGATTTGAGGAGGTAACAGCATTATGACATGGTGTAAAGCTCACAATTTAAAAACAGAGGACCTTTCATAAAGCATGTGGTCTTGTGTGGACTAGTTCTGATATAGACCGAGATCATTCTAAACCTATTAAAGAAAGGTCCAGTGTTTCTCGCCTTGACTGTATCCCTCCAAACCACATGAATCCTTGCAAAACTATGGCCATCTCCTTGCTCCTCACTTTTTCTCCGTGCACAGAATCTCCGCGCACCCCTCCCACACTTTTTCGGCAGCACCGCCATGCCTAACCATTTTTCTGTGGGAAACACTGAAAGGTCCGTCTCTGTCCAATAGATGTTTTTGTTTTGGTATTAGTTTCCGTATTGATTATTATCTGTTTACCAGTGTTTATTTGTTCCAACCCAAAGAGTCATTTTAATCAGTTAGTCAATAATATTCAGGCTCTAACACAAGGCAGAAGTGACAAAATAACAAAATGAATACAAAATGGCATGCAGTACCACCATTTTCTCCAATGCCTGTGTTCAGTTTGTATTCTTTAGTCCAGTGTGTACTTCCTGTCTTCATCTAAACAACATACACATGCTGAGAAACACTGGAGCATGCACATATGTGTTCAGTTATCAGATCTCTACTTCCTCCATTCACAGTTCACTGCCCTGTGCCACCAGACAATATGGGAGTCAGCTGTGGCAGTGGTAGAAGAAGTACTCAGTTTTGTTACTTAAAAGCCCACTATGTAACTTTTTGGTAGTGCTTTTCTCCATGGAGATGTTATTGCTTTTCCTGGAATGTTTTACAGTATGGTATTAAACCTTTCTATCATCATGGAGACCAAAACAGGCCAGGGTCAGATTTCTAGGTATTCTTGAGCTGTAAAACCACCTGTAATTGAATTAATAGAAGGATTGTTTAATGTCATACTGTGGGACATTCCAGGAAGAGCAATGACACATCCATAGAAACAAGGTGATAACATTATAATTTAACGCTCACAAGAGTCAGTTTTGTGTAATTATTTGGCATTAAAATAGCACGTAATACTACTTCACCCACTCACTGACAGTACTAATCAACTTGCAGTATTTTTGTTACTGCCTAGAAAGCATTATGTACACAAAAAATATTTTATATGCTGTTCATATTTATTTATGTTTTTGTTGTGTGTTACAGGTGACCTCAGCTTGCATCCCTGCTCCATCCAGTGACATGGTGAGCCACATTGACTCAACTGTCTAAAGCAGATAGACTTCCTTGGCTGTGTTCCATTTCTCTTTCCTCACTTCCTTCTAATAGCCAGGCTGGCGCCACCTAGTGCCTCCGCTCAAATTCATTTCTCTCCAGCGACTAGGTCAGGAATAGGAATACACTACATGGTTTGCAAGAACCCCGGAAATTGTATTGTGTGAAGCCATGACTGGGTCCCTTTTGTGGTACAGCACAACAGTAAACAAAGCAGTCGAGATGGTTGTAGATGAAGCCATACATTCTGTGTTGGCAACGATTCCCGAGATCATGGATGTAAAGCCAGAACAAAGAAAATGTTTGGTGAATTTTATCAAGGGAAAGATGTTATTGCCCTTCTTCCTACAGGATTTGGGAAAAGTTTAATATACAAGTTAGCCCCATTAGTGGTGCATTACATACATCACGACCAAATAGCAGTGATTGGTTAAATTTAAAAAAGTACCCGCCAACCATCGAGCGAATGAATCCTAATGGTGCGAGATCAGACGGTTTCCATGAAGTGAAACCGGCTGATGAATCAGACTATCCTTCGCCTCGATTCTACATGAAATAATGAGGAAGACCCACCCACAGAGGAGACACATGGAGGCGAGACGAATAAAGTTTGATTGTTTTATCTGTCTGCCTCCTGAAGACTCCCTCATGTTTACTCCTTTCTTCCCTGGTTTTCTTTGGGACACTGCTTAAAATGACACATTTGATTGACAGCTGAAAAGTGGAAGATTGAGGAAAGGAATCAAGGAGAAGGAAGCGAGGAAAGAGAACTAGGATGTAGCTCTTGTGTTTATCCAAAGTGTGGATTCCCAAACAGCAGTGTGGTTCCTTCCCGGTGAATTGTTCCAGAAAGCCGAGCCCTGTGCTGTGGTTGTCTCCTGGAGTTCATACATGTTTCTTTTGCCATAGAAAGACTCCATGTTTCTTCTTAAAGTGTTTGTTGAATTAACTCCTGCTCTTCCTCTGGGTCCTCTTAACCTTTGAACTCTCACACTCTGGCTCACCTTTTACCTACTGGTCTCAAGTTACTTCCTGTTGTCATACATGTTGTGTTTTATTTATTTTAAACATGATTTCCTTTTCTATGTTTTCTGTTCCTGCAGCAGCGCAGAGGGACAGCTCCATCTCGACAAATCCAGCACATGGTGAGCACCACATTCTGAACAATGTGTCTTTATGTTCTGTTTTCATTCAGCTGTGTACATAGTAAAGACTGAAGAATTTATCACATATTTCCTCACTTCATATTCCAAACTAAATAAAATATTAAATAAATAAAGTTACTGAGAGACTACAAAGACATTATGATAAACTATTATAAGGCAGTGTTTTTAGATTATTAAAGGTGCATTAACATTTTTAGTGTTTGTCTCCATGGAAATGTTATGTCTTTGTCTAGAATGTTCCAAAGTATAGATCAAGTCTGCCCATCACAATAGAGAAGAGCAAGTTACAGCACTACTCGACATTACAATTCAGATCTATGGAGAGTCGCCCCTGTTCACAGAAGGACTTATGGTATTTTTGAGCAGTCTTAGAGCAGTGTCTCCGGGCACACACATGGATCAAATGCAGAGGATAAAACGGTCAAATGCAGAGGACAAAAAGGGTCAGATGCAGAGGAAAAAAGAGTCAAATGCAGAAGACAAAAAGGTAAAATGCTGAGAAAGAAAGGGTTAACTGCAGACAACAAAAGGGTCAAGTGCAGACAACAACAGGTCAAATGCAGAGGACAAATGGGTCATATCCAGAGGACAAAAGAGTCAAATACAGAGGACAAAAGGGTCAAATGCAGAGGACAAAAGGGTCAAATGCACGGGACAAATGGGTCAAATTCAGAGGACTAAAAGGTCACATGCAGAGGACAAATGGATCAAATGTAGAGGGCAAATGGGTCAGATGCAGAGGATGAATGAGTCAAATGCAGAGGAGAAAAGGGTCAAATGTAGAGGATAAAAGGGTCAAATGTAGAGGACAAAAGGATGAAATGTAGAGGACAAAAGGTTCAAATGCAGAAGATGAATGGGTCAAATACAGAGGAAGATAGGGTCAAATACAAGGGACAAACAGGTCAAATGCAGATGACAAATGGGTCAAATGCAGAGGACAAAAGGATCAGATGCAGAGGAGGAAAGGGTCAAATCCAGAAGACAATGGAGTCAAACACAGAGGACAAATGGGGTCAAATACAGAGGACAAATCGGTCAAATGTACCTAAAATCAATGTACAGTATGTCAGTATGAAACACTATTATTTCCTAACATTATACATGTAATACAAAGTCTGCAGTTTTTCATCATTGTGTTTTTGTTGCAGGGGTCCACCAAGTCTCTGACCTACACCAAACAGAGGAACACCCTGCCGAGGTAAAGGCCACCTCAGTCTCACACTTATACCTCTAATATATTTATATATTATTCATTCATATAATAACATTTAAAGTGCAAATCCCGCCCTATTCCTGTTTATAATCCAATGTTCTCACAGTCTGACGTCATCACTTTTTTGCTGTTTCCACCCGATTTAGACCTGACCATGTGACGGATCAAGCCCGTTTATAATCTGACCTACTTGTCACGCACATCCAAACTTTTATTATTATTATTTATCTATTTGTGTTTTCTGGTAATGCTTTATAATAAGGTATACCTACAAATTTGCAAATGTTTATTAACCATTACAGGTGCACTCTGTTACTTTTTTGTTTGGCAGTCTGACACCTGCTTGTTTTTATGGATATGTCACTGCTCTGCCTGGAATGTTTCACAGTATGACATTAAACAGCTCTACGTTACATTTATTCAATTAAATCTGACCTGTAACTTGCTCTGGTTTGGTCTCCAGGAAGATAGAAAGGTTTAATACCATACTGTGAAACATTCCAGACAAAGTAATAACATCGACGCAGAGAAAAACATTAGACAGACAGGAAAAGTTACACAATGCCCCTTTAACAAAATCTACTCATTAACAAGTGTTTAATAATCATTTACAAATATGGACAAGACAGAAAGTATCATTACTAATTCATACTCTTACAACTATTACAACTAACAACATAAATGTTTAATTAGAAACATCTACAAGCAATTTACAAATGTAAATCTACTCATTTATTAATAATGACTTTTAGTAAGGATGATGAGTTAATTTTAGTTTATTTAGTAAATGATTAGTTAATGCTTAGATTTAGACAGAAAAACTTCATTGACCCACAAGGGAAATTTCTTGGATCACAAGATGTTTCTAAAATCCCTCAGTCATCCAGGTAGGAAAAAAAAACATTTGTCCAGTTCACAGAATTGAATTTCTCCTTTACTTTGGACCACAGGGGAAATTACTTGGAAATAATGGTTAGTAAACATTTACAATAAAATATTTACAAATGATTTGCAGATATGCCTTATTATAAAGTGTTATGCTTTTTCCCCACTAATACAAAACAAACTCCTCAGAGGCTAAACAGTTGTTCAGTATTACTTTTCTCCAATCCAATCCAACTTTATTTATATAGCACACTCAAAATGCTGCCCGTAGCACTGTAAAATTGAACTCGCATAAAAATAACTAATAGAAACAACTGACAAAAATAATAATAATATATTAATAATAATAATCAAATCAATAAATAAGGTATAATCCTATGTCCTGCTATCATCATATCTTTGCACTGTTTTTATAGTATTATATGGTGATGTGTGAGCTACTGTGTCCAAATAATTTCAATGAAGTTTGTCTAAGTCTACAAAGTCAAAGTAAAAGCAGTATTAAAAAGAATAAAATACATAAAATAAATAAATGTTTTTGTTTTCTGTTAAATGTCTTATATTACACAAAATGGATTCTTGTGAGTTTTAAGCCATGCTATAATGTTGTTACCTCGTCAAAAACATACCAGGAGTGGTGTTTTGTTTTATTCATACATGTTTGAGTAACACTTAATTATTAGTCTGTCTACATCTCCAGAGCTCAAAATGCTCTGTTCCACATTGTGATGTCATGGGGCTGTAGTTTTAAGTGATCGGCTCCTTTTACCTTTTGTTCAGCAGAAATTGGCAACTCCAGGGTTGAAATTATCCACATGATTCTAAGAAAAGTGTATGGAGTTTAAAAACACAGTGGACTACTTCTTGTTTTACCACATTACATCACAAGGTGGGACAGAGTGTTTTCAGTTTGAGAGAAGAAGTCAGCTTAAATATGCAGGATTTATGTGTTAAACATGTGTGAATGAAATAAAAACACAACTCCAGGTCTGTTTGTGATGAGGAAACAACATTATAACATAAATCAGAAAATTGTGTAATATGGACCTTTGAACTGAACTTCTGAACATTATCCATCATGCTGTGACTGTGCGTGTTTGACTGACCTATATCCACTGATCCCTTCCGCTTCATTGGTCCCTGCGTAGGAGCTTTAGCGTGGACCGTGTGATGGAGAGGGTCATGGAACGCCACTATGATTTCGACCTGACGTACATCACAGAGCGAATCATCTCGGTGTTTTCCCGCCAAAACTGGAGGAGCAGCGGTACCGCCTGAACCTGAAGGAGGTGGCGGCTATGTTGAAGTCCAAACACCAGGACAAGTTCCTGGTAAGAGCAGACAAACTGTAATTAGTGGAGCTTTCCCAACGCGCTCCTGTTTATTTAAAGATGTGTTGCACAAGTGAGAGGAGGAATTGTGTTGCATTGAAACCACATGGAAGTATGGAGCCACAATAAGAGGGTGTTTTTTGGGGTTTTGGACACGCCCTGAATGAGTAAAGTCAAAGGGTGGCTCTTACTGTAATCTGTCACTCTGTGTTTGGCCCCTGTCAAATCTTCCATTTAGATGTGTTCTCTACAACAGTATATTTTGGTCTTATTAATATTGTTTATGGTTTACAAGGCCCTATCCTGACTCCATATGAGTTAAAATGGAAATTGTGGTTAAAATGTGAATATTTATGCAGGTAATTTAAACTTGGCTTATACAGTTTTTTTCTGCTATGTTTATGATCTTCTTATATTTTTTTTGTAGTTGCTGAATCTCTCTGAAAGGCGCCATGATATCAGCCGCATCAACCCAAAGGTACATCTTCTGTTCTAAAACATTACATTACAATAAAAACGGCCCTGGACTTTCCCTCACCATTCGGCCCACATTAAAACTTGAGGACTTTTCCAGAACATACAGATTGGCATTGTTACCAGATTGCTAAATATGTGGAACTCAATTCAGAATGCTGCACATATCAGTCTGGTGTGATTCAGTTTAGGTGTAAACAAACACGCAAATACGAAATACACAAAAAGTATACTAAATCATAGTTCAAGTCCAATGATTATAATGTTGTAAAATGATACAGAAATGGTCACATTTTTCTATAGCGCTTTTCCACCTTCAAGGCACTCAAAGCGCTTTACAACAAGGAACCACTCACCCATTCACACACCATTATATGCAGACACTGTGGGCAAGGTGGGTTAAGTGTCTTGCCCAAGGACACAATGACAGCATTCATCTGTGGGAGCTGAAGTCATACCAGCCAACCTGTGGGTCAGTGGATCTGACCGCTCAACCTGTGATGTTTATGTTGAGAGTGGGATTCGAACCGCTAACCTTTAGATCAGTGGGCAAATGCTCTACCAACTGAGCTACTATCGCCGTAAATATCGTAAATAAAGATACAAACTTCTCTTTTGTCTCCCTGTAGGTGCATGACTTTGGCTGGCCCGACCTGCACGCTCCGCCTCTGGATAAGATCTGTGCCATATGTAAAGCCATGGAGATGTGGCTGACCTCTGACCCCCAACATGTCGTGGTCCTGCACTGCAAGGTCAGAGTTCACACTATTTACCCATTCACTTTTACATGATCATAATAGATAAACAAAAATAAACTTTTAGTGCTCACATTTTTGTGATTCAGTTAGCCACTTTTTGGGATTTACTTTAAAAGCCTGAACTGATGGGGCCTCTCTCTCTCTCTCACGGAACTCTGAGTTCCAGTGAGGCTGCACTTGTCACAACTCACAACTTAGAGGCCAGAGTTTTACTGTCACACCAATACTAACAAAAAATAACATGCTAACAATGTACCAGTGTTACTTCCTGGTTTGTGGATGATAAAAATACTTGCAGACAGCACACGATGGCCACATTTTGACCCCAGATCTGCTTTTACAATATACAGTACTTGTACTTGGACTCATAATTTTATTATGTGGAAGAAAAACTCTTCAGCCAACTAAGCAAAGATAATATAATATTGTTTTGAGGTTACAGTTTTGATTAAACATAAAACATAACATTTAAAATGCATTCAAAAACATACTGCTGCCAAAAACTTAAGTTATGCAACAAGTCCAAAACTGCAGGCATGTGCTTTATTATTCATGCATTTAACTCACAGATTACAAAGTTATAAAAACATTAGCTTTTCCAAATGCTGTCACACTATAACCATCAAACACTGCATCTCAGCTCTCATTTCTTTTGTGGACATATTATTTATTGTTTTGAGGGGTTGGGGGATTTAAATACTAAACCAGACTTCTGTGGTGGACTTGGCTTCTAAAACATTCCAACTCGACCAGTAGTTTCCCAGCTGCGGATAGCAAAGGAATAAACATGAATGGGGACTCTATTAGGGGCAATACAAGCAGTAATTTGTGCTAGCCTGCTAAGAGCTAACTGGGATCCTATTGGGAAGCAGAGGCTGGAATGTCTTAGGAATGTGTCAGGAAGTTTAGTGAAAAACACCACAGGGAATTTCTTAATTTGCTCCATGCACTCACATGTTTATCTGCACTGTGTGATTGCATAATAAAAATAAAAAATGAAACCTAATGTGCCCACAGAACTATTAACTTTCACGTATTAGTGTGTTCCTTAAACTGCAGCGCCTGAGGGGAAAACCAAAGCCAATTTCATGGTCTTTTATAAGCGTTTTGTGATTCATGTTTTCCCAACAGGGTAACAAAGGTAAAACTGGAGTCATCATCGCTGCCTACATGCACTACAGCAAGATCTCTGCTGGGTGAGTGTTCAAGACCATATGTGCATAGAGCTAAGTTTTGTTTGCAGATGGTTTAAAGGTGCGCTTTGGAGCTTTCCTGGTGGTGGGCACATGATGTGCTTGTCTCTATGGAGATGTTATTGCTTTGCTGTTTGACGGGAATGTCCCATTAAACTTATATATCTCAAAACATTTACTTATTCTAAAAATACCATATTTTCCGGACTACTGAGCACACCTGAATATAAGCCGCATCAACTAAATTTTAACAAAATGTAAAAATTATACATATATAGGCCGCATCTGAATATAAGCCATAGGTGTCCATATCTTTAAAAACGGTTTCAAGTTCGGGCCGTCTGCTTTTATTGTGTCTGAAAGCTTTTGTCGTCTTTGTGCATTGAGTCAGTTCATCATCAGCCAAAATCTCACCATTGACTCATTGATGCCAAGCCCTCATGCAGCAGCTCTGTTTCCTTCTTCCACAGCCACATCAATTGCCATCAGCTTAAAAGCTTCATCATCTGCATTTCTTTGTGTATTTTCCATGAGGAGTGTGTGTATTAAGCGCAAAATAACTGTTCAAAACACAATCAAACAGCATCTTCCTCGGTGCATCACCCCATCTCCCCACGCTCTACTGTGCATGTCTCCTGCAGAAAGAGCTGCTGTCTTGTCTGTATCATGTCAGTGTCTTGGAGGATTTCAGCAGATTTCAGACTCTCTTGGGGGCAGGGCTAGTTCTATCAATCAGGTATGAGTGGATGTTCGGCTACTGAAGTTTGAGACGTTTCTTCTCGTCATTTACACATACGGGTAAGACGTATCCCCCTGACTAATATTAATTTAGCATCATAACTTATTATATCACACGGCGGTAAACTATTTCAGTGCAGTGACAATATCGCTACCTAGTGTAGCAACTTCATATGAACCCTAGATCCATGTGTGAACCACACAGACAGCGGCACTTTCTGCACTCAGGCTGCGTGTATCTGCTGTGTTGCCAAACCAGTATATATAAATGAACAAAGTGGCAAACAAAGAATCCATCCATGCATTAGCCACATCGTTTTATTAACCGCAGGGTGCAAAGTGTGAGAAAAAAGTAGCGACTGATAGTCCGGAAATTATGTTACTTTGGAAAAAAATGTATTCTTATTGTGCATAGACTCACCTCTCCGCAGAGACAAGCAAATGCCAAACCCTTCACCAAAAATGTTACACAGTGCAGTAAATACATGTTTGACAGCTTTTATGACCATCCAAACAAGTGAGTCTACTGCTCTTTTTATTTATTTTTTTATTTGCACCTCACAGATGATAATATATTGTGCAAAATCACCATAAGACAGGTGCCCACAGTTTTGTCCATTATTCGTCAGTAAGAACTTGTGTTGTGGATTGTAACAGCTCAAGATGCTGATAAATAAAATGAATTATTATTTTGATTAAAGTAACTGTGTGCAGGTTTATGGTACACTGAGAGCGAGGCAGAAGAATGATGGAGACAGAATATTATATAACACCATTATCTATCTCTTACCAAACAAATCAATGTTAATGCATGTCCGTCAATAGTGCCCTCTTGATGCCCAGCTCCATGTTCAATAACCCACTTATGATGTAGAGTAAAGATGCAGTAGGATAACTTATAATATATGAATGTACTTGATAATAACAGGACAGTATCTTGTGCCTATTGTCATTATCAACACAGAGTTCTGTTTAGATTTAGATGGGCTGGGTCCTCTGGTCTATCCTCCTGTCACACAGCAGCTGTATCCTCCCTGTACACACAGATACACACACACACACAGACACACACACAGGGGGCTGGTGGAAGTCCCATGGTGGAAAGAGCTTTGTAAAAGTGTGTGTTTGTTTTGGTTCACAGGGCAGACCAGGCGCTCAGTACTTTGGCCATGAGGAAGTTCTGTGAAGATAAGGTGTCCTCCTCACTACAGCCATCCCAAAACAGGTTTGTGCATATTACATAATCCCTTATAGCAGAGGTAACCAACACCGGTCCATCTGCCAGAGATAGATAGTTTTATAGACTGTAGCAATAGCACTGTGTTTATGAAAATATAGAATCAATTAACCAAATAAACAGCAAACATGAGTAATAAAAAAAAACAGGATAAGAATTTATACTCATTTTGTTGCTGCTGGCTTTTTTTTTTTTTTTTTTTTTTTTTTTTTTACTTTTACATGGGGAACATTACTGTATTTCCATGGATTTCAGGGTTATAAAAACATGCTGTAGGCATAGCAATAAACAATTTTAAAGAAAATATTATAGCTTTTGAATCGTGAAAAGTACTCAAAATGTTTCCTATAAACAGGAAGCTCAAAAATGTGAAGGTTTTTGCTTTATCTCTTATCAAAGTCCACGATTTTAGTCATGTTTACTTGATATCATCCAACCTCCTAAAGGAACATACAAAACTTAAGAAAATTACTATTACTATTTACTAACAGTGATTGGAAGAATGCTTTGAAAATGTAAAGTTGCATGATGAAGTTCCACTGTGTATTCCTTTTAATTTAGGAAACTGTATTCTGAATACTACTAAACAAAAGACTAGCTTTACTAGAATACAAGTACTCAAATTTAGTATTGAGAATATGTATTTTCAGTATGAATTCAGTCACTACCCTACAATGTTTACTAATGTTATGATTTGTTCCATCAGATACATTTACTATTTTGGAGGTCTTCTGTCTGGAGCCATCAAGATGAACAGCAGCCCTCTCTTCCTCCACCAAGTCCTCATCCCGTGTCTGCCCAACTTCCAGGGAGAAGGAGGTCAGTCTGAAATCTCTACACAAACAATAAGTGCCTTTCTTTTGGCTGTTAAATATGTATAAGACTGCATGTTTACCTTCTCGTCTCACAGCTGACCTGGTGCCTTCGCCCACACACAATCTCTCTGTTTATCTTTAATCTGCTGATCGGAGGCAGTCAGCGCATTCCTTCACATGCCCTCAATGTCTGTCCCTGTTTCTCTCCAGGTTACTTCCCGTTCCTGAAGATCTACCAGTCGATGCAGCTGGTCTACACTTCAGGAATTTAGTAAGTCCTTTCTCCAAAGATGGATGCACCAGAGGATATGGGGTTTTGGTTACGCCATAGTCTAAATTACAAGGAATGGGTGGAGAAGAATGATACAATGAAAGCTTTATTCACTAGAGAATATGCCTGGATATGCCTCAGAAACATGCCTGGAGTTATGCTTTGTTTCACTGATGGATGTTTAACACAAAATCCTTGCATATTTAGGCTGAGTTTTTCTCTCAAGTAGAATCTGTTCCACTTTGTGATGCCATGTGGTGATACAGGTAGTGCTCCTGTGGTTTTAAACTCCATACACCTTCCCTAGAATCATTTGGATCATTTCAGCTTTCAAATTGCCAATCTTCAGTGAGCAAAAGGTAAAAAGTAGTTGTTAACTTGAAAACTACCACTATATGACATCACAAGGTGGAATAAAGCATTTTGAGCTTTGGACATGTAGATAGACTAATAATAAAGTGTTACTCAAACATATGATAAAACAAAACATAACTCCAGACATGTTTTTGACTGACTTAAAGTTCATACGGGTCAAGTTTTGCGTAATATAGAATCATTTGATAACCAAAATCAGTAGAAATCGCAATCAAGTATGTCACTGTGTTCCTGTAATGGCTTCTATCATACCATAAGCTTATCTGATCTTGATGTTCGTTCTTGTCTGTGCAGTAACCTTCACGGCACTGGCGGCAGGAGGCTGTGTGTGACTGTGGAGCCTGCTTTGTTACTGAAGGGAGACATCCTGGTCAGATCACATCACATGGACACAATAATATTTATGTTATCCAAGGACATTTACTCAAACATCAGTCATTTAAAATATTAGATGAAGATTTTTAGATTAATTTATTTGACTAGTCTTATGATTTGTCAGTAACATAGACTGTATATGTAAATAGACATAGCTTTAAATCTACACTGAAAATTTATCACCCTTCTCTTTAGAACTACTGCAGTGGCTCTCTTGATTTTGGTCTTAAAAAGTTTGTATTAAACCGCTCTACATTATCCTAGTGTTTTGTCCATAAATAAATGTTTATTCCTAATATGGAACTTGGCTCCAAATTTGCTTCTATAACTGCTGGCCTCATGAGCTTCATTTGACTGGAGCTGAGCACTATGGGTGACCACTTCTTTATACAGTCTATGGTCAGCAATAACAAAAACTGAAAAACCTCCATTAACAACATATTTTATTATGGACTTCAACAAGACTTTACACAGAATTACACAGTTGTGCATTATTTAAGATTAATACACAGATAATCAGTGAATCTACCTGTTATTACCATGTTATTTTAACCATAAATACAGTTTCAACCATATAAATGGGTTTAACATGTTCTGTTGCTCTCCTTTGCTGCCCCCTGTAGGTGAAGTGCTATCACCGCAGAGCGCACACTCCAGACAGAGACACGGTTTTCAGGCTGCAGTTCCACACATGCACCATTCACGGGTCACAGCTGTGGTTCGGCAAAGGGGAGCTGGACGAGGCCTGTACTGGTAGGTTTTGGAGTTAGAATATTTTTGTTTGGATTTTTACTCTGCCAATCTTCTGTCATATTATTGTAAGATTAATTTTACTTACTCCTAAGGTATTATAAAGGTAGTGGTCCAAAGTAGTGAGGTTTATTGACAAAAAAAACAAAAACAAAACATTTACTTCAACAAAAATGTGCTAAAAATGCGTGAGTGTCTTTGTTGATGTTGATATAAAAAGTGAATGGACTATAAACCTTTCTAATCAAAAATAAAAAATGCTGAAATATTACTTTGAATCTTGCTTTGAAATGTGATTTTATTGTTAATCAGTTATTATTGTGGTTTGAGATCTCAGTTTCATTTATATGTCCTTTTCTCTTAGAATGTCACTCAATAAAATAACTTAAAGGTCCAATATTACACAAAATTGTAAGCTTTAAGCCATGTTCGAAAGTTGTTTCCATATCAAAAACATACCTGGAGTTGTGTTTTATTCAGTCACACAAGTAACTCTTTATGATTATTCTGTCTTCATCTCCATAGCTCAAAATGCTCTTTTCCACCTTATGATATAATGAAGACATAGTTTTCATGTTAACAGCTACCGTTGACCTTTATTTAGCTATTCCAGGACTGACATTATCCAAATGATTCTAGTGAAAGTGTATGGAGTGTTTTTCTGCTTGAGAAAATAACTCCTAGAAATGCAGGATTTGTTTGTTAAACATTTGAAAGAAACAAAACACAGCTCCAGGTATGTTTTTGAAGAGGAAACAACAATATGGCCCTTTAATTGTGGCAATGGCTGCTTGGTGATGTGCTGAAATGTACTGAAGAGACTCCCTTTGTAACTGTGTCCCCTGAATATATGGATGAATTAAATCTCCCTCTTTAGCAGCTAATCTCTCCTCCCTAGATGTAATGACTGCCCCCTGGAGGTTAGCACAGTGAAAAAGACTGTATTTATAGTGTAACAGTCCCAAACAGACTCTCCAGTGGTGTGCTCCAGTTTAACATTGTAATAGATGTGTTCATTACCTCATTTCCTTGTTGGTTTCACTTTCTGTAAACCACCACTTTGCAGCTGAATGGTGAATAGAGTTATGTGCAGTGAGCAATGCATAGAACAGACCTACTCTAAACATCTGTGGAAGATATTAAAGTTCGTTTGAAATATTATAATAGATACTACATGTGGTGTCTTTGTCAGGGATGTAACTTAAACACGCGGTGGTCGCTGTTAAATCTGAGTTTTACTGTATGTAGTGGTTTAACCCAGGGAGTGTACTATTTCATTTTACATATGCTCTTCTAGGAAAACTAAATATTCAAATGATTATAAAATGTTCAATAAATTATTGTGTCAACAGATGAGCGCTTCCCATCTGACGCCACAGTGGAGTTTGTCTTCTCCTCTGGACCAGAAAAGATCAAAGGTAATTTTACTTGTACTTTACCCTTATTTTAACTTCATCTACATACTGTTACAAAGACAACCTACTTCAGTATGGTTAAAGGGCCCACATTACACTATTTTCTGATTTATGTTACAGTGTTCTTTCCTCATCACAAACATACTGTATGTTTGTGATGACGAGTTGAGTTTTGTTTCTGGAGTTGACTTTTGTTTCATTCACAGATGTTTAACACACTGCATCCTTCTTGCAGACAGAAAACACAGGAAGTGCTCCACTGTGTTTTAAACTTCGTACACCTTCACTAGAATAATTTGGATAATTTCAGCTCTTGAATTGCCAATAAACTGAAAAGCAGGGGTGGCACAGTTCACAAAATTCGCGGTCTCGGTTTTCAGTTCGGTACGGTTCTTGTTGTCATTTTTTTCTTTCTTATCTTCAATCTCCAGAAATATACTTCGTCATATGCTATATTAGCTTAATTATCCACAATTTAGGATACAGCATTAAAAAAGTTATAAAATTATAGTTGGTAAAGTAATCATGCACAAACTGGATTTGACTTGACTTTAAGCACATTATTATTGGACATTATTGAATTTTATCAAGTGGGAAGACATTATTGCCCTTCTTCTTACAGGATTTGGCACATTACATATGTCACGACCAAATAGCAGCGATTGGTTAAATAAAAAAGTACCCACCTACCGTCGAGCAAACGAGTCCTAATGCTGTGAGGTCAGATGGGTTCCGCGAAGTGAAACTGGCTGATGAATCAAGCTAGAAAAATGTTGCTGTTATCTTGAAAACTACAACTACATGACATTACAAGGTGAAACAGAGCTTTTTGAGCTTTGGAGATGTAGACAGTGATAATACAGGGTTCCTCAAGCATGTGTGAATGTAACAAAAACTCTGGGTATGTTTTTTGAATAAGGCTTAAAACTCACAAAAGTCAATTTTGTGTAATATAGCACCTTTAATTTCAATCTATTTTGATCAGGCCGTGAGTACCATAAGAATGACCCTGCAGTGACAGTGGACTACAACACTGGAGACCCTGTGGTTCGCTGGGACTCTTATGAGAACTTCAATGAACGCTACCAGGACAGTTTGGAAGGTAACAACTGACTTCTCCACTTTTACTTTATTTACATCATGACAGAACCACCCACGTGTGTTTTAATGTATTGTCTTTAAAAATAACCTTAAACGTTTTTGGATGTGTGGTCTTCTGTTGTCTTTTATTAAATTTTTTTTTTATTGATATTATTTATTCCTATGGGTTTATTTTACAGTTTTACTTATGTATTTCTACTCTGTTGTTTTTATTATGTTCTTATTGTATTAAATTGTAGTCTTTGTGTATAAAATGTGCTATAGAAATAATGGATTGGATAATAGAAGCTTGAACATACATTATTTCTTTTCCCCAGACATCGCCCACACCAGAGGTCCTCTTGACGGCAGCCTTTACGCCCAGATTAAGAAGCGCAGAGGGGCGGGGTCCGGATCTCTCACCTCAACCAATGGCAGCAGTCCAGGCGCGGGCATCGACGAACGAACCAGCCATCTCATCTCTCACAGTTCTGACTCCGGCCTCTCCGCACACTCCAGCCATTTGAACCAGCCCTGCCTGCACCAGGAAGACCCCTTGCCCCACTCCCCTCCACCCCCAACCCGTCAGGAGCAGGAGGAGTTGGAGAGGCTTCTGGGCGGGATCGAAGGTCGAGATGGCGAGCGGGAGACAGCCATTTTGGATGACGGCGATTCCTTACCGCCTTCAGAGAGAAATGGTACTCTGAGGTTGAGTCGTTCTTGTTCTTGTCGGGATGGGTACCGCTCACAACGCTGTGCCGAACCTGGCTGTGACCGCACCCTGCTCATGCCGAACGGATACTGCCTGGACCGGGCACCTGGGACCAATGGCCATCTTGGAGCCACGCCCTCCGCTAGCTCCCCTCCTCCTTCCCACATGGATCTATGTCAGCACTACTCCCCGCACACGCACCAGTCCTTACCGCCTCCCGATCTGGTGTGGGACAGGCAAACTGGGCAGCACTATTTACACCGATCATGCTCGGAAACGTCACGCCACATGTGTTACCCTTCTCCAGATCTGGCCCCTCATCACCATAACTACTCACATCACCGTCCCTGTTGTCCAGACGACCAATACCCACCGTACCACCACGCCCCTTCGCCACACAGTCACCCACACCATTCCAAAATCAGCCCAACGTACCATGATTTGATACTCATGGATGGTCCGTCGCATGCGAATTGTCCATGTCGGGATTGTGCCGTGAGGAGAGAGGAGGCGTATCACACTATAAGAATGGAACGCGGCGATAGTTTTCATTGGGACAGGGAGGCGGAGCTACAGCAGAGAGAGGCGGGGCTTCGGAGGACACGGGAGGCGGAGCTTCAGAGGGGGTCCGACCTGCACTGGGATAGAGACCCACGGCGAGCACGGGACATGTCATTTCACTGGGACAGAGACACAGAATGGGAGAGAGATAGAGAAGCAGAGTACTGGCACAGAAGGGCCACCGTAGCTTCTTACGGCGCACAGTCTCATGATCTCCCTGCGTTTTCGTTTGACCCACTCCCATCTGGTCACCCTGCGTACCCAGAGGCTTCCCGCTCCCATGCACACTCCCACCTGGACATGAAGTACAGCAGCAGTAGCAGTGGGTACCAGACGCCCCGCCAGGTGTGCCCGTGCTCGCCGTACCAGCCTTCCCCGTCAGAAAGCAGGGGGTACGCCTCGGGGTATCAGTCTGAGTCCACATCCCCTCTTCCTCCGTCCTCTTCTGTAACGGGACATTGTAATCACCATAGTAATGGGACACATCACTGCCCTGAGTCCGAGCTCCAGACATACCCATCTGAGTCACACACTGGTGAGTCACATAAAACAGGCTGAAGTTTTAACAATGGGACCTTTTACACAGTTACCTAAATCACATCACATGCAGCAAACCAGATGCATTCTTCATTGATTATACTTTATTAGAACTAGATCACTATCTTCACATAAAGGTCAAGCTCTTTGTTGACGCCAAGAGCTATAGAAAATACACACTGTGACATCCTTTTGTGGGATGAGACAATAACAATGAAATAGTCAACATGCAACACATTCATCCAGAACATAACAAGTAAAATAGACTATAGTTATGTATGCTAGTAAATTTGAGGTATCTGTACTTTACTTAAGTAGATTTTACAGTGGATACTTTTACTTCACTACATTTGAGAGCAGGTATCTGTACTTTCTACTCCACTACATTTTTAACTGGACTGAAAAGAAAAATAATTTCGACATGCTGAAAAGGCTGATGATTTATTTTTAGCATGTTCATAGTTTGAGTAAACAAAAATATACAAAGAAAAACAGCTACAATATAATTGATTCAGTTGTTTCTGTTGAGTAAAATTCAGTACAAATCTTTGTCAAAATCACTACACTTGAAGCTTTATTAGATCTCAAAACCTACGCAAAATACCTTTACTATTTACTCTTTAAATACATTTTTAAACTGGTAATTCGATTTTTTCATCTGATACTGAGTATTTTTTGCTGCACTACCTGTACTTTTATGTAAGTAATAAAATTGAGTACTTCTTTTACCACTGCATTTATCCATTTAAAAGTTGTGTATACCATTTAATTTGGGTTGTGAAACTGATTTTATATTATAAAAAATGTTATTAGTCACTCTCACTGTCCAGCTATTCGTCTAACCTGTATTTTATTTTACAGATGGCTTGCGTAGTTCTGGTGAGAGTGTTGGCTGGAGGGACCATCTTTCTCATGGCTCCTTCAAAAGAGTTCATAGAGACGCCCATCCTGCCTGCTCCACTCCGTCCGACATGTCAGGGCCTTCTACTCCTGTCCACACCAGCAGCCCACTGCGCAACCAGGAGAGGTAAATGTTACGTTGGTGTGTACTTTATACCCAGTGGATTTTTATTTTAATTTACAATAGCATGCATATGTTTGGCTTTGTGTGTAAACATGTCCATATTACACTATTTTCTGATGTATGTTATAATGTTGTTGCATAAACACAAACATACTTGGAGTTGTGTTTTGTTTCATTCACACACAACACCTATATTTTTAGGTGAAGTTATTATCTTAAACTGAAAACACTCTGTTCCACCTTGTGATGTCATGTGGTAATATAAGAAGGAATCTACTGTGTCAGCCCAGTGTTTAAGCCCTGGAATTGCTCATCTCCACTACATGCACAAGGTGGAACAGAGCAATTTGAGCTTTGGAGATGTAGACAAAGGATAACTCAACATGTGTGAATGAAAAAAATCTATTTTGTGTAATATATTACTTTTAAACAGTATGTGTCACAGTGATTTTAGATAATTGAACAAATATCAATTTTGTTAAAAATCATTTACATCTTTCTCCCTAGTCCTAGCAGTAGAGAGTATGAGATCCGGACCACAGACATCATCGGCAGTGACTGTGAGAGCTCAAGCCCCCAGGACGAAGCTCACGACAGGGACAGCACTTCAGCAGAGCCTCCTCTTAACCAAGGAAACAGCACAGAACCTTCACACAGCCAAGAGAACGGGACAAGCCCCTCTTCTACAGACCAAACCAAAGACTGCACTGCACCAGCTGTATCCACACAAACAGAAAAGCATATTTCAGAATCAAACCCACCAAACAGCCCACCCTCTCCAGTCCACGCCTCCCCTGCCCCAGATATAACCCCCTCCCCACCAACAGAAGCCGCTGTGCAAACTCAAAGCCAAAATCATACAAGAATCGTGAATGGAGTGAACGGCTCTTCTCCAACTCCACATTCCCAAAAACCCACTACTCCAAATTCTCCGATATCTAACCATTCTAATAGTATGGAAGGCTCCCCTATTTCCGAAAGCCCTGTCCCTGGATTTGCCACTTTAGGTCGAAAACTCATGCTCTCCGACCCCCACCACCACCCAAACCACGGGCCCCCACCCCATCACCATCATCCTGGTACTTTAGATAGAAGACCTTACTACCCCAACCACGGTCAACAGCAGTACCACTCCAACTACTCCACCATCTCCATACCCCTGCCCCACCCTCAGCCTCCTCTGCCCGAGAAGAGGCACACTCCAGCCCAGACCAGCCCCCTGAGCGATGGAGGAGTGGGAGGAGGGCCCAGACAGTCAGTAGGAAGCCAGCACCATGTGACTTTTTCGCCAACTGTAGGGGAAATAGCACCACCCGCAGGACAAAATGAAGGATCTACAGAGATGGAGAACAGCACCAGGGTCAGTGTGAAGTTTGTGCAGGACAGTTCGCGGTTCTGGTACAAGCCGGGGATCTCCAGAGAACAAGGTATGATACAACAAGAACTCGTTTTAGAAGCTGACAAATATTATCTGTAAAAATTAAAGGAGACATATTATGCAAAATCTGCTTTAATGGGCTTTTAACCTTATTCTGTCAGGGTTCCCTTATCTTTATCTTACTCAGATTTGTATTTTGCTTAATTCATGGATGTTTGAGTAAACCTGTATTGTCCTCAACAGTTCAGGAAATCCCATTTTTCACTTATCACCTATTCCCTCACATATTCCTGTGCTTACCTTCTATTTTTTAATGACCACTGAATGATACTTGTAGGTCTCTAAAATGTTTGGTGACCACTTTTCAAAACTAAAGAAACATAAATGAAAACTTGTTACTACAATGAAACTACTATGAAGAGACGGGGCCCTAGAAGTGTTATTATGTTGTTTAAGATCAATGTTGCATTTTACAATGAACCAAACATTAAAAAAAAAAAAAAAATCATCTATTATGTTATAGTTCAGTATCAAGTACCAGGAAAAAAGCATAATATGGAAATAGAGGAAATAGAAACATTTGAGACTAGGCCTTTAAACAGTGACTTTTGACTCTTGCAGCAATCGCAGCTCTGAAGGAGAAGGAGCCTGGGACCTTCCTGATCCGGGACAGTAACAGTTTCCAGGGCGCATACGGACTGGCCCTGAAGGTGGCCACACCCCCAGCCAACATCAACAACCACAGCAGCAAAGGTGCACACACTGTCACGTCCAGTCATTTTATTTTTATAGCGTAAAACAACCAAAACGAGTTGTACCAGAGTGATTTACAATTGGAAACACAACATATTAAAACTATAAAACAAAAGATGCACTATGTAACTTTTTGGTTGGGGGTTCATCACCTATTTGTTTTTATAGATATGTCATTGCTCTGCCTGGAATGTTCCACAGTATGACATTAAACAGCTCTCCCTTACATGTATTCAGTTACAGGAGGTATACAGCTCAAAAATACCTAAAATAAAAGGCATTCTGACTGTGAGCTGGGTTGCCTCTCCACAGATCTGACCTGTAACTTGGTGTGGTTTGGTCTCCATGAAGATAGAGAGGTTTAATGCCATGCTGTGAAACATTCCAGTCAAAGTAATAACATCATCATGGAGTTACACAATGCACCTTTGAAAATTTATCTCACTCACATTGTTTTCATGACAGGCCTACTCACTTGCGTAGTAAAGTTATGGATGGTATGTTCTATTCTATATCTTTGATGATTTCTGAATACGTTTTTAAACCTTGAATGTGTGCAGTGGGTGACCCTCTGGAGCAGCTGGTCAGACACTTTCTCATAGAGACCGGGCCACGGGGAGTCAAGATTAAAGGCTGCCAGAATGAACCATATTTTGGTAAGCTGCATATTTTGGTAACATTTTTGGGACTGTGGGGACATCTGGTGGTGCATGTGGTAATTGTAATTCTAGAGCGTTAACGTTTATATTAAATCATGTGGAATAAACCGATAAACAGGGTGACCTATGTAATGTGATATTTGTTTGTTTGTTTTTCCTTTTTTTTTTTTTAGTACTTTTTTAACCTCTCATTGTTTGTGCATGTTTCAGGGAGTCTTTCTGCGTTGGTGTATCAGCACGTCATCACTCCCATCTCTCTGCCCTGCGCTCTCAAGATCCCAGAGAAAGGTCTGTACATCGCGTTATACTTGTAAAATTTAAAAAACACCAACAAATAGAGATTCTGAAAGGCACTGTTCTGCTATTACAGTATGACTAATGATAGCTACTAACTTGTTTTGGGTCATTTATGTTATTTCATCATATTTATATTGTTTTATATTACATTTAATCCTTAAATTTAAACCCTTTTACCCTGTGTTTTCAGAACTCACTGGAGACATACAGGAAGCGCCCCCAGTGGCTAATATCAGCACTGCAGCCGACCTGCTCAAACAAGGAGCTGGTAAATTAAAGAAGTCATCAGTTAATCAGAACTTGCATACACCTAAATATATTTAGCTAATGAGACTTAGAGATAGTATGACCTATGTAAAAAAAAAAAAAGCACTTTTAACTCAAGTTGATTTTCTTAACATCTTTTGTCATATTTAATTTTTATCTATATTGTCTTGGACTTTTTAAAATGTGCTGTATAAATAAACCTTGATCTTGAAAACACATTACAATATGCTAATTTTAACTGATGTATGTCTCTCCTCAGCCTGTAACGTGCTATACCTGAACTCCGTGGAGACTGAATCTCTGACCGGTCCCCAGGCCATCGCCAAGGCAACTGAATCCACCCTGAGCCGAGCACCCCGCCCCCCCGCCACTGTGGTCCAGTTCAAAGTGACGTCCCAGGGCATCACTCTCACCGACAGCCAGAGACGGTAGGAGACAAAATCTAAAACTACACTATTACGAAACAGCCCTGTCTCAAAGCTCATCTCTATGCATCAGCTAGTACAAATCTACTGTCCAATCAATAACAAACTCCAGGATTAGTCATAACTTATTCTGCTTTTATTGTTTCTGTTGTAGGGTATTTTTCCGGAGACATTACCCAGTCAACAGTGTGACGTTCAGCAGTCTGGACCCCAAAGACAGACGGTATGTGGGTACAAAAGAGACAGGTCCTTGACTAACCCCAGCCCAGAGAATGTGTGTGCACCCATAGTGCTCAGCTGCTGTCAGCATGTCTAAATGCTGTGAATATTTGATTTGATTGTTTATTTTGAGTGAGTTCTGTATGAAGCATGTTGGCTGCTGCTGCTGCTGCTGCACGTGTCTGAGCCTGTCTGTTTTCTCTCTGGCTGTAGGTGGACTAACTCCGACAGCTCCTCCGTTAAGTAAGTGCTCCCAGTTTAGTGACTTCATCTGACCAACTGACATATAAACTATAGAAGAGTATGAGTCTGTGCATGGCTTTGGACAAATAGAAGCTAAATAAGGTCTATATTCTCCTGAGACATGGAATAATATCTATTTGTTTATGCATTTTTCGTCACACAACTAAAGGTTTCAAAAACAGGGACATCACACTTTCAGAGTACTTCAGTGTAGAGTGTTGGTTTCTTTTTTAGGACCAGACAGTGCAGTGTTAAATGTGGACAAGAGGTTTCAGTCAAACCTCTTGGCCAAAGTTCAGGACAAACCACTGTATCAATTTAAAAAATATGTTTAATGGATTGTTGCAGTTTGCAACTCAAGAGAAGAATCTATGCAAGCTAAGCACCATGTGATAATTGAAGTCTGATCTTTGTAACTAAATATAAATTAATGACTCAGTGGATTTTTATAGCAACTTTCAAGACACCCAAAGCGCTTAATTTACAGTGCATTATTCTATCACTATTACTATTGTAGCCACATATGCCCTAGGTTAGACTGACGGAAGCAGCTGTCAATCTGCACTTTCGGCCCCTCTCACCTCCGCCAAGCTTGGCTTTTGAGATCTCATGAGCTCAGGCTTTGACAAGCCCGTATGGCCACATGTAGGAGTAGTATTTGTTGGAGTAATTGCAGTGTGTCTCTCAGAATGTGTATACATAGATTAAATGTGACGGATGTTCATATTTTAGTAAGAGTTAATGAGTTGGATAATGGAGATTAAGATAGACCAGATGTGTAGCCTCTCAATTAGACATATAAGCACAGTACAAAATGTTCACTATAGAGGACAGAAGTTCACTTCTGTGTCTCTAAGAGGATATTAAACTTATTACATAACTCCTCTGCTGCTATTTTTATCCCCAAACAGTCAGATACAGACAGTGGACTAAATGTATACTTTTGTTATCTCCACTTCCTCTCCAGAGTTTTTGGGTTTGTCGCTCGTAAGCCGGGCAGCCAAGGGGAAAACGTGTGCCACCTGTTTGCGGAGCTGGACCCGGAGCAGCCCGCCACCGCCATCGTCAACTTCATCAACAAAGTCATGCTCGCTCAGAGGAGATAGACTCAAATAGACAGAGATATGCAGCATCATGTCTCAGTAAAATGTGTCGTATAGAAAAGCACAATCAGAAGGTTAAATGTCATGTGTAATGACTACAGTGCGTTCTGTAATATTTAAACACACGTCAGTTTTTTGTTAGCATTTCCTAGTTTGGAGAAGCAGATGCGAGCAACGATACAGGATGTGAATGGTTTACCAATATAGCCACAGTTATGCTTTGCAATCCCAAGTTTTAATTTGTGATTATACTGCTACTTTTTCTGTTATGTTTTCTTTTCACATAAAATACTAAAAACATATGATAGGCTTTTATAATCAGATATCATAATTGTCAAAGGTGTATAATAGTGTCACGCTACTAAAATTTCAAACTCAATTTCATTATTAAAGAATAGACTATACTGATTACAATCATTTTAAAAGCACTTTTTAAAATATCAATACTTGTGTAAATGAGTATCTAGTTTCAATACCAGTTAATACCAATACTAGTATTAGTATTAGTATCTGATATTAGTTACTTCTGACAACCCTAGTGTACAGTATCAACTCAACTTATAATTATATCACCCTAATAGAAGAAAAAGTACCTCAAAAATACATACCATACCATAGTTACCCAGAGTAAAAAAATAAAATGATGTTTTGGCCAATGTGAAATTTGCGTTTTGACTTACTGTATTGATTTGCAGTATTATTTGTTCACTTAGTATCCATGTGACTGTCTGCTTCTCTAAACACAGGCTGTACTCTGTTTTCACTATTCACAATTCACTGTGAACCATAACCATAGTTACTGTAAAAGATAAAGTTTCTTCCGGTTTACTTTCTCAAGCCAAGGAAGCTTTTATGATGTTGTTTCAATGCACTGTTTAAAGACAAGTCTCAAAAACACAAAGATTCTGACAGCACCAAACACATGTGAGAAATCCTAGTTTGTTGGAGCTATAATGTAAATTCTATATTCTCTCTTTATATATATTGGACATATGTACAGCTTTACATACAGTGCCTTCATAACACTGCCAAACAGAAAAGACAATCCTCTTTATATCCACAATACAGAGGCAAAAGTATCAGTGTAAAGTTAACAAAAAGGGGTACCTTGAAGCACAATGTATCTAATAACCAGACTTAGTTAAAACGACTATCACCAAAGGTTTAACAAATTTGTTAAGAATTGTTCAAGGACTATGAGTAAAGACCAGTTTTATCTGACCATATGTTACTGTTATGGAGGAAATTCATGTACAGATGAAATAAAGCTGTGTTACATCCAGCAGGATATAAACGAGAGATTTGAATAAAAGGTAAGCGTATGAGGATGGACATACATGCTTTACTATACCAGAAACTGAAGGCTGAACAGAAACTTGTGTACTTACCAAAGACAAAGCACTATTGTACTATTAATAAGCTTATATTCAGCTATATTTTTGTACTTATGCTTATATGTTTCTATGCATTTATGTAGTGGATGAGCCCTAGACAGACTAGTATCACAGCCATAATATATTAAGTTGTATCCGCGCCATTATAATGTAACGTTAGTAATATATTTTCACATGCAGCTATAGAAGTCTATATGTTGAGTCATAAAGGAAGTATTGGAAGAATATGATATTTTGTATGCAACAATGAAGACATGTATTAAATTGAAAAAATATGGTACCACAAGTTTTAAGAGTGTCATTACAAATACAAATACACATACACTGTTGGTTCTAGTTTTATTGTCAGTAATTTTATGAAAACAAAATAACAATACAACAAAAACGCATTAAAATTCACAAGCTAAAGAACTATTCCTAATAAAAGCAATTAAGGTCATTCCCTGAAAACAGAATTAGCTGTAAATCCAAATTGAATTATATTCTCTAAAAACACTCAAACACATACTTAGCATTTAGCTTGGTTAGCATGTAGTTGTAAACGATTCCTGTATTTAATATTTCTCAAAAGTTCATTGTTTTGAATGAAATCCTAGGAACTTGGATGCAGTGACAGGATTCTTCGTTAATTTATTCTCTCCTTTTGAGTAATCTACGGCCCAATAGACTTTGTGCACAAATAGCACCCAGCAACCTCACTGTTAGCATCACTAATTCCTATCCAATGATATTTCTATGAGGCTTTTATAAATATTTAAAGATAAGGCAGTGAACGTCAGGCTGAGGGAGGATGTGACGGTTAAAAGTACACAAATAAAACAAATACTTAAGCAGAGGATACTTCTGTGTTTAGAAAGAGAGATGTTTGTCTCAATGCTAATGATAATTTTGAGGCATAAAACATATTACAACAACGATACAAAGTGAAGTATTCTACCTATAAATATAATTGGGTAGTGTTTATTATATATTTTAATACGTTTTGTTGAGCTAGCTAGTGTGCTACTGTGCACAGAGCCTATTATACCAAATAATTCACTGATGCATTCTCAGCATTAGGCCAATATCCTGTGGTCATATGACAGCAGGAAAACGTAAACCTAAGCAGACAAGCAGTTGACTGGTTCATTATTAGCTGAATGTGACCTATTCTCCTTAAAGAAAAGAGCATTGTCTCCTCCAGTGCTGCTGTGTCTAACCAGGAGGAAGCCAAAGATCACAGAGATAAACACAGACAGCGATTTGGCTAATCTCAGCAGATCTTCACCAAAATTCTTTTAAAGGGTGCACTGTGCAACTTTTCTGGTCTTTTCTGTACCCTACCTACTTGAGATGTTATTGCTTTGCCTGGAATGTTCATTTATTCATTAAGAGTGTTTCTATTGTGTGTAAAACCCCTCAGTGGTGCAAGCAGAATCCATGGCAAAAGGAGAAATTTAATTCTGTAACTGGATAAAAGTTTATTTTGGTTGAATACGTTTCACGGCTCATCCAAGCTGCTTCTTCAGTTCTGGTCAAAATGCTGGCTGACACTGCTTATATCTGCCTGTAGGGAGGAGCTAACTACAATGAAACTACTCTGAAACTAACACATCTATTCATTTACAATTTCTATTAGTTAGCTAGGCTTATTGAACGTGCACTGATTGATTGATTATACTGATATGACCCCTAATATGACCCCTGCAAGTACAGTAAGCTTAGCTAACTAACAGAAACTGTAAACAAGTAGATGTGTTAGTTTCATTGTGGTTAGCACCTTCGTTCAGTCAGACATAAGGAAGTGTCCACCAGCGTCTGACGAAATGTATTTAACCAAATTAAACTTTTGTCCAGTTGACAAATTAAACTTCTCCTTTTTCCATGGTGTTTTTATTGCTCAAAACTACAACAATTCCTTCTGTGAATAGGAGTGACTCTCCAAAGATCTGAATTGTAATGTAGCACAGTGCTGTAACCTGCTTGTCTAGACAAAGCAATAATATTTCCATGAAGACAAGCAGGCAGCAGCAGCAGACCCTCCACTCGAAATGTTACGCAGTGCAGCTTTGACATTTGTGTAAACATGATAACGCCGGTCAATAGCATCTAACAGAAACCTCCCCAAACTATGCTGCCAAACACAACAACATGTGTATTCAAACTGCAAGTAAACTCCACATAAGCAACCACATCTTTAGTAACCAGGCCTGTTTTGGGAGGTAAAACAGGCCTGGTTACCCCCTCGCCCCTAATATTAATTAATAGTCAGAGGTTTCAATTCTGGGCCCCTAAGACCTTTGTCCCCCTCATGTCGACTACCCTCTTAGTAACACTTGCTTTTTAGGGTTTAGGAGGGGTCCCAGCGCTCCCTGCTCCTGTGGGGGAATGTGCTATTGGCTCCACAGTCTATGTACGGGTAAGACTCCAGGTTGTTCTGAGAAGTCCTCACCATATACGAGGTTTTCACTGACGTCCTGAAGATACAGCACAGGAAAACGATTTGGATCAGTCATTCATAACATTGTGGGTTGTTTTTTTTATTATACACAAAGAAAACAAAAACAGTTAAAAATACAAATGGATATTGAAACTAATGTCAAAAGTAGATACTTACTTGAGGATATATTAATTCAAAAACAAAAAAACACATAAATAGGGTAAAGTTGGACCTGTCCTGTATAGTTTCTTAAAGTAAAGGTCTTAATTATCATAAAATTCTAAATTTAAAAATCTGCCATAGTAACACAGGGAGGACAAACACAGTCCATTATGTTTAAAATTTTACAAAAAATGTCCACACTCGCCACACACAAAACTACACAAAAACATTGGGCAAACAAACATTAACTGTCAATCAAGTCCAGCCCAGTGATATACAGTACTATAGGCATATGAATGAGTCTTGCAGTAAATATGATAAAAGTATACACCAGGTTACACCAGCTACTGAAAAATGCATGTAATAAAACCACAAACCAGAATACAGAGTACTTCAGTTTAAAATACTGTATATTTAAAAAAAATAAGTTGTAGCAGTAGTAGTAGCAACAGTAGTGGTAAAAGAAAAGATACTTACTGCATGAATATAACGATGTTATGGACCTTGATACTGGGCATGGTACAGAATGTACTAAAACAAACAAAAAATAACACTAATGTAACTTATATTTAAGAATACTGAATAATAAAAATGTACTTTATGACTTACTACACATACGGGGTCCGTATCTCCACATTAACTGTGTAGTTCACCTGAGCACAGTAAACTGTAAGAAAATGTTTGACCATTTTAGATAGTAAAAAACATTACTTCCTGTACCTGAGATTGGCTGAGGGGCTGGATGGTGGTCACATTGTCCATCTGACTAAAGCCCACCACAGTCTTCATGTACAGGACCTGACAGCTGAGGCTCTGCACCAGCACAGAGAAGAAGTTTGGGTTGCTGAAGTTCAGAGTGCTCTGTGGAGAAGACACAGTCACCATGAACTGAATTATACTATAGAGCTCTGTAAATATTAGGTAACTGGAATATGGAGCTCAACAGTGACCGCCTGCTCCGGTTCTAAAAGTAGATTTTTCCCATAGACAGTTTGACTTCAAAGACATTGTGGAGGCTAACCAGCTACATGGTGATTACTGTCCATAATGGTGTTGTTTTAAGTTCTAAAAAGCACATTTAAAATGCAAATGCTTTAAACTTCATATTTTATAAAGTTTCAGAAGTACATTTTAAATAAAATTATAGGTCTTGTGCTCATAGCTGATTAGCCCTGAGCAAGCTTTCAAACCTTTAATATAATTTTTTTTAGAAAGTCTATGGGAACAATTCATGAGAACTTAAGTTCCAGAAACAAGGGGTCGGGGGTCACTGTCAGCTCATGGAAGTATAACAAAATCTTATTACAGATTCATGATTGAGCTGCGTTTACCTGCGTGATAAGGGTTGCACAAAATGATGCAATTTCACTACTGGCTAATGCAATTAATAATGCATGAGAATATATTGCGACAGCACAAAGTTCTCCATGTTCCTGTTTTTTGAAAAGTTCATTCTTCATGAAGTTCTATTTTAGCCTTATTTTGTCCCTGTTTAGTCTCCTTTATGTTTTTGTCTTATATTTCTTTATTAATTTATCCTAACTTATTGCTTCAAAACGTATTATAAAAATGCAAAAGATAATGATCACATATTATTTTTTCCTCATATCATGATTAAAATGGAACATAGAATAAAACAATTTATTATTTAATTGTATTCAATATTCAGATGGCAACTAAGCTAAATCAAAGGATACAGAAGAAAGCAGATCTAAATTAGAGCTAACCCTGTGTACCATCAGTATTTACCACAACTGGAAAGCCGCTGTTTGAATGAAAACCCTGTTTTTAACACAAATCATACTATGTTTTGAAGAGACTTAGATCGATAAAATAAACATGTAACACACACTGTAACGTAAGAGAAAATTCAGACTTCTAACTCACAGTCAGCTTCATCAGGACCATCTGGTTGTTGGGGTCAAAGTGGACGATCACAGAGTGCACCCCGTCAAACACGACAACAACAGGCCGAGGGAAGAGGAAGAACGCCACGAGAGCCGAGGCGAAGAGGCACAGCGCCGCAGACAGCACCACATACAGCTTACTGCATACAATTATTAGCAAATGCACATTTTATCAGCATCGATTAGTATTCTGTGTGAGCTAACTGAGCTATGTTTTTACTCACGTTCTTTGGGGGCGCAGCCGTTGGTCGCTGTATGGAATCAGAGCCACAAGTTCATTCACTTGTTCTGTGGAGAAAATGAAATAATACTTAGACATTTGGGATTTGCCCGATCTTCACAGAATAGCTGCAGTACAGTACAGTATCTAAATACACAGTGATTTCTTTTATGGGGTCCTCTTGTCACAATCAGCCACACAGAGGTCTAGTGTCATGCCCAGGGACACAGTGGTAGTGTGTGCTGGAGTGAGGTTTGAACTGCCAATCTTACAGTCAATGGGCAAAGCCTTTACCATTCCAACACTATTGTCCATAACAATATGTTAGTGTGAACTATAACAGAAAAGTAAATCTAGATCATATATTTTGTTGTTCATCTACAGTAACATAATATCAGTAGTATATTGATTTAGACCATATTGATTTATGAAGGTTATCTATGTGTCTGCATGTTTTAAGAGTATGTGTGCTGCAATGCTCTTCTGATAAAGGCCTTATTTTAACAGTTTAGTTTCAGGCTTGCATACAGTTTGTTTAGTTTTTTCATTGGTCACTGCCTGTTCTGAGCTGCAGTTTTCACGGAGCTGACCTGAGGGGATGCGGCCGGTGCCCTGGCAGGTGGGGCAGGTGATGCTGTCCCTCCCGGTGAACTCCACGTACGGGAACTGCGCTATGTCCTCCCTGCGGTCCATCCCGTCCAGAGAGTCGGTGTCGGGCAGCGGCTCTTCTCCCCGCCGCGTTTCGTGCTTCCTTCCCGGAAGAAGAGACTGGCGGCTGCCGCTGCGGGACATCCTGATCCCCATGAAGCCGGATCAACACGTCTGTGGGTGGTAAAGTTTGTGTTAGGATTAGAAACACAGAACGTTTCAAGGAAACAAACAGAAAAACGCAAACGCTCAAAACGAGCGGAGTTAAAATTGCCGACGTAGTGGATCCATAGACTGTAACAGTGTTTGAGGGTACACCATGTTACCTCAGAACACACGGTACTAACCGCAGAAACTTCATGGACTTAATCAGTGTTAATTAAACTGAGCTCTCTGTAGGATTTGTCCGCATTATTGAAAAGTATTTATGTCATAAATCTTACCTCAGACACGGGAGCTCCCATCATTGTCCCAACCCGCCTGTGCACGTGAACCATGACCTGTCCAGCACACATGAACACAACACGCTCTTCCTGTGCTGCTGCTGTCAGTGCGCCGCTGCCTTCAGGACACCTCGGACATTTGACTACTGTTGTGCTTCCAGTAGTGGCCACTTATTTTTACATCGCATTTGGCTGATAAGCAATCATAAACTTATATTGGAAAACACCTTCATGCCGAAGCTGTGTGCTACTACTGCAACATAAGACAGGCATTTTTCACTTATCTACTGGCACTGACCTAAAAGGTTGGCTACCCCCACCACAGTCATTGTGCCCCTGGGCAAGAAAATGTACTAATAAAATTAGTATTTCATAAATATTATGGAGTTATGGAGTGTATTTTTCAAAACAAAACAAAACAAAAAAATCTAAGAAATCAAACCCACCTTGCTCACACTTCACACTTCATAAAATTATTTGCTCAGAATCATTTAGCAGCTGGAAATCCCCTCATTAGTGGTTTGTGTTTAGTCTCACGTTTGTAACTGTGAGGTTGCTGTGGTGGTATTTTTATGGTGACTCATAAAAAAGATAATGGTAGTTCATCAAAGATAAGACATAGTCACCAATGGAAAATTGTAGAAAATGTGTTTATTTTATTTCATGTTTGATCAGAAATCAGGTAATTTATTTAGAAAGACAGGGAGGAGTCGGTTTGTCCTGACAGCTTCCTCTTCAGCTCACTGTTCTCTCTCTGCAGCATTTTATTCTGAAGGAAAAAGGAGAGTATTTTCAGTTTATTTTAAAGGTGCACCATGTAACTTTTCTGGTGGTGGGTCTGCAACTGTTGTCTCTGGATATTATTGCTTTCCCTGACATGCTCCACAATAGCGTTAAACTTTGCTATTTCTATGGGTAAAGTTATTTCTATAGATACAGCTATTTCTATGGATACAAGCAGGTGGCGCCATCAGGTCAAGTTTCAGCTCAGATTTGTGGAGAGGTGAGCCTGCGCACTGAATGCATGTTTGTTTTTTTTAGCAACACAAACTCCTGTATTTGAATCAATGCCAGATTAATTAGATAATGGCCACACTGTTCAACATTCTTTCTTTTAACTTTGGACTGAAAGTGTCTGCAATAAAGTTCATATAATTCCAGGCCAAGCAATAACAACTCTGTGGAGATAAGTAAGTGACAGTCTCCCTTTCCAAATCAATGATAAAACTGCACTCAAAATCAAGTTCTTTGCAAATTACTTTCCAAAAGCCTTTCTATTTTTAATCTGTAATAAAACATGGCTGCACAATCAAAGTTAAAAGTGAGTGTGCGCATGTACCTTGTGTCTGAGAGCCTCTACGATCAGGTCCCTCCCTCCCTGAACACTGCTCCCCTTGTGTGAGGCCCTGAACGCATCTCCGATCACAGACACCAACACATGAGACTGCAACATAAGATGAAAATTTGTTAAAGATCCCATATTACACTATTTTCTGATCTATGTTATAATGTTTAATCATCAAAAACAGACCTGGAGTTGTGTTTTGTCTGTCACACATGTTTAATACACAATCTCTGCATATTTAGGCTGAGTTCTTCTCTCAAACTGAAAACACTCTGTTCCACTTGATGATGTCATGTGTTAATACAGGAAGTTCTCCAGTGTGTTTTTAGACTCCATACACATTCACTAGAATAATTTGAAAAATCTCAGCCCTGGAATTGCCAATCTCTACTGAACTACAGGTAAAAGGTAGCCAGGCTGGTGCCACCTAGTGCCTCCACTCAATTTCATTTCTCTCCAGCAACAAGGTCACAAATCAGAATTCACTAGACGGTTTGCAAGAACCAAAGAAGTGTGAGTACGGGCACCAGCCAATCAGAGAAGAGCCAGACATTCTGAGTTGGTAACTATTCCGACAGACAGTTTCTGTGAAGTGAAACCGGTTGATGAATCAGGCTAGGTAAAAGGAGCCATTAACTTGAAAATTACCGCTTCATGAAATCACAGGGTGGAACAGAGCATCAATAAAGAGTTACTCAAACATGTGTGAATGATACAAAATACAACTCCGGGTATGTTTCTGATAAGGTAACACCATTCTAACATGGCTTAAAGCTCATAATTTGAGTAATATAGGACCTTTTAAAACAGTACAGTTAAAGCAGATTATAACATCAGGTTTAAACTATCATAAGAAATGCATAATAATAAAAATGCCTTATATTTATAAAACGCTTTTAAAGATACCCAGAACTTTTCCCACTTGATAAAATACCATTATAGGCGCAACAGCCCTGGGGACATATGTGGCTGCCAATCTGTGCCAAGGGCATCTGGCCAAGGGCACCACACCATAACTCACTCAGTCACACCACATTCACTTACGCAAGGTGAGTGAATTCTCTTGCTCAAGGACACATTAACTACATTCAATACAATTTTTATTTCAAACTCTCTTTCCAGGTTATACTAATTTTCCTATCCCAAGTCTGCTGAAATATCAGAGGTTTTATCTTTTGGTGCCGGTTACTTCTTTTAGCACCATTTGCCCTCTGGGGTTCTGAAGGCATCTCCCTTTTCTGTTAAGATGACTGTTAAAGGTGCGTTCATGGCTCCTTGACAGGTGAGGCAGTTTGTGTTTTAGTCACACAATATTTTGTTTGTTGTTTATCATGTAATTTTCAAACCGTTTTTTAATTATATTTATTATTATTGCCGTAAATCACTTTTATTATTATTTTATTATACAACATTTAATTGTATTTACAATTTCTAACTGTCACTAAATTTTTTAATGGTCCTACAACATGCAAACTTGACTTCTGTGAGCTTTAAGCCATGTCGTAAAACCGTTATCTCACCAAAAAACATACCTGGAGTTTACCTCAAAATGCTCTGATCCACCTTGTGATGTCATGAAGGTTACAAGTTAACAGCTATACCTTCTACTTATAGTTCAGAAGTGATTGGCAGTTCCAGGACTGAAATCACCCAAATTTAAAAACACAGTGGAGCACTTCCTGTAAGATGATGTTCCAAGACATCACAAGGTGGAACAGTATGTTTTCTGTTTGAGAGAAAAACTTTGTGTAAATGAATCAAAACACAACTCCAGGTATGTTTGTGATGAGGAAACGACACTGGGTCAATTAAAATGCTAGTACTCACAAACTTCTTGCTCTGGAAGAGATAGCAGTGGTGCGTGTCTACGGCCGGGTGCTTGGCCACAAACCCGAAGACTTTGGGTGACGATGGCAGGACAGCGCAGAAGGACACAGTGGGCAGAGGGCACGAATATAACAGGAACTACAAGAGGTAAACAGGGAGAGTTGTGAATCATGTGTGCTGTAATTATGTTTATAATGAATCGTTCATTATAATGGTTTGTGTCTGGGCCCCACCTTAGTTTTGTTTTCTAGGATATCAATTCCACTCCTAGACAAAAAAAGGTGAACTTTGCTGTTCTTCGCCGCTTTCTCTGAAGAAGTTGAATCAGCTGTCTGTATAGTAGAAAAACACTTTAAACTTTTGTAGTAGAGAGTCTGCCACCTGCTCACGTCCATGTAGATGTTATTGTTTTTATCTCCAGGGAGACAGCCAGGCCAAGTTACAGGTCAGCGTGCCAACTCACAGTGATAATCCATGTTTTGGCAGTAGTTTAGATTATATATTTTGCATGTAATTTAATAAATACAAAATATATTTGTTTATTGCCCTATCATGGAGAGAAACAGATGCTGAACCCTACCAGTAGAAAAGTTACACAGTTGCACCTTTAACTATTATAATAAAAAAATAAAATAAAATTCACAAACCTTTCACGCTATAATGTCCTGTTTTAAAAGGTCCACTGACTAAATTTTTAAACATCATCTGTTGCACGATACTGCCTATCACAAATAACAAGAGGGAATGTTTGAAGGATCAGTAACATACAGAACAGGAACAATCCACTTTTGTCGTTTTGCTAGTCATTTTCTTGTGTTGCATTTTGCATTTTTCATGGTGATGGAGAGTCAGTCAGTTGTTTTGCACATTAAAGGTGCACTGAGTAACTTTTCTGGTGCTTTGCTTTTGCTTTTTTTTTAATGTTTCACAGTATGGTGTTAAACTCGCTATCTTGCGTTTACTCAATTACAAGATGGATAGTTTTTATTGCTACATGCATTATTACTGTCTTCGCAGATCTGACCTGTAACTTGGCATTGTGGCATCGAGTGTAATGCCATACTATGGAACACTAAAAGCAACACAATATGTGCCTATTTTTGTGGGAACACCAACTGAATACAATGAGAGGGAGTATTGCTCAAGTAAACAGGAGCAAAGAATGACAAATTATCATCAGTAATTTGGTTATTTCCATTTTACCTTACCTTGAGACTCAGTGATGCCTCCTCCAGGATCTGTAGTCCTTCAGGTCGCAGCACCTCCACACGACCCAGGAACTATAAGAAATGTATGGACAATGCATAGGGAATGTATAGAGCCTATAGAGAATTCCGTAATGGAAGCAGCTGGAAAAAGTGAAGTGGAAAACAGGCCCATCAAAAAGATTTGGGGACCCAGGGCAAGAAGACACTCGTGGGCCCCCTCTAATATAAAGAGAGTCCAATTCTGGGCCCTTAAAAGCCTGGAGCTCATGCAAGAGGCCCCTTTATACTTCCCTGTCTTCTGCCCTGTGATTTCAATGGGGAAACCGGGATCAACCCACAGATCTATAAAAAAACTGGATATGGCATTCCCGCTGTGTCCTGGCTCGAGATCGATTAGTGGCCGCTCCATTGGTACTGCAGCTCTCGGGACTTTGGGCCCAGGAATTCTCCCATAGAAGCACAAAGAATTTTTTGGGAATACAAATTGCTGTGTTTAGCTGACAGGGCATTGACAACTTTCACAAAGGTTGGATTTTGTAGGGATTCTTTTTTATTTTCACAACATAAACGGCACCAATGAGCACAGGCCATTGAAAACAATACAGCGCCATTTTGGCTTCACCTTCCAGATTTTATTACAGTTCTATGGATTAACCTCAGAATATCACCAAATATGAAAAATCAAGTAAAATTTGTCAAACGGAAACCACTCAGATACATGTGAGTGATATCAAAGCCCAGTTTAAAACATTTACAATTGTGTTTTACATTTTTTGTATGTAACAAACAAGATTATGATAAACACTAACACATTTTTGACAAAGGAAAAATCACAAATCCTTACAGGAATATTGAGTCCACTACAAATTGTCACTTCATCTCCAGATATATTAATAATTTTATCATAAATTTACTTTATACTTTTTGTGAAGCTCAAACACAATTTTCCCCCATTTTAACAGAGCAGCAAATTAACTAATATTTGTACCTAGAAAATTCTAAATTGTTGTTTATTTTAGTTATAATGCATAAAACTTTCAGCATTCAGATCTGTTAATCTGTTAATCATTGAAAATATATTATGTCTGCTTCAATTTGCCTCCACTTACCTCCATTCTGTAATTTTGAATATTCTGATGATATACTAGGATTAGACACTAGAATTTTAAAGACAAATCTACTGTACTCCAGCATTTTTAGTCATGTAATATACTAGTAATTACCTTGACTCTAAAGGTGATCTCATTGTCATCGTCCGAAATGTCACTCATTTTCTAACTCAGACTTAACTCTTCAACTGAAAAAAATACACAGACTCAAAACAAAACAAAAAGCCTTAAAACAGTAGTAAAAAATAATCCTAAATGAATACAGTTTTACCTTAGTTGCAAACGCATGTGTTGTCTCCGAGCTGTAAAGTCCGTGTTCCTCTTGTAAAGGTTGTATTATAGTCAATCATTCACACAGCTGGTCTTCCTTATTGCTACTTATCAGATATTTCCGTTCTACCTATAACACATTTCAATAGCAAGAATGAACATGATACACAGTGATACATTGTTATTAGTGCTTTACTAACCCCTTAAATTTTATCAATCATTCACAGTTTTGAGTTCTGTGGTCTTTTGTTTTGTTTTACTGATTTTATTTATTTATTCATATGGGTCTATTTCTCTTACCTGTTTTTGCTCTATATTTGCTATTGTATTACATTGTTGATTTTTTTTTTCTCTATGTGCAGCAGTTTGGAAACAGTCTTTCTTTATGGTACAAATAAAATGGATTGGATTGGATTTTTACTCAATTATTCATATTTTTGGTTGCCAATATGTGCCTCTATACATTTTGGGTTTATTTTTCTATCTACATCAGTGGTTCCCAAAGTGTAGTCATATGAACTAAGGGGGGTCTTTAGATGTTTTTTAGGATATTGTTTATTATTACACTGCATTTAATCTTTAATACATTAATTAATACATGTTTTAGTGAAATTAGGTCAAATGACTACAGACAGAAACTAGCTATTTAACTGTAATCTGGTGTTTTTGTGAGCGTAATGAGTGTGTATACAGTATACATCAGTATCCTGCAGTATCCCGAATAATGATGAGAATGTTATGAGAAACTGGGATAGTGTAGCAGGCATATTCTGATAGTAACCGGGATACTGTGGCAGTGGCATGTATACAGGTATAAGAGTACCCCAGTTTCTCAGCGAGCATGTAGACAAGCATATCCCAAATACTTCCATAACCGGGATACTGATGTGCATGTAAACGCACTCATTGTCGCTGCACATTGTCCCTTCAAATAAAGATAAAACTAAATAAATCACACAAACTATTCAAATTAACAGTATTAACTTGTTAATTTGTTCATGTAAATTTGTACCAGCATCAGTTTTTCCATTTCAGTTCCACATTTCAGTCAGTTACATGTCGGTTTTCGGTGTTATTTTGGCCACACTTGATCTAAGTAACAGTTGGTTTGTGCAAAAATATCGAAAAATGAATACATCGTATCATTTAATGTGATGATACAGTATCGACATTGTGGGCTGCTGTATCGATACATATAGCCAAGAGTATTTTTTGGTATATTTTACGAAATTATTTTGTTACAATGCGGAAGGAAACTCTTTTATGCAACACATTTGACATTTTGACTGTTTTGATGATTAAAATGTGTGTTTCATATGAACTTTGCACAAGAAGTGGTTTAACAAAGAAAGACTTAAAATCAACAAAAAACAATGGCTGTGATACTAATTTATTTTACCGTATCAAATCGATTTGATATATATCATATCGAATCGAAAGTGCACTGTATCGACATATGTATCGTAACGGCAACTTCTTAACGATACCCAGTCCTACATTTGGTCATCTAAAACCTTTAAAATGAGCACAAAATACTGAATTTATTTTTAATTTGATTTAATATTTATATAGCCTGATCAATTTGATGTACTTCATGTGCATACAGACACTGTCATCGTCTTAATCCATAAACATATAGAGACACACAATTAATAAGTATATAAAGCCTTGAACAGACCGTTAAGACACTTCATGACCTGTCAATAAAAACTGATCTGAATAGTCCCATTACAAATAACTTGCTGTGACAACCCCAGAAGAGAAAAGCATGAAAGAATGCACCAAAACATCCAGAGTGAATAGTGAAAACTGACAGTGTATCATAATGACAAACTAGGTCAACTATAGCTTTTTGGGGGGCTCTGTTGTGAATTAACGGCAGGCAGTCAGATGAAAATAGTTCCCTTTGTAAGTGCATGTTGATTGTGGAGATGTACAGCTTCGCAGATGAACATATAGAGATGTCCGGTTCAGTCCTAGTGGATGCTTGTAGTTGGAGGCCCTGTTGTGTTCAGGTCTATGAGTCGTTGACAGACATGCTCTCCATAGCATTGGGCAGATCTCCTCCCTGCTGCTTCTTCTTCTTCTTGCCTCCTCCATCCTGCTGCTTCTTTGCCTTCTTGGTCATCTCTTGTTCGATAGGTGCAGGTTTGACAAACTTGATCATTTCAGTTAGACCTAAAAGGAGAATCAATATATTAACTTTTCTGGTGGAGGGTCTATCAAATGTTATTCTCAGTGAAGATGTTATTGCTTTGTCTGGAATGTTTCACAGTATGGTATAAAACCTTTCTATCTTCATGGAGACCAAACTAGGCAAAGTTGCAGGTCAAATAAATATAAGGTAAAGCTGTTTAATGTCATACCATGGAACATTCCAGGCAGAGCAATGACATCTCCATAGAAACAAGCAGGTGACAGACCCCCAGCCAAAAGGTTACGTAGTATAGCTTTAAAGTGGTAACCATCGTGTTTATATATTTTTGCCTTTACAAAATATTTAGTCACTCTTCCTGTAGTGAATCTTACCAGGAGGCATGAAGTCCCTGAGCTTCTCTGGAATAATAATTCCTTCATCAGTTTGATAGTTCTCCAGGATGGCACACATCACGCGGGTGGTGGCACACATGGTGGCATTCAACATGTGCACAAACTCAGTCTGGAAAAAAAAAAACATGAAAACACATCTTAAAATAATGAAGTTTTTTTTAAATATGAAACTTGAAAAAATTGGGGGAACAAAGTGATATCTGTATGTTTTTCCCTTTAGTTTGAGATTATGGTGGCACATGTTCTTAAATCTTACATATATGAAGTGCTATGTGTTTATAACAATATAATGTCAATGCCAATGTATCCTGCATGGTTGTTTTTAAGGTTAAAACTTTACTGTCCCCATAGGGAAAGTTGTCCTCTGCCATTGCCCCATCCTTCAATGCAGCTGGAGCAACCTGTCAGAAGTGGGTGCTCCTTCAATTAATGGAAGACTACAGCCACTAGCAAATTAAAATACTATCTTAGATTTATAGCTTTAGCTTCTCTAAACACAACAGTAGAGCATTATTCATTCACTCCCCACACTTCAGTAATGAAGTCTGTAATGTAAATCGTAATGATAAGCTAATGATGTATGGGGAACATTGTTTCCAGTCTGCTCTTGTACATGTCACACTCACCTTGTCCATCATCTTCTTGGTCTGTCCGTAGCGGATGCGAAGGCGCCGGGCCTGGTAATCTGTGCAGTTTGAACAGGACACCAACTCTCTGAAAGCTCCTGATCCAGGGAACCAGGCTTCAAGGTCCAACTTTTTACTGGCTGCATGGTTCAGAGCACCTGGGGAGGGAATTTTACATTTCATTTTAATAAAAGTTTTAAAGCAGGTTTTACCATTTATAGCACAAGATGAGAAAGTGCCTACCAGAGACAATGTTCACAATGCGGTAAGGAATTCCTAGAGACTGATAAAACTCTTCTGCTGTCCCGATCATCTCATCAAACATCTCCCAGGATTTACCGTCATGAGGAGAGGCATACACAAACTGCTCAATCTAAGAGACAGAGACATGGAGTTAGGATTTAAATATGCACAATCATTTAAAAGGTAAGACATGTAGAATTAGTAGTGCTGTTACCTCATCAAAAACATACATAGAATTGTGTTTTGAGTAAATTTTTACCTAGTCTGTCTAAAGTCTAAAATTAATTCCAGGGCTGAAATCATCCAAATGATTCTAGTCAAGGAATATGGAGTTTGTATTGGCACAAAATCACAAGGAGTGATTTCTCGTTGAGAGATGAACTCAGCCTAAATATGCAGGGTTTGTGTCTTAAACATGTGTGACTGAATCAAAACACAACTCCTGGTATGTTTTTGAAGCTGAAAGATCAGAAATTGTGCAATATAGGCCTCTTTCTGGATCATACCTTCTCAAACTGGTGCACCCTGAAGATCCCACGCGTGTCCCGGCCGTGAGAGCCCACCTCCTGTCGGAAGCAAGTGGAGAAGCCAGCAAAGCGGATGGGCAGGTCCTCAGGTTTGAGCCACTCCTCGCGGAGGAAGGCTGCAATTGGCTGCTCTGAGGTGGCGATCAGGTATTTCTCATCAATGGAGCTGTCATCTGAGCGCTCACTCCCCTTCCCAATTACCTGAGAGATAAAAATGGAAAATACAAAGAAAATGGATCCTGCTTGAGTATGTTTAATATAAAATTATACCAGTCTCGCTATTTTTGCTTATTTAGAATTAATTACCATTTATATTTTTTCTCTTTGTTATTATAATATATCGTGATGTGTGAGCTGCTGTGTCCAAATAATTTCCCTTGTGGATCAATAAAGTTTTCCAAATGTCTAAAATGAACTGCCTGCATTTCAGCTGAGGCCTACTGGGGGCAGTATAGGTTCAGACATGCGTTCCTCTTTCACTGTCAAATGAAAAGTAAAGCACATGTTTACCAAAGTCTATCATTCCCAAGAAAGAAGTATTTTATGTACTCTACCGTATAAAAGATTGCCCAACAACGAAGCTAACAAACATATCTTTGTTGGGTTTGTTGACACTTAATTTCATTAATACAACTTCACAGAGATCTATAAAGGAATGTGCTGATGTTTTGCAAGTCATTCAAGAACTATCACTCACAATTAGTTTGGTGAAACAGTGACTCCCTGCCAACATAAACTTATTTACACATATTTAACAAAGCTTCGATTGGAGGTTGACTGAAGGTGCGGCATGCAAATTTTCACGTTATAACATGAAACTGACTAATTCAAATGTTATCACTGTGCCTTATCTCTCCATAGAAAAAAGGTTTCAGTGTCTCCATCCAAAAAAAATGCACACTTTAAACTATAGCCATGTTATACCTCTTCAAAAACATAACTGGAGTTGTGTTTTGTTTCATTCATACATGTTTTAGTAACTTGCAGGATCACTCAAACAACTCCTGGTATGGTTTTGAGGAGGTATAACATGGCAATTTTGCATAATATAGGACCTTTGAAATAGAACTGGGCTAAATGGGTATTTACCTGCCAAATTATTAACTAGACTGTACAAGTGTGTAAAACATGTTTTAATTAGGTGTATCATATTCCTTTGACAGTGACTAACGTTGGAAATCAGGATGGTAATACTCAGCAGTGCCCTCATGTGCCAAGAAACAATTAAATTACTTCCACTGGCAATGTGATATCATTTAGTTTGTTGCACAATTTGTTTTATGTCTTAAATATGGAGTAATAGAGCCATAAGTGCCAGTTCCTTTTGTGTCTTCCAACAAAATCTGACCTTAAAACTAGAGCCCAACCGATATATCGGCTGGCCGATATTATCGGCCAATATGGGCACCTGGACACATATCGGCTATCGGCCGATATGCTTGCTGATATGTGCCGATATTTCACGTGGGCATGTTATACCTCGTTATAAAGCTTAGACTCTCTACATTATGTTCATTTAATCCAATTTACAGACAGATAAATGTCCTAATATGTGGCTCCGCATCAGTATTTATCTGTGGTGTAATTTGTCTGTGTCCGTACTGTCCCTGAACACACCACCAGAGTGACGTCACTTCACTCGCGTGTGTTTGTTTACACCCGCAGCCGTGCGCAACACTGAGATTATATTCTTTTTCGGACTATTGGTTTGAGTCTGGATTAAAAGGACATGTATTAGTGCAGATTTGTGATGTGAGGAGGAGCCTGTATGAGCGGTGAGTGTTGGAAATACATCGACTTTGAAGCTAGTTTAGGTTTTGTTAGCGGTTAGCTGCTGTAGCTCCCACACATAAACAGGCTGTTTTCTATTGGTCTATTGTAAAGTGACTACATTGGCCGTATATTTGTTACTGGACCTGCATTGATATGTAAATGAGCTGTGAATAGACGTGTGAATTATCCACATTTATGCATATAATTAACTACCGCGGTGCGCAGCATTTACGGCTAAAGGCTAATAGCGATAGTTTACTAGCTAGGAGTTATGGGTCGGTCGCGATCGAAGCGGCTCTTAGAGCGAACAACGGGAGCCTGCTTCTTATTGGGAGCTGTGTTTTCTCTTTTTCTCACTTTTTCTCTTCATGCGCATGTAGACCCGTAGTTTGACAGCAGCAGCGGCTGAAAACGAAACTTTCAGAAATCTGCGTGTGCATAGGATAAAAAAAAAAAGTACATATTTGGCTGCAGTTCAGCATAAAATGAATAAACCAGGACTAATCTTGGGCTCGAGTGCAGGAGAGAAATAGAAACCGAGTCCCGACAGTCCTGGTTCAGTTCTGGTTTAGTCCTGCTTGCAACAAAACAATCTCAAGAGTCGCTTGGGAGCCGAAAGAGCCAGCTGCTTTAGTGAGCCGAGCCAAAAGAGCCGGTTCTCCAAAAAAAAAACAAAAAAACTGGAATACCCATCACTAGTAGCTAGAATGTGATGCAAAAATGCCATTAGGCCAATCTACTGTATGTAAATATGATGTAAAGAGTCAAAATAACAATAAATGTTGCCTAAATAAACCCAATTTAGAATCCACTAGAGCCAAACCTAAGTTTTTTAATCAATTCATGATTTACAGTGAATTTTTACATCACTAAATATATCGGTGATTATATCGGCTATCGTCAGCGCCAACTCCCATTATATCGGTTTCATATCGGCCACAACAAAATCCATATCGGTCGGGCTCTACTTAAAACTACAAAGAAGCACCTCTTGTATTACCACATGACATCACAAGAGCTGTTTTCAGGGCAGTCAGAATGATGCCGGTGCCCGCACCATGAACCCATGATGCATCATCGACAGAGGGTGTGAATTTACCACCAAATAAAAACATGGCCATACGAAAATAGATGTCACAGGGAGGAAAATAACAATCATGAATTGCATCATCAACACCAGGGAGCATTTGTACTTGTACAAGTCATTATGTGCGCCAAGCTCTGCTACAACATTGATCTGCTGTGGAGAAGGCTGCAGTGATGCCCAATCCAAAGATGTAATCTTATGCGAACACGGATTCATGCAAGACAAACGGTACGTAATAGTTTTTGTAGACCTAAAACTTTTAATTTCATACGTGATGGTTTCAATTGCTCTTTGTTTGTTTATTTTACCTTGTGTGACCCGGATGAATGTGCTGATGTCTTCTGTGTCATCGCGCTTCACTTAGAAAAAACAACTTTTACTTGGTCCCTGTTGGGAACCAACTTTTTGGTTGCTGAACGCTCTGATTTCCAACACGTGAGTCGGTTCAAGATTAGGTGCGGGAACCAGCACCGGCATGGTTCTCTGTCGGCCTGAAAACGCCTAAGGTGGTACAGATTGTTTTCCATATAATAGAAAAAGTAAGTCAAAATATGTAGGATTTGTGTGTTAAAAACTAAAATTAAACAAAAACACAACTCTGGGTATGTTTGCGATGAGGAAACAACATTATAACACATCAGAACATGAGAGTATGGGCTCTTTCATGTTTTCATATCTCAGCTCAGCACAAGTAGGTAGGTACCTTGTAAAGCTCCTCATCGAACTGGCTGAGCTGGGCCACCTCCTGCATCACCTCCTTCCTCATGAAGAAAGGGGTGTACAGCATTGTGTAGTTCTTCTGATACAAGATCCTCAGGGCGTAGTTGATCAGTGCTTGCTCTAAGAATACCAATGGGCCCTGAACACAAACAAAATAATTCATTCAACAGTTGTCATTACACCTGCCAATTACTGATGATCTAAGAAGTTATGCCTTACTGTAAAGCAACAGCACAGCAAAAGAATGCAGGCCTGTTGGTGCTTGCACACATGGATCATGTGAACAGAAATTACCTTGAGGAAGTAGCCTCTGCTTCCAGCCACCACAGCTCCCTTCTCCCCTTCAAACCCGTCCACCATCACCACCAGGTCTACGTGGGAGTACTTCTTCTGGACAGTACAGTCACCCCATGTACGCTCCACCTTGTTGTCTTCATCCTGTGAGTTAAATCATCGTAGCTTTTAAAGGTTGTTTATTGTTTATTGTCGACCCATGTTATAATGTTGTTTTCTCATAAATACATATCTAGAGTTGTGTTTCATTTACACATGTTTAACATACAAACTCTGCATATGCTGAGTTCTTCTCTCAGATGAAAAACACTCCGTTTCACTTTTGGATGTGATAATACAGGAATTGCACCACTGTGTTTTTAAACTCAATATACAGTATCTTCACTAGAATTATTTGAATGATTTCAGATGTGGATTTGACCATCTCCGTTGAACTAAAGGTAAAAAGTAGCAGTTAATTTGAAAACTATGACATCACAAGGTGAAACAGAGCACTCTGAGCTTAAGAGATGTAGACAGACTAATAATGCAGCATAACTCAAACATGTGTGAATAAAACAATACTAAAAACTATAATACAACACTAGGATGGTTTTATAAGTTGCTTAACTGTTTTCAATTGAGAAAATGAATTTCAAAATTAATACTGGGCCATAGTTTTCATGCTACCACTTATTGCATTCTATTAATGCAGTGTACAAATATGTAACAAATGTACAATTTCATAAAATACTGTATGCGTTATAAGCAATGTTATAATGAACGTCATAACTAAATGAACTTGGGTATTTTATCAGTATTTTACAGTCACTGTTCCAACAACTAACATCTTTTCTTGTGTTTTAATTCATGCCACATTAAATAAACCCTTATCCTTATCATTGACCCCCACCTCATCGTTGCTGACTGGTACTGACGGATGCAGAAGATTCCCAATCTCCCTCAGGTACTCGAAGCGCTCTGCCTCTAATCGGATCCTTTCTTTGTCAGTTTTCTCTACAGCCTCATCCACCAGCACACGCACCTTCTTAATCTGAGTAACTGTCAGACCCTGTCATAAAAGAGAACACAGGAAACACATCATAAAAACTAAATTATTCAACTTGACAAACATCATTAGTGATACTTTTCAGCTGATGTCCTCAATATTCCCTGAGGGGGTGATTATAGCTGCAGGCTCTGCCCTGTCTCTTTCTGAGCCTTGTTTTTATTTGAACTTTTATTTTGTATTTTTTCTTGAGGTTTCAGATGGTGTGTGTGGTAGCAGGGGCCGATGGTGCAGACTGGCAGCCTATAGTAGCTCACCACCACCAAGTGTGTAGAGAATGAATAATGCACTGTAAAGTGCTTTGGGGCTTTAAAGGCGTTACACAAATCCAATGCTTAATTAATTAATTCTGAACATTCTGCCATACACATACATGCAGAACACCCCCAGTGTGATGTTACTGCAAAGTATCCATCTGAATTTGGAAAACTTCAAGCAGTAGAATAGTCATACCGATAAGACTTCAGCTGTGAGAGACTCCACGTTTTGAGCCTCATCAGGTAGAGAGTCGTCGTCTCCAACAGGCTCTTTTTTCTGTAGAGAACAAAGTGGAACGCTCAAACACTGTACTTAAAAGAAGTTTTATGTCTAGATATCTGGATATGTCAAACTCTTACCTTCATTTTCTCACCAATGCTCTTGCTGCATAGGTTCTTGGCTTTGTTGAGGTTGTCTGCAGTAAACCGACCTACAAATTAAATTGTACATTACAGTTAGGTTCCTAAATACATGGCTCATGTTGGGTTTGTTTTATTTATGTATGTATTTATTATATATTTATCTATATTTTGTTCATATTATGTATTACATTACATTACGTTTATATTCAGTCAAAGTTTTTTTGTTTTTTGTTTCGTTTTAGTATTATTAGTTAGACGGAGTGTGATTTTTCAGAGGGCAGGATGACAACAGCACCACTGCAGGGCGAGGTGCACTCGGCATGCTGGTTTGGCCAGGATTGCATCAGATTTCTCATCACAAACTTGCTGGCTAGGCTAACAGGCTAAACACAAACAGAATAGCATATCTGACAAACCACCAGGACCAAAAGGACACTTTTGTGGCCTGACCAGCTTATAGGCATGCTGCTGAGATTTAAAGACGAATCGGGAAATTGGGGTTAGTGGGTGTGGTGTTTTATGGTCAAAACTCTGTTTAATGGTGTAATATTAATACAACAACATCTGTCAATGACATATTTAGCTAAACAATTTGTATTGGGAAAACTTACACTGATTGACCACTGTCCCTGTTAAGATCAATAAATTAAAGTAAGGCGTAGCGAGTGAAGTTGAAAATCAAGCAGGTAAAACAATTGAAATATAATATCGCTGCCAGCTGTCAAAGGGTTCTTTTAAATGAACATCACCTAGTTTATACACTGTCATGATTATACCAAGAAATAATGTAGACTACAGCAACAAGTCAAACGCTGAGTGCTCTTTTTTTGTTGGGAAAATGATGCAGAAACATTGAATGATCACAGGCTGCACACAAGGCTAACACTAGCATCATTAGCTACTGCGTTAGCATTAGCTAGCTGGAAGAAACCGGCTAGTGTTAAAACCACTTACATTTCCTCCATTCTGTGTCTGCTGCCACCAGTTTATCCACCAGTGTGACATCTTTGAACCGTTTCCTCTGAGTTTCCCGAACGATTTCGGGATCGCCTCCTTTATCGGTCCTAAACAAGTCCAGATCGAGAACCATGTCTGCCGCTGCACGCTGCCACAGTCAGAGAGGCTGTCAGCTCACGCACACTGACGCACACTGACACACACCTACGTACACACGTAGCTCCACCACGCCGCTGTCCTTCACGCGCACACCTCACTGGTCAGGCAGGGGACCAGAGACCTATGCAGGGAACACGTCACTTCATTACTGCGGGGGACACGTTAGCACCAGTGTGTATGTGATGTGTATGTGTGTATGTATGTATATGTGTATGTATGTATATGTATATGTGTATGTATGTATATGTATATGTGTATGTATGTATAATGTATATATGTATGTATATATATATATATATATATATATATATATATATATATATATATATATATATATATATATATATATATATATATATATATATATATATTATATATATATAGTAATGCGTTGATTTTTGCTGTAACGCAGTAATGTAAGGCATTACAGGGGGAAAAATTGTAATATTTTACTCGGTACAAATGTGAGTAACGCGCGTTACAATGCTTTTTTAACCTGGATTGAAGTGGTGGGTTTTTCTTCATAGAAATTCGCTAAAATCACCGTGAAATCAGCAGCGGTGAGACGCCGGAGACGCGGCCGGATAGACCTTCAGTTAACCGCAGGCGAAAGGACCGACCCAGAACTCTACGCTGTTTAGACCTGGTTTAGACCTGGGTCACTTCTGGTTTAGACCTGGTTTAGACCTGGGTCACTTCTGGTTTAGACCTGGGTCACTTCTGGTTTAGACCTGGTTTACAGTCGTCCCTCGCTCTAACGCGATTCACTTTTCGCGGTCTCGCTGTTTCGCTGATTTTTAGAATTTTTTTTTTTTGTGCAATTTTGCATGCCTTTTGTTTTTAGTGTATGAACACGTATTGCGTTCCTCCCGCTGTGTCCTAATCGGCTAAGGGACTCCTGTCTCCTGAACAGTACAGTACAGAATATGTTCAGCTGCCAAATTTAAATAAATGTTCAATCTGTATCAGTGTGCTTCTGAAGTGCTGTATGTCTGCAAGTTTTCTCTCCGACAAAATCCACAACGTCGACGAAACGTTCTGCACCGACACAGTCTGCGCTCACACCCAAAAGACAGAGGACGATGCAAACCACATAAAGTTGGACTTCTGGACACGTTGAAGGAAGGTAGAAGTTACGCGCTGTAGCAGAGTTTTGCACCGGGTCTTGTACCCGCAAATAGTTGCTGAAATCAGGACCGTGAGCCCGCGTCCATAAAGCGCGATCGGGCGACAGCCGCTCTTACCTCCATGAGGTGCAGAGCAAAGCCGATCCTTTCTCCTGCGGTCTGCTTCGAGCCTGTCCTGACAGTGAGTCCTGTTTTAGTCCTAGTTCAGTTCTGGTTTAGTCCTCCTCTTCAGTCCTAGAATCAGTCTGAGGTTAGTCCTGTTATAGTCCTGGTTTAGTCCTGGTTCAGCTCTGGTTTAGTTCTGGTTTAGACGTTGTTTAGTCCTGGTTCAGTCCATATACGGCTCAAAAGTTCAGCTTTTTCGCAGTTATTTTGGTGAGAGTAACTTAAAGTAATGCAATAGTAATGTAATGCCTTACATTTTAAATGCAGTAATATTGTAATGTAACGAATTACTTTGAAATGACAGTAATAAGTAATAAATAACGCATTACAGTTTTAAAGTAACTTGCCCAACAGTGTATATACATATATACACACACACATATATACAGTCTATGGTTAGCACACACAGGCCATGTCAAGACCTTGTATGTACAGTATATATGACAATCAGACTTGGCCTATTAATATTAACACAATATTTTATCTGAGCATTCGTTTGACCAAACGACAAATGCCAAGTCCATTTCATGATACAACTTTCAAATGTAGACATTTAGATATTTATTTTTCAATTTAATTAAACAGTGCATATGAACAAACACAATGTGAACAAAAACAAAGGCATGTAATATTACACTCAGATTCGATAGAAGTACAAAATGCAATACACAAAACAATATTATACATGATCCAATAGACTGTCATCTAATGCTTTACTATTTTTTATTAGAAATATGTTTTTTGTTTGTTTGTTCCACTAGGACTGTTTCTAATATAAATAACCGAGAAGGTAATACAACTAATTTAGTCCATTCCTGTTTAATAATACAACTAATGATATTTGTTCTTCCAAACCTCATTTGCAAGATACCAACACATGCAGTAATAGGCTAGATCAATATATAGTATCTAGATGCATTCTTAAACTTTAAGGGTAATACTTCAAGGTACTTTATTAACTTTTATTCACATGACTTACATAATTTAACATAACATTTAACATAACTGACATGCAAATGATAAATACTTACTACATTCACTGTGTTTTTATATATAATCCTTCCTGTGAACCAGAGTGAGTGAGTATACTTCAAAGTGTAGTTGTCAGGGTATCTAGTCTGTACAAAAGTGTACAAAAGTTATATTTCTTTCACTTTATTGCAGGTATACATTCATGCACCCTAAAAGCACTGTGCCCTGGCAACTACCGAAAAAAGCTTAGAAATGGAAACATTTACTGTTGCACCATTCTTCTTGCCTTCATTACCTCTGCAGCCTCACAGATGGCGCTTTGTAAAGCTACCCCAGCAGGCAGTTTGGTGAAACCTTCCTCTGAAATGTGGCTGATCTTCAGGTAGCCCCCAGGCCGGTGCAGAGGCACTCCGTGCAGGTGAGAGAAGAGCAAAGGTAAGTCAGTGGTCAGAATGTAGTGAGACACAAGGCTCAGCTCTGTGGGAATGTCTGTCTCTTCTGAGTACTCAAAAATGGCAGCCATGTATTTGGACAGATCCTGTCCCCTAGCTTTAGCTCGGCCCACTTCAGCTCCGATCAGACCGATGGCTGCCTCTGCACAGGAGTTAGCAGTCTCCCAGCTGGACTCCTCCTCCTCCTCTGGGTTTTCTTTGAACTCTGAAGTCCCCAGTCTATGGCTCAGTCCAGGAGAACACACAACCAACACAAAGTCACAGTCCTGAATGTGACGGCTGTGCCAGGCCAAACTGCCCTCCTGTGCTACACTCAGGGAGTCCCACAGGTCCAGACAAACCTGCCAACAAATGCACTTTACTACAGTGAACCGGAATGAGCCCAGCATGAGGCGTGACTCCATACCTGTGTGGCCATGTGCTGTTGAATGAAGGAGCCTAACTTCATGACCGCCTTGATGTGAGCAGGTCCTTCAGAACTGCTGTAGCAGATGAGCAGCTTGGGAGCAGACGTTCTGGTCTTGGGCCATGATATCACTTCTTCTTGACTTTTACTCTCTTGATGCTCCTTCATGTCAAAATCTGGAAAAACAAACATGGAGTCATTTGGCTGTTCATTGCCTTAAAATAACATAAGATAAAAATTATGATGATTTTTTGCACCTGGTACAATGGGCAGTTTCAACAATTTCATCTTGGCTTTTGTCAAACTAAAAGCTGCCACTATGACTATGATTATAGCAGCAAGAGCCAGAGCCAATGGGAGGAGCAGAGCCACAGGGGAGGTGGAAAGTGCAGAGTCTGGTTCTATGAAGAAGAATATATCTGAGTCAGTCAAATGTAGCTGGACTCCAGTGCATAAAAAGACCTTCAAGTACCTTTAACTTGGATAGTAAATGTTTTCCTCACAGCGTCAATCTCGTCTGCTGCAATCTGCAGTACAAAACATGTCAAATAATGCTAATAATAATGCTAATAACAATAATAATGTGTTATACCTCACAAGTGTAGTTGGTTCCCTCTTGAAGGTCTTGGAGCTTGAATGTGTGGTGAGTTTTGTTGGTGCTCAGATTCTGTTTGTGACATTAGTGAGACATTTTAAATATGTTAGTCATCACAGTTGAAACATGCATGATAAAAGGCTCACCGGTGTGATATCCACTTTGTTTGCCTGTTTTTTTATTCCGTTTATATAACAAATGGAGAAGTAGGTCCTAATGTCCAGGCTCTCTGGGGCCAGGTTAAAGGTAACTGCAGCAGTCGTCCCATTCTGTTCAATGCTGATATGCTGAGGATACCAATCTACAATCGCAAAAATAATGTTAATAAAAATATCCACACATAATTTCATAAGTTTGCATAAAAGGGCATATGCCTGACAGGAGACAAAATTCACCAGGGAAACCAGAATACATAGATAGATAGATACTAGATAGATAGATACTAGATAGATAGATAGACAAATAGATTAAAAAAAATAAGTTTTCATCTGTATTTGACTATTGTAATTCCAATCTGCTGCTGAAATAGAGATATATACTGTAAAAGCACCCAAATTAAAGACATGCAGATTTATTATTGTTAATAAGCATAAAAAGGTAAAGAGTCAGTAAATTTAATTATAATATCCACTGACCTCTTTTGCACTTATCAAGCCCATTCTTCTCTGCACAAGCTGTAAATACATGACAGTATAAGCTGTGCAAGTTCATAGATAAATATGAACCTTGTAATGAACCAATAAAGCATTAGCCAACCAAAAAGGTGATATTCAGTACGTGTAGTGTTAGATCGAGTGGTGGACAAAGTACTCACTTTTATTACTTAAGTAAAAGTGCACACTCAAAAAAAGTAACACATGAAAAATCTACTCTAAAAGTGTTTTGCATAGTTTCTGTAATCTAATAAAGCTTCAACTGTAGTGATTTTGATTTTGCTCATCAGAAACAACTGAATTAATATATTTTTCCTACCTGAATTTATTCGTAGATTTATATTTTAGTCTGCTCAAACTATAAATGTATTAAAAATAAACCCTCAGCCTTTTCAGCAGGTTTCAAATGATATAAAATAAAAATAAAAATCAGTCCTGTGCAAAAATGTAGTGGAGAAGAAAGTACAGATACCTGCTCTCAAACGTAGTGAGGTAAAATGTACTCAAGTAAAGTACAGATACATAAATATTATACTTAAGTTCAGTACTTTACTACTTTTACTTTGTTATGTTCCACCAGTGGTTCAATTAGATCCATTACACACTTTATAGAGGCATCTGTATTCCCTGATTATAACATGGTAGGTTCAAAAGTGTTACTCGTCTAGTCTAATATAAAGCAGTCTGGTCTTACAGCGAGTGCAGAAGGTGGTACTGTGATAGAACCGGTCCCACTGCTCTGGTACAGGCAGGGCCATGACTGTAATTGCATACTGAGAGTCCAGGGGCAGGCCTCGGAAAGGGTCTGATTTGTAAACCTGAAAAACACAAGATAAGAGGTTCTGTCAGTCATGTTTACTATGTGATTAAAAAAAGGAAAAACTAACTAAAAAAAACTATATATGAGGTTTTTGGTGCTATGTACAGTCATTTTTTATTTATTTATTTTTTACTCTTATATTGTGTTGATTTGATTGGAAAGCACTTTGGTCACCTCGTAAATAAAGTTTGATTGGTAATAAAATTGGTACTGTGTCTAATTAATTTCCCTTGTGGATCAATAAACTTTGTCTAAGTTTAAGTGAAAATACATTACTGCAGTTTTTTCATGAGTACACAGCATGTAAAAAGTTGGATTATTTCAGAATAATACAATGGTATGAACCCTATTGACCTTTATTTAACCAGGATAGTAAAAAAAAAAAAAGAACAACAACAACTGCAGACTGTACAGAGCACTAAAAAGAAAATATATTTTCTCATCTCTCTTTTTTTTTTTTTTTTTTTTTTTACCACAAAGTCAACATGATTGATCCAGAAGAGAATTTATTTGGACAATATATTATAATCACAAAAGCAGCAAACATTTATGAATATAAACCTGATTCTTTGTTATTTCCCAGAAAGAGGGAGATAACAGAAACATAGCCCAGGGGCCTCGTTAATGGGCCTCCGTAAGCATAAAACGAGGTCAGAAATGTGCGTACGCAGCTTGTCACATCAAAGTTGGTATTTATATATGGGGGGGAGAACAAAAAAAAAAAACGTGATTGAGGAGCAGTGAGGGGTCATTTTGACTTAATTTTCGCAGAAAAAGACACAGAATCTAACACACTTTATTTGAGTATCGTAGTTTTACAAAGTGATGCGATCATTGGGGGGAATATGTGCGCGCGGCCGTACACGTTCATCCAAGTACACCAGAGCGTATTGGCACCATGGATCTACAGTTCTATGATTGAAACTAAACACATCCACGTATTCCCCATGCCCCCTCCGCACGCACACATGTCTTATATCCACGCAAACATACGCGTGCACGATGGTGCTCAAAGCTATATGAGAATGAAACAAGCTCGCGTGTGAATCACGCTCTTTACAGATGCTCCAAAACATCAGTCATGAGTCAGAGAAGCACAGTTCACTTGCCTGTGTCCTCTGCTACTGCGTCGGCTCATGTATAGGTAAATCTCATTCAGAACTCACTTTGCATTGTCCTTTTATGATGAATTGGAGGCGTTAAAGAGGCATGGCGTGAGGTGGGACCACGTGCGCAGGTTTGTGTTGCAGGTGTGCTGCGGAGGGTTGTATAAATCCCAATATTTTTTCACATACGTGTAATTTGCGCTTTGTCAGTACAAACTCTTTCAAGTTGATTTTGATGCCCTCTTTTATAATTGAAGCCCCAGTTCTTTTCGTTGTTCATGGTTTACCTTTTGAGCGTGTGATGCAGGGAGGGACAGGTTACTGTGAAAGAGGAAGAGCTGGCAGTAGACACTGGATCCTCCCAGGGCCTGCAGGGACACCTGAAAGCCTCGCAGGAAAGCAATGCCTGCAGAGAGCACATAAAAACACATTCTCCACTGACACACTCCACACATGCTGGATTTGTACCGCCAGTTTCAACCAAGCATTAGATCATCTTTGTTTTTGCTCTTTGTTTTTGTAGAAACTTTTTTTGACCTAAGACCAGAATGTTTAGTGAGCAGTCAAAAGTTTAGACTCACCCTCTAATTCAATGTTTTGTTTCTTTTTGCTTACTACTTTCTACTTTTTAGGTACATGCAAAGTAAAGGGTGGCTAATTTGAGGATTTGGTTATAATTTATTATTATTATTATTACTATTTTTGTAGGTATCTGTATGTATAATGAAGAAAGTAGTAAATATACACACACAAAAAAAAAAAAAACACTGAATGAGAGGGTGAGTCCAAATTTTTGCCTTTTGCCGGTGCTACATATCATATAACCATTAGATTAGATAATGAGACAATAGATTAGGTTAATATTGTTAAGCAATGTCTCCTTACTTTCTGAAAGTAACTTTAAAAAGTGACAAAAGACTCCACAATGAGTTTTTGTATATTTTTGTTATGAAAGATTCTCTTTATTACAACAACCAGACTATCTGTGTTCTTTTGTCAAATTTAAAAGTATTTTTGGCTGCAAAAGAAAAATAACATTACACTCCCACTCCCATGTTTGACTTTTGGTATGTTTTTTAAGAAGACTACTCCCATTCTCCTCACATGCTTTCCCTTGTGTCCAAACAACTGTATCTGAGTGTTGTCAGATCCAGTGTTGGTGACCTACAGCTGCTGTCCACATGGGGTTTGTATTACCTGTGGTGACAATACCTGTCACTGAGATCCTACATCTATTATCCCTGTTTGTGTCCAAGGAACAGTTGAACCAAACTAGCCATGATGAGGTCACACTTCACAATCCCGTAGACAGTATAAGGGGGGTCGAACGAGATACAATTTCCACAAGACGAAACAAGACACAAGATCAGATACGAGAACGAGACAAGGCGAGCTTTTGAAATTATTTATACTGAATAAATTGTGCAATCCAGTTCCCATGTTTGTTCTCAGTATTTTTATTTACTTCATTTATTATTACCTCCGCCAAGGAGGTTATGTTTTTGCCGGCGTTTGTCAGTTTGTTTGTTTGTTTGTTTGTTTGTCTGTTAGCAACATAACTCAAAAAGTTATGGACCGATTTTGATGAAATTTTCAGGATTTGTTTTAAATGTGAAAAGGAAGAACTGATTTCATTTTGGGGGTGATCCGGAAGAAATCCTGGATTCTGGATCACTTTGAAATTTTAGTTAACATTGTGGTAAATGGGGCCAAAAATTTTGTTTCTCAATATCTCGGTTAATTATTGACCAAACCCCATGAAATTTCACTCAGGGATGGACAATCAGATCCTCTTTCATATTCCAAATTGAAAGATACGAGACAAATATTTATGGAAAACACAATTAATATGAGGGGGACTGTAGTCCTTGGCGGAGGTCTGCGCTTTCTGAGTGCTTTTCTAGTTTCTGCTGTCATTGTAGGGCTGTTTTGGGGACTACACTTCTCAAAAAATGTTGCTCGCCAGTACTTTACTATTCTTCATCTAATCCAAACACAAAAACAAGATTATTTTTCTCATGTGCTCACAATCTTGTGGCAATTTTGTTTCGTGAGATTTTTGGCATGAGATCTTGCCCCATCCCTGTTGTATATGTATTATACAGTCTATGACAATCCCATACCATAGGGACTGGGAATCCAGGAGACGACCACAGAGTCCGAGCTGGGGTCTGGATCCTCCACTGTTTCTACAGTTACGTTGTTGGGTGCGTGGATGTAGTGACGGCAGATGTTTGGGTCTTCATTTCCCACCAGCTCAAAACATGGCCACGGAATGCAACCTGCAGACAAATACCTGTGTGATAATGCATTCACACTACAGTAACAAAGGCTCTGTTGTCAACAAATATGGAAGGAGCCCATTTCAATGCTTTACAGTGAGGGCTGTTTGTTTTGAAGGTTAGACTACATTCTATTCTTTTCTATATTGTTTCAAAATTTAGTTTGGGAGATATTCAAATTTAAACAAACAAAAACATAAGACAAAATATACATATACTATATAGTGGACAGTTCTACAAATTGCAGAGACAAAAGCTTCCCTGAATATTGATCAATTTTCACAGATATACAACAAAAGTCTTCTCTTGTCTTCTGTGTTTTCCTGCTCATTCCCATTTACGTCACAGTGATGGTTAATATTAAGAACACTTCTATTCACATTTAGGCTGTAAAGGAAAAACATCTAATCAAATGTGTATTCGCCCAAAAGGTTCCACTTACTTCCCAGTGTTTTTAGTGCTGTGGAGCCAAGGGCCTTTCGCACATCACCTGGGGTAATCCTGCAGTATTTACACTGGGGGTCCCCCTGAGGACACATTACAGAAACATTAACACAAGACTTAAAGTGACAGTGCATTAGGTGACTGTATTAAAACCATAATTCATGCCATTAAAAGCCTTCAAAGCAGGGTACCAGAGCTGCCCTTCAGGTTTCAGACTATATACTTAGCAGCAAAAAGCCAAGAGGAATGTGTGCCGCAGGCTGTGAAGGCATTGAGGGCGTCCAAGAGTTTTGGAGTTCACACAATAGTTAAGCTGTCAGAGGAGATAATGACCGTTAACATTTTAGCAGAATGTAAATACTCACTTGCACGCTATCTGTTCAGTCAGCATGTCAAATGCATGAGTGAATAAATTACTAGTAGAGCACATTTCAAATCAAAATAAATTACAGATACAAGTCCACTGTCACAGGTAAAACGATCTATTACTAGCTGGAATGAAATGTGGCTGGCTATAATATAAGTATGTATGTATGTGTGTGTGTGTATGTATATATGGGAGAGAGACCACCCACTGTGGAAGGTGAGAAGCACATTTTTATATATATATATATGTATATGTATATATATGTATATATGCGTGGAATTAGAAGTTTTGACTCGTTAAACAGACAAGCTTTTTTTTATTTATTTTTTTTATTTTAAGTGTATAAATGGTACAGGAAATTTTTGTTGTAAATATTGCAATGTTAAGTCAACTCCCATGACAGTAATGATTGAAAAAGAATTGAACAACCAAGTTCGAAATAAATGATTGATTTATAGTAGGGCTGGGACAACGAGCCCACCACAAAAATGTTATGCAGTGACTAAGCCTTGTTAGCACCTACCACCCTACTACTCTTGATTCTGCCTGGAACATATAATGGTTTATTTTATTTATTATATTTTAATACTTGGTTCAGTATTTGCCTGCATTTATGTTTGTAATGTAGAATCTGTGAATAATGTGGTATAATTGTCACTTATTTGTTCGCAATTTTGAGTTGACAATTTGAGATTTGTTATTCCATAAATTAACATCTTAAATAAATACGTATAAAAACATTTACTGGAAGTTTAATTTTGCATCTTATACATCTTTGCATCTTATAGACTGTATGTGTGTGTATTTTTTTTTTTTTTTTTTTTATCTGGTCTTATATGAGTGGAAAAAGTGTGTTGTAAATAGGTCTGTCACAATAATAAACTCTGAAGTGTGATATGTTGTTGAAGTACATATAGACAGTACACAATAATATTGAACCCAATGCATAAAGCAGAATCATCGCCCAAAAAGTGTTCTAAATTTACATTGTTAAAAAATATGAGCTGCCATAAATGTGAAACAGAATGCAGCACTTAAAAGGTTAAAATGAGAAGTTCATATTTCAACCTCCTACAGCTCAAATCTTGGAACAGAAAAATAACTAAATTATTCCCACTAAAACAAAAAAAATTCTCCACAATAAATACTGACCCGCCAAATTTATAATGGATATAGTAATTATCGTGACAGGCCTTGTTGTAAAGTTAGTAAGTCCGTCTTCGTAGTATATTGGTTCAAACAGATGGATTTCAAAGGTGCCCTATGTAACTTTTTGGTTCTGAGGTCCATCACCTGCTTGTTTCTATGAATGTTATTGCTTTGCCTAGGATGTTCCACAGTATGACATTAAATAGCTCTACCTTACATTTATTTAATTACAGGTGGTTTTATAGCTCAAAAATACCTAGAAAAACAGACCTGTAACCTGGTTTGGTTTCCATGAAAATAGAAAAGTTCAATGCCATACTGTGAAAATTCCAGACAAAGTAATAACATCTCCACGGAGACAAGCATTTGACGGACCCAGCACCAGAAAAGTTACCCAACGCACCTTTAACAACTCAAAGTGCCTATAGTATGATTTAAACTGAAACAAACAGAAAAGCAGGCTGGTTGAGATCGGATTACTCTTTGTACTGATGTTTAGAAAAATTTAAATATTTAACTATATGACCTACAAACTATAAATATAACAGATTTATTATAAAATGATTAATTAAAGGTGCATTGTGTAACTTTTCTGGTGGAGGGTTCGTCAAATGCTTTTCTCCAAAAAGACGTTATTGCGCTGTCTGTAATGTTTCACAGTATGGTGTTAAACCATTCTATCTCCATGGAGACCAAACCAGACCAAGTTAAAAGTCAGACCTGTGGAGAGGCGACCCCAAACATATTCAGAATGCCTGTTTTTCTCAGTATTTAGAGCTTTAAAACCACCTGTAACTGAATAAATGTCAAGCTGTTTAATGTCATACTGTGGAAAATTCCAAGCAGAACAATGACATATAATTTAAAACAAGCAACTGACGAACCCTCAACCAAAAAGTTACATAGTACACCTTTAAAATGGAAGAACAGTACAGCATAGTAGTGTACCTGGCGGAGACAGTCCAAGCTACAGTTCTGAGGAGTGAACACGTCTGCGTTGGCCCAAACGATCTTCACCACTGTCAGAAGCAGGTACAACACAAAAGCTCCCTTCCACATCTTGCTAAAAATATCAAAGCATTCTCGAAAAAAAAACTAGTAAACGACCATTTCCATAGACCGGTGCTGATGTGCAGACTGTGACAGCGCGATGCAAAGAGTAACAGAGACTGGGAGAGGAGTGGTGTCTTGAGGCTATGGGAGGTACAACCAAAAGAGGGCTGCTGCTAGACCAGTTCTCTCTTCTGAAACACGCACGTCTTTGGCTCCAGATCAGTTACATGAAGCAAAACAAGATTCGCCAATTGAACTCTATACTGAGTCATTAGACTTCCCAGTCCAGAGGGTAATTTTGCTTTATTGATCACAAAACAGGTATTTACATAAGAATTATAATGATACAAGTAATGAGACAGTTGAATGTTATTTTCAACAGCAAAAGTCCTAGCTCCCAACTCCAGGAGGGCGACTGCTTTCACCGGATCTGGAAGAAGAAAAATAAAAAGCATTCCAAATCAAACTGACTAAATAAGTCAGAGCTACAATTTCCCAATATAATATAATATAATAATAATATGATATAATATAACTCTGCATTTATTGCGTTTGACAAAAGCCAGGAAAATTCCTGGTCAACATTAAACCAAAACACAGAGGAGGTCCGTTCACTGTTCTCAATTGTAAGGTTTTCCATCTTCATTTCATGCACATTCACTTTAAGAATTTGGAAAAAATACTGGAAATTTAAATTACCTGGATGTGGTTAGCACAGTAATAAACTGATCTGGCTTTCCGGCCTGGGTCAGTGTTCAAAGCTTAGGTTTGCATGTTTGGATTTTCACCAAAACGTAATTTAATTTAAGTAAAGATTTTGAGATAAAATAAACAATACTGAGCTCATGTTTTCCATCTATAGTTAAGGAGGAAAACTGAGCATGACAACAATGGCCAATTTACAATCGTGTATGTGAAAGAGGCAATTAATCCCTTTCAAATATGGTGTATTGTTTGAATAATGGCAAGTTCAACTGAAAAGCCCTATCTGTACTCTGTATTTGTTTTAAATATCAGTTGCCTTTGTAAACTTTAGTGGAGCCACAGGTCTGTTTGAAAGTGAGACGCTGAGTTGAGGCGTCTTACTATTTGTGGTTTTCTCCTCAACATCTCCCAGTCAAACTGGATTTTTCAAAGTAAATAAAATAAATAAATAAACAAAAGGCTCACTGTGTATTTGTCCCATTTCTTCTCAGGATCGTAGGGCTCCCAGCGACTTGCAGGAAAGATATGCTTGTTCTTCTCATACCAGCTTCTCAGAACCACTTTTCCAGCATGTGACTGTGTAGAAGGAACATTGAATTAGTTAAACTGTATCCGTTCAGTTCTGGACAGATATGATTAAATAATATTTCCAACAATAGGTATTATTTTGTACTTCTGAGTTTTTTCTTTATACCAGGATCAATTCTATCTCTTGCCATACTTATCATGACCTTTGTAGTTTGTGTTTTGACTGAGCAACAGAAATATGAAGACAAAATTTTGTTTTGTCAAAATAATGGTTAAAAGTGCATTGTGTCACTTTTCAGGTTGGGGGGTCTGCCTGGAGATGGAAATGCTTTGCCTGTAATTTTTCACAATATGGTATTAAACTTATATAAGACTGTTTTCAATTATGGGTGTTTCTATTGCTCAAAAATACCTTTAAAAACCATGAGTGGGGTCAATGTTTCACAGATTTCACCAGTAAATTGGCCTAGTGGCTGGATACGCTTAATGTCATTCTTTGGTACAGCACAGGCAAAGCAAGAACACTCAGTGGACACATGCAGGTAATGGTCTGTCAAATGCTTTTCTCCATGGAGATGTTTTTGCTTTGTTTGCAATGTTCCACAGTATGGCATTAAACCTTTCTATCTTCATAGAGACCAAACTACACCAAGTTACAGGTCAGATCTGTGGAGAGGCAACCCCGCTCACAGTCAGAATGCCTGTTTTTCTAGGTATTTTTGAGCTATAAAACCACCTGTAATTGAATAAATGTAAGTTAAAGCTGTTTAGTGTCTTACTGTGGAACATTCCAGGCAAAGCCACAACATGTCCATAGAAAGAAGCAGGTGATATATCCCCAACCAAAACGCTATATAGTGCACCTGTAAATCATACACCTCTCTACAAACCGAGCCAAAATTTTTATTATGTTTTTTACTACAGCACTATTTTCTTCAAAGTGAGTTTTATCCTTTCAATCCTCTAAAAACTGTTTCTGTTTCTGTTTTTTGTCTCTGAGTCTGTACCTGGTTTGTATCTAAAACTGACATTCAAGTGGATGGTCTGCCAGTGGTCTGTGGGCAGAAATGTTACTGTTGTGTCTAGAATGTTCTTCAGTTTAGATTAAAATTCTATCTGTCACGAGGGAGACGAGCAGGTTCCAGCACTACGCTACATTACAGTTCTGATCTATGAGGAATCGCTCCTATTCACAGACGGAATTACTGTATTTTTGAACAATAGAAACAACCGTAATGAATAAATGCTAGATAGATATGTTTAATGTCATCCCAGAAACAGTGTCCAGGTCGTAAAGCTCTCCTCACCTCATCTTTCTCCACGGTGGCGTCGTTAACCAGTCGTATGTCATCGTGAACATCAAAACTGAAGAGGGGGCCTGCGGGGGGGCACAAAAACATGAACGTGTTAAAACCCTTTCTACAAATGGAAAATGCAACATCTGTAATCAAGATGAAGTGTTTTTGAGCAATAAAAACACCCATAATCAATTATATAAGTTTAATACAATATTGTGGAAGATTACAGGCAAAGCAATAGCATGTCCATGGTAGCAGACCCTCAACCTGAAATGTTACGCAGTGCACCTTTAACTTATTTAGACTATATAATACATGCAACATCTGTGTAATCAAGATGGGGTTAGAGAAATTGTGAATTAAATGTAACTCTCTTTCTTTGTATGGTACTAGATGTAACAATCAGCTGCTTTTCCACCAACTGTTACATGTATATTAAAAAGAAAAAATCTGAGGCACTCCGACTGCGTTAAATGTTCTTTTAAGTGCATTGGTGGAGGTTTCGTCACCTGCTTGTCTTCATGGAGATGTTATTGCTTTGTTCAGAATGTTCAATGGTAGAGATTAAACCAGTCTGTCACAAGGGAGACAACTATAGGCTACATTACAGGTCAGATCTCTGGAGATGCAACCCAATTCACAGAGAATTATTGTATTTTTGAACAATAGAAACACCTGTAATTAATAAATGGATAGATTTTTTCCAGTGTGATCCTGATGAGCACCTGACCTGAACTTTGACCCACTGAAGCACTCATCTTCCTCTCTTATCTGTTACATGTTTGCAGAGATGGCGTCTTGCAAGTTATGACTTGAACTCGAGCCAGACTTGAGTCACTATTTTTAGGACTTGAGACTTGACTTGATAAAATGGACTAAGACTTGATGGTCAGTGACTTGGGATTTGACTCGGACTTGAGGCCTGTCACTTGAGAAGACTTGAGAAGCACTTTTAAATCAGAATTCTTTCTATTCTGACTGTAATGATTCACTCTAAGATTTTGTCAAGATATTTAAAAAGGAAAAAATAGCAACTCTTATATATTCTACTATATAAATACTTACATGTAAATATACTATGACTTTATAAGTACAATTTATCTAAAAAGCCATAAATTGCAAAAACCAAAGGTACTTTGGTTTGAAGATTTGAAATGGCTTGAAGCTCAAAGCAGACGACTTGGGATTTGACTTGGACTTGAGGTCAAAGACTTGCAAAACGACGACTTGGTCCCACCTCTGCATGTTTGTATTACTATATTTCCATTGTATTTGTATTTTTACTTGTACATATACTTTCAAATATGTCAGGGTCACAATAGAAAAGGTACTTACATTTGATCAGCAAATTACGGACATTTACAAAAGAAGCCATTAATGATTGTCAATAATAAGAAAACTCAAAGGACTCTTATGTTTCTCCACATCTGTTATTACTGTTGTGCAAATCAGAACATCATGTTATATTGTTCCACCTGCTTTTTCAATATGCTCACTGTTAAAAACCGGTCCAAACGCACAAAGGTAACACACACAGCTGCTAAACCCATAGAACTCCCCACACTCAACCTCACTCACCTGCCCTCAGGACGGAGGTAGAGGGCGCTCAGGTGCAGGACGGTGTGCTTTGGCAGAAGCCTGATGCCCTCGGCCATCACATTTCTAAACACCAGGCCCCGTTAAGCGTCTTGTAATGTTTACTGTAATGTGTCTGTATGTGCCAAACAAGCTCTGTGTGTGTGAAAATGAATTTCCCCTTGGACAACAAAAGTCTTAAGTCTAATGTCATATAATTATGCCTTATTAGATACCAGTCTATTGCCATTGTTGCTACTTATTTAGAATTTAGTATTACCATTTATATTTTTTTCCCTTTGTTATTACAATATTTGTGATGTGTGTCCAAATAATTTCCCTTGTAGATCAATACAGTTTGCCTCTGCCTACTCCTGTGTTTCCTATTAGCATGTATTTATTTTTGTAATGTTTTCTTTGTGTGTCCACTGTGTAACAATTTGCTCAAATAAAATAAATGAAATGAAAACGTAAGAGCTGACACGTTAAAATGATATATTAGAGGAGGGGGGTGAGATTAAATACATTTCCTTCTTCCCATGCCTTTTTGGACATTTTTTTGTTGTTGCTCTTCTTGTTTTTGTTGGTATGATTGCACTAATGTCAATATGGATGATATTATGTTTCATTGCAAAAGAATGTGAAATGCGTACTTGCCCGGAATAAATACATAAATAATAAAATGTAAAAAAAAAAAAAAGGAGGGACCAACCTGATTTGCCTCTGGCTTTGGTTACAATGAAGTCGTAAAAACTGTGATGCTAGAAAGAGTAAATGATGAAACATTTTTTCAACACTTGTTAAAATGCTCATTTTAACAAATCTCATCTCATTTACATATTTATTACAAGGAATAAAAGGTGCACTTACATGTGGGATTATCAGATCCTCTTTTATGTACATAAGCTGCTCCACGCCAGCAGACCTGACAAGATTTAGACACATTTACGACTATAATTGTTAAAGTATGAGTACACAGTGAGTAGGAACAGGCAATATTCACCAAAATGTATGTTAATATTTAGGGCATGGGTCTTCAACGTTTTTCAGGCCAGGGACACCCAAACTGATGGCGAGCTGGAGCAGGGATCCCCTACTATATATAAGGCATACAAGTGTGTTTTATATTAAATTGGGCCTTGTGTCATGTACAAACATAGCTACTCTGGTACTTTACATTCAATACTTGGGGAGTATTCCATCGAAGTCACTTAACAAGTCCAGGCTTATCCTGAAATCCTGAGTTGAAACTAGCTCCATCTCCATCATGGAAAAAGTGACTTTTTTTTAAAGACCTGATTAAACGAGAGAGAAGCCAGAGCGCGCATGGACAAGAGTTTGATACGGAACTTTTTTAGTCATTCTGATCTCAGGAGCGAGAGGAAAGACGCAACTTCCCCCTCCTCTCCTGTTCGCTTCGCAGGTAGAGAGGAGGTGGGCTGCGGCACGGGGAGCCTGGTTAATACGCTTGGGGAATGAAGTTGCCAGACCGCTTCCAGCTGTGCGTCAAAGTAAAGCTGTAACTGTTCACATGTAGCCTAGAAGAAACGATAAAATCCAGACCGACGTGTTTGTAGTTTGACAGGGAGCGAGAGACGAGGGAATGAACAGAGAAACAGAAGTGATGGAAGAGCGCACAGCGAGAACCCACTGAAAACCAGTTCATTCTCATCCTTAAAAAATTTTGAAATATATTTCAAAAAAATTCTAATCAACCAAAGATTTCACAACCCTCCTGTTGAAGACCTCTGATTTAGGGGATTCTGTAAATAACGTTTAGCCGTTTGAAATAATTATCTGAAAGAAGCAGCGTTTTCATTTTTTATAGTTAATGGTGCACTGTGTAATTTTCCTGGTGAAGGGCCTGTTTGTATGCATGGAGATGCTATTGCTTTGCCTGCAGTGTTCCAAAGTATGGCATTAAATTCATCCATCTCCTCAGAGACAAGCAGGAGATGCCACTAGACCAATTTATTATTAATAATAATAATAATAATTAGAATAATAACCATGTATTTTATTTAAAGGCGCTCTTCTGGGCACTCAAGGAAACCGTACAAACAACAATTAAGACACATAAGTAAAAACAATCAAACAATACAGGGCAGGTTCTAAACATCAGGGCATTAACGGGGGAATGTTGGGAATGAATCAAGATTACAGGTGAGATCTGTGAAGCGGTGACCCCACCCACAGTAAGAATGCATGAACGCATCTACCCCAACCTGAAAGTTACGCAGTGCACCTAAAATTTCCACTTTTTCTTAACTTCAGAACCATGTAAAGAATATATTGGCCAGTCCATCTCTCACAGTGGGTAAGCAGTATTTTAAGTATTGGGAAGTTGTTTATGCATTGAGGATACACAACATGGGCTGACATTTCCTGCTTCACCTCAAACCTCAATAAACAAAGATCTTGTGATGAGAAACAGGCCTCGTGAAACAATATGTATTTTTGGACAAAGTAAAGTGAATGCATGTTTACCGGAGTTCACTGAAGTCCTTTCTGAGAACTTCAAGAGCTTTTTGTAGAAAGTTCTGAATGGTGTTTCCTTTCTTCATCTGTACAAATACAAAATAAAAATAATAATGTTTAGAGTGCATGTTATGGCTGCCACTAAATGACTTTAAAGGTGTATTGTGTAACTTTTCTGGTGGAGGGTCCGTCACCTGCTTGTTTCTACGGATATGCCATTGCTCTGTCTGAAATTAAACAGATCTATCTTACATTTATTAAATTACACATGGTTTTACTGCTCAAAAATAACTAGTAAAACACAGGCAATCTGACTGTGAGCGCTGTTGCCTCTTCACAAATCTGACTTGTATCTTGGTCTGATATGGTCTCCATGAAGAAAGGTTTTAATACCATACTGTGAAACATTTAAGATAAAGCAATAACATTTACATGGAGAAAAGCATCTGGCGGACCCTCCACCAGAAAAGTTACACAATGCACCTTTAAAAGACATACAGGGCTGCATGATTTTGGAAATATATCTCATTTTGATTTTAAAGTATTGGAATTGACTTATTTTTTATTAATATTTATTCACAGTGCCCATTTTGAACTGAAACTGCTAAGGTAATAAAGATTAAATTCAATTTGTTTAATTTGTTGTTTGCAAAGTATATTAAATTAATGCAGTCTGGACATAATAATTCACATTGTGATTCTGATTAAATGAGTCTCGAGGCTCTAAATCAAAATACTACACTTCTTCTTTTCTTATTTCTTATTTATTTATCTGTAAAGAGTCACTATACTTACTTTTACAGTCTTTCGATGTCCAGACCCATCCCAGTAACTGAAGGTGATTTCAATCTCCTCATCTAAGAACAAAAGCAAATGGTTTGTGTTTAGAGACTGGACTTAATAAGTGGCCATTAACACATCATTACACTCACTTTTGATTTTCTCTTGCTTCAGCTCCCACTCCTGTCTCAGCTCCTCTCTCAGCCGATTCTCCTCCTCCTAAACATATTTTATAAAATGGAGGGACTTAAGAATGCCCTAAAGTCATGATACTAAAGGCTTAATACTAAAACTTGAGTCAACATGCCAGTGTAAAATACAGCATGTAAAAAGGAACAAATGTGATCCAAACAAGAGATTTTCTGTGGGAACATTTCTTAGAGCTCACTACAGGGGCTATTCTGTTCAAAACAATATAATTTTACTACAGTTTGTCATAATTTAACAACAATATAATCTCAAACAGAGCGTTCAATTTCTAACCACATTTGAGTGAGTGCATGTCTGTGTGTGATTACAGATAGGAAGCACAGTCACCTCCTGGAGAGCATAAACTCATAAATCAGTGGCATGCGATCAGGGGAATCAAGGCAAGCAGTGGTCGACCATAAAATATAAAATCATTGTGTGTCAAAAGTGTAATTAAATAGTTTTGAATTATAGCCAAATAATCAAATTTCCCCTTAATTTCTTCTTTGCAAAATGGTTGTAGTGGCAGTGTCCTTTACTACACTCTTAAGGTCACTGAGCAAACTGCAACAACCGCTCATTAACTTGTGTTGTTTTGCCTTTCTATGGAGGCCTGGAGGCACATGTCGGGAGCGTGGCTTATACTTCCATGCTTTCTACATGCGCTCTTACAACCGGAGAGGCCAGCTGGTTGTTTTAGTGGTTTGCACATGTGTATTGAGGGCCACAGTTGGCTCAAATGGCGCTGAATAAACCCATATCATCCATGGGAACCGGAGATGTGTGGCACTTCCAAGTGAGTGCACCTGTGCAGCAGGAGATGACAACAGCATCTCTAATTTTCAACACAAGTGTCTAAAAATAACTTGCTTTTAGTGAGAAATGATTGTTCGTAGTTTCACGTTTGTAATGATTAGATCTTAGTTAGAAATACAGGCTGTCATTTAATCAAACAGTGAGCTAGTTTCAAGGGCTAGTATGTGCTTTATGTGAAATGGAGGATCCAGACAGAGCAGTGGAGTGAGAGCGCCTGGAGAACAGCCTGTCTTGTCTGTGTGTTTACGATGGAGCAACAGTGTCAGTGGAATAACAGCACTATTACACATGTGTGAAAGAACATTTGTTTGTTCTGGACCTGCTCTGCTTCAGGGAAATACACAACATTTCTTCAGGAAAGATGGCAAAGTAAAAATTCAAGTTGCCAACTGGACAAAAGTTTATTTTGGTTGAATACGTTTCACAGCTCATCCAAGCCACTTCTTCAGTCAGAATGCTGGTGGGTACTTTCTTATATCTGCCTGAAGGGAGGAGCAAACTACAATGAAACTACTCTGAAACTAACACACCTACTTGTTTACAGTTTCTGTTAGATAGTTTGGCCTATTAAAATGCATTGAGTGTGAGATCATATTAGCATAACCATTCAGGGCCATAACTAACAGCAACTAAAGACTTAGATGTGTTAGTTTCAGAGTAGTTTCATTGAAGTTAGCTCCTCCCTGCAGACAGATATGAGGCAGTGTCCACCAGCATTCTGACCAGAACGGAAGAAGCAGCTTGGATGAGCTGCGATACGTGTTCAACCAAATAAACTTTGTCCAGCTGACAAATAGAATTTCTCCTTTACCATGGAGTCTACCTGGACCACTCAGCGATTTTGCACACATCTTTAAGAAAGACATAGTTTTGCATCAGTGAGAGGTGAGTCATGAGGCGCTGTTCTAACGTGACGGGACGTTTGTGACACATTAGGCTGTGTGACCAGTGCATTATTGTTGTTAGTACCGTATGGCTTCATGATCTTCATGAATGTGCATTTTGTGTAGTGCATTAAACATGTGTAGAGCTGTCATATGTCACTCATATAGTTTCTAGATGCATAGTAATAATTACATAGACAACAATCATACTGAAGGCTCAGCTGGATAAATAAGGTGTAGGTTGTTATTGGCTACTGTCATAAATGTCTTAAAACACTGTGGTTGGTCTCACCTCTCTGTCTCGATCTGGCAGAAAACTGGTGTCCACATCTGGATTTTTCCCCAGTTTCTTCTTTTTGGCTGGAAAGTCTGTGTCATCAAAGTCATTATAAGTTAGTTTTCTTATAAATTGTGAGCTTGTTGTTCCATACGTTCTTACCCTCCAGCTCATCCTCCTCCCCTTCCTCCTCTTCATCTTCCTCATCTTCAGGGTTAAAAGACAAACTGGCAATCTTTCGTTTCTGCTCCTCTTTTCGTTTCTTCTCTTTCTGCTTCTCAAGTTTGCTGCAAATAAACGTAATGCCATAAATAACAAGAACAGCATGAAAGATGGAAACCTCAACTAAATCATATAATCAACAGGGTAATAATATGTTGTTTTTAGTGGAAGAATCCTGGAACCAGAGTTTCCTGAGCCAGCTGAACAGGTGCCTAGAGAAACATAACTCTCTAATGTCTCTAATGTCCAAAGAAGACCAGCTATTTTGACCTCAGTCATTCAGGCAAAAAAGATTGACGACTGAAATGGCTAGTAATTACCAAAAGAACGCCAAGCAAACAGACTACTACTAAATCATGAATTAGTTTCCAACAGGCCTGTCACGATAATTACTATATTGACTTATCGTTCAATATATTAAAGCTGGAACATTATTTTTGTGGGGTCAGTGTTTATCGTGCGTAATTTTTCTTTGCACTACTAGGGAATATTTGCTTAATTTTTTGGCTTTGAGGTTTTGAGGTTGGATTGATAATCAGCTCATGATTTTCACAATATTGTATGTTTAGAATAGTTTTTGTGGTTTAAATCTGCTCTCGGTTTTTTGTGTCAGTGGCATGAATTAGTTTCAATATTATCATTTATTGTCTAGATTTACTTCAGCAATAAAACAAACTTCAAAATTAGTTGTCAAGATAGGCCTAGTTTCCGACCAGAAGCTCAGTGTTTAAAGGTGCATTGTGTAACTTTTCTGGAGGAGGGTCTGTCAAATGGAAATGTTATTGCTTTGTCTGGCTTCAGAATATGGTATTAAACCTTTCTATTTTCATGGAGACCAAATCAGACCAAGTTAAAATAGTCACAATGCCTGTTTTTGTAGGTATTTTTGAGCTATAAAACTACCTATAATTGAACAAAAGTAAAATAGAGCTGTCATACTGTGGAAAATTCCAGGCAGGGCACATGTCCATCCAGGCAGTTGAAGGACCCCCAACCAAAAAGTTACATAGTGCAGCTTTAAAGAGCCATGACACAGCATTAGTAATGAAATAGAACTCAAGAGCGTAATAAAGACAGGAATCATGTTAAAAAAAACAGGTTTGGCAATAAATATCTTCTATAACGTTCAGTGAGGTCATGCCTTCCTAAAAAGAACATGAAAGGCCTTGGGCTGAATTGAAATACCTCAGTTGTTATGCATTGACCATAAATGACAGAAGAAAAGAGAAAGAGAGTTAATAAATAAAAAGTAGATAAATTGCCAGAGCTACAGGGCTGCCTCATGTATGTAATTGCCAGAGCTACAAGGCAGCCTCATGTATATAATTTACGGTTTTACTACAGTACTCTGACCGAAAATATACGGAAAATAAAATGGCTTTTAAATGTTAACACAAACGGTCTCACGGAATAAAAATGACGCCTGCTGTTTAACTGCTGTTCCTTTTGTTCAAACATGTGTTTTGTGGTTTATATCAAACTTAATATATCATTTAGTTTTGTGTTTTGGTTAAACTTTGGGCGCCCCCATCCCTTAACAGGAATCGAAGGATGGATGTGGGTTGGAGGGTCAGAGCTCTTCTGATCTGAGTCACGCTCATCTCAGATACATCACTTTGTTTGTTGTGACCTTTGACCTCTGCTCTGACACTGAGGCTGAAAAGTGTAACACTGAGAGGACATCTGACTCACAGCTGGAGCTCTTTGGACTGCTCCTTCTTGGCGAGCTGCTTCTCTCTCTCTTTCACCAGGGCCTCCTGTTTGGCCTTCATATCGTTCAGTGTCACCAGGCCTGTTAAACACACCAACAGCTTTATCAATTCATCTTTATGCTGTGTATAATTGAAAACATGTGGGAAATAGAGCACAGAGGAAGTATTTTACTCAAATAATACCCAAAATGTTCAAAGAGATACACATATTTGTGGCCAAAACTCCGTGTCAAAGCTGCCAAAGCTACGAAAGGCTGGGGTCGGTTAGTACTTGGATGGGAGACCATTTCAAATATCAGGCAAAAACTACTATTGTGTCCTTAGGCAAGGCACTTCACCTTGTAGGAATGTGGTGTGTGTGTGTATGTGAGAGTGATCAGAGAAGTCTGTCTCCGTCTGCCTCACGGCAAACCTGGCTACAAAAAGTAAGCCAATACTTACACCACTGAGTGTGGAGTGACTGAGTAATACTCTGCATTTTTGATGTCAAGAAAAGTGCTATATAAATCCAGTAGTTAATAATATATCTATTAACATATGCACATCAATTTAGACAGTTTAGCATTTATATTTTCTTTTTTTTTCATTTATATTTTTTCCATATTTTGTGTGGTGTAAAACAGGAAATTTCATTCCTCTTCCATTGGCACTGAAGTTTAGTACTCACATCAAAATAAATTAATGGGATTGTTCAGTGCCTTCAGTAATAACATATAAGTCCAACATAAAATATAAACATGTTACAGGTGGTGTTTAGGAGTGGGCAAAAGGCCAAAAACTAAATCAAAATCATGAACGACTGAGGGTGACCAACAACACGAATCTGCAATCTGTCACAGGGTGAGGTCATGGTTTGATTTGACATGGTCCCTCACCAAAAGTGTTTTTATCATTATGTTCAAACTGAGACAATTTCGCCCACCCTTTCTTCATATGGTTAGTGTTTGTCATGCTCTGAGTGAGTGAAAGATGGTTTAATAAATAACAATAAAGTAGAAATATTCAGCAGAAGCACATAACTTTAGGTACCTCTGAAAAGCTTGAAAGTGTATTTTTTGAATGGAATGAAATGTGTAGGGTTTTTGGCATATCACTCACCCCCATTACTGTATAATATAGAGTTGTCGAAGCCCCCAACCAACGATATAAAAAAAAATCTTAAATTTTAACTTACCAACTGTACTGGACTTGAGCTCTGCCTCCACAGCATCATAATGAGCTGAGAATTTTTTATCAATGTTGGACTTGACCATGTTGTCCTGAGAGAACAAATACACAATGTCAGCAAAGTGGTTGTGTTATTGTTATAACCTCATAGTAATGATGAAGTAGGATGAATAATAGTATAGTATATATATAGTAATAGTATTTTGAAAGCTGATACTTTTTGTATAGTGGTTTCATATAAAGAAATCATGAGCAGGTGGTAACTATACTCACCATAATACATATACATGACAAGAATGGTGCTACCTGCTCTACAGGGTTCCCACTCTTTTTCACTGACAAAATTTCAAACATTTTCCATGATTTTTTCATGACCTAAAGTTAATTTTCCATAACTTTAAGGCACCCTACATGTTTAGAATTGATCATACTTTTAGGACTAAATATGAAATGTTAACCCTTTCTACTCACCTTATTATAGTTTTTTAACAAAAATACTGTTAGTGCATTTATTTTTGTCTCTTTTAAATAAAAGGTGCATATGTTCGGATATAATCATAACAGTCGAATGATAACTTAACCGAACACAGTAGTTGCGTGAAACAGATACTAAAATCCCATGACGTTTTGAAAACTTCAATAGAATTTACAAAATTCCATGACTTTTCCAGGCCCAGAAAATGACATTTTGAATTTCCATGACTTTTCCGAGATTTCCATGACAGTGGGAACCCTGTCTACAGTGTCTTGTAACACTAATACGCTGGACAACATTTTTTCAAATTATGCTATTTTCTGATCTGTTATAAGCTTATTTCCACATTAAAAACATATCTGCAGTAGTGTTTTGTTGCATTCACACATGTTTAACACACAAACCCTGCATAATTAGGCTGCCTCCTTCTCTCAAACAGAAAACACTCTGCACTTCCACCTTGTGACGTCATGTGGTAATACAGGAAGTGCTCCACTGTGTTTTTAAACTCCATACACCTTCACTACAATCATTTGGATGATTTTAACCCTGGATTTGCAAATCCCTACTGAACTAAAAAGGGAAAAGGAGTTGTTAACGAGAAAACTACAGCTCTGTGAACTCAGAAGGTGGAACGAGGCATTTTGAGCTGTAGACTACTAATGACAGACTAATAATAAAGGGTTACTCAAACATGTGTGAATTAATTAAACCACAATTGCATGTATTTTTGATGAAGTACCAACATTACAATCTGGCTCAATATTGCGTGAAAATAGGATCTTTAATACAAACTCTAACCAATAGTTGATCTATTCTCTGCAGTGTGGCACAATGTAAATCTATAATTATCTGTAACATGTGAATAAAAGTGAGATGCTTCGTACTTCAGCTATTTTCTGCTTGAGCTGCTCGAGTTGTTCTCGTTCTTTCTCTCTCTTCTTCATCAGCTGCATGGCTCTCCCGGCCTCACTGGCAGCTCCTTTATACTGCGCCATGGCTCCCTGTGGCTCCCGACGTCCACTTACTCAAAATCAGAGGTAAAATAAGGAAAATAACGCTGAAATTTAAGTTCAATCGTGTTTAGAGGCGCACCGAACAGGGCAGACTCCGCGGAGACCACAACAACAAAGATGGCGGTGGAGAACAGCATGCTGGGTAATGTGAGGGTGTTGTTTGGCGCCCCCTTCCGGTAATCTACTGCATGATGAAAACTTATTATGTTGAGGGGTTGTGCAAAAATATTGAAATATCGATATACCATATCGTTTAATGTGATGATATAGTATCGATATCAGGGACTGTTTTATCACTGTATTAGTAAGAGCATTTTTTGGTATATTTTACGAAATTATTTTGTTACAGCGCAACAGTTTTGTTGCTTGTTTAGATGAAGGAAACCTATTTGTTTGTATGTAACACATTTGACATTTTCACTGTTTTGATGATTAAAATGAGTGTGTTTCATATTAACTTTGCACAAGAAGTGGTTTAACAAAGACTTTTAGTATCACAGCCACGATTTAGCCATTTTTTTATTGAATCATATCGAATCAATTTGAAATATATAATTTAGAATCGAAAGCGCACTGTATCGAGGTATGTAACGTATCGTGGCCTATATATCGAGGTATGTATCGTATTGGCAACTTCTTAATGATACCCAGCCCTAATCATGTCGGTCAAGATCAAAGTGTAAACAAACCATAATTGCTTCACTCTCTCATATATTTTCTGGACTAAATTAATGTCTGAGTCTCTTGCTAGCTTTTTGCTACTTATTTAGAATTTTATTATTACCATTTATATTTTTCTCTTTGTTATTATATTATTGTGATGTGTGAGCTACTGTGTCCAAATAATTTCCCTTTGGGATCAATAAAGTCTAAGTCTAAGAGTCTTTCAACAGCAGAATGAGACATCTTCAGTCAAAAGAAGGATCTTATTTCTATCGCTGCGGGGGTCATTTTATTCTGATGTGCAATAACCTTTCATAATCTAATGTACATTACCTGACACCTGTTTTTTTAATGGACTGAAAGAACAAAATATACTACAGTTGGAAAATGAGAATGCATACTTGGCTGTAAGCCTCTTTCTGGTTTATCTGTACTTGCTTTCACATGCATATTTTTTCACTGTAATAATTCAGTTCTTTATTATCTTTCTCTTGCAGGTATAAATGTCACTCAATACTCACAGAAAAAAAAGTTTTATTTTATTTTGCCATTTATTTTCCTTTTTTTTTTTTTTTTTTTGGTTTGTTTGTTTTTCATTTTTCAAACAGAGCATTGGTCTGCCAGTGTGTGATGATCAAAAATACTGAGATATTTGTGACTTAAACTTCAGAGTGTGGTGATGCCATGCTCTCAGATGGGGACAAGAGGCTTTTTTCCCCCTATTGATTACATTGTACTTTGTGATGAAATATAAAAAAAGAAAAGAAAGAAGAAGAAGAAAAAGAAAAAAAAAAGAAGTAGAATATAATAAACAAATATAAAAAAAAATGCACTTAGATCAAAACAGTGGTGGGTGAAATACAGATAAAGGGGGCAAAAAATTACTCAAGTAAAAGTAAAAGTATCACATGAAAAAATTTACTTATGTAAAAGTATTACAGTACCTGTTTATGAATGTACTTAAATAGTAAAAAGTAGAAGTATTTTGCAGAAATTTTTAGAACAATTAAAGAATTAAATGATTTTTTTCCCTGTCATTTCAGCAGGTCTCAAACCATAAAGAAAAGTACTTTTTCCTTTTCAATCCAGATCTAAAATGAAGTAGAGTATAGAAAGTAGAGATACACATTCCAAAATGTAGTGAAAAGTAAAAAGTATCCACTGTAAAATGTACTTAAGTGAAGTACAACGATCTAAAATGTGTATTTCAATATTGTGCTTTCACTTTTGTACTTCGTTACGTTCCACCACTGGATCAAACAGAAAATACATTATAAAAGTCAATGATCTTTGCTTTGCCTCATTCACACCCCCTCTTTGTCTGTTTTTAGAGACTGCCACTCTTTATTGGAGAAGATAATGGCGACGTGGCTGCAGCAGAGGGCCAGGCTGGTACACAAAGGAGAGACGAGGATATTAACAGCACATATCCACACAGAGCGCACGCAGGGGATGAAGGTGTGGCTGAGCTGAGCCAAAGGGACCACAAACCTGCACCAAGAGAGGATCAAGAGCATTAGAACAACAAAAACAAATCATTGAGTCATCTGTCAACATCCTCGAGACATTAATCCAATAATGAAGTATGTGTAAGTGGATCCCAAGACATTAATCCAATAATAAATTATGAGTGCAGCCAAGGACACATAAGTGACACATTTACTATCATAATATGTGTCATAATGTGTTTTGTACTGTAGATTGATTGATTGATTGATTCGTTATTTTTGGTCACAACAAGTTTATTCTAGAAACAAAAATAGACTGAAAAAATGTAGGCTTAAGGTTTAAGGTGCATTGTGTAACTTTTCTGATGGAGGATCTGCCACCTGATTTTCACCATGGAGTTATTTCTTTACTTAGAATGTTCCACAGAAGGGCATTAAATATATCTCCCTTGTGTTTGTTCAATTACAGGTGTTTTATAGCTCAAAATATTTCCATACTGTAGAATAATCAAAGCAAAACCATAAAATCTCCATGGAGGCAAGCAGCTAACAGACCCTCCACCAGAAAAATAACACACTGTACCTTAACATATTCTGTGCTTTTTTTAGTAAGTATTTATTGTAATGGTGTATTGCATTTTACTCTGTGTTTAAAAGATTGATTCCTTTATTTCAATCACAGGTATTTTCTGACATTATACCAGAAATAATAATATTTAACATGCAGGAAGCTTAATGCACTGTGTAACTTTTCTAGTGGAAGGTGTGCCACATTTTTGTCTTTAGAGAGATATTATTGCTTTGCTTGGTATGTTTCACAGTATGGCATTAAAAATCTGTTCAGCTTTGTTTTGTTAGAGGTGACTTAATTTTTCAGAAATACCTGGCATTCTTGTGTAAACAGCCCCGCCTCTCCACCGAACAGATCTGTACCTTGGTCTGCTCGCCACCATGGCGACAGATACGTTTAATGCCTTATTGTGAAATAATCTAACTACATCAGAAATTAGTGAAGTGTGAGAAGTGTACTCTCCCTGAGAAAATTTGCACAGTGCACTTTTAGGCTTATGCTACTTATATACAGTACTTTGCCATACTTTGATGTTCTGTTACTGTATTGTTTTTTTCCTTTTGTTGTCTTAATGAATATGAATAATGCCACATAAATAATTGTACTAATAATAATAAGTATCATTGTCTCTATGGGGACAAATAGGCCACATGTTGTACATTCCAAACAGGTTACACAGTGCACCTTTAATGATTTAATAAACAAGATAATTGCTGTATTATTGAATGTGACTGGCGACACCTTTTCTTTTGGTATGACCATAAAAATTTCGCCTCTAATGAATCCGTGTGTACTTTTCAGCATAAATTAAATAGCAGTGGTGGAATATAGCAAAATAAAAGTAGTAAAGTGCTGTACTTAAGTAAAGAAATTAGGTATCTGTGCTTTACTTAAGTCAATTTTGAAGTGGATGCTTTTTACTTGCTTTGCTTTTTTACATTTGAGAGCATCTACTGGTATCTGTACTTCCTACTCCACTTAATTTTTTAATAGGACTAAAAATTAAGTATAAGTATAAGTATAAGTATAAGTATTAAGTATTAGTATTAGTATAAGTATAAGTATAAGTTTTTTTTTATTATTATTGTGAGAGACCTGCTGAAAAGCCTGAGAGGTTTATTTATTTTTAACATGTTCATAATTTGAGCAAACAAAAATATAAAAATAGCAACAGCTAGAATAAATAAAAAATCGATTCAGTTGTTTCTGTTGAACAAAATTCAACTCAAGTCTTTATCAAAATTATTACATTTGAAGCCTTATTAGATCTCAAAATCTGTGTGAAATATTTTTTACATTTACTAGTACATTTTAAACAGATTTTAATACCTTTACTTAAGTAGATTTTTTCATGTGATGTTACTTTTGCTTCAGTATTTCTTTGCTCTGACAAGTATCAAAATCCAGTTCTTTTTCCACCAATGCAATGTAGTGTAGCTCAACATATACATATATTTGTACTTTTTCTTTGCATTGTGCAGTGAAAAAGATCCGCTGGTATGACTCACTCCCTGTAGACATCAGTATGCTACAGTATATACCTTCTGTGTTATGTTCAGGAGATTGGAGAGGACGTACCAGACATGTAAACAGGCCAGAAGTCCCAGAGAGACCCCGCAGAGAAAAGCAAAGGGGACAGCCAGAAACAGAGACAAGATCCTATAGCTCCAAACACGAGTCTTCTCAAAGCCACGCACACTGTAAAACCAGACCTGGTCTATGCTGTGAGGAGAGGCAGGTTCAGCCAGTACATCGCTCACCTCCACCTGCACATGAGAGAGGACACAAATAAAGGTCACAGCAGTACATCCATGTCCATATGCATAGACTTTACAAAGAAGTGGACTAAGGGAGTGAGAAATCAACTATTGCGCTCGGCTCCAGTCAAATGTAGCTCACGGAGGCTAGCAGTTATAGGAGAGAATTTGAAGCCAGTTTTGTAATACAAATAGGAATTTAATTATTGACAAAATAGCAAAATAAAAACAACAGTATCATGTAGAGCAGACATGGGCGTTGTGCAGCTCAGAGGCCACATATGGCCTTTTGGTTGACTTTGACCGGCTCTTGTAGCCTCCTAGGACCTGGCGTCCACAAATGTCGACTTATATGTCCAACACATTTTGGGTTGTTCAGGCACTTAATAAATAGTTAAATAAATCAATTGTGACTTTATTGTGTCCCATCAAAATGACTAAAACAAAAAATGAATGTTTTATATATAATATATGGACATATAAATATAAAAATATAACACATACTACACAAATATAATTCTTTGTTTTTGCAAGAGTTCTAGGGTCCTAGGAGGTTAAGATGATCTGGAATTACAAAATTAACATGTTTTATAATTTGATCACATGCATAGACTAAAGCTGCATTCCTTTTATTTTTCTTAAGGCAGTCTCACTTTTTCATTGTTTAGACATAAAATAAATTCTAACAGTCTTACCAGCACGTCAAAACAATTCTATTTACTGCTTTTTATAAAGAAACACAATTAATATTATGCTGACTTTAGTTTTAGCATTAGTTTAGGGTTTTGACCCAGCCCTACGTAATATTTTTTGTTTCTCATGTGGCCCCAGGGAAAAAAATAACTGCCCACCCCTTATGCAGATGCGAGTAAATACAAACATTTTAAGACCAAAATGATGAGGGGTGACAGTTTTCAATATAAAGTCAATTGGAGTCAGTGTTGATGGAACAAGAAGCGCCCATTTCCATTAATATATACAGTGGTCCATGTTCATATGCACAGTATATGTATGGATTTAAGTGGTACTCATACTAATAACTCAATAAATCATTTAAATATCAGAGCAGTTCTTTGGCCCCTGCTCAATAACACCACCATGTGACTGACTACACTAATGCAAGCAGAGAAAAACAGCTTCTATCTTCTTGTACCATGTCTTTATGCCCAGTAAAGTCTGGCAGCGGTTAAGGATTATTTTAGACATATGCTGAATTTCCATGTCAGCATCTTAATCCTGCTGTCTAAAATTTAAAAATCTAATGGTTAGCTGTGAAGACAAAAAAATGTTTTCTTAACGGTGCATTGTGTAACTTTTCTGGTAGAGGGTCTGTCAAATGCTTATGTTCTTGCTCCCACAGTGGAGTGTTTTAAGTCTCATCTTAAAACCCACTTTTATTCTTTGGCTTTTAACACCGCTGAGTTGTGTGGTCCTCTGTGTTTTTTATTTATTTTATTTATTTATTGCTATTCTGTGGCTTTGATCTTATTTTATTTTACTGGTTTTATTCATTTAAGACTAGTATGATTAAATCTGAGCGTTTATTTTATCATTATACTATTATTGTTGTTATTAGTATGCATTTGTGCAGCACTTTGGAAACTGTTTGTTTGTGAAATTGGCCGAATTACTGGTCAGATCTGTGGAGAGGCGAACCTGCTCAGTCAGAATGCCTGTTTTTCTAGGTATTTTTGAGCTATAAAACCACCTGTAATTGAATAAATGTAAGGTAGAGCTGTTTAATGTCATACTGTGGAACATTTTTGGCAAAAATTCCAGGACCCCTAACCACAAAATTACACAGTGCAGCTTTAAGCATTTGGAGTGAGCCTTATGCTGTTTTTGTTGCAGATTTTTTTGTGTATATTCCATAAAATGATTCAAGAAACCAAGAAATTCCAATTCAAACTTAAAGTACTCAAATAAAAAGACTAATAATGAACCTTGAGATGCTGGTTGATGCCGTATGGGTCCCTGCTGACTGGAGGGGCTGGAGGACTCGGGGCAGGTGTGGCAGGGGCAGTTGGAGGTTTGGAGGAAGGGGTGGGTGCTGTGGAGGCAAACTCAGGAGGGGGAGGAGCTGAGAAGGCCAGCTGCACCTCCTCTTCATCCTCGTCGTCGTCGTCAATGGGACACTCCACCAGACACTCGTCGCTGATCATCGTAACTGTGCACAGAAAGTTTGTCAAATAGTTAAATTTAAACAGCGCTTTTTCATTTCTAAGGCTTTTTTTTTTTTTTTACATCAGGGAGCCACTCACCCATTTTCACACACATTCAGACACCACTGGGGGCAAGGTGGGTTAAGTGTCTTGCTCAAGGACACAACAATAGTACTCATTTGTTGCCATGACGTCTTGCATGTTTTGTATTAAAGGTGCATTAAAGGTGCTTGTTTTTTATCTTTTGCATGTGAAGTACTTGTGTAACTTTTCAGGTAGAAGGTCCACCACCTGCTTGTCTCCATGGAGGTGTTATTACTTTGTCTGAAATGTTTCACAGTGTGGCATTAAACTTATCCAGTTACCATTCATTTAGTTATGGGTGTTTTTATTGCTCAGACAACATCCACGCCTACAGTCAGCGGGCTCTCCTCTGCGCAGATCTCACCGGTATCTTGGTCTGGTGGCATCTCCTGCTTGTTTCCATGGAGATAGTTAAGTATAATACCACACTGTGAAACTTTCCAAGCAAAGCAATTACATCGCCATGGAGACAAAAATGTAGATTATCCTCCACCAGAAAAGTTACATAGTGCATTTATAATAAACTGATTGATTAGTTTATTTTGGTTACAGGTGTATTCTGACATTATTCCAGAAACAAAAATATTAACCAATTTGTGCTACACTGTGGTGGAAGGTATCAAAGTACAAAAGTAAAAGTACAATACTTAAGTACAAATAATTGTAGGTATCTGTACTTTATTTAAGTACATTTTACAGTGCTGCTCCACTACATTTTAAGTATGGACTGAAAATTGAAGTACTTTTCTTTATGGTTTGAGACCTGCTGAAATGGCTTTTTTAAGTACATTTAATTTGAGTTTCGGTCGGTTGAATTACTTAAAATTTGCTACATTCTTTTTCAAAATCATTACATTTCATCCTTTAATTGTTCTAAAAATCTCCCCAAACTACTTTTATTTTATACTCTTTAAGAACATTTTTAAACAGGTACTTTAATATTTTTGTAGATTTTTTCACACGATAATTTACTTTAAGTAACAAAACTGTACAAAACTGTTTGTGACCGTACCAGCTTGTCAAAGCCTGATCCCCTCAGATCTCAGCAGCTAAGCACGACCCGGCCTGGTCAGTACTTGGATGGGAGACCGCTGATAAAATCATGTGCCACAGTGGGGCGCCAGTTGTTATTGTGTCCTTAGGCAAGGCACTTCACCCACATTGCCAAGTATGAAAGTGGTCTGTGTCACTGATGGTGTTGGTCGGAAGGGCTGATGGTGCAGATTGGCAGCCTCACTTCTGTCAGTCTGCCCCAGGGCAGCTGTGGCTACAATAGTAGCTCACCACCACTGGCTGTACTGTTTGTTTCCTTTTGCTATTTTTATGAACATGGCCAGTTCATACACCAGTGTACGCAGACACTGAGAGCGTCACAACAACAACAACAGTATTCATCTGTGGGAGTCGCACCACCAGCCTCACGGTCAGCAGATCTGACTAATCTCTAAATGATGTTTATGAGAGCAGTATTCAAACCACCACCTTTGGATCAGTGGACAAAAACTCTACCAACTGAGCTACTGCCACCTCACACAGACACCTACGCCTGTGTGTGGAGGGTAAGTGTGGAGATGGAGAGACAGATGAGAAGTGACACCTGTTCCTTAGATCAAAGACTGGAAACTCCTGAAACCTTCTTAAAGGTACACTGTGTAACATTTCAGCTGGGGGTCTGTCACCCACTTGTTTCTGTGGAAATGTCATTGTATTGTCTTTGTTTAGAATGTTCCACAATATGACATTTAACAAATCTGTTAAATGTCATATTAATTAATAAACAAATGTATTAATTTACATGTGTTTTTCTAGCTCAAAAATACATACAGTAGAAAAACAGGCATTCTGACTGTGAGCGGGGTTGACTCTCCACAGATCTGACCTGTAACTTGGTCTCTTTTGGTCTCCATGAAGATAGAAAGGTTTAATACCATGTAACGATATCCAAATCTCAAGGTACGATATTATCACGATATGCATCTCAAGGTACGATATTTATTGAGATATTTTGAATAGGCTAATATAATTGTAGATGGGACACTTTTTTGCTTTTAAAATACCTTCACAAGATTTTGGTGTGAATTATTTCCATCATAATCCCAAGAATTCAAGTAAAAAACATATTTTTTCATGTTGTCTGCACTGAAATGAAACATGGGATATGTAGTTCCCAGTGTTTATAAGCTGTTGCTACTATAAAACCATGCATTTAAGCAAAAAAACTTGTAAATCAATATATTGTGACAGCCTACGATATTATTGCGAGACTTTTGACAATACAATATCACGGTATTTTGGTTATTGTTGCATCCCTAGTTAAAACCATACTGTGAAACATTCTGGACAAATTTCTCCATGGAAAAAAGTTTTTGACGAACCCTCCACCAGAAAAGCTTCACTATGCAGCTTTAAATAGAAACTGCATAGAGAAATATAGACTTTAAAATGATTGAGCTTTAGTAATTATAAGAGCTGGCAAAGTTTCAGTAAAAAGGTCAGACCTATTAAACACTGATGTAAGTAGGATAATAACAGTAAACTTAATAACAGTACAAGCTAATTATACGAGAGCTATTTAAATGGCTTTCTGCAGCTGCATGAGATTCTCTGTACTAATAATAATAGTCCTGTTACATTGCACTTACCGTATTTAAAGTTCTAGGCTAATCTGGTATCAAAGAGCTCTGAAATGTGCGATAATCTCCACTGTCAGCGAGACCACTTCATCAGTCTCCCTGGTGCAATACACAAACACACACAAAGACTCACGAAACACCTGCACCTCTCAACTCGGGGCTGGACCTGGACCTGCTGGCACTAACCCCGCTAATGGGGCTAAGTCCTAGGGCTACTGTGGGCTGTGGCAAAAGAGTTTATTTTAGGCCGGGCAGTGGATGGCTCTTGGATCGCGTTACAGTAGTGGGCTAGTCTCTCCACACTGGGATCAGGACAAAGAAGCACAAAGGTTTAGTGACATTTCTTGACACTGTTCATTTATTCATTTGCACAGACAGTTTTGGGCACACTACAGTTTGTTGACATCAGCAAAGAGTGATGCAGAAGTCATGTTATTTTTGTCATAGAAGCAGAATCATTACAAAAGAATGTTCGGTTTCTATGCTTTTAAGATAAATTGAACACAACGAAACAATGTGTGTAAAACAGTTCAAATGCTATCCAACTTATAGTCTGGAATAAGAACCACTGTAAAAAACGCAAAAAACTGACTGAAATCTATAAGGTGCACTATGTAACTTTTTGTTTGGAGGTCCGTCACTTCTTTGTTTCTATGGAAATGCCATTGCTCTGCCTGGAATGTTCCACAGTAGGACATTAAACAGGTTAACCTTACATTTATTCAATTACAGCTGGTTTTATCACTAAAAAATACCTTGAAAAACAGGCATTCTGATTGTGAGTGGGTTTGTCTTTCCACAGATCTGACCTGTTACTTGGTCTGGTTTGGTCTCCATGAAAATAGAAAGGTTAAATACTACACTGTGAAACGTCCAGACAAAACAAAAACGTCTCCATGAAGAGTGATCTGAGATTTGACAGACCCTCCACCAGAAAAGTTACACAATGCACCTTTAAACAAAAAACAATGTCTGAATATTCACCTTATTTCAGAAGCTGCTGTGGGTGCCGCCATTATTTTTCAGGTTTTATTATTTTATTATTTTATGGAGCAGTCGATCCAGCAAATAAGTTCAATGCGGACTATAAAGCTGTTTTAAAGCCCCACAGAGAATCAGTGCACATGAACACTGAACATTTCACACAAATGAACCGACTTTATGTCATATTTTAATTGGCAAAATGTTTCTCAAACTCGCTATTGACATGAATGGGATTCCCGTTTAACTTGAAGTGCCACCACAAAAATGCATGGACAAAACTGGGCGGGGTGGAATAAGGTAAATACAGAATAGTTGCTTCACTTACACAAATGTAACTAGTGCACCCATTTCATATTTGTAAAAGTCAGTTAACATAAAAATAAATACAAATTGTAAAGTAAAATCAAAGTCAGATTTTTAACTCCTTACAGTGGTTCTATTCCTTTCCTGGTAAAGTCACAGTATGAACACACCTCCAGTGAAAATGCTCACACTTCAGAAATAGACTCGCAGATGTTTTAGTTCGAAAGATAAGCTGAGGACCAGGATGTAAAAATGAGAGATTACGTCAGTCAGAATTCACAGTTAAATGCAGAGGAGCGCTCGTGGCTGTCCTCTCTGACGGGGGCCAGTTTGGCTCTGGAGGCGAGGGCACAGTTTCCAGTGAGTGGACCAAAGCCCTGAGTGAAGAGAAACTCATCCATCCTTCAGTTACCACACCTGAGTCAGCTCGTCTCTAACTCTAAAGCCCTGAGATCTGGCCTTTCGTCAGGCCGAAGCTCACATACGACGGGGAATGAATGCTTTATACAGATCTGTGTAAACAATGGGAATAGAAATGCTGTCACGTAAAAATGGTCTCATACAAATTATTGTTATTCAGTTTGTAAACAATGTGCTAAAATGGGAGAAAAATTCAATGTTTCCTCAGCAGGTGATTCTTATCTCTCTATGCCTTAAAGTAGAGCCACTCACTGCGCTTGGTAAATTATATCTGTTTAAAGCTGCACTATGTAACTTTATGGTTGGGAGTCCGTCACCTGCTTGTTTAATAATAATAATGCAACAGTTTTATATAGTGCTTTTTTGGACACTCAAAGACACTTTACAGAACATTATTCATTCTCTGTGCACTGGTAAGCTCCCATTGCAGCTACAGTTGTCCTGGGGCAGACTGACTGAAGCGTGGCTGCCAATCTGAGCCTGAGACTTTCATACTAGGTGATGTGGGTGAAGTGCCTTGCCTAAGGACACAATGACAACTGGCGCCCCACTGTGGCATCTGGTTTTCCCAGCAGTCTCCCATCCAAGTACTAACCAGACCGAGCCTTGTTTACCTTCTTAGATCTGACGGGATCAGGCTTTGACAAGCTGGTATGGCCACATGTTTCTATAGATATGTCACTACTCCAACTGGAATGTTACACAGTATGATATTAAACAGCTGTACCTTACATTTATTCAATTACAGGTGGTTTTAAAGCTCAAAAATACCTAGAAAAACAGGCATTTTAACTGTGAGTGGGGTTGCCTCTCCACAGATCTGACCTGTAACTTGGTCTGGTTTGGTCTCCATGAAGATAGAAAGGTTTAATGCCATACTGAGAAAAATTGCAGGCAAAGAAATAATGTTTCCATGGAGAAAAGCATTTGACGGACCCTCAACGAGAGAAGTTACAAAAGTACTTCAGCTGCCTTGAAGGTAACTGACGGAAAAGTGTCTGGCAATAAAAAGAACAACAGTCTTTAACCATAATGCATTTATACTATATCTTTCATGAGAGCGTTATAACAGCATTTCCACACCCCTGTCTCCACTTTTTACACAGCAATGGATGATCTCATGTGTTTTCTGAAGCTGCATGCTTTTGAACACTTTCAGTCTTTGAATCACACAAAATTATTAAGCACAGTTTTACACAGAAGTTACATAAATGTGAGAATGTGAAGGCACTCCTAGACACAGGCCCCAGATCAGTGTTCTTCTTTTAAATAAAACTATTGGTGAGCTGATCTCAGACCTGCCACTAGGGAGCAGCGCAATACCGTCAAGTTAAGTTTGATGTCCACTCTTCTGTTCAGTCTTATGATGCCTTTACATGGTTCTCCCAAAAGATGCAAACAAAAAGAAGTCCACACAATAAAATAAAACCACCTGGACACAACAAGAAGAATTAGACAAAATGGCACATATATTCTACACGTGTCAAAGAATCTTCAACCTCCGGCGCTGAATCAATGTCATAAAGTAAGTATGTGCTCGGTCAGTCCACGGGTCTGAAAAGGACACGACCTCGAAGCCCAAAGCCCCCCTTCTTAGTGACGGGCTGGGGCAGAGGAGGGGAGGTGTTGGCGCTGGAGGAGGAGGCAGGGGGCGCTGTGGTGGGCGGGACAGGCAGAGCAGATGGTTGTACTGCAGGCTGGCGAGACAGAAGCTCTTTGAACACGGAGTTCATCTGACGGCTGATCATCTCCTGTAGAGCAGAGAAAGATCGTGTTAATGGACGATAGTGGTTCAGATGTGATTAATATTGATACTTTGCAGCTCATTAGGGTGATCAGACGTCCCAATTTACCCGGGACAGTCCCAGGTTTGAGCCATGTGTCCCCTGTCGCTGCAGATTTATACAAAACCATTGATTTGTTGCAGTTTTATACAAGAATGTCCTAGGGGTCCCTATTTTTGATCTATTTGACACCCACCGACACTAAAGAGTGACATAAATTGCCATTTGTTTTGGTAAAATACAGAAAAGCTGTTTATAAATGACAAAATAAATGTGACTCACTGACTCACATCTTAGTCAGGAATGGGCCGGGTGCAGAACAGTCCTCCTTAATTATTCACTCGTTTCACAATTTTATTATTACTAATCACCCCAAACCGAGGGTGTCCCAGTTTTTGATTATGAAAATCTGGTCACTCTACAGCTGATGTTATCAAAGTTCCCTAGGGGTGTGATGCTAACTGAAAGCACTGCTCTGTTAGAAGCTGTTACTCAAGTTAGACTTAATCTGAGCTTTATTTTAACACAATCTGACCAGAAAGAACTGATTTAGTTGGAACTACAGCATATGATCTGATTGGTGCACTTAAACAAGTCTCTCACACGCAAACAGTCACAAGTTAGCTCGCATTAGCCAAATGTTTTTCTCAGTTCACTATTTTTGTTGAAAATCAAACACCTAAACAGGATCATAAACACCCATATTCATCACAGGCTCCTGTGATGTTTAAATCCATTTTGTGTTTATTTGTGAGTTTCAAGACAAACTTTTTTGGCAGTATTTGCAGATGTCTGCATTGTGTCTCCATGGTAACTGGTGAACATTCTGCCAGTACACATGCACGTACAACACCCAACAGTCACTTCATAGTATCAACATGTATGAATGTGGCAGAATGTTCAGAAGTTGTGTTTTAGGATTGTCTAAAAACTCTAGGAAAAAATACAAAATTTTATGGATTTGATTTCAACAAAATGTCAGAGTGACTACCGTATTTTCTGCATCATAGGGCGCACTCATAAGCCTCCAACCCCATCAAAAAATTACTGCACACCCTGCAATCCAGAGTGCCCTATACACAAATCCACTCGGGTGTCCCAGTACGACTTCAGTAGACTCCAAACCGCACCACCCACAGCGCACGCAAACACCCACGGAGCAGACAGCGACTGCACAGCGAAAAACACCCGCAGCCACACTCATCACTCCACGTGGACGAGGAACAGAACGGAGGAACGAACCGTGTGCAATGTGCCACTTCTAGCCACAACTGAACAACTGAGTCACTGTGCACACGCCAAACAAAGTCCAACTGATCCATCTAACTGTTGTGTTTCATTTAAAGTCCGGTGCGGTTTATTTGTGAAAAAAGTTTGAAAATAGACCATTCAATGACAGTGCGCCTTATAATCCAGAGCGCCCTATAGTGCGGAAAATACGGTAACTGAAAAACTGTTGGCTTATCATAGACTGTATAAAAGAAGTGGACTAAGTGAGTGTGACGTCACCCACAGTTTTCAGAGCGGCTCAAATGTGGCTCGCAATGCTAACGGTTACAGGAGCAAATCTGGAGCCAGATTTTATGTTATGAATAGGATTTTTTTAACATACAAAATTGTGAAAAACAAAACAAAATCAGGATCATGCACAGTGGGTTAATATGAACATTTTAAGACCAAAATGACAAGGTTCATTGCAGTAGGGGCGACAATATCCTAATGTAAGGTGAACTTCCTATTTGGCACACGGTGGCTAGCGTGTTAGCTATGTCCACTCATATATACGGTCTATTGTCTACACGCGGAATAAAGAGTGAAGACACAATGCCACTTTTGCGTGTTCTGTTCAGATGTCATATAAAGATAGCCTAAAATAGTTTGAAAACTCCAGAAAAAATACAAAATTTGATGGATTGATTTTCGACAAAATGTGAGCAAGACTAACTGAAAAACTGTTGGCTAATGCAAGCTAGCCTGTGACTACAATGCTACCTGAGAGAGACTAATTCAACAGCCCAAAACAGCCCACCTTTTGTAGTTCCAGCTAAGTCAGATCAGATTGTGTTCAAGACCCAGATTTAAGTCTATTAACTTGAATAACAGAGCTTCAGACAGAGTCGTGCCTACAGTTAGCATCATGTGAATAGTGTGACATCAGCTGCGAAGTATCAATACTAAAAGTGCTTCAGATGTGACAAATATAAAAGCTTTTATAATCACATTTCAGCTTCCTCCACTATTTCACAGCTCTCTACAGTGACATCGTTCATTTTCTTAGATGACTAACGAGCTCATTATGACTAATAAAAATGATTCAGACACATCCAGGGTAAAGAGGGACATCTTGTATTTGTTGTTCTTGATGTAAACCTATCTGGGGGCTGGCTAAACATTTATGCTATATTATTTTTTATCCTTAACCCACAACCCATTGTATAGCTCTGCCCATCATTGCGTAGTTTATAGAGAAGTACATAGTCTAAATCAATAATGTACTTTATTGACTGGGTAAACCATCTCTTGTTCTCTGCTGATAAATTATTAAAATGTCATGGTACTTGAAATAGCATTCTGTATTGATTTTTGTAAGTTAGCGCATCACAATGGTTAGTTTATGTAGAGAGAGTTAAAATGTTAAATTTAAAGGGCCCATATTACGCTATTTTCTGATCTATGTTATGATTTTTTTTTTTTTTACTCCATACACCTTCATTAGAATCAACTGGATGATTTCAGACCAGGAATTGCCAATCTCTCCTAAACTAAACGTAAAAGGTACAAGGTGGAACAGAACATTTTAAGCTTTGGAGAAGTACACACACTAATAAACCAGGATTATTCAGATATGTGTGAATGAAACAAAACACAACTCCAGGTATGTTGTGATGAAGTAACAACATTATAACATGGCTTAAAGCTCCAAAGAGTAAATTTTGCGTAATATAAGACCTTCAATTTATAATTTCAAGATTTGTTCAGGTTTAGTTTTAATAATGTTGTAACCTTGTCGATTGCAGTCTTGTCAGGCTGAACAAAGCCCGGTCTGTCTGTGGGTCTGAAGCCTCCTTGCCGCAGAGTGTCCAGGGTGTGTCTTCTTTCCTGGGACCTTTATTTAAACAAAGAAAATGTACTTGTATTATACATTAATAACTGTTGTTAAATTGTTTCCCTCAGGTTTTTACAAGACTATAAATATTAGAATCTCATCATATTTTTTGTCACTTATTTCAGAAAGTCAAACCCACATATTATATAGACTTATGACACGTAGAGTGAGTTTATTTCTTGAATGTTTATGATTTTGCTTTGAAATTAGATTTTTCATAATCTGTAAGGCACATCATAAAAAATTAAGAAATAAACTCTTGAAAATTTTCACTCTATGTGTCACGAGTCTATATAATATGTGGGTTTGACTTTCTGAAAAGAGTGATAAAAAATATTGAACATTTTCTTATTATTTGTGATAGACTAGTATATATAGTATATATATTTAAAAAATGAGTAAATATGTCACTTATTGCCTGTACTACTCAATAACAGACTGATTAAAGATTAATCAGTCGTCTACTCTCCTGGATTTATTTAGTGATTTAGTTTGATTTCAACTATGGGGGCAAAAATGTTACTATGGCAGAACCACCATAGTCCACTGGTAAACAGTGATTGTTAAACTATAACTCGTATCAAATAGAAAACTTACACTGGAAAATGCTTTGTAGCTGGAGAAGTGGGTTGTTTGTTTGGGCTCACTTCACTTCCTCTCTGTCGTCCTGGCAACGAAGCACTGTCACTGTTCACACGCATCCTGACACAACACAAGAGAAACTGCACTTAACATAGACTGTATAATACATGAATAAAGATACATTTACCATGTTAGAAGGAAAATAATCCAAATTAATGAAAATATGAAAACCCAGTTACCCAATCAGAAAACAGAGAACACAATTCCACATTCCATCGCTTGGGCAAATGATACTAAACTGAGAATTCTGATTCCAACACAAGTTTCTCTGTCTTCATTATTCAACTGTATCTCGACCTGAAACCTTCGCACGACAGAGCTCAGTGCCAAACTTAAATAAATGTGTAATTCATAACTCAGTCCTCATGGGATCAGCTCATTTCTGCCCTGAGCAGAATGAACCACCGCCTCATAGATGCTGAGTGATTTCAGCCTAATTCTATGAAGGCTAAAAAGGCTAAAGACAGGAACTCCTGTCCTGAGGCCAATATCAGGAAGCAGAGACCAAAGCCAAGGAGAGCTGCTGCTCCAGAAGGATGTTCTGGACTCACAATAGTCCATGTGGCCAAACCTGAACCCAAAGTCCTGGAAACACAACTGTACTTCAACCTTGGGTCTGACTTTCCCGCTCTCAAGAAGAGAGAACCAGTGGAGAAAAAGATTCTAGATCTCTTCATTGCAAAGACCCAACTGAACAAAAAACTTCTCTAATGTGATCCACATCCAACCTTCGTCAGTGAAGTCTCCTAAGACTCCTAAGGCTAAAGCTGCAGTAACTGTGCGGCCCATTAGGGAGAAGCACATCCTCCCTGACTATTCTCACAAGGAGGCCATAGACTTTTTTATAAAACAGACCAAACCAGCACTAGTCACTTTTGTTCAGGATGAGGAAGTGACTGTACCTGCTGCACCTGTGGCCCAAGCTCAAGTTTCTTCATAGAAAGCTCTACACCATCTTTAAGGTGGATGATGAGATGAAATACACCAGAGAGCAGGTCCTGGAGATGTTCATCAGGCAAACCAAACCAGTGAAAAGGCCAGCAGTAATAGGGGAGCATTTGGAGCCAGTTGGAGAGTAGGTTAGCTATGACCATTTATATATACAGTCTGTTATAAATAAAAGTATATTTTCAAATAAGATATGTAATAAAATCCTTTACGTTTTGATTAAACTCTGTTTTCTTAAATACATTTTCAGAGTAAACATCTCCTTAAAGCATAATAACATTTGTACTCATAAACTGTATGCATGGACATACTCTGTGTCCTGTTTTACATCTAAGCAATACTTAAAAAACAGCCTTCACACACTTCATTCACTTCAATGGCTGCAGAAGTGGTTGGTGAGTGAACATTCAAAGTAGATTCTGAAGTGAAACAAGTTAAAAAAATAAAAAATCTCATGAAATACTGAAGTGAAACTACAAAGTGAAGTATTGTTTTGAACTTTATTTTCATTACAGAGCTCAGCCGATTACTAATGCACTATATTAATTATTTGGAAGCATCTCTCTTTCAGTGGCTGCGGTTCCAAGGGAGCTCTAAATCAGATCAGATTATTATCAGATCAGATTTTAGTTACAAGATTATTAAAATCACATTGTACACAGCAAAATAATTTAATTTCTTTCTGATAATAGTCCCCCTAAGGTCTTAAAGGTATGGTTGCACAGATCTCACTTTTTCAGTTTCAATACTGTTTATAATACTATTGCTTTAAGTATCAACCTATACCAGAGCAGAGACTGAAAACTGCATTTATTTAATTTAAACAAAAATAAAATAAGACAAAACTGATCCAAATGTGTTATGTAGCTGTTATTTATCCCACAAGTAACTACTGAACAGCTCTGTATAAATAAAGGCTAAAAAATTATGACACTTTCTGGGTTAACTATAGCTATTTAAATGTAACATAAATTTACACATTAAATAATCATGTTAACTGAAACATTTCCAGAAAATTATGCACTATCAGCAGTGAAATCCGATACCAATATTGTATCGTTGGTTGGCCTTTTTGAAGGTCCAGAAATCTGATTATAATCAGATTTAGGTGTGCATGTGAACATAGCCAGTGTCAGCCATAAGAAGGACAATTAGCACATTAAACACTATTTTTGCAGATACAATACCAAAAAGATACCAAAAGTTTGAAGTCACTCTCTCCTTCACTTTTAATATGTATAATACTTTCTACATTTTATACACAGAAGTAAATATATGAAATAAGATGTATGGAATTAGATAGCAAAAAAAACTGCAATGTTTTATATATATAAATTTTAAACCCAAATCCTCAAATTACTTATCTTTTGCTTTGTTGAAAAACATTTAGTAGAACTTTTTTTTTCTTTACTAAATAATTCCATAGACCTTACTTCATATATCTGAAGTTTTCAGTATCTAAAAATATAGAAAAAAAATTTACAAGAGGGTGTGTCCAAACTTTTCTCTGGTCGTGTCATTCTGAATATTCTGGTATAATGAGGTAATGGGATAAAGTTGAGATCTGTTAAAAGTCTTGCTTAACAATTTCACATCATACGCAGTCTCATCCTGATCTCCATTCAATAATTACAGTATTCTGAACAACAACTATTTAAGATTTACAGATGTTTTGAAGTCATGTTTGTGTTTGTACCTGGTGGGGTTTTCCATTGGATCTTCAACTGTCAGATTACCAGTGCTCCCTCCCCCACCGCCCATCTCATCCCTCTTTCCTCGCTCATTCCTGGAATAACACAACATGGAGATACAGTATTCATCACATTTTTAGTACAAAAAAATTAAAAGACACTAAAGGGCTCATATTATGCTATTTTCTGATGTATGTTATAATGTTGTTTCCTCATCACAAACATGGCCTAGCTGAAGTTTTGTTTTGTTTCATTCACACATGTTTAACACACAAACCCTGCAGATTTAGGCTGAGTTCTTCTCTCAAACATAAAACTCTCTGTTTCACTTTGTGATGTCATGTGGTAATACAGGAAGTGCTCCACTGTGTTTTTAAACTCCATACATACAGTAGACCTTCACTAGAATCATTTGGATAATTTCAGCCCTGGAATTTCCCATCTCTACTGAAGTAAAGGTAAAATGTAGCTGTTTACAGGAAAACTACTACTTCGTGACATCACAAGGTAGAACAGAGCATTTTGAGCTTTGGAGATGTAAAGAGACTAATAATAAAGTGTTACTCAAACATGTGTGAATGAAACAAAACACAACTCCAGGTATGTTTTTGAGGAGGGAACAACATTATAACATGGCTTAAAGCTCACAAGAGTCAATTTTAATAACAATATGGGCTCTTTAAAGGTGCATTGTGTAACTTTTTGATTGGGGGGCTGTCACCTATTCGCAGAAAGTTAAAATTATGGAAGATTACTTTTGTAAGAAGTGAATTTCAAAGAGTCAGATCAGGCATTTTTCTCTGACCTACTGTAGGAGTATATCTGGCAGCAGAGACACCAGTGAATTATTTTAAGCCGTTCTCTAAATGTGCTAATGTTGACTGGAGTGTGAGCTCTGTGTATGTGTCACATCTTTTTCTGCTGAATCACTTCCACTGCTATTTCTAACTATTGCAAAACTACAGAAATTAATGGAAATTAATTTAGGTTATCTTGTGTTATCTTGTGTTATCCTGTGGAGTTTAGGTATATGTTTGAAGTATTGTTTGTATGTATGTTTATTAGCAAATTTATCAGGACATTATCTTTGAACAGAGCGTGTAATATTGTTCAGTATTGTATTGTTTTTCATTATTAAAAGGTTACATTTCAGACCTGTTTTTCTATGTATTTTTGAGCAATAAAACCACCTGTAATTGAATAAGGTAGAGGTGTTTAATGTCATACTGTGGAATAGTATACCTTGAAACTAAACTAAATGATGAAAAACTGTTGTTGTTGTTTTGCTGTTGAGGAGGAGAAGGTGGAGAGAACAGATGTCTCCTGTTTGTTCATCTTTTTAAATCCTGTAAGTCAATTTTTTCATCTAATACAGTGGTCCCCAACCTTTTTTGAGCCACAGACTGGTTTTATATCTGAATATATTTCGCGGACCGGAGGGGTTTGAGGGGGCGTATGGAAGGAGGTGCTATATGGTTAAGTCCTGGCTAAACCCTGTTTTAGTCCTCTTTTAGTCCTGGTTTTAGACCTGTTTTAGACCTGTTTTAGACCCTGTTTTAGACCTCTTTTAGACCCTGTTTTAGACCTGTTTTAGTTGTGGTTTCGACCTGGTTCAACCTGGTTTCCACCTGGTTTCGACCTGGTTTAGTTTAATCTAATGTGTATAACATAAATACTTACCCATCCAAAAGATTAATATATTTGTGTGGGATGAGTCCCTTGACCCCGCCCACTTCTCCTCTCCACCAATCACAGGAGGCTTTGCTGTGGAGTATCATGAGCTCTCCCTGTTTGAAGGACAGTTCTGCCGGTGATCTGGCCACATAGTCGAACATCGCCACAGCCTCCAGTTCTGAACACAGCACGTTTTCAATGTGGTCAAAAAAAAAGCATAAACAAGCAATGACAGTACATGTTATCAACAAAATTTATACATCTAACTCAAACTTGTGCTGTAAATCTGATCCACAAATTACAACACAAAACTATTGTCATTAGTGTGCACTTTGATGCACTTTTACTGGTTTAAAAAGGAGCAAAAATCACAAAAACTGAACTTGAAAAGCCGGGGCCTTAACCTGCACAATGGTGTGTTAATATATCAACAGACACTTGCTGTGTTTACATGCACACCAAAATCTAATCTGATTTCTGGACATTACAGATTATTTAAATGACATGCAAACCCCAAAAAATCAAGTATTCAGAGGGGCTACAATTGAGAGAAATCAAGCAGTTTTACATGATATTAAAATCCTGTAGAATAATTGTATTTATTTGTTTTTACACTGTTGTTTTTATTACATTTTTATTGTATTAAATAATCACTTTTTTAGTTTTTCTGTGCAGCACTTTGGAAACAGCCTTTGTTTATGAAAAGTGTTACAGAAAGAAAGTGGATTGGATTGGATAGTTTTATAATCCCCAAATCTCCAAAAATAATCAGATTTTTAGTGTGCACTGTCTTATCTCAAAGTTCTGAATCTCCAGAACATCAAATATATGTATATATGGAAATAATACAGTAGTTTTTTTTACTCACCCTCTTCACTGGGCAGATGTTCTGTCTCCCCATCTCCTTCTTCAGTTATTGGTTCACTGATAGAGAAATAAATGTCACTGGTTGAACAACATTTTATTTCTATATTTATTTATTTATTTATTTATTTATTCTACATTTAAAAAGTGCACTGTGTAGCTTTTCACCATGGAAATATTATTGCTTTGTCTCACAGTGTCTATCTATCTACATGGAGAACAAACCAGACCAAGTTACAGGTCTGATCTGTGGAAAGGCAACCCCGCTCACAATCAGAATGCCTGTTTTTTTTTGTGTGTATTTTTGAGGTATGAAACCACGTGTAATTGCATAATTGTAAGATATAGCTGTTTAAGGTCATACTGTGCAACATTTTAGACAGAGAAATGACAAACCCATAGAAAAAAAAGCAAGTGACAGACCCCAACCAAAAAGTTACATAGTGCACCTTTAGGTAAACAAAAAACAAAACATAGTGATTATTTCCATATCCCAAATAGAGGTGTGGCTTGCTATGAATGCACTCTCTCACCAGTACTCCTGCTCCAGTGTCATGTGCTTCTCGTAGACAGGCCCGGGCACCTCTGATTGGCTGGGAAAGATGACGTCGTGCTGGAGGATCATGGTCTTGACAAGCTCGTTGACTTGTGGTTGCTGGGCGACGGCATCATCGGAGTCCACCCCTCGCAGCAGACTGGGCCCGAAGCACACGGCCAGATTATACGGCTGCATCATGTTCTCATCGCTGTACTGGGACACACTGGTGTAACAAAGAATAATAATAATGCATCAGGTTCATATAGCACTTTTTTGGACAATACGAATGTTCATGGTCCTGTTTAGGTGTGATTTTCAGCTAAAGGTGAGCATGACTAACTGAGAAAAATGACTAAAATATTATTTGAGAGTTCACGCTAAAACCTCCTTTATGGTTAGATTGTGTTAAAATAAAGCTTAGATTTAACTCTAACAAAGCCCAGAGAGATAGTGCCTCCAGTCAGCACAACAACCCCAGGGAGCGTTGATGACATTAGCCGCAAAGTATCAATAATATCAAATCTGTATAATTATAATGTAGCAGAGTATAGCCCTATTCACACGGGATAAGTACAACCTAGGGAAGTCTGGTAATTTCCAAATTACTGCCCCACCTCTGTGTTACTTGCAGACTTCGCATGGGATAAGCGAAGTCCGTAAATTACTCTGTTTTACTGACATTGACTGATATTGAAAGAGAAAAGAATGCGGAAAGAAAAGAAAGAGGTAGAAAATTCGCTCAATTACAAACAACAACAAACACTGAGTTGCAGATTTGCATGGGACTAGTATTATCACTGGACGTCTGTGTTTGGAGAAATATAGTAGGTAATTTGTGGCGGAATTTTTACTTTACAAATTACATGGCGTATTTGCACGGGATCCTCCGCAATTATTACAGATCACCAAAGATTCACAGTTAACACTAATCCCGTGCGAATACGGTTTATACAAGTAACTATTCCTGCCTTTTTTCTTGGCTAAAAATAGATGTATCACTTTATCCTTAGAAATATACCATTCAATAACAAAGTCATTACGTGGCTCGAAACAGAACATTGGGTTATTTTGTTTTTTCTTAGATAAAAAGTGATGACTTACTGATTCAGGAAAGCAAAAAGGTATCGCATCACAATGAGCAGTGGCCGAGGAAATGAGGAGACAATAGCTTTAATCTGAGCAGCTTTCTCAGACACAGACTCAATTTCTGCAACGAAAACAACAACAGGAAAACAGATTTATTTAAACCGTGAACCTACAAATGTTCTTCATTGGTGGGAAAAAAATTACACCCAACCTGAAGAATTATGCTACTTCAGTGCAGTTAAATTAAAAGGAGATGGCAGGTTACAATGTGTTTCTTATGCAAATGCAGTGCGTTTTGAAAAATAGAAAACATAACAAGCATCAGAGTAAGACAGAGGAACCAAAGTGTGTTTCACAGTCTTGCATCAACAGCAGTCAAAACAACATCTATAAACAAGATTCACATGAGAAAATTAAGAAGTTATTAGTCTGAAATGTTTATTTATTTTAGAACAACTTTATTAACTCTCCAGTCTGTATTGACTAAAAGGAAAATTTATGAATAAATACTTTTCAAAACTATAAATAATACAGACTTCAACTGAGATATGAGATACACCTGCAAGTATTACATAGTAGTTAAAGTTGTATTGTGTAACTTTTCTGGCGGAGGGTCCGTCAAATGCTTTTCTCCAAGGAAATGTTATCACTTTGTCTGGAATGTTTCACAGTATGGCGATAAACTTTTCTATCTTCGTGGAGACCAAAGACAACTCCCTGTCAGAACCACCTGTAATCGAATAAAAGTTAGGGTTGCTCAATGTCATACTGTGGAACATTCGAGGCAAAGCAGTGACATATCTGTAGAAACAAGCAGTTGACGGACCCTCCACCAGAAATGTTACACAATGCACCTTTAAAATGAACTAATGATAAGCTAAACAATGAATGCAGACACCCATTAGGGCAGACTTAGACTTATACAAACACAATATATTATAATAACAAAGAGAAAAAATATAAATGGTGATTTTTACAAAACAAAAATGCCAGAGAGCTACTAATTTTAGCAGTCACAAGAAACTGATGTTAATTAATCAGCATAATATGTATAATTTAGAAATCCCTTGGAGAGCGAGTTGGAAGGGGGTACTTTTGAAGCTACTACCCCTGCATTTGAGTAAAAACGCAATTATGCTTGTGCATTAACTATACATGGATGGCAAATTTTACCAATAAACAAAAAGGATATGAACAGTACTTTCATATCAGATATTGTGCACAGAAAGTGAAAGCTAGAATACTGAGTGCAGCACTTAGAGAATGTGTTAATATTGGCATAAGAAAAGCAACATAACTTAAACATATATATAACTGTTCATGGTTTTCTGCTTCCTTTTGTATGCTTTATGTGGACTTTTTCACATTCAAAAGATATAAGATATTTAGTTTTTAAATTGTCAATCGCTATGGCAACGGCTCTAATTTTTCATTATTCTGAAACCCACGGATATCTATCAATTCACATTCTCTTCTATCATCTGTCTATCTTCCTATCATCTATCTATCAGTTCACCATATTGTTTTTATTACATATTTGTCATATATTGTGTATTACATTTTTTCCTCTCCATCTCCTCAAAAAAAAAAAAAAAAAACAGAACCTTTGACCCAGAGCTGTGCGATTAACTTTTCTGTCATTATTTGTTATGTACGTGCACATAGAGACAGATAGACACTTACGGACACAGTCGAGCAGCTGGTTGTAGGAGTCATAGGGAAACAAAGGAGGCTCCAGACCCCTGAAGTACAGCTTTAGTACACCGGCCACTGAGTCCAGGTCACACTCACTGTCCGACAGAGGGTCCTCTCCTGTAACACACAGCAACTACTGATCTGAAAAAATTGATAAAATGGTCTATACAGAACAAATAAATAAAATGTGAACAACAGATGTACCGGCAATCTGGACACTGTTGATAATATTGCTGTTAATAAATATACCATCTTAAAGACATCTACAAAGGGCCCATATTATACTATTTTCTGATTTATGTTATAATGTTGTTTCCTCATCATAAAGCCTTTAGTTGTGTTTTGTTTTATTTACACATCTATAACATACAAACCCTGCATATTTAGGCTGCGTTGTTCTCCCAAGCTGAAAACACTAGAATCATTTGGATAATTTTAGCCATAGAATTTCCAATCTATAAAAGGTAAAAGGTAGTAAATACCTTGAAAACTAACAGTTTGTGACAATACAATTACTCAAACTTGTGTGAATGAAACAAAACACAACTCCAGGTACGTTTTTGAGGAGGTAACAACTTTATAACATGACTTAAAGCTCACAAGAATCCATTTTGCACAATATAGGACCTTTAAAATCCTGGCCATCTTCAATTAATTTCTGATGTGTTTAAAGTATAAAAAGCTTCTTGTCCTCTAAGGTAAGTGTCAATATTCTTTTACCTAGATTAGATTCAAAATCTCCTGTCTCTTTTGCCTGTTCCTTGTACACTGTGTTCGCTCATTCAGTTCTAACTCTTTCAAATTGAACTTCTGACAAGTCATGCAAACAGTGAGACAAAGGGAAGAATAGCTGTCACAATTAATCTTTAATGTTCCCCGTGTATTCACTGAAGAGAGTGATGGCTGAAACAGAGACAGGTCTGTTACTTTCAACAAAGAAAGTGTTGACTACTGCAAATCTAGCAAGAATACATAAATGTAGTTTGCACTGTTAAAGGTTCTGTATTACACAACACTGACATTTTGAGCTTTAAGTCATAGTATTATGTTGTTACCTCTTCAAAAATACCTAGAGTTGTGTTTTGTTTCTTTCACACGTTTAACACACAAATCCTGCATATTTAGTCTGAGTTTTTCTCTCAAATGGAAAACAGCCTGTATAACTAATCTAGGAAGTACATCATTCTGTTTTTAAACTCCATACAACTTCACTAGAATCCTTTGCATAATTTCATTCCTAGAATTGAAAGTTGCTACTGAATTATAGGTAAAAAGAAGCTGTTAACTTGAAAAGGATTACTCAAACATGTGTGAATGAAGCAAAACACAATTCCGGGTATGTTTCTGATGAGGTAACATTTGAACTTAAAGCTCACAAGAGTCAATTTTGCAGAACAGAGGATCTTTAACTACAGTTCTCATTACATTCCAGCTCTGCCTCTAATCCTCATTATGATGTTAAGTGTGACTGTACCTCTCTCAAAAGCGTCTCTAATGAGGTTGACTTCCCTCTGAGATCCAGGAACCCGGAATATCCCCTCATGATGCAGACCTGACCAGGGAGCAGAGCCACTTTAAGTACGCCACAAAAGATTTCCAACTGTCCAAAAGCTCCACAGAACTGACTCACCATGAAGGTTTATGAAACGAATACAGCTCTCAACCACCACAGGGATCTGCTGCCCCGAACTCTGCACAGGGAGAGGACCACAGATTAGAAAAAAAGCTCAGAGAGATATGGGCACAGAACGGTTGGTGAATAGCTCCACAAAAGAAACGCTGACTCAAAAAGGCTTAAGGGCCACGTCTACTCAGATATTCCAGAGTGGGCGCTCAATCGCAAATGCCATTTAACAAAAACAGTCTGTGGGTGAACTGCGAATGATAGTCTAAACAGAACCAGCACATGCACTGTCTATGATGTGAAAAGTAGCCACATCATAATCTGTATGGATGTAACATGCACAGGGAGCATGGAATCCAGCGTAACGAGGATGGAAGTGGTTGATTAGTTGAGCATTGAAGGTAATTAATGAGCTAAATCAAATCAAAATTAGAGATGCACGATCCAGTTTTTTTCTGTTCCAATATCGATGTCAATACTTTGGCTTTAAGTATCTGCAAATATCAGCTGATTCTAGGACAAAGACTGAAAATAGCGGTAACACTTTAATTTTAGGGTACACTCATTAACATCTAACTACCTAATAATTTGCATAGTTGTAAATGGTTAATTTGTCATTAAATGTAATTCCCCAAAAGTTTATTCTGCTATTAATTAGACATTTACACTATCCCATTAATGCAGTCCTTATTACTGCTTATTAGAATGATACTAGGCCATTTTTGTATATAAATTATTATTCTAATAAGCTGGTGTTGTTAAGGACTAGTAGCAGAAGAAATGTAGTTTTTAGTTTTTTGTGCCAAAAGCTTAATAGAATCATAATTCATAGACAAAAACGGCTTACTATCATACTGATAAGCAGTAATAAGAAGTGTATTAATAGGAAAGTGTTTTTAAATGTCTAATAATATCAGAATAAGCTTATGGGAAATTAGACATTAATAAGGACTGAATAAATACTAATTAATGATAAATTAACCATCTACAACTGTGCTAATTAGTGGGTAGTTGTGTACCCTAAAATAAAGTTACCAAAATAGTGTTTATTTTCTTTAAAGTATAAAATTATCCAAATATATTTTAGAGCCCGACCGATATGGATTTTGCTGTGGCCGATATGAAACCGATATAATGACAGTTGGAGCTGCCGATAGCCGATATAATCGCCGATATATTTAGTGATGTAAAAATTCACTGTAAATGTTGAATTGTTTAAAAAACTTAGGTTTGGCTCTGGTGGATTTTAAATTGGGTTTATTTAAGCAACATTTATTGTTATTCTGCCTCTTTACATCATATTTACAGACAGTAGTTCGGCTTAATGGCATTTTTGCATCACATTCTAGACACTAGTGATGGGTATTCCAGTTCTTTTTAGAGAACCGGCTCTTTTGGCTCGGCTCTCTAAAAGCTGCTGGTTCTTTTGGCTCCCAAGCGGCTCTTCAGATTGTTTTGTTGCAAGCAGGACTAAAGGACGTCTAAAGCAGGACTGAATCAGGACTGAACCAGGTCTAAACCAGGACTGAAAAAGGACTAAACCGGGACTTATTTATTTTATGCTAAACTACAGTCAAATATGCTCGGGTTTTTTTTTTTTTTAATCCTACGTACACGCAAATTTCTCAAAGTTTCGTTTTTAGCCGCTGCCGCTGTCAAACCACGAATCTGCACGCGGCGTGAAGAGAAAAAAAGTGAGAGAAAGAGAAAACACGGCTCCCAATAAGGATCAGGCTCCCGTCGTTCCCTTTAAAGAGCCGGTTCTAAGAGTCATTTCGTTCGCGTTCGCGACGGACCCATAACTAGTAAAGAAAGTAGCGCTATTAGCCTTTAGCCGTAAATACGTGCGCGCCGCGGTAATTAATTATATGCGCAAATGTCATAATTCACACGTCTGTTCACAGCTCATTTACATATCAGTGCAGGTCCAGTAGCAAATATACGGCCAATATAGTCACTTTAGAACAGACCAATAGAAAACAGTCTGTTTATGTGCGGGAGCTACAGCAGCTAACCCATAACAAATGACAAAAACTAGCTTCAGAGTCGACATATTTCCAACACTCACCGCTCATACAGGCTCCTCCTCACATCACAAATCTGCACTAATAAATGTCCTTTTAATCCAGACTCAAACCGATTGTCCGTAAAAAGAATATAATCTCAGTGTTTGGATCTGTGTCTGCAGGTGTAAACAAACACACGTGAGTGACGCCACTCTGTGGTGTGTTCAGGGACAGTACGGACACACACAAATGACTCCGTAGATAAATACTGATGTGGAGCCACATATTAGGACATTTATCTGTCTGTAAATTGGATTAAATGAACAGAATGTAGAGAGTCTAAGCTTTATAACGAGGTATAACATGCCCACGTGAAATATCGGCCCCTATCAGCAAGGCCGATAGCCGATATGCCTAAAGTTGCCCATATCAGCCGATAATATCGGCCAACCGATATATCGGTCGGGCTCTAATATATTTAGTAACTACTGATCAGCTTGGTAAAAACAGTAATAGTAGTAATAATAGTAAAAAAAATTGTAAAAATGTTTAACAGTATGAGACATTTTGGTCCAACATTTGCCAATAATGCTCTTTTTACACCAGTTCATACACCAAAACATATAAATATATCCTATAAGAGTATTGCATCAGTGCATCTCTAATCAAGATGAGTGCGGTAGTGATGATGGCGCACATACATGACTTCCTAGATTACCACCTGATGACATCATGCAGTGTGGCCAAGCCTTTATGGTATGTTTTCTTGCAGTTCTTTTCACAATAATATTTCAGACACTCCTTAGAAGATGGGAAAACTGCTTCTTGCACTTAATTTGAACACATTTCTTAATACTGATCTTATATAAACACATACTAACATCTGTGTATACCAGGCCCAAAAGCAGTGAGGATAAAACATATTTTGCTGCATGCAGAGAAAAAGGGGGACAGCTGGGTTTGATACCTGTGTCCGAGACATTCTCCTCCTCCTCCTGCACCAAGCCAAACACAGAGTGGCAGAGACAGATAAGAAGAGAGGGGAGCGTATAAAATAAGGGTATAAAGATTCAGCAGCAAAAGGGGGGACACAAGGAGAGAGGAGAGAGCGGAGGCCAGAGCTGTAATCCCTTCAGAGAGGACACATGAAAGGGACTGAGGAAGGGAAGAAGCCGGAGTAAGCACTAAGCACCAGCAAACAGAGGAGCGCCAAATACCCCAGGGCACGGACAATCTGAAAGCCCCCGGTCTATTCTACTGCCCCCCTCTGTCAGAAGAGTTCTCTGTGAGGTTTACAGAGAGGTGAAGAGCAGCAGCAGCAGCTAGTGATGTAGTCGCTGGATCACTTTTAGGTCACGACTTGAGCTCATTGTTACTTAATCTCTTCATATATAAGATTAAGAACAGGGCATCGTACCAGTAGCAATGACAGTACTTGGTTCGGAGACTATGATTAGATTAGGATACATGTGTGTTATCAGGCATTTGTGTTGTACTTCTAACCACACTAACCCAAATAAAATAATCCACATGCTAAAAGTGCTCTCAAAGGTCTTATATTAAACCATCTTGTGAGCTTTAAGCCATGTTAGAATGCTATTATCTCATCAAAAAAATATCCGGAGTTGTGTTTTGTTTCATTCACACATGTTTGAATAATCAATTTTTTCCATTATCAGTCTGTCTACAACTCCAAAGCTCAAACTGCTCTGTTCCAAGTTGTGAAGTTTTCAAGTTAATAGCAACCCTTTACCTTTGTGTCAGTAAAGATTGCCAATTTCAGGGCTGAAATGATCTAAATCAGGCATGTTCAAACTATGGCCCTTGGACCAAATGTGGTCCTCAGACAAATTTTTCTTGGCCCTCAGGCTTCAAGGTGAATTGGCCCAAATGACCTTGCATCAATTAAAAATTAACTTTTTACTGCAAGTTTTTGAAAATCTACCTTGATAAAGATACTATTTAATATTTAGTGTAATTCTAACGTGTTTAAACATGCACATATTTCAATTATTCACTGTATTGAGCACCAGTCTATAGCCCTTGATCAGTCCTCTGCTTCATCTGTGTTTAGATCTGCAGCCCTTGATGAAAAAAGTTTGGACACTCTTGATCTAAATGATTCAAGTGAATATGTGTGGAGTTTAAAAACACAGTGGAGCACTTCCTGTATTACCACATGACATCACAAGGTGCAACAGAGTGTTTTCTATTTGAGAGAAGAACTCGTAAATGTGCAAAGTTTGTGTGAATGAAACAAAACACAACTCCAGGCTTGTTTGTGATGAAACAACATTATAACATAGATGAAAATAAAGGGACATAGGACCTTTAAATGCCAATGTGAACAACTATAAATTCATTCTGAATAATATAAGAGATCCAGTGATTGCATTTCCATTTCCATTTTTTCTCACAAGTATTAGATGATAAGGATGAGTTTACAGTGTAGTGTAGTTTCCTTGTTTTGAGTGATCCTGACTACATCATTAGCATAAGCTTAGCAGATGTACTGAAGGAGCCCCTGTTAATCCGGTGTTACCTGGATATAGGAGAGCATGTCTGTGTTGAAGAGTGAGTGGCAGAACTGAGAGATGGGCCTGGACTTCCGCACACGCACAGACCGAGCACATTGACTTCTAGGAAATATAGTACACACATATGGGTGAGGCTCTTCAGATAGTGAGTCACTGTGGATCCCCAGTACATATACAGGACCCTCGTCTGCTCTCCTCTCTCCCCGTGTTGGATAAATTTAAAAACAAAAGTCATTACCTTGAGGGGTCACTGTTGACGGCTTCAGCTACGAAAAATAAAACAGAACAGAAAGTAAATACAGATGTACAGTAGAAGTAAAATTTTCTGAATATAATGCTGTTTCCTCATCACAAACATATCTGGAGTGTTTTGTTTCATTCACACGTTTGAGTGACGCTTTATTATTAGTCTGTCTTCACCTCTAAATTTTGAGCTTTGGAGATGTAGACAGCTAAAAATAAGGGATTGCTCAAACATATGTGGAAAAAAAACAAAAAACCAACAACTCCAGGTTTGTTTTTGGCAAAGAAAAACAATCTAAAATGGCTTAAAGCTCATAATAATCAATTTTGTGTAATATAGGACCTTTAATATCTTAAAATTTACAAAAGTATGATTGAATGTGTTTCAAAGTGTGCTGTTGAGAGATCTGGGTTAGTTGGCAGGAAGACTGTTTTTCGACATATGCCCATGTACGCTGCCAATACAGACGATAGCTAAAGGGGAGTAAGCAATAGCAACAAATGTCCTATATTTTATCATATTAAGGCACTGGTTGTTTCTCTAAATGTGGTAGGAAAGGTTTCAAAGGTGGTGGTGGAAGGTAAAGAAGTACACGAAGTAAAGTACTCTACTTAAATGTAATTTTTTGGTGCACTGTATAACTTTTCCGGTGGAGGGTCGGTCAAATTCTTTTCTCCACGGATATGTAATTGCTTCATATGGACTGTTTCACAATATGGTATAAAACGTTTTTATCTTCATGGAGACCAAACCAGACCAAGTTACAGGTTAGATCTGTGGAGATGCAAGATATTTTTTAAGATATAAAAACTGTAATGGAGTAAATGTAAGGCAGAGCTGTTTAATTCAATGCTGTGGCCATAGAAACAAGCAGCTGACAGAACCCTAACCAAAAAGTTACAGTGCACCTTTAAGTTAATTTTACAGTTGATGTTTTTTGCTTTTACTTCACTACATTTGAGAGCAGGTATCTGTACTTTCTACTCCACTACATTTTGAACTGAACTGAAAAGTAAAAGTATTTTTCAAGTGATTTTAAATGTTTTTTTTTTTTTTTTACCATGTTTGTGACAACATCCTGACTAGGACAAGTTTTTAAGTTTTTTACAAGCTTCGGCTTTCAGTAACAAAAATAAATACACTAAATTCATGAGAAATAATAAGAACACTTTAAAAAAAAAAAAAAATACATTTTAGCAAATTAAAACTTGCATGAAATAATTTAACTACATTTTTTCATGTGATACTTTTACTTTTACTTGAGTAACTTTTTTGTCTCTGTATCTGTACTTTTACTTAAGTAACAAAACTGAGTACTTCTTCCACCACTGTTTAAATGTAGACTTATCTGGATCATGTTTTTTTTACTATGGGCCACTCCTGGACAAACGAAGGATTATATTAACCCATAAACCCTGAACCAGAAAGAATAAACTAGTGTCTATATGTAGTATGATTAGTTTCAAATGTGTCCTCATAATCTAAAATAATCCTAAATAAAATAAACATAGATGGTGAATTGTGGTAATTTAAGGTCCTATATTACACAAAATGGATTATTGTGAACTTTAAGCCATGTTATAATGTTGTTACCTCCTCAAACCTGATTCCAAACATACCTGGAGTTGTGTTTTTAGTTAATAAAGATTGGCAATTACAGAGGAGAATGTAAGATTTCCAGGTATGTTTGTGGTGAGGAAACAACATTATAACATAGCTCATAAAATAGCATAATATGGGGCTTTTAAGGATATTGAGCAACTAAATTATTCGAAATACTACTTGATCTGATGCACCTTTCTGTATGGCATCTTGTAGAAGGTCATGTTTGGCTTGAAGTTTGGAGGACAGAGAGCTGCTGGTGAGGAACTCCTTCACTTTCTAAAAATAAAAAAATAATACAGATGTAATCATATACTTACATACATTTACATGAAATTTAGAGAATGGTTTGTACTGTAAAATAGAAGGTCTCTGTCTCCTGCTGATTGGCTCTACGTTTGGCGAGAGCAAGTTTGGGGGCGGTGCTTCCCCCAGGCGGCTCGTGTGATTGGCTGCTTGGCACATCAGGGGCGGGGTTACTGTCACTGTCACCCATATTGTCCAGTAAAGCAGTAAGTGTGGCCTTGAGGGTTTTACTGATCTGAGGGGAAAAAAAAAAACAAGCCGAGTTTAAAATGATAAAAGCTCAATTCTGTTAGATAACATCAACACTGAGTCAGACAGAGTGCCACTGAAACTTTGTAGATTCATAATCACATGACGCTGACCTCTTCTGTTTCCAGGGTAACAGCTGCGAGGCGAGACTGGAGCTGCTGGAAGCGGGTCTCAAGCTCGTACCTGACCTGGCTCTCGGCACTGACCTCACACACCTGAAACAAACAAAAACAAATACAATAATTTATGAAGATTTGGCCAGTTATAAGTTAAAGCCCCCATATTGCGTTATAATGTTGTTTCCTCATCAAAAACATACCTGGAGTTGTGTTTTGTTTCATTCACACATGTTTAACACACAAAAAAGGAAGTGCTCCACTGTGTTTTTAAACTCCATATGCCTTCACTAGAATAATTTGGATGATTTCAGCCCTTGAATTGCCAATCTCTTCTGAAATAAATGTAGCTGTTAACTTAAAAACTACCGCTACATGAGATCACAAGGTGGAACATTTGGAGATTTTTGAGATGTAGACAGACTAATAATAAAGCGTTACTCAAATGTGTGAATGAAAACAAAACACAGCTCCAGGTAGAACAACAGCAATGGAAAAATGTGTTTCAATCAGAGGTGTCAGGTGTGGGGTATGGTCTAAATGAAAAAAATCAAGGCTTCAAAATCTATTGAGGTGTTTAAAAGAAATGTCAAACATGATATGCTAAAAAGTAAGAAGTATGAACATGCCTTTTGTATTAATTAACAAGTATTTAATATTGTGTATGTCACATAAATAAGCGCTCATAAAAGTAGTTGGAACTGTTAGAAATTTTTTCCTTAGTGTGAAAAGGGGGCAGATATTATAAGTCTTTACTTCTTTTAGCTCATAATTATTATGTATTATTTTTTTATGAATGAAACTAATTTTTAAAAAAGCAAATGAAATATTTTTGATGAGGTAATACCATTATAACATGGTTTAAAACTCACAAGAGTCAATGTTGTGTACTATAAGAACTTTATGTATTAAAATATTGCTGCTACCTGGTCGCCTTCATGCGGGTGATAGTTGAATCTAAAGGGCAGGCAGAAGGCAGTATCGTGCTGCTGTAGAAGAGCATCTCTGTCTCCGCTCTGGTCCAGGGAGGTCACAGCTGTCTCCAGCTGCTTCAGACCAGACTCCTCTGTCTTAAGAATGCGCCACCTATTGGTCAGGTAGCACTTCATCACCCTTTCCACAGACTGGTGGAAACCCAGGTCACAGCACTGATGCAGGAAGAAACAAAAAAAAAAGACAGTCATCATCAAACTTAAATGTTAATAGATTTAGATACCTGTACCTGATTTTGAACAATGATAGAGGAACATGGCCCACTTTGAACTGTTAGCCCCCTCATCCAACAAAATGGCTAAATGGCTAAGTTTATCTTTTTTATGTGGATATATCCAGTCAGTGGTGATTATGTATGTATGTATGTATGTATGTATGTATGTATGTATGTATGTATGTATGTATGTATGTATGTATACGCCCATAAAAAAATTAGTTTCTGGGAAACTAGGTGGGAGGTGAGGGGTTTAAAATTGGGGGGAAATAATCAAACTGTAACCAGTAACTATAACATGAACATTTGATTAAAATGTTATCACACAAAAAATAGTGTAGGGATGCTTCCAATAAAATTATTTTTATTAATGTACAGGCAATATCATTCTCTTTGTTCACAAATAGCAGGTCTTGCAACAGAATTGCAGTGAGTAAAAGCTGTTTTCCAAAACTAAAGTTAAGGATAAAAGTTAGACACAGGGCCTTGAAAGTCAAAGTATTATTATCCAAATTTGAAATGGTCATTGGTCACACTTTTATATGGCACTTTTCCACCTTCTAGACTCTCAAAGCGCTTTACATCAAGAAATCACTCACCCACTGACACACACATTCATACACCAGTGTACACAGACACTGAGGGCGAGTGGGTTAAGAGGGTTAAGTGGGTTAAGTGCCAAGAACATGATAACAGGTTTTATTTGCAGGAGCTGGAATCGCACCGCCAACTTGTGGGTCAATCGATCTGACTGTTCAGTCAATAATGTTTATGTCAAGACCAGGATCCAACTTTTATAAGTGGATAAAGACTCTACCACCTGAGCTAAAACTGGTATGGTATGGGATGCTTTTTATTTGTACAGGGAGAGTGCACAACAATACATTAACCAAGACAAAAGTCACAGGAAAGATGCTGATGTTTGTTTATAGGATGAATTCTAATTTACACCTGCAGTCCCTGACCAGTTTGGTGGAAATACTGAGAGCACAGATTCAATGTGTACGGATACATTTACTACAAATAAATTAAACCAGATATTACTTAGGGTCACATTGTTCAAACACTATTCTAAAACCAACATGCACCAAACACATAAACACCCTCATCCCTAATGTGACTTCTGGTTGGTAGAGCTCCTGGAATTCTGACTAATTTTACTTAGAATAGCTGAATACAAATTGTGAGTTTAGCATTGTGCTCTTACATCAATGAGTGTGCTGACGTCCTGCAGGTAGTACTTGTTCATGGCTGCGTTGGCTGCTGCCAGGTTGAGCAGGTAGTCATTGCGAGCTTTAGTGCACTTGAGCTGGGTCTCCTGCACTCGTCCATGTCTCTGTTAAGTACACAGAAAAACAACATTATGTAAGATCCAGGGTAGCACTGTTGTCAAAATAACATTAATTATGATAAGATTCTAGCCCCAAATATTAATGCATTATGTAAAATATACATTACCAGTCAAAGGTTTGGACTCACCCTCTCACTCAGTGTTTACTTCATTTTATATACTTACAGCAAGATAGCTAATATATGAAGATGTATGAGATTATGTAGCAAAGAAAAAAAAAGTTAAAAATGTAGTAAGAAAAATGAAATGAAACATTGAGTGAGAGGGTGGGTCCAAATTTTTTGACTAATAGCTATATAAATTATAATAGATAGTATTAGATTATCTTGACTGTGCAGCTCTATTAATCTCTCACACAGGGTTCCCATTTTCTGACAAAATAAAAAAAACTCAAAATGACTTTTTCATGACCTAAAGTGAATTTTCCATGACTTTACGGCTCCCTACATGTGTAGAATTGATCATACTTTTAGGGCTAAATATGAAATGTTAACCCTTTCCACTCACCTTATGGTTTGGTATTATAGTTTTTAAACATTCAAAATACTGTCAGTGCATTTATTGTCGTCTCTTTTAAACAAAAGGCGCATATGTTCGGAAAATATCATAATAGCCTAATGAGAACATAACAGAACACACTGTAGTTGGTGAAAGAGATACTAAAATTCCATGACTTTGAATTTACAAAATTCCATGACTTTTCCAGGCCTGGAAAATGACATTTTCAATTTCCATGACTTTTCCAGAATTTCTATGACTGTGGGAACCCTGCTCACAGCACATTTTCTTATTCTCTTGTACTGTATGTACGTATTGTATATGATATAGAATTTATGCTTTACGTACAAATATGTATATTAACAATGATTAGATTTTTTATTACATTATTTAATTAATAATCTTTATTCTTATTTGTTTTAAAAGTGCACTCTGCAACTTTTCTGATGAATGGTCCGCCATGTGGATATTATCACTTTGCCTGAAATGTTGAACAGTAAGATTTTAAACATATCTATCTTCATGGCAACAAGCAGATGACGCATGTTATAGATCAGATCTGTGGAGAGACTAGCGCTTGCACAGTGAGGATTGTTTTTTTAAAGGTATTATTTAGCAATATAATTATCTGCAACTGAGAAAAAAGCAACATAGAAAAAATTTATGTCATACAGCAAAAGCAAAGAAATATTATCATCAACAAGGTGGTGGATCCTCTACCAGAAAAGTTACACAATGCACCTTTAACATTTTATTTTCACCTACTATCAAAGTAGTGTTATCAAAGTAATAAGTAGTAGTAGAAGTAGTATTTTTGAGGGCAAGCCCTATTTTTTGCTTTTTATATGACCTTATTATACAGTTATATTAAATATGCCAAACACAGCAAGGCCTATTTTTATTACTTTTCACTATGCACAACATAACATCAGGCACTTTTGTAATAGTGTCTTTCAGGTGTGCACAGACACAGGAAGTGGTTGAGTCTCGAGTGCAGTGGAACACTTCCTCTGCCGCATTCGGGGCCATTAGCTCTGTCACCTTCTCCATTAATCTCTCCATCTTCTTGACAGAGCTCCGCCTCGTGCTTCCTGATTGGCCGATACCGAGCTCAGCTGACTTGCCGGTCTGTCTCTCCTCCAATCGCTCGGCCTCTTTGAGTTTCCCCTCAGCGATGAGACAGTCCGTGTGGTACTGATTGTATGTCTTTAAGGCCTGCAGAGGAGCACAAAGTGGGTCTCGGTGATAGAATTATTTAACGCTGTTTTCATGAGTTCAAATGACTCACAGTCTGAAGCTCAGTGGTGACCTTTAGCAGCTCGTCCTGCATCTGAGTCCCCACTTCTTTACTCTGGAATACACAAAAGCAGAGGGTGTTAGCAATGGATAATATCTCACAGTGTAAAAGTAAAAGCAGAAATGATAGCGATACCAAAACCACTTATACTTCACCTACCCGCAGTATACTAAAGTTGTCACAATACTAACATTTAAACTGCCATTTCAACATTAAGGAGGTTTGAAAGGTTTGCTACTTGACACTGATTTCAATACCAAAAGAACCGGAATAAAGAGAGCAATTTCCAACACAAACTCTCATCTCATATTACACAAAACCGATTCTTGTGAGCTTTAAGTCATGTTATAATGCTCAAAAACATGCAGTTGTGTTTTTTTTTTTCATTCATGCATGTTTCATTAATTCTTTATTATTAGTCTGTCTACATCTCCAAAGCTCAAAATGCTCTGTTCCACCTTGTGATATCATGAAGAAACAGTAGTTTTCAAGTTAATAGATCCTTTTACCTTAACTTCAATAGAGATTGGCAATTCCATGACTGAAATTATCCATATGATTCCAGTGAAAATGTATGGAGTTTAAAAACACAGTGGAGCATTTCTTGTATTACCACATGACATCACAAGTAGGAAGGTGGTTTGTGAGAAGAACTCAGCCTAAATGTGTATTAAACATGCGAATGAAACAAAACACAACTCCAGGTATGTTTGTGAAGAGGAAACAACATTATCAGATTCGAAGATATGTAATATGGTTCCTTTAAAGCAGAAATGATAGTAATAACAGAACCACTTCCTCTTACATTCCTGGAGTTGTGTTTTGTTTCATTCACACATGTTCAACACACACATAATATATGATTAAGATAGAAACCCAGCGTATTTAGTTGAGCTCTTCTCTCAAACTAAAAACACTCTGTCCCACCTTGTGATCTCATGTGGTATACAAGAAGTGCTCCACTGTGTTTTAAACTCCCTACACCTTCACTACAATCAATTAGATGATTTCAGCCCTTGAATTGCCCAACTCTACTGTTAAAATGTAGCCAGGCCGGCACCACCTAGTGGCCCCACTCAATTTCATTTCTCTCCAGTGACTAGGTCAGGAATCGGAATACACTAGACGGTTTGTAAGAACCCCGGAAATTGTAGACCACACACCAGCCAATAAGTGAAGAGATGCAAAGCCATGATGGCAAACTCAAACACCTCTCTGGGTCCCTTTTGTGGTACAACACAACAGTAAACAGAGTGGTCAAGATGGATGTAGACGAAGCCATTCATTCTGCGTAGGCAATGATTCCCGAGATTGAGGATTTAAAGCCGAAACAAAGAAAATGTTTGGTGAATTTTATCAAGGGGAAAGATGTTATTGCCCATCTTCCTACAGGATTTGGCGCATCACATAGGTCACAACCAAATAGCAGCGATTGGTTAAATTAAAAAAGTACCTGCCTACCGTCAAGCGAACAAATCCTAATGCTGTGAAGTGAAACCGGCTGATGAATCAGGATAGTTAAAATGTATATGTTAACTTCAAAACTACCAAGACATGACGTCACAAGGTGGAACAGAGCATTTTACGTTTTGGAGATATAGACAGACTAGTAAAAGGTTACTCAGACACGTGTGAATGAAACGAAACACAACCCCAGATATATTTTTGATAAGGTAACAACATTATAAACTGACTTTGAGCTCACAAGAGTCAATTTTAAGTAATATATCACCCTGTGAAATGTTACTCCAAAAGAAACAAACTGCATAAACACATTTTTCTACATTATGGCCTTTCATGAGTAGAAATATTGCACTGAAGGATAGCTACAAATGCATTAAAGATTTAGGCTGTATACCTCTGTGGCAGCTAATTAAGATTCTACTCAGTTTTCTGCTGTGACAAAGTACAAACTGCCTCTGACAACCGTTAATTTCAGCGAGCGAGTCCGGGTGCTTCATTTCCCTTTAAAATGAAGATACCACAGATGTCAGAGTGGTACAAGACAGATATAGTAGTGTACGCATTAAGAAGAGGACATGTAAACTAGTGGGTTTGATTTGAACAGAGCTAATTTGAAACACTGGGTAAGTTGTTATTCTGAGGTATTACAGAGATTTGGTGCAGTCAAACAGGTGAAATTAAGCTTCATCGACTCATAGTGCATACGTTTCTGGGAGTATGTATTAAACTACAGAAATAATATCACAATAAATATTAACACATTTATATAATAACTCCATCATAGAGGCTTAATGTTTTATAAAAATAAAATAAAACATTCACCAACTGAACATGGGCACACGATAATTATGCCTGAATACATTGTTGATCTACCATTTATTGAATGATCAGTCTATATCATAAACTGTACAAATGGGCTTCCAGCTCCATCGACTCTGTCTCCAATTACTTTACATTGAAAAACTGTCACTAACCCTCTCTCTGTAACTGCTGCAGTGAGTCTCGTCATGATCCTGATGTTTTTATTTCACTACTTTGTCCGTAAATAAATTCCTTTTCCTAATATGAAAGTCAGCTCCAAATTCGCAAAAACACTCCCTTAGTCCACAGTCTATGATCTATATACTAATTATCGCGACAGTTCTACCTTGAAACATAAAATATTTAGACATATGTTGGTGTATACAGTGAAGCTCCTATATCACACAGAAGTTGAGTGGAGTAAGCCTAAGATTTAGAAAAACTATTGATCCACAAGGGAATATTTTTGGGCACAGTAGCTCACACATCAAAATATAATACAATAACAAAGAGCAAAAAATATAAATCGTAATAATAAATTTTTCATAAGCAGCAAAAATAGCAAAAACAGTAAAAACAGTAGAGTTGAGTGTTTACCCTCTTGTGCAGGCGGTGTGTGTCCTCTGTGCTGTGGGTGAGTCTCTGGGTCAGAGTGTTACAGCAGGTGTCCCCCAGAGAGGCGTGCTCCCGGCTCATCAGACGAGTCTGTGTGAGGAGGACGGTCCACACCTGACACACGGACTGGCCCCACTGCTCCTTCCTGCACAAACAGTTAGGCAAAAACCAGTTCATGTGGTGATACTGCTCAATAACGCAACTACAAAATAAATACTATGGTAACTGCAAAATGAATGTTACAGGCTTTTATATCTACCTTAAAGATGCATTGGGCAACTTTTCTGGTGCTTGTCACCTGCTTGTCTTCAAGGAGAAGTTATTGCTTTGCCCAGAATGTTCCATGGTATGATATTAAATGCATCTATCTAGCATTTATTCATTAGGAGTCTTTATATTGCTCTCTCTCCCTGGATCTCTCGTGAATAAGGCGGCTTCTCCACAGGTTTGACTTGTAATGTAGCCTATTATTGTCTCCCTTAAGATAGACAGGTTTAATCTCTGCAATGGAGAGTTCTAGACAAAGCAAACATTTCCATGAAGACAAGCAGGTGACAGATAGCCAGCCTGGCGCCACCTAGTGCCTCCACTCAATTTCATTTCTCTCCAGTGACTAGATCAGGAATTTGAATGCACTAGACGTTTGCAAGAATCCTGGAAGTTGTAGACCATGCACTGGCCAATCAGCGAAGAGTTGTAAAGCCATGACATCAAACTCAAGCGTCTGTCTGGGTCCCTTTTGTGGTACAGCACAACAGTAAACAAAGTGGTTGAGATGGTTGTAGACAAAGCCAAACATTCTGTGTTGGCATCAATTTCTGAGATCAAGGATTTAAGTACCTGCCTACTGTCGAGCGAATGAATCCTAATGCTGCGAGGTCAGACGGTTTCTACGAAGTGAAACAGACTGATGAATCAGACTAGGTGACAGATCCTCCACCAGAATAGTTATGCACCTTTAAATGCACCTTTAAATAGTATTCTCACTACACATGCATTAACTATTGTGTGATGACATGTACCCTTGCTGACATCAAATCAAATAAAAGTTCAGGTTTCCATCATAGATTGTATATATATATATATATATATATATATATATATATATATATATATATATATATATATATGGGGAAAAAAAACCTCTAGCTGTTGCATTCCAAATAAGAAGTGACCATGGCCGCTCTTCCGGCTCCAGTGACTCCGGCTCCAATTCACTTTGTATTCTACTGTAACTGCTCTTGTCAGGCTCCTCATTTTCATCATAAAATGTTCATATTAAAGGCTGTTTAGAGGATTTTCCAAGGAAAGAGAAATACAGGGACTAAATGATACTGTTTTTTTATTCCTCTGTTTCGTCCATAAATCACTTCTTATTCCTAAAATGGAACTCGGCTCCAAATTCGCTCTTATAACTGCCAGTCCCGTGAGATCCATTTGACAGATGACGTCACACTTCTTCCTTTTCCCACTTCTTTATGCAGTCTATGCTTCTGACATACAACTTGTCCTGATGGATAAAAATACTAACCAACTCGTAGCAGTGCCAACCACCCACGTCACTCCCGCTAACCACCGAAGCAGATCTACGGTACTACTCATCCATACAAGTATTGGACATTAAAGCTACCATCCGTAAGTTTAGATGATATTTTTCACCAGCAGATGCTCACCTCACCTGGTCTTGGTTCAGCCTCACCTAAGCTTTATGATTTTCTTCTATCAAGTCAAAGCTAGCACAACTATCAGACTGCAGCAATGTAAGAAGCATTTATGTGAGAATGCAGCATGGCCGGGTTTACAAGTCTAATTACGGATGGTAGCTTTAAGACCCAACAAGGCCCAGTATAAAAACTTAACTGTTCATCATCTACCAAACTGAAGTAGTTTTAAAGGTCCCATATTATGCTATTTTATGATCTATGTTATAATGTTTCCTCATCACAAACATACCTGGAGATGTGTTTTGTTTCATTCACACATGTTTAACACACAAACCCTGCATTTTTAGAAAAAATGTTCATCTCTCAAATAGAAAACACTTTGTCCCATCTTCTAATGTGCTTATACAGAAAGTGCTCCACTATGTTTTTAAACTCCATACACCTTCACTAGAATAATTTGTACGATTTCAGCCCCTGGAATTGCCGGTCTCTGTTGATCTACATTTAAAAGGCAAAGCAAGGCAAGTTCATTTGTATAGCACGATTCGTACACAAAGTAATTCAAAGTGCTTTACAGAATACATTCAAATCACAACACAAACAAATCAAAACATAAATAATCATCATAAAATCAAACTCTTCTCTTCTTTCATCAGCAAAATATCCATCAGCAGTTTGCCCATTAATGAACCAGAACTCCAGATCAGAGAGTCAAAAATCAACTAAAGTGAAAGATGTGGCGTAGATGGCTAGTACTCACTTCTTGGTTTTGTGGGTGAACCTCTCGGTGAGTTTGTCCAGAGCACGGGCGTATTCCGTCTCGATGTCTCCGCGCCGACGGAGGAACTCTGAGAGGTCCGAGAGCTGCTGCTGTTTCACTTCCACCTGCAAGTCCAAGATCTTCATCTGCTCTCCCAGCTGGGCCCGCAAGTCTGAAAAAAAAAAAAAATTACAATATTGACTATATATTTTTTTGTCATTATATACATATATTATAACTGTATTTTAGTGGAGTGTCCTCTCTTTTCTGATTTGCTTGTAGTTGCATCCACATCTATTGGTCTATTGGTTTAAAACTGTGAAATTCAACTTTAATAGAGTTGGACCATATAGACTCAAAGGTACAGTATGTAGCTTTCCTAGTGGGAATCTGCCGCCTGCATGATGGCTTGAAATGTTATTGGTTTATTTGGAATATTCCACAGTATGATAATAAACTTATACGTCTTGATTTATTTAATTACAAGTGTATTTATTGCTAAAAAATACCTGGAAAAAGGTTATCTCTCCTAAGATCTGACCTGTGAATTATCCTGCATAGTCTCACCTCTGCTTGTTTCCATGGTGATAGATAAGTTTAATGTCATGCTGTCGTGTGTAATGATTGTCTATTATTTGTTCATGTGGTTGTTTCTAATGACTCATGGTGCACTTGGGGCTTTTTGCATGTTTTTTCCGATGTGTTTTTAACTGCAAATGGCAAATAAATTAACCTAACCTACAGTCTCTCCTTCTTAGCACAGCAATAATATTTTCATGGAGACAAACAGGTAGCGGACCCTACTATGGAAGTATAGATGTGCCAGAAGTTTAGAATTTGAATATTTCATGATGAATGAAATAACTTGAATAAAAAGTCCTGGTCTGGTCCCGGTCTGGTCCGTGACTTAAACTGTGATGTCGGACTTATGCGCCACATATGGGCTGAACCAGGACTGAACCAGGGCTGAACTACAGGACTACAACAGGACCAAACCAAGACTGAGTGTCGGGACGGGCACGGAGGTAGACTCACGTAGACTGTCGGGTGATCGGGACTGAGAGCCGGGACCAGACTGGGACTGAGACCGGGACCAGACAAGGACTGAGACCGAGACTGAGACCGGGAGTGAGACCGGGAGTGAGACAGGCACTGAGATCAGGACTGAGACCGGGACCAAACCAGAGCTGAGACCAGAACTGAGACCAGGACTGAGACCAGGACTGAGACCAGGACTGAGACCAGGACTGAGACCGGCACTGAGACCGGGACCAGGACCAGGACTGAGCTCGGGACTGAGACCAGGACCAAAACCAGAACTGAGAGCAGGACTGAGACCAGGACCAGTGCTGAACGGTGGGGGTGGCTCAGACCCTTCACTCTGGCCGTGGCCTCTATGAGTATGGCCGCCCCCTGGTGTTAGCAATTTCCCATAGTAATAAAATATTTATATAATATATTTTTTATCTGAATTTCTCAACTTGAAATTTGTCTGAATTAAAGATGCTGAAAAGTAATGTAAAATCATACCCATCTATCACATATTAATGCCTTTTGTTTCCCAATTATTTCCATTTCAACTATTTTTTATTCAAGTTATTTCATTTATCATGAAATATTCTAAAGCCAAACTTCTGGCACATCTATACTTCCTACCCCCTGCCCTGGACAGATCTCCCTCAATTACATGTTTTTTATAGCTTTAAAAATATCTTGAAAACATGAATTATTTTCTTGCTTCTCCATAGATCTGAGCCTTAACCTGTCTCCATTGTGATCACCAAATTTTGTTCTATACTGTGAAATAATCAAGGCAAAACAATAAAATCTTCATGGAGGCAAGCAGAGAAGTTACACAATGCACCTTTAATGTAACAGCAAAATGAAAAGCTAGCATTTAGTATAGTCACAACAACTATAATGGCCTCAAACACTGAATAACAGTTGCTAGGTAGAGTCTTTTTTTTATGGCCATGTATAAACTGTCCTGAACTAAACTCTTGAATTGTTAAACCTGCTGTAGGGGAAAAAGACCATGAGAAACAAGCCAGCCCCATGTGTTCCTCACAGTCCCATGCACACGCTCACGTTAGTACACTGGAGCAGACAACATGAGGCCAGTCCATAAGTGATGTACTGCAGAGGATTATAGATATAGGTTTATGGGACTATTTATATCCAGCTTCCTGACATAACCTCTGTGTACACATGAAAACATCTGTGCTAAGGGCTGTAAGAGGCTAGAGCTGGCAAAAACATGGTAAAGACTGCATTTGAGATACAATGTTTGATGGTATTTATTGAACTTGTTTTATACTGCAAATAAAGTGTTTAGTTTCTGTGTAATTTTTAAACTGAAATGACAAAGAAATTCTGATTTTAATCCAGATGGGAAGGGCTAAATGTGCACTGTGCAACTTTACTCATCGTCCATATGTCGTTACATCCCTAGTCAGAGGGATGTAACGATATCCAAATCCAGTGTTTTGATCATTTATAGTTTTGTCGATCATGTTCATTTTTAATAAACAAACTGAATGTAGGTTTATTGTGCGTAGCGTAAGGAGACGAGGCTGCATCTGTCAGCACAAACACTGGAGTTGCGGCCTCACGGTCCCACGTTTCGGCTCTGGCTCCTCCTTGGAGATCACTGTACCACTCCCTGAGTGTGTTTACATGCACATCAGTGTCCCAGGTTTGATCGGGTTTTTTGAGTATCCCGGTTTCGTCATGGTGCATGTAGACAAACACTTTTCAGTCTTTTCATCACAACAGTAGCCAAAATAAATAAAGTTACCAACATAAATAAAGTGAGTGAAATGACTAAATCTGAACACGTATGATCTCTGAAAACATGAACCATCTCGAACATGACATACGCACAGTTTAGTCAGAAGTCAGTTTGAAAAACAAGTTCAGCCTTTCATTTACATATCTCACCTAAAAATAAAATGAACTGAACTTTGAACTATTGAACTAGTTCAAAATTAAAATTGTGAACTATGAACGTGAACAGTTCACTATGAAAATGTGTGAACTGACCTTTGAATTAGTTCATGAAAAGTGTGAACTTGCACAACACTGTCCAAATCTCACGGCATGATATTATCATGATATGCATCTCACGGTACGATATTTACTGCGATATTTTGAAGAGGCTAATATAATTGTAGATAGGACACTTTTTTGCATAGTCATAGTCATAGTCATAGTCATAGTCAAGAATTCAAGTAAAAAACATATTTCTTTGTGTGGTCTGCATTAAAATGAATCATGGCATATGTAGTTCCCAGTGTTTATAAGTTGTTGCTTCTATAAAACCATGCATTTAAGCAAAGGAACTTGTAATTCGATATATTGTGACAGCCCACGATATTATTGTGAGACTTTTGACGGTTATTGTTATTCATAGCATTTCAGCTTTTATTCTACTTAGATAGCATTTTATTCAAGCAATGTAAAGTGCATTTTAATATTTCATAATTTTATCATCACTGTTACACCCACTGATGTGCCTTAGTGCCTCCATTTCTCAAACCATTTATAAGAGCTTACATTTATACAAGCTTTTCTCCATGGAAATGCTATTGCTTTGTCTGAAATGTTTCACAGTATGTCATTTAACCTTTCTATCATCAGGGAGACCAAGATCAGATCTGTGGAGAGGCAAGCCCACTCACAGTAAGAATGCCTGTTTATTTTTGAGCTATAAAACCACCTGTAATTGAATACATGTAAGGCAGATCTGTTTAACGTCATATTGTGGAACATTCGAAGCAGTACAGTGATATATCCATAGAAACAAGCAGGTGACGGACCCCCAACCGAGAAGCTGCATAGTGCATCTTTAAAGTCTAACCAATTTGGAGTTTTTGACTGATTTTGTTCTTTGTGTCTACGGCGCTTTTCCTCTTTTGTGTGAGTTGGTGCGTACACAGCCCGGGGGTGAGTCGATGTGAGGAGACAGCATCACTACTAAAGCTATAAATACCCCCTTGTAGTACAGTACACAGAGCCAGACACGGAGAGGAGCACATGACCCGCACGCTGCAGTCAGGGCCAAATGTTATACGCACGCTTAATTATTACACTTTGAACTCATAATTCATCCGAACGAGGGGTGAAAACATGCAAAGTATCACTGAGGAAGATCTGTGAAGCACGCAACAATCACCAAGCTCACTGAGTTTGCGGTTTTGTATGTGTCTCCCGCCAAAAAGGGATCTCAATATGAAAAGGCAAGTTTATAAGTGGGGAAGTGCTTAGTTTAAAATCCTTTCATTACTACTGTAGACCTACTAGGGATGCACCGATCTGATATTAGTACTGGATATGAGCTTCCAAATATCGGTTCAGCTGACATTCTGGTTGGACATATAATAACCTGATGTTATAAGATGATTCACTGGATGTAGTTGGCCCATAAGTCTCATAATGTTTGAACCTTCATTTACACAAAACTGTTCTGTTGTTACTTGAGAAATAAATAATAGCTACTAGGAAATAACAATAACTGAAATATTGTGATATTGTATCATCAAACTTCTCACACTAATGTCGTGGACCATCACAATATATCGAATTACAAGTCTCTTAGCTTAAATTAAGAGTTATGGTGCAGCAATAGCTAAAAAAAGGCAGAGGGAACTACACAGACCATGATCCTTTGCTCCATTTCAATGTAGACTACAAGAGGAAATAACAGTTCTAAACACTTTTAAGTTTTAGTTCTTTGGATTAAATCTTGTCAAGGCATTTTAAGAGGAAAAAGTAGCATATTCAATGTTGTTAGTCTCCAAAAAATAGTGCAATTAATATTGTACCTTGAGATGCATATCGTGAAAATATCGAGAGATTTGGATATTGTTGCATTCCGAATAGTGAGCCTCCCCACTGTATTGTGAGCTTTAACACAATACCGCAATAAATATCGTATCATGAGGTTCAAACTGTGACGATATCGTATCGTGAGACTTGGATATCGTTACACCCCTAATAGCTACGTGACGCAGTTGGATTGGCAGCCATAGTATCGAAATTGGTATTGGAACTGAAAAAAACTGATCAGTGCATCTCTAGGCACTACAACTACTTGTACTAGAATTGCAGTATATTTTAAACAAGGGTATTATGATAAGTATTATAATTCTGATCAAATCTTGGTGGTAATTTATTTTTCTCTAAATGAGGAACGATCTGCTCACATCAAAGAAGAAGGAAATTTTCACCAGCTTCAATTTTAGCAAATACAGCAAAAGTTTAATGACCACAGAAACACTTTGAATAATTGCGGCAGTGCGATGAAGGGAATGAAGCAAATCACTGTGTGTTTAAAATGAGTTCAGATTTTGGGGAAAGACCGAAATATTAGTAATAACACAGTGCACACAGGATCACGCTTTAAGCACTGTGGGTATATCATTTTGCTCAAAGAGTGTGGTGAGTTTTTAAAGCATGTGATGAGTTAAGTGTTTTGAGTTGTTTATCTTAAAGCGTATTCGATTTTTACCTTTTTTTATTGTTTTAGGACTGGTATGATAAAATTTTTTTGCAATTTGCCTTTTGTTGTCTTCATTTTAAGTTATCTGTGCAGCACTTTGGAAACTGCTTTGTTTGTAAAATGTGCAATATAAATCGATCTAGATAGGATTGAGGTAACCAATTTTCAAAACAAAGGAGAAAGTAGTAAATTCTGTCTAACTTGTTCCTAGCAGTGGAGTCGACAGGGAGACAAAGGCGTCTGTTTTACTGCACCCACCAATCTTAGGGGCCCAGTATTTGACCCTGTGATTTGACCTTTCATATTAAATTATATTAGAGGGGGACCCATGTGAGACTTTTTGCCCCGGGCCCCCAAATTTCTGCTGACAGGCCTGGTTCGTAGTACTCACAGACCTTTTGGCACATCACGAGTATTCGTATGCATTTTTTGGCCTCTAATATAGCTTTAGTTTTTTCCAGACATAATGGAAGTGAAGCAGAGTGGACCACTAAAAGCCAATTAGATCTCCTCCCAAAGAGTCATATAGTTCAGTGTTTCCCAACCTTTTTTTCTTGGGATCCAAATTTTGAAGTCACAACCCTTCATGACCCAAGTCAATAGACATTATTCATAAATCACAAACTAAAGGTGGCTTTGACCATTATTGAACATTAATGAGGATATTTCAGTGATCGAGGTCTCTCGGAAAACTGTGTATTACTCAAGTTTTAAACAATGAAAAACCGTAATTAAACCAGCAATAAAAATTATCCAAGTCATCGATTTGGACATAAAATGTAGCCCATTTCTTTTCTTTTCTTTTCTTCAACATTCATTTGACCTACTTGCAGATTGTGACAACGCAACCCCAAAAAAATCTCACCCACTCAACCCACCTGAGGGTCGCAACCCAGTCTTTGGGAAACAGTGATATAGATAAATAGAAGAAAGATAGATACTTAATTTACTCTGAAGAAAATAATTTTTCAGCAGCAACAATGAAACAATAATCATAATAATCATATTAACCATAATACAGCAGTAATTCATCATTTAAAGCATTTATAGCATATTTTATTTATTTGTATATTGACTCACTTAACTTGCCTCTGTGTTACAAAAATGCAAACTCAAATGTTTTATAATTAGATGAAGACAGCAGACTGCAGATGTCTGTATTTTGTCACAAACTCCTCCTTTTGTGCTACAGTTTATGGGAGAAACATGTTACTATTTATACTACTTATTATTTAAGAGAAAAGTTGGTTGGGTAGTTCAGTTGAGATTGTAATACTGTACACAAATATTTTATCCAAATATTGGCAGACAATAACAGTAACATGTAGGCATTTGCATACATATGAGGAGAAAACACACTATGGATCTATGGTTGGGTGAGTGTGGAAACTGAACCCATGCATGAATTCTCTGGTGTGATGGGAGCAGTCACGCATCTCAGACCGCACATACCCACAAATATAGATACAGTGTTGGGAAGTAACTGAATACATGTACCATGAACGTGTAATCTGAACACTAATTTTGAATTGAACTATATTACAGCACAGTTACTTGTTTCTTTTGGTGGTTCAGTTACTTTTCTGAAATCTAAGGGACATACTGCATTTCTTGATCTCACAATTTAGGCTTCGAACTGCACAGAATTAGTGAGAAAAACAGAAATAGCACTCTTATGATGTGTGTATGTTTGAGTTTAACTTCTTCTAGTGATAGGAAAAGCTTTAAAAACAGGGAATAAATCAAAGTTACATAATTTAAAGGTCATATATTATGTAAAATTGACACTTACGAACTTTAAGCCATGTTATAATGTTGTTATCTCCTCAAAAACATATCTGGTATTGTGTTTTATTTGATTCACACCTGTTTTATTTGTCTGTCTACATCTCCAAATCTCAAAATACTCTGTTCCACTTTGTGATATCATGAAGTTAGTTTTTAAGTACCTTTTAGCTTTAGTTAAGTAGAGATTGGCATTTGAAGGGCTGACATTATCTGAATAATTATAGTGTATGGAGACGGACTGAAGAACTTCCTGTATTACCACATGACATCACAAGGTGGAACAGAGAGTTTTGTTTTTTTTTAATTGAGAGAAGAACTCAAGCCTAATTATGCAGGGTTTGTGTGTTAAACATGTATAAATGAAACAAAACAGAACTCCAGGTGTGTTGTGTCGAGGAAACAACATTATAACATGCATCAGAAATTAATGTTATATGGCCCCTTTAATGCAGGTCTTCAGTATTTTGTAACTAAAACCATTTTCAAAGTATTCTTCCCATCACTGTACACACACAGCACAAATAGAATAAGCACAGACTGGCCACCCAAGGGTCCAGGCACCCACCTTTCATCTGCGACTCATACTCGGCCAGACTCCCCTTCTCCCTCCGCAGCTTGCCGTGTGACGTCATCATGGTTGACCCCCGGGACCTTGGCTTGTCGCTGTCCTCGCCGGTTCCCTCTCTCGGGCTGGGAGAGTGTGCGCCTGTGAACTTTGACCTGGGTGATTCGTCTCCCGCGTGACCCTGTGACCTCTACAGCCTCATGTAGGTCTGTGATGAGTTGTCAGCGCTGTGTCCATGAGGTCCTGCAGGCAGATCCATAGGTGAAGTGACCTAAGCAGAAGGAGAGATAAGACAAGGCAATTTCATTATCAATACTGCATACTTTGCACTGTCTCGAATTTCTACTCTGCTTATTGATTACTGAAAATCATACTCATCCATTTTATGCTTGTTTTCTCTTTTGTTTTGCTACAATCTAATGGGACTATGGCTGAAAAGATGTGGATTAAAGCAATTAGTGTTGTCCATGAAGTAAGAAAACCTGCACAGTATAGGTCAATATAGTCTTTTTGCTGGGCCCAATCCTGGTTCTATACAATTCAGTAATTATTAGTTGTACTGACAAAGAAACAGAAAAAAAGTAAATTAAAAAAATTTGAAGAAAATAAAATACAACAAAAATAAATAAATAAATACAAATTTAAATTAATAAATGAAAATAAAATTAAAAACAAAAGAAAAAAACATAAAAATAAAATGAAATCTATTTTTGTTATTTTGCAAAGATTGTTACCCATAAAAGAGAATAGAACCACAAAACCTTCCCCTTCTATAATCCACAAGATCCAGACTGAGGTCAACAGTCAATGCACTTGCACTACATTTTAATGCACCTGTAATTGACTACGGTGAAGCTCTTTCCTGCTCTAAACTACACGAGGATCCTGGAGAGGACAGCGGGGCCAAAGGACAGCGAGATTTATGTAGTGTGATATGAGAGAATAAGAGAGGGCGAGGGAGCGCTAAGACAAATGAGGTCAGCCCAGTCAAGAGAAGACACTGACACCAGAGGAGATTGGACATGAAGGACAGTGTGCAGTGGACAGCGGACGGGAACGGCGGCGGGAGCTGGAGGGGGAGGGGTCAGAGACTAAAGGGGAGGGGTGAGGGGGTGAATGCAGTAACGAAGGGCACGCAGGCTCGAGGTCAGTCCACTACATGTCAATACGAGACATGATGGGGTCTTATAAGCTGCTATATGTGTGAATTCAAAGTAGTAAAAGATGTAATGGATGCTACCACCATTACAAATGAACATGCCAATTGTCCAACTCTTGTAAAAATGTATTTTGGTCACAATTACATTCTTGTAACAACAACTGGTAGGCCTGTCACGATAAAAAAATTTTGAAGTATGATATATTGCTACTAGGGATGTAATAATATACTAAATATTGTGATAGTGCATTACCAAAAGTGTCACAATAATATCTTGGGCCATCACAGAACATCAGATTACAAGTTTTTTTTTGATTAAATGAATAGTTATGATGCAGCAATCGCTAAAAAACACAAAGGGAACTACATAGACCATGATCCTTTGCTCCGTCTCAGTGTCGACTTGACATGACAAAATAACTTATGAGCACTTTTAAATCTTAATTTTTTGGATTATGACAGAAGCAAAGGCTTGTCAAGGCATTTTAAAAGAGAAATGTTCACAATTTGGTTAGCCTTCACAAAATATTCCATTAAATATTGTACCATGAGATGCATATTGTGAAAATATCGTAGTGAGAGATTTGGATATTGTCATATACCCAACTGCTACAGAGATAGACTGAAATAAACAATAATATTGAAACTACGTTATACCCCTGATACAATAACAATAATGTAAGATAATCCCAGCAAACCATTTTTAAATAGACACTATCATTAAAAGGCCTGAGCTTCAACAAATAAATATCAGAACCAATAATTTACCACAGAAACAGCATTTTCAACCCTCTAGAGCAGGGGTGTCAAACACACGGCCCAGGGGCCAGATCCGGCCCTCCAAGACCTTTAATCTGGCCCTCAGCTCAATTTCTACTAAAATATTTTAATTATATTTTCTATTAACATATTGGTAATTTTCTGCGCCACTTAGCATAGCAGCATCTCCATTGACTTTGTTCGTGTACGCCTCCCACCAGCGCAGCACAAATGAAGACTTGCCTCTTTCCAAGCGCACTTAAAAGACGATCATTTTGACTGTTGATCATCACACCCTCATCAGCAAAATGTCAAAAATGAGAAAAGTGGATGCCGAGCGCAGGATTTTCCAAGAAAAATTGACTTATTCCTATTTGTATACAAGTTAATGTTAAATCATTATGTTGAAATTGCATTTTTCTTAAAGTTTCAGGTTGTTCATGATATTATAATATTTTGTAAAAGAAAGAGTTCATCAATTAAATAAGATTTCTGTAATAGATTTGTGTTTCTCTGCACAAATATTTTAACTTATTGCTATTTTCGGGGTATATTTGACATGAGTTTTCTGATCCGGCCCCTTTGGGATCAAGACCAAAATGAATTTGACACCCCTGCTCTAGAGCTAAAATCTTATCATATTACAACAACAATACCCCAAATCTCCCTACCTTCACAATGGCATAGTACACACAATAAATGTTTAGCCCCAACATATATTGCTCCAACTTAGAACAAGGACCATTGACAGAACTTTGGTGTTAGTGTTTCATGGTCCTACCTCTAATATAAATTAATAAAAAGAGGGTCAAATTCTGGGCCCCTAAAACACTGGGCCCCTGAACAACAAACACCTTTGCCACCTCCGGTTTACTGCCCTGTATAGAATGATAAGTTAGATTGTAATAGGCGTAAGAACTGGCTGAAATTACTGGTTGCACAACTACTGTGTGTTCAAAACAAGCATATTTATTGGAGTTGGAGGTGGACAAAACAAGATAAAGCTTCAAAATATAAATACACAATTTCACCATAAATACACATGCTGGTCCCGTCAACATGGGGACAGAGCATTATGTCACTTTGCTCTCCAGCTTAGGCATGGGACGATATTGAAATATGCTGTCACGATTATCATGGCCAAAATAATAGCGATTAAAGATAATGTCACGATAATTAATTCATGTTTTTTATGGATATGCATAATTATAATTTTAATATTCTAAGTAAGTTCCAGTTATAGTATTGTACTTTGTTCTATCTAAAAATAACAATGATCTAGCTAATGTACAAGGATAAAACAATGATTAATGATGTGACTAAGGAAAATGTTTAAGTTAATGGATGATGCATATGAATAATGAATATGGCTCATCAGTGACGTAGTTGGGGTGGGGAACAATTATTCATGATTTTTTTATTTTATTTGATCTGTGAAAGGAATAGATTTACAAAATATAAATACATAAATAAATAAAAAGAACTCTATGGTTTAGTAACCTTTTTTCTGCACATTCTGGTGGTACAATAGCAATAGTTTTTGACGGCAATTATCACGATGATATAAAATGTCCCATGAACGATTATTGTCTACCCTTTTTTATCAAGAATCCTCCAGTTCCGATCTCCGTAATTTTGATTCACTTGCAGCATTCAAATCCAGACTGGAAACCATTTATTTAAATGAGCCTACCTCCATTAAAGCTCTGATGTTTTACAACCGGCCCTGTATTGTTTGATTGCTTTTCATGTTTTTTTAATTGTGTGTCTTAACTGTTGTTTGCACGGTGTCCTTGAGAGCCCAGAAAGGAGCCTGCAAATAAAAAATGCATTATTTCTTGGCTGTATTCAACATAAATATACTGACATTTTAGACAGGAAGCGAAATAGAGTAAGACAAGGGGATCTTCAGATGTAATGTATGTTTCAAGTGGAGAGAGCTTCTTCCTACAGGGAGTGATGACTTAAAAGTGCATTGAGCAACCTTTCTGGCGGGGGGTCCGTCCCTTGCTTGTCTCCATGGAGATGTTATTGTTTTGCCTGAAATGTTCCATGATATGACATTAAGCACATCTATCTAGCATTTATCCATTACTGGTGTTTCTATTGCTCAAAAACACAATAATTCTCACTGTGAATTGGGTTGCATCTCCACAGATCTGACGTATCATGTAGCCTATAGTTGTCTCCCTTGAGGTAGATAGGGTTAATCTCTACAGTGGAACATTCTAGACAAAGCAATAACATCTTCATGAAGACAAGCAGGTGATGGCCCTCCACTGGAAAAGTTGCACAATGCCTTTGGTGCAGATTTTTCCTGAAATGCCTGACTAACTGATTAACCCATATTCAAATTAAATCTTCTTCTGAAGCCTTTGGAGTAAAAAACAAATAGCAGGAATCTATGTGAAGCAGAGACTCTGTAGTTTTGTCCTCTGCTGTCTGATCTACTCTAATTACAGGTGGTAAATATGAGGAGGAGTCTGGATTGATAGTCTTATAGACATTCACTGAGCATTTGTTTAGTGTATACAATTCCCATGTCAAAGTGATTGTCATTACGTTTTTTTTTTTGGTGTTGTTGTTTGTTTGTTTTTTATCCATGCATTACTATAAAAGTTGTTTTCAAATGTAGTACATTTTAGGCTTTTTAATTTTTTTTTATTTGTGGCTTTGGTGTCCAAACTGATCCTGGTTCTTCCCATTCTGCAATATGAATGATTTTAAAAATAAGTGGACTATAGTTTTCCCTTTATGTTTTGCATTTCTATAAGCCTGATGAGCTCCTCTTTAAACAAATGGTGGACAAAAAGGAACAAATGAATAAAATGTCTGCGGTACCACCGGTGGGCCCTCCTCTCAAAGGTCCTGCACTACACAAAATGGACTCTTGAGAGCTTTAAGTCATGTTAGAATTCTGTTACCTTATCAAAACTATACCTGGAATTGTGTTTTGTTTCATTCACACGTTTGAGTAATCCTTTCTTATTAGTCTGTCCACATCTCGAATTGCTCTGTTCCACCTTGTGATGCCATGAAGAGGTAGTTTTCAAGTTAACAGCTATAGTTTACCTTTAGTTCAATAGAAATGGGCAATTCCAGGGCTGAAATGATTCAGAAGATTCTCGTGAAGGTGTATGAAGTTTAAAAACACAGTGCATCACTTCCTGTATTACATCATGACATCACAAGGTAGAACAGAGTGTTTTCTGAGTGAAGAACTAAGCCTAAATATGCAGGTTTGGCGTGTTAAATGTCATGAAACAAAACATAACTCCAGGTATGTTTTTGATGAAGAAACATTATAACAGATCAGAAAACAGCACTATAATCCATTCACTTGATGAATTAGTGTGAAGCTAAAAGAGCTAGAAGGCAAGCAAATTTAAAGCATTTCTTTGATTAATGCTCCTATACATGTCTCTGTAAAATAAAATAAACAAACTAAACAAAAGTGTAGATTTTGAGGACTAAAAATGAATGAGAGCAGTCCTCCACTTCTTATCTTAGTTTCAGAATTGAACAAGAACACACAGAAGCAACTGCCCACATCCGGTGACAATTTCTCAACTAACTCAGAGCAACAAGTGCCAGTCTGCTGTTTTAAATCATTTTCCCATCCACTTTGAAGAAACCAGACACTTCAGATTACAAACCACAAAGAGCATTGTTCATTATATTCACGACAATCTGACATGTCTCAAACTCAACATTTTTTATGCAGTTTATAATGTCAAATGCTACAGCTGGCTGTGTTAAATTTGTTCTAGCTATGAAATTGGAAAGATCAATGAAAAAAAACAACAACATGGCATTTTGTTAGTTTTTTTTTCTATGTATGAAAAAGAAAACTGACTGGAGACATTGCATCATATAGTTTGTGGCTATATAGTGCCAAACGAAACACGCTTAGTTTAACAGTGTGAATTCAACGCTGTGACACATTTTTATATAACCAACTTTCACAGTATTATTGATAATTTGATATCTTTCCAACCTCTAGCTGAAGGTATACAAAAACTTTAATGGTAAATGGTAAAATGGTCAATAGTCTCATTTTTATATAGCACTTTTCCACCTTCAAGACACTCAAAGCACTTTACATCAAGAAACTACTCACCCATTCACACATACATTCATAGACACATTCAGGGGTGAGGTGGGTTAAGTGTCTTGCCCAAGTACACAATGACAGTATACATCTGTGGGAACTGAAATCGCACCGCCAACCTGTGGGTTAGGGGATCTGAAATAATGAGACTATCTTTGTTTTCCTACTGCACCACAGATTATTAGTCTCCGCTCAATTTAATTTCTCTCTAGCGACTAGGTCAGGAATTAGAATACACTAGACGGTTTGTAAGAACCCAGGAAGTGCAAATCCGAAAAGCTTAATATACCAGTTAGCCCCATCACAACCAAATAGCAGCAACTGGTTAATAAAAAAAGTACCCACCTACAGTCGAGCGAATGAATTCTATGAATTCTGCTGCAAGGTCAGACGGTTTTCATGAAGTGACACCGGCTGATGAATCAGGCTAACAGATATTTACATTTCATAAAATCATAAGCAAAGTAGTGACTTTCTCAACCACTTCGGGTAACTGTAACTACATTCTGTAAAGGTTAAAAATAACAATAATCCCTTACACATTGTGATTTACAGACTTGTCAAAGCCTCTCAAATCGCTACACTGAAGTTAGTTAATCATTCCCTCCTTGCTCAGTAGTGGTAAGATACTACAGTAGCCACAGATGCCCTGGGGTAGACTGACAAAAGAGAGTCTGCCAATCTGTGCCATCAACCCCTCCAACCACCACCATTCACTCATACTCACAACAGATTAATACTAAACAGAGTCGGTGAAGTGTCGACAGAATATGAGGTCCAAGTTATCACTAAATGCACCCTAAATTTCACTATATCCTGGAAATTATGGATTATATCATGGAAATTATACACACGATCCAGTTTTTTCATTTATCAATTTCGATACTACAGCTTTAAGTAACTACTGATGATTAACCGATACCAATGCAAGGACTAATAATAATATAATAATAGCAGCATTTATTCCTTTAAAATAAATAAATTCAAGATATGATTTTCTGGGCCAACACAATGACATAACTTGGTCTGCTTCAGGTTTGGGGACCACAATTCTAACCACTGATGCACCAAAATCCCCAAAAGGAGTTAAAAATGCATGTACAAGTTTCCACAGAATCTCCAACGGTTGAAAAAGAGGCCAGCAGAAAGTATATACATTTAGAACAGGTTTGGAGGTGGTTTCCAAACAGTCATAGCACGGTTGACCAAAAACAAATTCTTCACAAGGTTCAAAACTAAGAGATACTGGAACAATAACACTTCAGTCAATATAAGACCCTTCCCTAAACAACACAATACAAATACGGTAAAACAGCCCAGATTAGAGCAGTTTCATTTCAAATGAAGAAGTGTAGAAAAGAAGATTTCATTTAAGTGACTTTGTACAGGGGCCTGAGACCTTGGAGACTCCAGAGGCCCTCATCATCAAATGACCTTAATCTGCCCAGAACAAAGCCCATGTAAATGATCTGAGGAGCAGCGGAGGAGGAGGAGGGAATTCACAGAAAGAGTTCAGTTAGAGAGAGAGAGAGGTAGAGGGAAAAAGAGAGAGGCAAAGAGAGGGGGAGCAGCCAGGGAGAACGGGGGATCACACACATTCAAGGTCACAAAGGCGCCGAATCAAACGAGGAAATCTAAACAGATCCCCCATCCACCCAAATACAAGAAATAACATGATATAATAAATGACAAAATAATAATAATTCAGACAACAATTTAAATAGAAGATTGATAAGTGAAGGTGTCAAACTCACTATACCATGTTCAAACTAGACTATTTGGTTTAAAAACACATTGGAGCACTTCTTGTATTACCACATCACAAAATGTAACAAGTGTTTTCAGATTGAGAGAAGAAAATGGCCTAAGTATTCAGGGTTTCAGTGTTAAATGTGTATGAATAAAACAAACCACAACTCCAGGTATGTCTGCGATGAGGAAACAACATTATAAATCAGATAGTAGCATAATATGGGCCCTTTAGGCACTGCAATTTTTTTTTTAACTCTACCTTGATAAAGCCAACTATCAAACAGTTGGTGTGTCCTATTGAGGATCTAAACATGAATAAAGGCCTAGTGGCTCAGTCTAACCTGGTAGAAATGAATATATTTAAATGATTTAAATGTTCTCTACTTGTCTGTAATTTGATACGTGGTATGATATTAAACTGATTAAAAAAGTGTTAACACCTCTAAATCTACAAACCAAGAGTCACTGTAAAGAGCCATCCAACCCATTGTTAACTTAAAGTGCATTATATAAGTTAAAGTGTTGAAAATGCATGACCTACATGTTAAAAATACCCAGATTCAGAAAAAATGTTATGGAGCAAAGCATTACTGTGAAAGGAGTAAACTTATGAAAGAGTCTTGACAAAGATATAAAAGAATCAAGTACAATGATGGTATTTAAAAAACACATCAAATAAAATAAAATGTGTATGTATGACAAAGAAAATAAGTTGTTGTGCATAATAGTGAAGATTTCTGTTTGCAATTGACTAATAATTGTGCCTGAATTGAAATGTACTGTTTTGAAATGTTTAAACTGACTATCAGTGTTGATGTTTTGTCTTGAAAAGGGAAAAGGCAGCAGATAACATAAGATTACTCTTCTTTCTGCTCCTTTTCATTCATTTCTTGTATGTTTGATGTTGTGACACTGTTGATGTCTTTTATACTTTATGAAATAAATAAATAAACTAATTAATTAATTAATAAAACTAATCAACACCTGCATTTCCCTCCAAAATAGCATCATTCTGGCCATAATTTCTAATCTACATGTACAAAAATACTCCATGCTGTTGATGTGCTGTTGGGCTGCTTCACCGTCTAGGTACACACATGTAGTTGGCAGATTTTCGCAACAGATGCTCCACTCAGTTTAATTATGTGAGCTCCAGGTTATCACTAAATGCACCCTAAATATGACTCACTGTATCATGGAAACTGTTAAGGACGCGCGATCCAGCTTCCAGATCCGATATCGACTCTGACACTATAGATTTAAGTATCTGCTGGTGCCCGATATCAACTGATACCAAAGCAGGGACTGATAATAGCAATTTTTCTTCATTTAAACTAAAATAAAACAAGATAAAACTGATTCAAATGTATTGTGTAGCTGCTACTTATCCTACAACTACAAATATCGGCAGAATTGATATTTGAAAGCCGATATCTGTTCCAATATACAGTGCATCCCAAGAAATTATAATGAACTAGTCCTATAAGCAAGTCAAATGTCATCATACATTTGAATTGCATATTATCCAGTATCACAAACAGCTAGTATGTTATGAAAGTCTATAGGGAATAGGACTTATTACAGAACACAAGCTCTACATTGTCTGTGTTGACTGCATGGGAATTTCCTCACACTGCTTGGAGCCACTGTTAGCTGCAGTCTGACCCTCTTACTGTCGACAACATCATTTTTGTGCCCAAATTTACGCCCATAATCTGTCAGGACCACAGCTGTTTTCTAGGAACTGAAAAACATCTCAGGAGGACACTGCAGAACTGTTACGAATCCATGCTCGAATGAGAAAAATATGGATGACTTCAGGCTGAGCTCACTTCCTCTAAACTTTTAGGGGTATCTGACATTTGGTGTGTTTGAGCTCAGAGTTTTGTGTTGGCCCTGATGAGCAGCTGTTTGACTTTCATAGAAGATGCTCTTTTAAATGGGAGTTTGCAGAGAGCCACAGAACGATCACACCAACAAGAGACACTGTAGCAAAAAAGTTGTTGTGAAGGATGTCATGTTTTATGTCAATGTGAAATTTTGGTCAAATTAAAGATGATCTAACTGTGTTCTGAATGCATTGTAAGTTTTATTTTGTGGTGGTGGCATAATTCAGAGCTAAGGAGAGTCAACAGAGTGGTTTTTGTGGCTACCTGGCTCACACGCTGAGTAGTTTCTGAAACTTTCTGTTTTTTGAGCTAAATCCCATTATATAACTAAGAAGTGGGATTGCGTGAAATGAACTGTTTGTTTTTCCCATATCCATGGAGCCCGTGCAAGAGGCTAACTAAGGAGCTGGATGAGGAGCAATGAACATCTGAAAGGCTACTTTTTTTTTTACACCAAATGTGGCAGAAGACCTTCCAGAGGAAATTCTACGGAGATTTCCGAGAAATATTTTGAGGGAATGAACAGGGGACTGTTGGATTGTGTGAAAGGTTTTTCCCATATCCATGGAGACCGAGTAAGAGGCTAGTTAAGCTGTGGACCATTGAGATGTCACATCAAGCAAAAGGCCTACAGCACTATTGTTTGTATATATTTACGTTTATATTGAATTAATGACAAAATAGTACATGCAGTTTGATCCTGTGAGACAGACATGTACCCAGGGTTTGTGTATTTATTTTCTTAGCCACTGCATTTTCTCATGGACTTAATCTGTTGTGTTGTCCTTAAAGTAAGAAATTCCTTTACAGGGTTTAATATAGTAAATACTGTAGAGCATTGTTTCCCAAAGACTGAGTCGTGACCCTCAGGTGGGTTGCAAGAGATTTTTGGGGTCGTTGCCTTGTCAAGATCTGCATTTATTTCTGCAATATACAGCTGTATACATGGATCTGTGACTGTCACTCTGGATAAGCATTTCATCAGAATATCCTGTCCTCAGTAGGGCCAGTGTTTCTCTGCTTATTCCTTTCAGTACTACAAATATGTGTGAATTGGGATTTTCTGTGCACAAAAATGAAGACAAAGCACAGACACAGACTGAATACTGCGCCTGATATGTGTGTGGCGCTCTCCTCCTGCACTCTGGACTGGAACGCACGACAAAAACGCAGACAGGCCCACCTCTCTCATGTTTTGTATCATTTCTAATCTTGTAATCTTTGTAATTATTCTTTTGACTATTTGGTTCCAATATTGCTGGTTCAATTGAATGTTGAAAAGAAAAAGAAATGGGCTACATTTAATGTCCAAATAGGCGACTTATGAATCCTTTTTATTGCTGGTTCAATGACTGTTTTTCATTGTTTAAAACTTGAATAATATTAATTGTTCAGAGAGACACGATCACTCAGTCAACAATAAAATATCCTCATTAATCTTCAACAATGGTCAAATCCACCTTTATTTTGTGATTTACGAATAATGTCTATTGACTTGGGTCGTGAAGGTTTGTGATTTTTAAAATATGAGTCCCCAGAAAAAAAGTTTGGGAAACACTGCTGTAGAGTGACATTACAACCTTATTACACTCAATAAGAAATACTGGTTGTCTGTCGCATAATAAATCAAGCTAATCAAGTTATTAAAAGTAGTAAAGTAAAGTAATGATTCAAAATGTCTCTTCCTTGTAAACAACTTCACCTGAGCAGAATAGAGATCTGTGTGAGTGATGCGGCAGCAGAGAGCAGTTAAATATGTAACACAAGTCCAGAAAGCAGCGGAGAGCATTCATCTGTATGTGTAGAGAGTGGTGTGGAGAGGAGGTGTAGCCCTGACATGAAATATAATGGAATTAGCCTATTAAATCAAAGCCAGACAGCAAAGGTTCTGTCAGCTTAGGGCTTATAGTAGCATCCTCTGCAGGTGATTAAAGACTAGTGGAATTAAAGGTGCACTGCGAAACTTTTTGGAGATGTTATTTATGTTATTGCTGAAATGTTCCATGGTATGACATTAAACACATGCAACTTACATTTACTCATTACAAGATTTTCTATTGCTCAAAAATACAATTAATTCCTTCTGTGAATAGGAGCGACTCTCCACAGATTTGAATTGTAATGTAGCGTAGCGCTGTAAACTGCTTGTCTCCCTTGTGATATATACAGTAGATTTAATGTATACTGTGGAACATTCTAGACAAAGCGATAATATTTCCATGGAGACAAGCAGGTGGAGGATTGCACAGTGCATCTTTACTGCAACGCAACCGCTGCTGTCAAATGGTTTTGTCTTTTTGGGGGGAAAATAGCTTACAACTGGGTATGTTAATCTAATAGGCTGACGCAGGCAAACCATCAGATCATTTCATTAAGATAACGTGTGCAGAGGGCCTAACTGAGCGGAGAATTCTGCAACAAGTAGCTGTGATGAGATTTAGGTCGATGAGAGATTAGCCGTGCAAACGAGTCAAATCCAAATTGAGACAAAAGTTTACCCGTCAGGACTTTCACGCATCTTTTTAGCGAGTACAGCAACATGGGAAATTTATCTGATGGAGAGAATAATCCACAAATCTCACTAGAAATGTTTCTGCTTAAAGAGACATTCTCTTTTGCTCTGTTTTCTCTGTTTTCTGGCCTGTTATAATGTTGTTTTCTCATCACAAATATATAGAGTTGTGTTTTTTTGTTTCATTCACGCATGTTTAACACACAGATCCTGCATATTTAAACTGATTTCTTCTCTCAAACTGAAAACACTTGCTCCACTTTGTGATGTGGTAAAACAGGAAATGCTCCACTGTGATTTTAAACTCCACACACCTTCACTGGAATCATTTTTTGGATAATTACAGCCTTGAAATTTCCCATCTCTCAACTGAACTAAAGATAAAAGGTAGCTGTTAATCTGAAAACTACCACTATAAGACATCACATGGTGGAACAGATCATTTTGAGCTTTGGAGATGTAGACAGAATAATAATAAAGGGTTACTCGGACATGTGTGAATGAAACAAAACACAACCCCAGGTCAGTTTTTGAGGATGTAACACCATTTTAACATGGCTTAAGGCTCACAAGAGTCAATTTTGTGAAATATGGGCTCTTTAAGGAACCGTCTTTAAGATTGTGTATTATGTTAGAGTTACGCCACTTCACTTTAGACCTTAGCCACAACTCTTTACATAATGTATACAACTGACAGTAAAAAAGTGAAATGAAAACAGTTTGACAGTTGAGTGAGAGAGGCCACATCCGCAGTGTTCGGTTTCATAGGCACCTTCAGATTGTGACTACTCATTCATTTCCCCGTCCGTGTTATGATTCTACACGTTAAGCGCCATTTCTGAAAGCTCCCTCGTGCTGGTGATTTGTGAAAAACATGCTGCAAAGTTCTTGACATTTAGACAGTTTTACTCTGAAAACAACAGTGGACAAAAATAGAAATGTGGTGTATTGATTCCCTGCTGTTGGGTCATGTACTCAGATTTATCACACAGACTTATACTGATACTGATGTGTTTCCAATGGGGTGTGATGCTAACTGAAAGCACTGCTCTTTCTGAAGCTCTGCTACTCAAGTTAGACTTAATATAATCTTTATTTTAACACAATCTGACCAGAAAGAGATGGAACTACAACAGGTGGGTGATTTGTGCTCTTAAGCAAGTCTCTCAAAAATAAAATTACTGTCACAAGCTAGATAGCAGTTTTTCCAGTTTAGTCCTTCTTTGCTGAAAATCAGACACCTATATATTGCACTATTGCACTTAAAATATGTTATTGTGACAGGCCAAATGCTAATTATTACGACTACATTCAATACAATATACTAGGGGCTTCTATGATGTAATGTACTGGGCCTAGAGTAAAATTTCAAAGATATACCAATGTAGTGAGTTTGCATCCAAAAATAAATAGAGGTCCCAGTATAATGTGTTTATATTATTTATGGCATATGGCATTTTAAGATAAGGTTATTTCTACTCTTATATAATGCCGACTTCTTACTAGGCCTGCCATGATAACAAATTTTGAATCACAATATATTGCTCCTAGGGATGTAACAATAAACGAAATATAGTGATATCGTATTGTCAAAAGTCTCACAATAATATCGTGGGCGATCACAATATATCAGATCACTTTGTTTTGGTGCAGCAACAGCTACAAAACAGAGAGAACTACAAAGACCATGATCCTTTGTTGTTGTCAGTGAAGACTACATGAAGAAATAACTGTTAGTGAACACTTTTAAGTCTTAATTCTTCATATTATAACAGAACCTAAGGATTTTTCAAGGCTTTTTAAAAGGAAAAAGTAGCATATTCACAATTTTGTTAGCCTCTACAAAATATTGCAATAAATATCGTACCGTGAGATGCATATGGTGGAAGTATCATATTGAGAGATTTGGATACCTTTAAATTCCTAATTGCTACAGAGATATACTGTGATAAACGATCATATTGAGGCTGCTAGTATATGCCACTGATACAATAACAATAATGAACAAATAGTTGCTTAATTCAACCTTTTACATCTCAAATAATATCACATTACAACAACAAATACCCCAAATCTGACATCTTTTACAAAGAAATTCTACACACAAAAGATATAAGTCAATACAGCAATTATCATAACAGGCCTACTTCTCACCTATAGGATTATTGTGGTGTACACTGTATCAACACTGCTTACAAAACCACAAATTACAAATTAAAAATTAAAAAAACTTGTGAGAGAGTCTTTCTGTTCCAAAAAGCTATTCAATATACTGCCAAAAACTTTAGTAACCCACAAATCCAACATTTAACGATTCAGCTATATAAACTTAAAGATGCACTGTGTAATTTCTAGGGGGGAGGATCTGTCACCTGCTTGTATCCACGAACAAAATGTTCCACAGTATTGCATTAAATGTATATTGCTGGTATTTATTCAACTACAGTGGATTTTAATTCTTGCATTCTCAGTGGCGGAGTTAGCAATTTGGGGGCCCTAAGGTGAATTTGAGTTTGGGGCCCTCATTATAATGCACAGTTGTTTTTTGTCTGTTTTTATATTTATTGTTTGTTTTTCCCCATTGTTCTTGAGACATGAACATCTGTATTTATCTGAATTATGGTGGATTGAAAACGTATTAGTTAGGTAGCCTGCTAAATAATCAGAGCTGAAAGTAGTTTTATTTTTTTGTTAGTACAATTACATTTTTGTTTACATCCACTACATATGATTATTTTTTTATTGTTTAAAAGTAAACTACTCTCATTTAATGTCATAATGAGAGAAAATCAAATTGCTCTGAGGCCTCAGCCATTAGTGGCACTGAATTTGGGGGCCTCTAAAGGTTTGGGGACCCTAGGCAGCCGCCAACATTTGCCAAATGGTAGTGCCGCCTCTGTTCATTCTGACCAACAGCTGGGTAATTTATCCACAAATCTGACCTGTAACTTGGCCTAGTAGCTTCACCTGCTTGACTCCATGGATATCGATGTTTAATGCCATACTATGGGACATTTCAGAAAAAGCTTTTCCATGGAGATGCACCTTTAAAAACAGGGCATATCTTTATACTGTTCTGAAGGAATTTCCTATCATCACGACATGGGTAATGTTTTTTTTTTTTTTTTTCATGAAGACATTGCAAAAAACAGGAACATTTTCTATTTGTGGTTGTACAGTAAGTACAACAGCATTGTTCCTGTCTGCTGTTCAAAACTGAAAGGTTGCTGACATTTCTATTGTAATATATAAACACATTGACATTTATTTCACTTAAAGACATTTTTATTTTTCAGATTTATTTATGGTTTTGCATTTGAGTGGGTTTATTTTAGAATTATGATCTAGTTATTAGGATGTAAGCTTACTGTATATACACACTGCTGTGAGAGCCACTTAAGGACAGCAGCCAACCTCTGTCCACTCTGTTTTTTCTATAGTACTACATGCATTTCAATGACCTGTTTACCCATTAGGATTGCTTGACTGTAAATTAGCAGTTAATAAATTATCCATGTGAGAATCTCAGAGGACAACTAAACAGAGACTTGATTTATACATCTATATACACGAACGCTCATAAATCAATGGTGTGGTCAAAGTAGTGGGTACTGGAGGTGCCCCACACAACGGCCACACAAACACAACAGCCTGCAAGCCTGAAAATGGTGCACACATATTACATAATTGATACGTCTTCAGTGAATCTGCAGCCTACATCCATTTGTCCACTTCAGAGGCAGCAGCAGCAGCAGGGGAAGTGAATTTAAGGTTAAACACGCACGCTCCAAACTCCTGACTTTTGCATGAAGAGATCACTTGTGCATGTAAACAAATGACATGACAGCTGCACCTACCGCACATCCTAGTCCTCCTCCGTTGTATCTGTCTATCTCCTCTCTTCTGCTCTCATCCCTCCATCTCCCTGTGGCACACGAGACAGAACAGTGTTTGAATGTGACAGATTCCTCTTACACACACACGCTCTCATCAAAAACAGCCCTCCCCTCGCGCTGGCTCCCTTTCTTCCTTCCCTCCTAACCTCTCTCTCCCCCTCTCCTAGTCGATCGCTCACGTAAGCCCCGCCCCCCGCTCCATCCTCTCCTCCGGGCGCCTATAAATACGGCTGCTGCTATGAATATACCATCTTTTCCTCCTGCTCCTCCATCCATCCGTGCATCCCTCCTCCCTCCTCACTCCATCCCTCTCTCTCTCGCTCCAAATGTTTTCCTCATGACCTTGTGTTATTCGCCCTAACAACGTGGTCACATGACTGCATCCTGCGATTGCAAGGTGCAGGCTGACAGAACACGGCATTTCCTCACGCTGGTATACGCTTACTCAAAACATTACCATGTTTTGGGCCACAAAGATCATGGTTTTTACTCAAACGCTTCCTGTCTGTTACTGCCGGATGTGGTGCAGTTTTTCCCTCCTGACAGCTGAGAAACAGACAAATATGATTTCTGTCTACCACAAGGGCCATTTCAGACATATCTGCATATATTTGATTAATACTGTTTTGTGAATCAAACATCTGCAGTGAGTAAAAGGGACACCTGTACTGTGATTGATATGAACGCTTAGGGAACATGGTGCATCTTTTCTTCTCTTTAACCCAAGCATTGGTTTAAGACAAATGGTTCTAGCTCACAGTACATGCAGCAATGATCATGGATGTTATGTATTCTTAAGGTGCAGGCTTTAACGTAAGCCCTTTTGGGGGATTTTGCTTCTTCCTGAGCCTACTTTTTATCTAGTGTGCTCCTTTTATTGTTACGTTATATAAGTGCAAAAAAAGAAACATTTGAAAGAATCTGCATTTTCATATGTAATAAAAAGTAATATTTAAATGTAATATGTATAAAATCATCAGTGTACACTTCCAGTTGTCTGGTCTTCCTCACAGCCCACAGAATAATCAGAGAATGAGGTTAGAAACATCTGGTGCAGCTACATTATATGCACCCAGGGTACATTTAAACAGAGTCGAGGCTGGGGCTGCAGGCTGGAGTAAGTCAGGACATAATTAATCCTCAGATTGCACCAATGCTGCGTCTGATTTCAGAAGAAAAACTATCAAGAAAACACAGAACATCTATGGGCTTCTGTTTAACTTGTGCCTTGGTGCTGTGTATGTTACCTGTTATGTATAGATATTATAGATCACAAAAATGCAAAAGGCAAACAACACACACACTTCATAAGTCATTTACAGTATTTTCTGACTACTTCTAGTGATTATTTTATTGTTCTATAAAACGTTACATCACCTGTAGGTATTGGGGACTCTCCTGTTGACAGCTCATCTATAAAAAGGTCAGAAGAAATATGCTAATGTCTAGCAGATTATTTTTATACTTGCTTAGAAGCAGAAAAAACGACTGACTGTGATTTTCTGAGTGAAACTTGAGGAAGGGTTTCTTAAGCATATAATAGGACACAGTGTGACAAAGCCTACAATTAACATATTTGTATTAATTAGGGGGTGCCTAACACTGAACTGTGTTCATCAAAACAGCATAGCCAAAGGATTGATGCCTATGTTGTTTTGGTGCGAACAAAACATAGAGAAGAGAAGAAGAAAAGGCCCAACTTGATTTTTATAACAGAGGATCTCAGTCTTTATTCAATCTGACAGTTTACCCTTCTGTGGTTTCAAAGACCCAAGTGGATATAAAAGCTACTAACATAAGTGCTAAGCCTCTACAGCCAATAATGCTGTATAAAAATACACAAATACAAAAATATACTTAAACGAGAGCTGCAACTGATAGATATAACAAAAAAAATAAAGTGGAGAAATCATTTCCTTTCTTCAAGATAAATACATTTTAAATGAAGTGCAGAGCCTTTTCTATTAATGGTGATATGACTCACATTTTTTCTTCCAAAGATGCAGTTAAGGTGATTATAAACCCCCTATTTATTATTACCAAAACAGAATAAGATTAATTATCAAGATAAGATCAATAATCATAAAGCAAGAATAGAGGTTGTATGGCATTGCTTCTTTTAAAAAAAAACACAGAATACATTAAAAAGAGCTCTTCAAATTTTGACAAAACAAACCTAAAAGTATAACTGATGATTACTTTTCTTCAGTAATACTTTGATCAGTTGTTGCAGCCCCCTGGAGGACATCTAGTGCATGTGCAGTAGAGTCAGTTCAGTTTCTCCTTTGTGAGTTCCAGGGCTGCTCTGAGGTCCTGTGCATTGTGTTTGTGCGTTTCCATCGACAGCCTGAGAGCTTTGAGCAAGTGTTTTGCAGGGATGAGACCAAAGCGAAGCAGATTGTCCACCAGCTGCAGCCGGGCGTTCCCAATAAAAGAGTGAGACAGGAACAAAGGGAGACCTCCTCCGCTTTTGGTTTGGTAAACTGGGACTCGGACCATTCCCAGCACCTGCAAAGAAGATGAAATATGATACTGAGCAAAGCAGAAAATTTTGAAATATGAATACAATAAAATATAGCCTAGGTTTTTAGGCATCAACAAAAATACTTCTATTTATGCATACAGTAATGTAGTTTGAGATGGCAGTTTTCTGTTTGGGGCAGTATTTTGCACTATATTTTATTTATATGCATTATATCTGCATCTGCATTTATCTGCATTGATGTGAAAGTGGAGGTCCTGAATTCAGCATTTCTATGGTTCGATAAAGTTTTCTTAAAGTTTTTCATTCACACATGCTTAACTCACAAATCCTGCATAATAAGCTGAGTTCTTCTCTCAAGCAGAAAACGCTCTGTTCCACCTTGTGATGTCATGTGGTAATACAGGAAGTGCACCACTGTGTTTTTAAACTCCATATACATATATACCTTCACTAGAAACATTTGGATGGGTTCAGTCCTGGAATTACCAATACCTACTGAACAAAAGGAAAAAGGAGCTGTTAACATGAAAACTACTGCTTCATGACATCACAAGGTGGAACTGAGCATTTTGAGCTTGTGAGATGTACACAGGCTAATAATAAAGGGTTACTCAAATATGTGTGAATGAAACAAAACAGAACTCCAGGTATGTTTTTTAAGATTACATCATTCTAACCCGACTTAAACCTCACAAGAGACAATTCAGCAAAACTTTTAAAACATTTAAAATAAAACTTAAGTCCACATTTACCTCATGTCCATGGTCCACAGCTACAGATGCTGCTGAACGCTCTATGTCGAGAATCTGTTCCTCCTCCATCTTTTTTACGTAAAAGTGTAAAATCAGACCAGAGGAAGATGATGATGATGATGAAGTGGGAGAAGCTGGGGCATAGCAGGATTCCACATGGTCATCCTCTGAGATGGGAACGGCCACTCCAATCTCCTCCAACAGCTCCCTGCTCAGGCCCTCTTCCAGGCTCTCTTTTGATGGGTTTACTATACTAGGGTTCCAAATGAGATATAAATTGGTAAACAGCATAATGAGCTTTAAAGGGCTCATATAACGCTATTGTCTGATCTATGTTATAATCTTGTTTCCTCATTACAAACATATCTGGAGTTGTGTTTTGGTTTATTTACACATGTAAACTGAGCTCTTCTCTCAAACAGAAAACACTCTGTTCCACCTTCTCATGTCATGTGGTCATAGAGGAACTGTGTTTTTAAACTCCATACACCTTCACTAGAATTATTTGGATTCAGACATGGAATTGAATCATAATCATCGAACTCAAAGGTAAAAGGTAGCTGTTAACTTGAAAACTATACATGAAATCACAAGATGGAACAGAGCATTTTGAGATTTAGAGATGTAGACAGACTATTCATAAAGGGTTACTCAATGTTTTAATTTTTTGATGAGGGAACAGCATTATAACATGGCTTAAAGCTCACAGAAGTCAATTTTGCGTAATGTAGGACCTTTAATGCTTGTACAAACCCACACACTAATATATGGTTAACGTCCGATTTTGTCTCATCACACAAACTGACAAAAGGTGCACTGTGTAACTTTTCTGAAGGTGTTCCACAACCTGTTTGTCTCCATGGAGATGTTAATGCTTTAGTTTAAATTGTCCACAGTATAGAATTACACTAAATTGTCTCGCATTTGTGAACCTACAGGTGCTATTTATTGCTCAAAAATATCTTAAAAAACATCCATTCTTACAGTGGATGGGGTCGCCTCTCCATAGATCTAACCTGTAATTTGGTTTGTCCCGTCTCCATGGATATTAATAAGTTACATACAACAACCAGATAATGGACAACTATGTTTTGATGGCCTGTTTTGTTAAAGGTGCATAGAGTAACCTTTCTAGTGGAGGGTCTGCAAATGCTTTTCTCCATGGAGACATAACAGCTTTGTCTGAAATGTTTCGCAATAAACGTTTCTATCTTCATGAAGACGCGACTAGACTAAGTTACAGTAAGAATGCAGGTTTTTCTTGGTATTTTTGAGCTTTGAAACCAGCTATGACTGAATAAATGTAAGGTAAAGCTGTTTAATGTGATACTGTGGAACATTCCAGGCACAGCAATGACATATCCATAGAAACAAGCAGGTGACCAAAACCAAAAAGTTACATAAGGCACCTTTAATCCATGTTTTATTATAGTTACATTCACACACAAAAAAAATCAGCTGGAGGAGTTCATTGTCCAAGTGTGTATCCATAGAGCCAACATGCTTCAGAGCAAACTGTACCTGCTGAACTCTAGAGAGGACAAAAGCAGTCGGACTTACCCGCCAGGGAAACCCAGCAGACCGTCAAAGCGCATCTGCATCTGTGGAAGTGACAGGCTCAAACTCTAACACCTCTGAACACAACACTGACCTCGGCACTCACAGATATGCATTTTATTATGAATGTAAAAAAATGTACTGTATGTGCACTGTGTAACCTTGCTTGTCTCCATGGAGATATACATACTGTTTTGCCTTGATTATTTCACAGCATAGAAATAAACTTGGTAATCACAATGGACACATGCTAATTGTCTATGGAGAAGCAAGATTGCACACAGTAATAATTCATGTTTTTAAAAGGTGCACTGTGTAACTTCTCTGGTGGAGGGTCCGCTCACTGCTTGTCTCCATGGAGATGTTACTGCTTTGCCTGGAATGTGCTAAAATATTGGCCTGATTCATCAGACGGATTCACTTTGTGGAAACGTGGAGAAAGTAGTATTAGGATTAGTTCAATTGACGGTAGGTGGGTACTTTTTTCATTTAACCAATCGCTGCTATTTGGTCGTGACGTATGTAATGCACCGCTAACAGGGCTATCTGGTATATCTTTTCCCAAATCCTGTAGGAATAAGGGCAATAATGTCTTTCCCCTAAAATTCACCAAACATTCTCCTTGCTCTGGCTTTAAATCCTCAACCTCAGGAATCGTTGCCAACACAGAATGTATGGCTCTTCGCTGATTGGCTGGTGCCCGGACTCACACTTCTGGGGTTCTTGCAAACGGTCTAGTGTATTCCGATTCCTGACCTAGTCGCTAGAGAGAAATGAAAATGAGTGGAGGTACTAGGGTGGCACCAGTAAAACATGGTCTTGGACTTGTCTATTTCCATAAAAACAAGCATGTGACACCACCAAGCTAAATTACAGGCCAAATCAATGGAGAGGTGACCCCACCAACAGCAAAAACACACATATTTCAAGGTATTTTTGAGCAATAAAAACAACTTTAATTGAATGGATATGTTTAATGCTGTACTGTGGAATATCCCAGACAAAGCAATAACATCATCACAGAGACAAACAGGTGACAGACTCTCCCCAAGGAAGGTTGCACAGTGCGCCTTTAAGGTATTTTTTCACCTGTAACTGAACCAATACAAGGGAGATATGTTTAATGCCCTACAGTGGAACATTTCAAGCAAAGAAATAACATCTTAGTGGAGACAAGCAAGCAGCGGACATTCCACCTTAGAAGTTACATAGTGCACCTTTAACATCCAATTCAAATCCAATCCAACATTATTTGAATAGGACATTTAACCAACACAAAGTCTCCAAAGTGCAGCACAGAATAGGCACAACATAAATTAACACATTAAATACAATAAAGCATAAAATAAATAAATAAGCACGTCATAAAAAAAACATAAAAAAATAACAAAATTAGCAAATAGAAAATAGCTAATAAAATCAATAAAAGACAGTCAGAGGACCACACAATTCTCATGCCGTGTTAAAAGCCAGTGAGTAGTGTGTTTTTAAACTTTAAAGAATTGAGTGAAGGGGCACTGATGGTAGATGACCAAAATGAACAGTGAGTGGGGAAAAAAAACAAAAAACACCCATATGCAGTATATCTTCCTGTCCAGAATGGCATTTTATATCAGTGTGAGAACAAGATACAATTTGGGTATGATGTAATGAATAATGCACCAAACTGTAAAGCGACTGAAAAAGTGCTATATAAGACGAGTGCGTTATTATTATTATATGACAAATTTTGACAACTGTGAGAATATTACTCTTGTTCTTACCAGTATAATGTGTCTAATAGGGGTCCGTCTGAACAGCTGACTCTTGGTGTCAGAGTAGAGCATCACGTGGCAGGCATGTCTGTAGCCTGTGCACGCCAACGCTTCAGCCCTCGACAGCTGTCCACCACTCGCCATCTACAAATGCACACACAAATACAGAGGGGAGAGTACAGTCACAGTCCAGTGATCCCTGTCTGCTTCTGCCTGGATGAATGAAGTCTTGTCATGTGTCAGTCCCTCAAACTACAGTGCTATAATCCCAGCTTCACTACTAATATTCTGAACATGTTTCATACACTGAGAATCGTCTGGATCCGGTTTACAGAACCTGGAACAGTGTGCTGTTTATTCTGAAAGAGTAGAGGATTAAAGGGAGAGGTCTGTGAATATAAAGCTTTAGCTCCATCTGCTGGGATGGGGTAGAAACTGAAAAACTATAGAGAGTGGACTAAGGGAGCGTGACATTACCCATAGTGTTCAGCTCCAGTCAAATGAAGCTCACTAGGCTGGCAGTTATACGAGTGTATCAGAAATAGGAATTTATTTACGGACAAAATAGTGAAATAAATAGTGAAACATTTTAAGATCAAAACGGTGATAGTTTTTCAATCTAAATTCAACTGGAGTCGATGGACTATTTGGAACACGGCGATTAGCTGGTTAGCTATATCCATTTATTTATACAGTTTATGTATGAGACATTAAATTATTTTATTGTACTGTAACATCCCTACTTTAAAGATGGACTTTTTTTTTCCAATATCCAATTTTATTTTTCCACAATTTTAAATTATAATCCCACAATAGGCACTTATACGTATACGTGAATATGTGCATGCATTTGACATATATTGTGTATCCTAATATGTGAAAACTGTGAACAAACATCCAAAGAAGCTGAGCAAGCTTGAATAATATGGGGTCCATCACCACTGCGTGATTAATTTAATGGCTTGACAGATTACTTGACATAACAAAAAATAAGTAATAATAAGTAATAATAATAATAATGATGATAATAATAATAATAATAATAATAATAATAATAATAATAAACGCAAAAGGGAAAAAATTAATATGAGAAAACAATAATAATAATAAAATGAAATTAAATAACAATTTTAATTAATAAAATGAAATAAAAATAAAAAAATGAAATAAAATGAAGTGAAAGGTTCTGTGTTCTTTTTTGCTTTTAGATTAATTAGATTTAGTATTATTATTATTACACATATATACATACACATACTTTTTCTTTTTTTACCACCAAAGACAAAATACGGCACTGCGTAACTATATTATGAACAAACAGCAACTTGCAAAAAGAACTTTAGCTAAGCAACTCAACTCGCAATTCTGGTGGGGAGTCTGTCATCTGCTTATCTCCACTGAGATATTTTGTTTGGAAGTTAGGCATTGCCTTATATTCTATTACAAGTGTGTTTATAGCCCAAAAACACATGTATTCTTTTGTGAGCAGAGCCGCCCCTACACAGACCTGACCTGTAACTTGGCCTGCTTGTCTCCACGCTGATAGAAGTTTAATGCCATACTGTGGTACATTCCAGGCTGAAGATTAACATCATGAAGACAAGCAGGTGACAGACTCTATCAGAAAAGTTACAAAGCACATCTTTAAGGAGGCAGTAATGTAATAAATACATCATTTTTTATAAAATTAAGTTCAAGAGAACTTCAAAGAAGTTCATTTCGATCTTCTAGTATTGTTTCCAAATAAAGGTTATTTTAACAGACTAGTGTGTTGTTTTAAGGTATGTGTAAACAACACAGTGGTATTTTGAAGAAAAAAAAGTTCCACGTTACTTGTATGTTTCGATTAGCACGTGACATTTGAGATTGATACAGGAAACAAGCCCAAGCAAAGGGACTGGAGTGGAAAATTAGCTCGTACACTGAATGACAACAACGCAGACAGCTTTGTTGCACTAAATACCTTCAGCACAGAAAAACGCGGTCAAAACGCTGAGTAATGCTGGATAAGCAGATAATTCACCCTTCATACCATGCGCAGACCACGGGAGGGTGCAGCCCTGTTCGTGTCGGTGAATAACAAACATTTTCATTGGTTGAAAACACAGGAAGTGCCCGGTTCATCCAGCCCATGAAGCGTGCTTCAGCCACTGGTACTCCTGTTTCAACCACGGAACAAAACCGTAAAGTAAAGTCCATTCGGGATTCTTTTATTTAATGTACAGGTGTTTTTACTGGTGCATCGAGTGCATCAAACCAAGATTAAAGTTTGGACACAAGGACGCAGCCTGTCACATACTGAGATATATTGCTGTCGGTCTCTGTTTTCTTTAGGTAAGTAGCCTACTCCCCAGGTCAGGTTAGACTATAAGTTCGTTTTTATTTTCTTTGGTGAAGTTGGCTTCACATTGGACGTTGTATATTCACCTGTGCAACAGCGGGAGCTCCCTCTCCCTGTGCCCGGCTCAGTGCAGCCCGGAGCGGGGAGCTGTGCTCTGAAGTGCCGCTGTGTCTGCTGTCAGGGACCGTCAATGAATGACTTTCGTGAAATGATTAAACCCAATTGTGTAAAAACACTTCAAACTAATGAAAACAATGTATAGTGAATATATATTTTTAAACACATGTGATATTTTTTGTATTTTATTCATATATTTTTGGCAGTTTGCTTTATGTTTTTTTCTGTAGCTTTCAGGTTAGGTGACCTAGGAACGCCAAACCAAGTTATTATAGTAGTCCAAGTCCCCAGGTATCACGCACCGTTTGGTTTCCAGAATTAACTCTTTGTGGGATGTTAAGGATTTTCTTCCCTTTTCTTCACTCTGCTCTTGAGGTGATAATTTTCCTCCATGACCTCTGTACTCCTTCCAGCCTCCAGTTTTTGCCTCTGACCATACAAGCTGGGGCAAGCTTGACCTGCCAATACCTGTCAACAGCCTCAGGAGTTCTACTAACCAACAAGGTCCGATAGGGCTCTTTCAGCCTGACGGTATCCCTTATTTTCAGCATCTGCCACCGGGTGTAGGGGAGCTAGGCACCGGCGCGCAGCACTGAAGCACAGCTACGAGTGACCGCTTTGACAGTGGAGGCAGAGAACGCGGTCCACTCAATAACAATAAGACTCTGTGCCCCCTTCTTTCTGGCTTCCTGTCCTGACTGTGAATCCAACTCACCACCAGGTGGTGATTGGTTGACAGCTCTGCCCGAGTGTCCACATGACAGGACAACAGTCAGTGTCCTGGTGCCATTGCGCTGATGGACACCCTTGTGCTTGAACACTGTGTTTTGCTTTGGACACAGAATAACAGATCAGGTAGGCCATTCTTCACCCCTCTCTAGGTGTCACAGAGGTTTCCGTTGAAGCCCAGAACAATGCTGTCCCCGGCTGTTGCATTGTCCCCCTAATTTTTACATTTCAGAGAGTTCAGAGTCCAGTTGTATTCATTATACTGCTTAGAGCTGTAATAACTATTTTATTTAGCAACTGATTGATTAGATTTTTTTATATTCAAAGACACATGTTTACACCCATTCAGATAAACAGGAACAACTCCAAATTCAGTTTCAAACATGGGAACATTTATATTATTTCTGCTCTTGTGCCACAGGTCAAGCAACATGGCCCAGGAAATACATGACATGATGAAGGATACAGCACTGGTGGCAGACCTATCAGAGCACGCCAAAGATGCTGCACTTTTGAACGGTGTACTAATGAGAACAAAAGAAGCACCCAACTCATCAGAGGTAAACTGACATCAACAGACAAAGCACATCCTCAACATCTACTTTCTTTACAAAAGTCCATTGTAAGTCCATTTGTTTTGCAGGTGGTGAGTTACGCGCCCTTCACCCTCTTCCCCACACCTGTGCCTAAGGCTGTGTTCCTGCAGGCTCTGGAGGTACAAACTCACTACAACCGTCTAGTTGACAAGATCAGCCAAAGCGCAGACTTTCTAGAGGAGGCACTGTCAAGGTAGACGTTTTGTATTCTAAAAACACAACTGTATTAGAACTTTGAAAAGATATCATAGCATTTATGTATTTCTGGTTTCGGTTTTATTTCTATGAGGCTGAGCAGAACAAAAGGAGGTATATTATGAAAAATACACTTTAATGAGCTTTTAATTATCATCATCAATACTCTATCAGTACTTACCTAATTGTGATTATTTTAAAAGTCCCATATTATGAAAGATTGACTCTTGTGAGCTTTTAGCCAGGTCAAAATGCTCTGTTCCACCTTGTGATGTCATGTAGCGGTACTTTTCAAGTTAACTTAGCTACCTTTTACCAGAGCTGAAATTATCAATATTACATACACTCATTATAACATAAATCAGAAAATAGCGTAATATGGGCCTTGGGTCATGGAATTGGTGAAGTTTTGTTTAGTAGTTTTCACGTTCTCATCTACAAATATTCAAATTTAAGCACAAATTCTTCTCATAGTCTTACATTTGTATAATCTTGTTTTTTCTATCTAGTACTGTAGAGGTGGATGAGTTCACATCAAGACTGTTCAAAATCCACAAACAGATACTGAAGGAAGGCCGCTCTCAGGTATGTTTTAGTAACCAAATTGTGCTTCATCCAGTTCATTCTTCTTTACATTCTTCTGTTCTTTCTAGTCTGTGGTCCTGGGGCTGAACAGGTCAGACTACATGCTGGACCAAAAGGAGGATGGGGCTTCCGCACTCAAACAGATTGAAATCAACACAATTTCGGCCAGTTTTGGAGGGCTGTCTGCAGGCATTGTCAGTGTACACAAGTAAGTTCTAATAAATAAATAAAACAGAACTACTGATTTCTATAGTTTAAATCTTATTATATTATGAAACTGATAATAGTCATCTTGAAACCTGACCAGTGGTGGAACGTAACAAAGTAGAAGTAGTAAAGTACAGAGATGTCTGTACTTTATTTAGGTCCATTTAAATTTTAAATAAAGGTCGATTCTTTTTACTTTTACTTCATTATATCTGTGCTACATTTTTGGACAAGATTGAAAAGTGAAAGTGTTTTTATCATTGTTTGAGACCTCCTCAAAGAGCTCAGTGTTTATTTTTAAAATGTTCATAATTGAGCAAACAAATATATAACAATAAATAAACAAATTAAAACACCTGGAATAAAAATATCCTTTTCTGTTCAAATCTGTATCAAAATCCCTAAACTTAAAGCTTTATTAGATCTCAAAATCTGCGCAAAATTAATTTAGATACAAGTACAGTTTTAAACCGGTACTTTAATACTTTCACTTAAGTAGATTTTTCATGTGATACTTTTACTTTTACCTGAGTATTTATATGCTCTGGTATCTGTACTTTTACTTAAGTAACATAATCAAGTACTTCTTCCACCATTGAACCTGACATTTATGGAGAAAGACTGCTGATGTTGATATTTGTTCATTAGACATGTTCTAAAAGTGGCTGGGCGTTTGAAGGACAGTATGGCCATTCTGGACAACAACCCAGCAGCAGGTCTGGCCCGAGCCATCGCCAAGGCCAAGGAGCTGTACGGATCAGACAGGTACAATAATTCATGACCATGTATCAAACATTTTGAAGGTCCTATATGACACAAAATTGACTGAGTTTTTATGTTAGAATGTTGTTACCTCATCTAACTCATCATTGGAGTTGTGTTTTGTTTCATTCACACATGTTCGAGTAATCCTTTATTACTAGTCTGTCTATATCTTCAAAGCTCAAAATGCTCAAAATGCTCTGTTCCTGTCATGAAGCAGGATTTTCCAAGTTAACAGCGACCTTTTACCTTTAGGTCAGTAGAGATTGGCAATTCCAGGGCTAAAATGATCTAAGTGTTTCTTGTGAAGGTGTGTGGAGTTTAAAAGCACAGTGCAACATTTCCTGTATTACTACATGACATCCCAAGGTGGAGTGTTTTCTATTCTCTAAATATGTGTTAAACATGTGTGAATGAAACAAAACACAATTCCAGATATGTTTTTGATGAGAAAACAACATTATAACATACAGTAGATCAGAAAATAGCGTAATATTTAATTATGTTTTTTTCACAGAGCAGTGGTGTTGGTCCTGGTGTCTGACACTGAGCGAAATATTTATGACCAAAGATGTGTTGAGATGGAACTGATGAAGCTGTAGGTGGTTAACTTCCTATGTACTAAAATATAGTATTTGGACTTGTAATGTGTAAGATTGAACTTTTTTTTTTTTAATTCCAGAAATATCTTCACAATCCGAAGAACATTTGAAGATGTGCATTCACGAGGCTCATTGGATCAAGAGAAAAGGCTTCTTATGTAAGATTTTATCACTACTTTAAATACGTACTTCAATTATGCCCAGAGGTAAAATCGGCTTGTTTTAGCAAGAATACTGCCATACTGCAATACTTTCTTGTAACTTCTTGGAAACACATGGCAGCATCTCAAATAAGTACTTACAGTAAAGGTTGTATATTATGCCAAAGTCTTCAGGCTTTGTTAGAATGTTGTTACCTCTTCAAAAACACACTTGGAGTTGTGTTTTGTTTCATTCACACATGTTTGAGAAACTCTTTATTTTTAACCTGTGTACATCTCCAAAGCTTGAAATGCTCTGTTCCACCTTATGACATAAAGAGTTTTCAAATTATCAGCTATGTTTTACCTTTAGTTTAGTAATGGTAATTTAAGGTCTGAAATTGTCCAAATGATTCAAGTGAAGTTTTATGAAGTTTAAAAACACAGTGGAAAGGAGCACTTCTTGTATAACCAGATGACATAACAAGGTGGAACTGAGCATTTTAAGTTTGAGAAGAGAACGCTTACCCACCAACCATGAATATTTAAACATGTGCAAATGAAAAAAAAAAAACCACAATTCCAGGTATGTTTGTGATGAGGAAACAACATTATAACATAGATTAGACAACATCTTAACATAGGTGCTTTAATTATGTAATTCCATTTTACACAGAGATAAAACTGGCCCGTTATAGCAGAATTACTTTCATAACTACTACTACTAAGTTCTCATAAATACGAGATGACAGTATCTTAAATAAATACTTACATTTTCACTGTGTAACTTTTTTGGTTAGGGGTCCGTCACCAGCTTGTTTCTATGGATATGTCATTGCCTTTGTCTCCATGATAATAGAAAGGTTTAATACCATGCCATACCAGACATAGAGGAATGTAGAAAAGCATTTGACGGACCCTCCACCAGAAAAGTTACACAATGCAACTTTAAAGGATTGTGCTGTTAGTGCTATTTACTCTTTTTCTTTTAGAGATGGCATGGAGGTTGCTGTGGTGTACTACAGAAATGGATATGTCCCTCAGCAGTATGCGTCTCAACAGGTTTGAATTGATTTAAATTACTTGACTTGCATAAACATACCACACATGATTATCACAGTGAATCACTGAAACAGACTTAGGTCATGTATGTGCTAAAGTGGGCATTACTAAAGTGCGTCTTATTGCGGGCCAAACTTCAAACTTCACTTTGTAAATTTCACTCTTCTAAATATAAATAATCAATTTTATATAGTTTTGTTTCAGTGGTTACGGGCTGTTGCGGAGTCTGACCGTATTTAATCACAGATGGGAGGTTAATGTGATGAAACTATATTATTCTATTCTGAGCCAAGAGCCACATGCTTCCGAGAGTAAAACAAACTTTCTTATGCATGGCTGCCCAGTGTGCCTGCTGTTTGGCTAAAGATTTTAAAAACAAAATGCTTCGCAAATTCAGTTCAGATCTAATTATTCAGAAACCTCATCACTTCAGAACTGACATGATTCGAAAGCTCAAACAAAACATAATTCTAGGTATGTTATTGATGAGGTAAGAACATTATAAGATGGATTAAATGTGCACTTGTAACTTTTCTAGTGGATAGTCTGCCACCTGCTTGTCTCCATGGAAATGTTATTGTTTTATCTAAAATGTTCTGCAGTATGCATTGACCCCATTTATCACAAGGGAGACAAACAAGTTACAGTACTACACTACATTACAGTTCAGATTAGTTCAGGAATTATTATGTTTTTGAGCAACAGAAACACCTATAATGAATAAACGCTAGATGGATATGTTTAATGTCATACCATGGAACATTTCAGGCAGAGCAATAACATCTCCATGGAGACAAGCAAGTAGGTGATCCTCTACCAGAAAAATTGTGCAGTCCACCTTTAAAGCTCACAAGAGTCAATTTAGCATAATATTGGATCTTAAAAATAAAACATATTGTATTGATAAGTATATAGTATATAGTAGAAGTAGATATATTTATGTAAGAATTTATAAGGGAAGCAATAGCAAAATTTGGAAATTTTTATTGTGTGTTATATTTATTCTAACGATCGATGTCTTCTAGGACTGGGACACTCGGCTGATGTTGGAGCGATCCCATGCTATAAAATGCCCAGATATTGCCACTCATCTGACTGGCACCAAGAAGATCCAGCAGGTGTTGGCCCAGCCCGGAGTTCTGGAGCGGTTCTTTCCCAATGAACCCCAAGTGGTGGAGCAGATCAGAGCCACCTTTGCGGGTCTCTACACTCTTGACATGGTCAGTCTGGACTCCTAATACTAGGCCTCTCACGATAAGTACAATATCGATTTATCGTTCATGTAGTAGTATTAAAGGGGATAATTGATATTAAAGAGTTAAAGCAGGACTCACATGGCCTTTGTGAGTATTTGGTTTTGACTAGAAGTACAGTTTCAGGGATCAGCTCAACAAAGGTTGAGAAATATTACCAATCCAATATAATAAATTATCTAAGTTAATTAATTAATTAATTATTACACCATTGTTCTGAAGGTTTGTTAATTCTTGTCCATGTCAGTGACCCATATCTGGAAATAACATCACTATTCACTAAAGCAAACTGTGGTTTATGAATATTTATTGACCAAGTTAAACAGACAGCATTTAGATATGAAATATGCAAATGAGCGTAGGCTCCTCTTCTCTGGTGTCTAAAGATCTGAGATTAGATAAAACTTTAAGAGTTATCGAAGGTTATGTGTCTTAGCTGATCAATTAAGACAATTTGTGACACTTGCACATGGTCATTCATCCTTGAGAGTCATACAAAGCATAGAAAATTTTATTTAAAATTTTATTCTGATACCATGGCAACAGTGAAGCAGGTGCTTCTCACAGTTTCATGGTCAAAACAGGGACACTACATTCAATATAAAAGCTGGAACAAAATATTTTGGGGCTCAATTTTTACTCTGTAGTTGTATTCCTTTGCAATAATGATGAGACTTTTGCCATTTTTATATAACGTAATAAGATGTAAAGGTGCATTGTGTAACTTTTCAGTGGAGGGCCCATTTTTACTAATTATTACTGCAATTATTCTGCTATGTAAGGTGTCTTGCTTTAAAATGTGTTATCGTGACAAGCCTACCTTGTATCACTGAAACTGTGGTGTATAGCAGTGCTTCTAAAGTGTCTGTTGTCACTAGGGTCCAGAAGGAGACAAAACTGTTGCAATGGCCTTGAAAGATCCTGAGCGATATGTGTTAAAGCCTCAGAGAGAAGGAGGAGGTAGAGTATGTTTTTATATATATATATATATATATATATATTATTAACAGATTAGTTCCATATTAGGAATAAGAATTTATTATGGGCAAAATATCAAAGTAAAAAGATCAGGATCATGTAGAGTGGTTAATAAGAACATTTTAAGATCAAAATGACGAGGCTCACTGCAGCAGTTACAGAGAGAGGGGTGACAATTTTGTAATGTCAAGTCAATTAGATCTAGAGTCCATGGAGCCAGAAGTGCTTTGAAATGGCTTTACTCTAAGAGGACATTATTTACAGCTTCCAGAAAAATCACCTGATCAATAGTTGAATAATGAATGCAAAATATCCACAAATGCAAGGTGCATCGTGTAATTTTTCTGGTGGAGGGTCCATCAAATTCTGCTACTTGGTTAATTTGTGACTTTAATTTTGCAGGTAACAACATTTACGGAGACGAGATCTGCAAGGTGCTTCAGGAGGCAAAGGGATCAGAGAGGACCATGTATATTCTGATGGATAAAATCAAACCTACACCTTCACAGAACTACCTCCTGAGACGAGATAGTCCACTCACTGTTAGCAACTGTCTGAGCGAGCTTGGGGTGTTTGGAGCGTACGTCAGGTATGTAAAAAAAAAACATGCGCTTACTTTAAACTTAATCCTCACAAAACCTGTTTTGACTGTGTGCAAAAGCGCCTGTGTCCACATTTTTCTATCCACCTTATTCCGCCCCACTCACTTTTGTCTCTAAATGTTCCTAAACTGCACTTTCTTGTGATGGCACTTCTGGTTTATGGAGATACGCAAGTGTCTTTTTTATCAAATAAATATCATGCCATTCACAAATACATTCCTTGGTCCAGAAACAAATATAACGACATTCACAAATATAATTTATGACTTACAAATAAACATAACAACATTCACAAAAGCATTTTTCGACTCAAAAGAAAAAACACTCAACATTTTCTTTTGAGTTGAGAAATGCTTTTGTGAATGTTGTTACATTTATTCGTTAGTCATGAATTATATTTTTGAATGTCGTTATATGTGTTTCTGGACCAATAAAGGTATTTTCAAGATATTTATTTGATAATAAAGACACTAACCTATCTCCATATTGGTTAAACATGGATCCAATTAATTTCAATGGAGAGTTTGGGAAAGGTATTGTATTTAAATATGACAAAGTAGGTTCATTAAAATTTTAAATGTTGAGAGTTCATGTGCACCAACAAGTCAATACTGGACTGATTCTCTGGGAGGCTTTAAAATGGCTTTATAGTCCCTATTGAACTCATTTGCTGTCAAAATCAGAAGCCCCATACAAAATAGTACAGCCTGAATTATGACAGCAACTTCTGGAATAAGGTCATTTCTGACTGATCTGTATCCATCATGATTTCAGATGGAAATGTGGATGTAATATCTAATTTTCATATTAATTATTAATTGTCTTTGTTTCCAGACAGGGAACAGAGATGGTGATGAATGAGCAAGTAGGACACCTGCTGAGGACTAAAAGTTCAGTCCATGCAGATGGAGGTGTGGCAGCTGGAGTGGCAGTGCTGGACAATCCCCTGCTTTACTGAAACATGGCAGCTGATGTGTATGATGAGTCTGTATATGGCCCAACAGTGTCTCAGGCCACTGTGCCAAGTTCTGTTTAATGGTCTCGATTTGAACACTCTGTGTGAAATCTTCATGGTAGTTTGAACTGCTGTCTATCTGATACTGTACATTCCAATCATTGACCGCGAGATAGTTTATTTCCAATGGAGGTGCTGCCATCATGTGGTCACTAGTCATAAAACTCACATTTCAGCTCACATTTCAAGACAACCTTGGTGAACCCGGTAAGTGCTGTGAAGTACTACATACTTCTATACAACGTGTATGAATACAAAGTATAAAACAAAGCTTAATCAGATCTATTTTAATCAAGTTATTGTTATTATAAAGTTTATAAAGTGGAATTTTTAGGTTTGACAATAAATTATTTTGTCTTCTAAGCATCTGCTACCCTTTTTCTCACTGTACAAAATTTTTAATAATGGTTCCCTTCAGGTGCACTGTCTAACTTGTCTGTTAGAGGGTTGGTTACCTACATGTCTCCATGGAGATGTGCCGAGAATGTTCCACAGTATGGCCCTAAGTTTATGAATCTTCATGGCAGCTTGCAAGACAAATTACAGATTAGATTTTGTGGAGAGGCAGAAAGAATTAATGTTTTTACACCTGTAGTTTAATAAAAGTTTAATAAATGCAAGACAGATTAGTTTAATACCATTTTGTGGACAACTGAAACCAAAGCATTAACATCTCCATGGAGACAAACAGGTTGCGGCACCCTACATAAAAGTTACACAGTGTACCTTTAATATCCCTTGATGAAGACTTCCAAAGCTGTTTTAATTAACCACGTATGCAAGGGATACATTGCGCTCCTACACAGGGTAATATACATGTGTTATCTTATCATTCGTATAGTAAAGTTGGAAATTGACCAACCGAATACCGAATCCCAGACCCTATTTTTTTTTTTTATGTATTTATTTTTATTTATTTATTAATGTTTTTATTTTATTTTATTTTTTATTACTATAGTTTTTTTTTTTTTTTGTTTTTATCCTACACCTAACCCACGGAAAAACAGAAATCGCATCAATTTTGGTCCACGTGACTTCCCGTATCGGCTGTGTTCACTGGGTGGATGTTTTGAAAGCGGCGCGTTGTGTTAAATCGTGGATCTACGCTTATAACACTATTAGTTCAGCTGTCATCAAGATAAAATGCCGTGAAGAAAACAGGAGTGAAGGCTGTCCCCGGCTCCACCAGGATGGACAGGCGTGGTAAGGCTGTTAAAACGCCCATAAAGTCAACAGAGACACGGAGGGGGGCTCAAAAAGACATGACACAGAGCAATGCTGTTTGCTAACTGTTAGCTACCAGAGGGGTTCGAGGTTACATGATTTTATAGATTATTAGATTAGATTTAAAAGGTCTATATTCAAAAATATATATATTCTTGTGAGCTTTAGCTAAAGGAACAATGTGTAACTTTTCTGGTGGAGGGTCCGTCAGGTGCTTTTCTCCGTGCAGATGTCATTGCTTTGTCTGTAATGTTTCACAGTATGGCATTAAACCTTTCTATCTTCACGGAGACCAAACCAGACCAAGTTACAGGTCAGATCTGTGGACAGGCAGCCCCGCTCACAGACAGAATGCTTGTTTTGTTAGGTATTTTTGAGCTAAAATACCCCCCGTACTTTAATAAATGTAAGGTAGAGCTGTTTAATGTCATACTGTGGAACATTCCAAGCAGAGCAGTGACATCTCCATAGAAACAACAAGGTGACAGATCCCCCAACCAAAAAGTTACACAGTGCACCTTTAAGCCATGTTATAATAATGCTGTTACCTCCTCAAAAACAGACCTGGAGTTGAGTTGTGTTTTGTTTCATTCGTGTTTGAGTAACTCTTTATTATTAGTCTGTCTACATCTCCAAAGCTCAAAATGCTCTGTTCCACCTTGTGATGTCATACAATGGTGGTTTTGAAAATAACAGCTATAAATAAGTTTTTGTTATTCTAGTGAAGATGTACGGAGTTTAAAAATATTGGAGCACTTCCTGAATTATCACATTTCATCACAAGGTGGAACCGGGTGCTTTCAGTTTGAGAAATTACTGATAAAAATGCAGGGTTTGTGCGTTAAACATGAGTAAATAAATAAAAACACAACTCCAGTTTGTGATGAGGAAATGTTATAATATAGATCAGAAAATAGTGTAATATGGGCCCTTTAGCGCTTTTATCTTATTTCTTTATTGTGTGTTTATGGTATTACTGTACTTCAACACCACAAGATCAACATTATGGTAAAAGTGTCACACTGACAAATTGGGTTAGAAATTTGATACAGTCACAACGGAAAGGAAATGGAAAATAAATAATCTATAACTCATGTTTGAATAGCTTTCTGTTTATAAGCCTTGAGTACATTAGGTTAACAGTTTGTACTAGATTAGATTAAACAGAAGTGTCACTGATACGGCACTTGATAAACTTTATTATCCGGAAGATTAATTTATAAACAAGCATGAAACACATTATTGTTTTTTTATAGCAATGAATTAACGTTATTTGTGTGGTTTCCAACCTCACCATTGGCCTATATTATATATTCTTTACATGGTGTTTTGCTGACCTTTCTTCTCTGTGCTTTACTGCAGAGTCAATTCCCTTTTTCAGGTTGAATCCGAAACTATAGTAGTGGTGAATCGTGACTAAAGTAGTAAAGTAGTAAAGTACTGTATATGTATACATTTTACGCATCTGCTCTTAAGTAAATTTTAAAGTGCATACTTTTTTTACTTTTACTTTAAAAATTTGAGAGCAGGTATCTGTACTTTCTTCTCCACTATATGTTTGAACACTACTGAAAAGTGTTTTTTAATTAGTGTGAGACCTGCTGAAAAGGATGAGTTTAATTTTAACATGTTCATAGTCTGAGCAAACAAAAATATACAAATTAAAACAGATAGGAAAAAACTATAAATGCAGTTGTTTCAGTTGAACACAATTTAGAACTAATCCATATCAAAATTAGGAATGCACCAATCCAGCCTTTTCTGTTCCGATCCCGAAGATGATACTTTCAGTTTAAGTATTTGCCGATACTCGACATCAACCGGTACCAGTGTAGGGACTGAAAATAGCATTTCTTTCCTTTTAACACAAACAGCATAAGATAAAAAATTATCCAAATGTAGTTTGTAACGTAGAATAGCTTTGATGTTTTGGGCCAACATTGACCAGTAAATTGTCTTATTAAACCAGTTTATACAACAAAATGGGATATCGGCTAAACTGATATCGTGGGAGGCAATATCCGATCCACCAAAATGATCAATGTTGGCGCCGATATCCGATACCAGTATTGTATTGGTGCATCCCTTATCATAATTGTCACATTTGAAACTTTATTAGATCTGAAAATCTGTGTGAAACACCTTTTACTTTTTAATCTTTAAGTACATTTTTAAACACATAATAATAATATGTGTAATACTTTTACTTAAGTATCACACGAAAAAATCCACTTGAGTACTTTATTGCGCCGGTATCTGTACTTTTACTTAAGTAACAATATTGTGTACTTCTTACACCACTGATCACAACTTTCAGCGGGAAGCCATTTTGTAGGTTGGAGAGTCAACCATCCAATGAGCTGCTACCTGAGACAAGCTGAAATCAGACCCAAGGGAATTTTGGAAACTCTGCACTTGTTTATTTTACACATTTTCACCACACATTTCCCTCCCTGGATCATAGACTGTATAAATGAACAGAGCTAACTAATTTCACTATTTAATCTGTTAATAAATTCCTAACCCTAATATGGACCTGCCTCCAAATTCACCCTTTTAACTGCCAGCCTCGTGAGCTTCATTTGACTGGAACGCTATGGGGAAAGTCAAACTCCCTTAGTCCACTTCTTTATTCAGTCTGTGCTGTGGGCACTAAGGTTTGAAATCTAATGAGTCACCATCCGCAAGCAGCAGTTTTCACATGACCCTCTTTCCTTGTCATGTGCATTTGGCTTGACTTTGCCATTTTGTAAAAAACAAAACCAGACCAGACCGGTTTATGGTTGGTTTTGGGTTAATCATTTAATTTAAAAGGTGGAATTTACCATCTGCATGTGTATAAAATGCTTCCCCTAAGAAGAGTTAGGCATATACATTTTTTCAAGTATTACCTTCCATATTTATACCATTACACTTCTATATTTTGCACTTCAGTTGTTTTGGATGCATTGCATGGTGAACCCAAAAGGTATTGAAAAGGGTAGGCCACTTGAATTTAGTATTTTCTGCTCTTGTACATTTTAGATAATGAGAAAATATCATTATATACACACCATTGACCCACTATAGTTTTGTTTGTCACTTTGAATGTTGCGTCATCTGTGAAATTGCTAAAATGAATATTGTTAAAATGCTAAATTGTTGTAATACAGTGAATTCTTGAGTTAAGTCAATAATTGAAAATATCAGGGTCAGCAGTTATGGATTTATCTTTTGGATATTTCATCACAAAGTACAATGTAATCAAAAGGGAAATTTGGCTCTTCACATTCTTCACATTCTATCTGAAAACCACCAATAGAAGAACGTTGCATCCTCTTCGTGTTGATTTATTAACAAAGGTATTACTCTTAAATAATTTTGCCTACACACATTTTTACACATTTAAAGATTTATTCATTTAAATGGGTATTTGTCAGACTTTGTTTACCTTTTTTTTTTTTTTGAAGACATCCTGACCAAAAGCATTTATGTCAAAATTCTTGTAAAAGGCTATTAAAACATAACTTTTTGTCAATTCACCACAGACTGTCCTTGAAACAGTTCAATGGAGGGAAATCCCAGAGCTCTAGAACATGATGTAAACGTATACTTAGAAATATAAAAGATGAACCATGCAAAGCTTTTGTAATATTTTCTATGCTTATTCTAAGCTTATTTGACTCCTATAGTGTTTCATTCAAGTCTGTGGCTGTTGCTTTGTGTTGTCTGTACTCAGCGCTTCAGGCTGCATTTCAAGAAGGTCACTGTTTCTAAGAAAACCCTGACTAATGCTGTCTTTTTCCCTTTTCCGTTTAATTAAAAATGTGTCACCTTACACAAAAGGAAAAACATTATGAACAGTATAATGCAGCCTGTCGGACATCACCAGTATGTTACGGTTTGTTTATGTTTAGGGTGACCAGATTTTCAAAATCAAAAATTGGGACACTCCTGGTTTGGGTTGGTAATAATGAAATAGGTACACGAGTGTGTAATTGAGGAAAATTGTTATGTACTCAGCACTAAAGTGTGTCAGGGTAGTTGCATTTTCTTTGTGTTTTGGCCATTTTTAAGCAGTTTTTCTGTATTTTACCAAAACAAATTACAATTTAAGCATCTCTTACTACTATACTGTAGGCAGGTATCAAATGTGTCAAAAATAGGGACACTTATAAAAATATGTATAAAACTGGGACAAATCAATGGTTTTGGATAAATCTGCTGGGACGGGACACAGGGCTCAAAACGGGGGCTGTCCCGGGTAAATAGGGTCATCTGGTCATCCAATTTATGTTGCGACTGGTCTAACTGGCTGGTTAATTTCATCTTAATTACACAATCTAGATGTCTCAATTGAGTTTAGATGTAATTGTAGCCTTGGTAAACGCCTTTAGTCTTTGGAGAGGGGGATGAGCGTAGCCGGTTGGACAGGTAGAGCAGCGGAAGATCTCTCTCCTCTGGCCGGCGGAAGTGCGCTGCTGCGGCGAAGAACCGGGACAGGTGTGCGCTGATTTCATACCTTCATAACCTCATGTTTTGATAAAACTTTATGCATAAAAAAACAACACGTTTAGGAATTACGTAAGTACGTTTTCGGGTTTTTGCGGTGCGGAAACATCGCGTCATCTTTTGTTAGTTGCGTAGTTGTGTGGTTATTTCTTTCCTGGTTAAGCTTTAACTGCGTGTTTATTGTACTTTTAAATGGGCTTGTATAAGTTTAAAAGATATAGATAACAAGTATTTTTATCTGTGTTTTTTTTCTGACTGACTGGCGGGTTATAAAATTGTCTGGTTGCGTCGTTTTCAGCGTCAGTTTTCTCTTTTTGTTTTGAAACTACAAATCTGATTCTCAAAATGTCTTCAGGGCTGGTTAAAGTCTCCGCTCAAGACAAAAATACCTTGTAATTTGGCAACACATCGCATATATAACGTTAAAAAAATAAAATAATAGTGAAGTGTGCCCTACAGTCTATGGAAGTACTACTATCTTTTTCATTGATAAATAAAAATCTACGTTATATAATTTGTATTTTTATTGCCAGTACATTTTATTTAACTTAAATTAACTACTTGTTGGCAATAGTCTTGTTCGTTTGTTTTTAGGTGTGCCTCAAGGTACACAAACATTGCACATCCTACTAACTAGTTGTCCACATAATGTAGTTCAAGTCTCGTCTTGTGTATTCTTTGGCTTTTAACACTGCCTGAGTTGTGTGGTCCTCTGTGTTTCTGAGTTATTTTTATTTTCATTTCATTATTATTTTAGGACTGGCAAGGTTAAAGATACATTTTGGAACTTTTCTGGTGAAGGCTTTGTGTGGAATGTTTCACAGTATGGCATTAAACCTTTCTATCTTTATGGAGACCAAACCACACTATGTAAGTTACAAGTTTTCTGGTATATTTGAGCTATAAAGCCACCTGTAATTGAATAAATGTAAGGTAGAGCTGTGTAATGTCACACTGTGGAACATTTCAGGCAGAGCATTGATATATCCATAGAAACAAGCAGGTGACTGTCCCCCAACTATAAAGTTACATAGTGCACCTTTTAAATTGAGCATTCATACCTTGGATAATAAATAAATAAATACAATTTTATTATTTTATATTATATTACATCACATTATATTATATTATATGGTATTATAGTTTTATGATTCATACCCTCTGTTGTATTATCACTACATCACGTCATGCTCTACTAGCTTGCTAATGCTGTAACTTCATGTTAACCTAAGGTGACTTACCCAGGACAGTCCCAGTTTTGAGCCCTGTGTCCTGTGTCCCAGCAGATTTATCCAAAATCATTGATCTGTCCGAGTTTTATACAAGAAATGTCCCAGGTGTCCCTGTTTTGGACCAATTTGATCTAAACCAGGACTAAACTAGGACTAAACCAGGACTATATCAGGTATATTTCAGGTCTAAACTAGATCTTAACCAGGTCTAAATTAGGACCAAACTTGGGCTAAAATAGGACTATATCCGTTCTAAACCAGATCTAAATCAGATTGTTTAGCTAAAATACAGAAGACTGCACTTCTGTATTTTGTCTTTCAGGTTCCACACTGACCCACACGTGAGTCGAGAATGGACAATACTACATACTTTTTCACAATTTTATTTATACCTACCATCCCAGATTTTCAAAATCTGGTCACCCTATGTAAACCGCACAGAAAGAGGCGCTTTCTGTACTCAGGTTGTACGTGCATCCGCTGTGTTGATAAATAATCCGTCTTTACCTTTTGTTGTTTGTAATGTTATCTTTTTATGTGCAGCACTTTGAAACTGTATTTGTTTATAAAATGTAGTGGATTTGGATTTACTGATGTGGGTAATTGTTGTATTTGTTTTGCAGGGAGCCGAGGGGAGCCCCCGAGTGAGCTGCCCACCCCCTGTGCCCACTGCCCTCTGCTCTGTCCAGACTCACACATGGTAAGGGTTTCTACCCATTTTTCAGGTTGCATGTTTTTAAGAGTGTTTTTGTCACATCCACTCAGTAAAAACCTTGATACGCAATTCAATACTCATTCAAAACCAATTTTTATCATTAAAACTAATATGCAGTACACTTTTGTACACTTTTGTACACTTTTGTTTCTTTAAATTATATTACTTTATATTAAGCTATATTCTGGTCTATGTTACATTGTTGTTTCCATCTCAAAAACATACCTGGAGTTGTGTTTTCTTTAATTCACATGTTTAACATACAAATCCTGCAAATTTAGGCCAATTTTTTTTCTCAAACAGAAAACACTGTCCAATTGTGATGTAATGTGGCAATACAGCAAGTGCTCCGCTGTGTTTTTAAACCTTGTACGCCGTCACTAGTATCATTTGGATGATTTCAGATCTGAACTTGCCAATTTTTACTGAACAAGAGGTACAAGGTAGCTGTTAACATGAAAACTACCACTTAATGACATCACAAGGTGGCACAGAGCATTTTGAGCTTTGTAGATGTAGACAGATTAATAATAAAGGGTTACTAAAAATGTTTGAATGAAACAAAACTATGGGTATGTTTTTGAGGAGGTAACAATATTCTAACTAGTGCTGTCATGCGATTAAAAAAATTGAGAGATTAATTAATTATGATCTGTAATTAATTAATCTAATTAATCTCATTTTAATCTGAGAAAAGCCTTCAATTTGAGGTATTTTCATTTAAATTAATTATTACATTATTGTGGCAGATCAAAAGACTGATATAGATTTAAAAAAGTGACTTTATAAAGTCATTTATTGTTTAACAAATCTCTCCAATTTGGCTGTTGAGCCCAAGTCTCCATGAATAAGAAACTGTTTGCTGTAAAGTAGCAAAGACGAGGAAATCTGAACATAATAACTTTTGTCTACTTAAAGACAATAAAAAGATCAGTCTTTCCTTAACCATATTAAAAATATTATTGATAGAGAAATACTTTATATATGAGATCACTGGTTTTAGTCCTGGTTTAGACCTGGTTTAGACCTGCTTTAGTCCTACTTTAGTCCTAGTTTAGTCCTGGAATGGATTAATCCTGGTTTTAGTCCTGGTGTTAGTTCTGGTTTAGTCCTGGTTTAGACCTGGTTTAGTCCTGGTTTAGACCTGGTTTTAGTTCTGGTTTTAGTTCTGGTTTTAGTCCTGGTTTAGTCCTGGTTTAGTCCTGGTTTTAGTTCTGGTTTTAGTCCTGGTTTAGTCCTGGTTTAGTCCTGGTTTTAGTTCTGGTTTAGTTCTGGTTTAGTCCTGGTTTAGACCTGGTTTTAGTTCTGGGTTTAGTCCTGGTTTAGTCCTGGTTTAGTCCTGGTTTAGTCCTGGTTTAGTCCTGGTTTAGACCTGGTTTAGTCCTGGTTTTAGTCTTGGTGTTAGTTCTGGTTTAGAGGCGCACAGCGTACGCGAGAAAACACAGTCCATACGCGGCTCACGGGAGGACAGCGGTGTTCGCGCAGTGTCTACGGAAGGAAACGTGGTCCGCGCGTTCTCAGGTTAATGACGATGACGTTTGTGTGTGTTTGTGTTTGTGTGTGTTTGTTTGTGTTTGTTTGTGTGCGTGTCCCCTCATGTGGCAGGTCACTATAGGACAGCAGTGCAGAGATCATGAGCCTATGCAGGTTGTTTTCAGGCGATATTATATTTGTTATTTTCTTTTATATTTCACGTCGGGAGAATAATTTCCAAGACACGAATGTGTTTTTACCTGTGCGCTGCTGCCTCTGTTCTACTGGCTCTTCGACCTCGTCCATTGTGCGACTGACGCCGCCAACGTGAATATGACATTTATATCTCTCTTACTGCGCGCGTTTTGTGTGGGTTTCCGGCAATGAGTGGAATTACTGAAATAAAAAAATGTATAAATGTGTTTCTGTGTGTGTGTGTGTGTGTGTTGTTGTTGTCCCATCAACACATAAAAACAGGTTTTATAATAAAGCAACTCACATACAGAAACACTAAATTTAGAGATTAAAAATGAGATTAACGCGATTAAAAAACATAACGCGCTAAATATGACTGTAATTAATTAATCGCAATTAACGCGATAATTTGACACCCCTAATTCTAACATGACTTAAAACTAAAAAGAGTATTTTTTTTGTGTTTGCAGGATGCGAGGGGCTACAAGTGGGTGCGATGGCGTGTATGGCTGTGCCGGGTGCTGGCCTTATTGACCGGGGGGCTCCTCGCTTTGTTTTTTTATTGGCGCCCACGTTTGGGTGTCCTCGCCCGCTGCTCTTCCTGTCCCTTGGCACTGGCGGAAGTCCTCCTCATACGAGTAAGGCTCAGACTGATCCCTGGTTTCAAAACATATTTTTGCACCCAAGTATTACTTAATAGCACCTAAGGTCAGCATAAAAGTGACAAAGTGAAATGAGAATGCTTAGTTTAAAGGGCCTATATTACAATATTTATTATTATAGTTATAATGTTTCCTCATCAAAAAAAGACAAGGAATTGTGTTTTGTTTTTTTTTCACACAGATTTAACACACAAATCCTGCATATTTAGCCTGAGTTCTTCTCTCAAAAAGGAAACACTCTTGCGATGTCATGTTATAAGCACACACTGTATAATGGACATAGCGAATGCACTAGCCACTGCGTTCCGAATAGGAAGTTCGCGTGCGGGCTCTTCCAGCTCCTACTGACCCTGGCTCCAAATGACTTCATTGGAATATTGTGGCCACTCCCCCTGTAACTGCTCCTGTGAGCCTCGTCATTTTGGTTGCAAAATGTTTGTACTAACACGCACTACACGACACTGGTGTTTTTATTTCACTATTTTGTCCATTTAAAAGGTCTTATTCATAATAGAGTGGCTCCAAATTCGCCCTGTAGCAGCTAACATCACAAGCTTCATTTAAGTGACGCTGAACGCTGTGGGTGACGCTCTGGGTGATGTCACACTTGCTTAGTTTCTTTATACAGTCTATGGTGGTAGTACTGGAAGTGCTCTACTGTGTTTAACTGCATACACTTTCAGTAGAATAATTTGTATAATTTCAGCCCTATAATTGCACATCTCTACTGAAATAAAGATAAAAGGAGCTGCAACGTGAAAACTACTGATTCATGACATGACTGCTGATGTAGAATTACTTAAATGTGTGTGAGTGAAACAAAACACAACTCCCAGTCTCTTTTTGATGAGGTAACGGGATATTACTTTATTTTTAACGGTCAGTGCGGAATAACAAACAGCTGTATTTATATATGACACTATTATGTTGTCCCTTCCCTTTTGTTGAATTGAAATGTCATATGTCAATACATCTGAACAATACACAAACAGTAGGCTATAATTACACAGTTGGGCTGTCAGCCTGAAACTGGTTTGTGTGGCTTTGTAAACAAGCTTAAAAGTTGTATTATATTTACATTTTCTTCTCTTTTTTTATTTCTTCTCTTTTTTTTATATTATTAATTGGTCCAATATATCTGATACGTGTGTTTTCTCAGGACAGCGGTGACAAGCAGCATGTAGTAAAAGTTTACACTGAAGAAATGGAGGAGGGCAGGTCGGCCATAATCACGCCTCATTACTGCTCAAATATTTGGACAAACATTTGTGACAATTACGGTGTGTGTGTTTCAGTTGGGAGATGTTGGGAGAGCTGGATGACACTGAGTCAAGAGACACTGTTCAGTTGTACCAGCAGGACCAGGTACAGAAAACACAGACTGGTTTATACTTTAGAAAAATCTGTAAATAATGTTAATGTATGTAAAATTAAAATGTTTTGTGATTTTGTGATTTTAGAAAACGCTGCTACGCTACTACCTTCTTGATGGACTGCGATATGTTTGGCTGGACAGAAAGGGATCATTTGTTCGTGTTAGGTATTAGCTTACCTTTGTCTCCATTATACTGTTGGTGTTGTTTTGTTTGTTATTTTACAAAAGAATATAATGTCATATTTATCTTTTCTTTTCTTTAGTATCCTCAATGAGGACTGGACCTGCCAAGATCTGCATGAGTTCCAAAGAGGGCTGAGCCCTCAGGAGCAGATGTTCAGGTAAGAGCGAGACAGCAGGTTACATACAGGGTTAGTGGGAGGAGGCTAACTAAATGTACATAAAGTTATTCTTCTCATTTATTCTTATAAGTGGTTTATAGTTTGCTTATGTGACATAAATGTTTGGTGTGTCACATATGGAGCTAGCTAAAATCCAAAAAATTGAGTTACAAGAAGCACTATTCAACCTCTTCCATTCTGTCTCTCAGGAGACAAGTGTATGGCTCCAACCTTATAGATGTGCCTGTGAAGTCTTATATCCAACTTCTTTTTGAAGAGGTATTATAGTTATATCACATTAAATAATGTTTTATGAAGAAAGTGTCTTATAACTGTCCCTTTCTCTCTCAGGTTCTGAATCCTTTCTACATTTTCCAGTTAGCCAGCGTCTGTCTGTGGTTGTCTGATCATTATTATTATTATGCTGTTTGTATAATCGTGATCTCTCTCATCTCCATTGGTGTTTCACTGTATGAAATCCGTAAGGTATGCTTAGAATAATTAATAAATAATAAATTTCATTTACCAGTAGTTTTACTAACTTCTCTTGGTCTTTTCAGCAAAGTGTTACTCTTCACAACATGGCCCGTCTGGTTGTAGATGTTAAGATCCGTAAAAGCTCAGGAGGTGAGACAGTGTTACAGCATAGAGCAAAATGAAACCCTGGATAGGGTATAACACAAGTAAAGTTATAGTAGTGTCATTATGTCCACACAAGTGATGGAAAAAAAACTTCATTCAAAATGCAACACTAATTCAGTCCAATGCATATAATGGGAACATGGGTTAAAATCACATTAGACGGTGTAACCCTGTAGTGGTACTGGCTCTGAGGTGCAGCGTGTTGAAACGATTTGTGGAAGAATGTTAATGATGGGCTTTTGTCAGAGGAGCAGGTGGTGAGCTCAGTGGACCTGGTTCCTGGAGACTGTATACTGATCCCTGCTGAGGGTCTGCTCCTGCCCTGTGACGCCGCCCTGCTGACCGGGGAGTGTCTGGTCAATGAGAGCATGCTCACAGGTAACATCTGTTGGGAGTTGCTCTAATGACTCTGTAAATAAAAATATGAAACTGAAACATATACATACAATGAAACATAAACTTTGATTTGATGCTTTAATACAGCCATAGTTCAGGATTCCACCATAGGAATCTGTCTATCTTGAATCTTCCTATGGTCAGCACATATGGTGGTACATAAGCAAATTAAGATGATGAGATTACTATTATTTATCCCACAATGAGGAAACAGCACAGAGAAGTTTAGTTTTAGTATGTTCTTTTTATGAACAATGTCTCCTCGTTAACAGTCATCAGTAATGTTTTTACTATAGTTTTTAGCACTAGGTAAATTCTTTGGTTATGGTTGCGTACTCATCTTTGCAATATAGATTTTCCTAAAATATTATATTCTACTTTAGTACAGGCTACTATTTGTATTTTTCAATTGTTTTAGGTGAGAGTGTTCCTGTGTTGAAAACACCTCTTCCTGCCGGAGATCACAGATACAATTCTGAAAAAGAGCGCCGATACACACTGTTCTGTGGCACTCAGGTCATCCAGGGAAAAGGAGACGGGCCGGAGGGCAGCCTCGCAGTCGCTGTAGTAACCAGCACTGGTAACTCACTGCACCAACATGTTGAAACTGCTGTCCATCAGAGGTGACCCATGCTCTCAAACTGTTGTTACAGGATTTTTCACAGCCAAAGGAAATTTGGTGAGCTCCATTTTGTATCCTCAGGATTCAGACTTTCGCTTTAATCGAGATGCTTCCAAGTTTCTCCTCTTTCTGGGTTTAATAGGTAAGGAATAAAAGTGCTATAGTTTTTCTCTCACTGTGTTTGTTGTTTTTGCCTTCAAGTTTAAATTTAGGATGTGTCTTTTATTTTAGCATGCATGGGAACCATTTACAGCATTCACCTGTTGGTCAAATACAATGTAAGTGTCTAATAAAATCATATTGCCAGTCTGACCATTCACTGACTCATTCCTGTATCATTTGCTGTGCTCAGGCCTCTCTGAAGGACATCATCGTCCGCTCCCTGGACATTGTGACGATCGTGGTGCCCCCGGCCCTGCCCGCTGCCATCACCACAGCCACTCTTTATGCTCAACAGAGACTCAAGAAACTGGACGTGTTCTGCATCAGCCCTCCTCGTATTAATATCAGCGGCAAAGTGTCTGTATTCTGCTTTGACAAGGTAAATGAAAACTTAATGTGTGGAGTTGCTCATAGATTGTTTGTTGCAGACATAGACTTTACACTTTATTGATCCATAAGAGAAATTGCTTGGACACAGTAGCTCACACATCATAATATATTATAATAACAAAGAAAAAAGGGTAATAATAAATTCTAAATAAGTAGGAGAAATAGGAAGAGACTGGTGTCAAATAAGGCGTAATTATATAAATGCATATGTACAAGTAAAAGTTAATTTAGTTTATTTATTTAATGAGGCAGGGAAAGTACTCAATATATAATAACCTTATCAGGAGAGATAATTGTACATTCATAAAATCAAACAAACAAACTGTCTTTACAATGACTGAACATCATAAAAATTCTGTATTATCATTCACACTCAGTTCTCTAAGCACCTTAAAATCAAGATCCATTATCAAAATAATCTATCAGTTCATTCACTCCAGAACATCACATTCTCTCCAGACACACATTAGTCTACAGGTTTGTTTATTCGCATTTCCAGGCCATTATGGATTTTTTTTGACAGCAGCTATTCCTCCTGGGGTCATAAAAGTTTATAGTATGTGTGTAATCATTACAGATGCAAACTAAGTACTAAAGTGTTTAATTCTGTTGTTTATTTATTGCATTTTTTTAACAGTATTGTAGATTTAGAATAGTTTTTGTGGTTTAAATCTGCTCTTGGGTTTTTGTGTCAGTGTCATAAATTAGTTTCAATGTTTATTGTTTATTGTCTGTATTTACTTCAGCAATATATTGAATTTCAAAGTTTGTTAGTGTGACAGATCTAATTATTCTTCCATAATTATTTTACTAGGTACTGATTTCTACTATTTTCCCCCTTAGACTGGAACTCTAACAGAAGATGGCCTGGATGTGTGGGGTGTGATGGAGGGCAGTAGTGCAGGTTTCTCGGAGCTGGTCCCGAACCCGTCCTGCCTCCCTCCGGGGCCTGTGCTTTCGGCTCTAGCCTGTTGCCACACACTCACTTTGCTGCACGGGAACCCACTCGGAGACCCCCTGGATCTCAAGATGGTCGAGTCCACTGGTTGGGTAATTCATTTTAATTCTATGTTTTTGTTGATTCTGTGCATTTCCTGTTCAAAATGTTCTGATTTATGCATGTCTAAAGGGCCATCCACGCGTATATTAGCTACAACAACATGTATATAATTACATTTTCATTATTTTAAGCTAAAAGAACCCTTGTAATGCTATTATGTGATCTATGTTATAATGTTATTTCCTCATCAAAAACATCTTGTTGTATTTTGTTTCATTCACACGTTTAACACAATAAACCCTGCATATTTAGTTCTTCTCTCAAAGTAAAAACTGTGTTTTGTAACTCCATACACCTTCACTAGAACCATTTGGATCATTTCAGCCCTGGAATGACCAATCCCTACTGAACAAAAGGTAAAAGGTGTTAACTTGAGTGTTGGAGATGTAGACAGACTAATGCCCAATTTATGGTTGTGCGTCAAATCGCAGACAATAAGGGCTGTGATTGGTCCTCTCTACATGCATTTCCAGTACTCCGTTCTACATACATCTCTGATACTCTGCTTTCCTGCTTCATTTTGTATACATGAACGCAATCCAACCCTTAGCGCTGTAGTGGTCAATTGCTTCACTGCATGTTAAACCTCAACGCAGATCAAAAACGACAGCGACAAGACCACGGTGGCAATGTGCATTGAGTCGATGCAGAACTATAATTCAGCCTTAATAATGCAGGTTACTCAAACATGTGAATGAAACAAAACAGAACTTCAGGTATGTTTTTGAGGAGGTAGCAACATTCTAACATGGCGTTAAGCTCACTAGAGTCAATTTTGCATAATATATGACCTTTTAATCTTTTTGTGAAAACTAAAACTTCAAACTGTTTAACTCATATCTACTTTGTATCTCTTTTGCAGATTCTGGATGAGCCTCAAGGGAATAGACAAACTCTGAATTCTGAGTTTGGAGGTCACAGAGTCCTGGCGGTGATGAAGCCTCCCACAGAAAAGCACACAAATGTAGGATTTCACATTATAATAAAAACACATATTTGAGCAACAGTGCTGATTCTGTACAATGCTTTTTGTGTACAGGCTGTGGCCATCGTTCGGCGGTTTCCTTTCAGCTCGGCTCTTCAGAGGATGAGCGTAGTGACTGTGACCCCGGGGGGACAGTCTGTGGTAGCGTTTCTCAAAGGCTCTCCAGAGATGGTGGCGAGCCTTTGCAAAGAGGAAACTGGTCAGTGACTGATTTTATGATTTCCTTTCATTTTTATGGTCAATGTTAAATGACTGATATATTAAAGGTACATTGTGTAACATGTCTGGTGGAGGCTCCATCACCTGCTTGTGTAGAATGTTCCACGGTGCAGATTAAACCTATCTATCTCAAGGGAGACAACACTAGGTTACAGGTCAGATCTGTAGAGAGGCAACACTATTCACAGAGAGAAATGTTGTATTTTTTAGCAATAAGAACAAAGCAAAGCAATAATATCTCCCCAGAGACAACCGACTCATGGATCCTCAGCCAGAAAAGTTGAGCAGTGCATCGTCAATAAACTAGTAACCACTCGCCTTTTTTGTTTCAGTGCCAGCACAGTTCACCACCACACTGTCGAATTTCTCCAAAGATGGGCTGAGGGTTCTTGCACTTGGCTACAAACCAATAGCTTTAGACACAGACTTGAACACCATCCAACGGTGAGTCAAGCCTAAACGTTTTTTAAAAGTGCACATTAACATTAAGCATTGGCATTAACACAGTAATGCATTTACTCCGTAGAGGGGAAGTAGAGAAAGATCTGCACTTTCTGGGCCTCCTCATGATGAAGAACCTGGTGAAAACAGAGACTCCCAGTGTCATTAACATGCTGAAGCTGGCCAGTCTGCGCACCATCATGGTCACTGGTATGGATGCTATGTTAAAGCCTTTCTTCATAAATGCAAGTAAGGCTGGGCAATTAATGTAATTAATTTGATTAACTGGGGTTTGTACACATCGAGATTTTGAAAAATTGTGAAATTGAGAATAATCATGAAACCAGTTTACTCCAGACTTTCTTAAATTGCAAAGCAGGGTTACTGTGCAGTTGAAATTAAAGATCTATATAAATGTAATATTGGGTAGTTTACAATTTCTTAAATAATAAGATACGATAAGAATGAAAATGTCTAGAACTTCCGCCATTTGAAAAACGAGCAGTCCCTTTTCTGACTTCAATTAAAATCTATAAAAATCGTAATTATCCAGTGTGTACCAAAAAAATTATAAAAATTTTTGTCCACATCACCCAGCCGTTAATAGAAGCTAAGGCAATATTGTTTTTCAGTTATACTTTCTTTAATTTTTTGTTGTGATTTGGGATAATTTTCATTGAAGCAGATTGACACAGAGAGAATAATAATGCATTAGTTTTACAGAGCACTTTTTTTCACATACCCCATTCAGAAGACTCGTTACACTTACAGCTGTACTCTGTGCTTCTCTGTGCTCGCAGGTGACAACATCTTAACTGCAGTGAATGTTGCAAAGAGCTGTGGAATGATTGGTTCTGATGAGAGAGTGATCTTTGTCAAAGCTTCGCCCCACACTGACCAGTCTCGCCCCACTCTGAGGTACAGCTTGGCGGACGATGGTGCTGCTGCTCAGGACAGTATAGAAATCAACACACATGTAAGTCTGCCCCCAAGACCGAATGCAAACAAGAGAGACTCATGTTCATAAACACAATGAAAACAGTGGCATAGAACATGGAGATGTAATAATAACCAAAATATTGTGATATTGTATCATCAAAAGTTTCACAATATATTGAATTACAAGTCTCTTTTCATTGTTATGGTGCAGCAGTGGCTAAAAACAGAGGGAACTACATAGACCATGATCCTTTGTAGTTTCAGTGCAGACTATGTGAAGGAATAAGCACTTTTGAATCGTATTTCTTTGGATGAGGACCGAACCAAAGTCTTGTCAAGGCATTTTAAAAAGGAAGAATAGTATATTCACAATTTTGAATAGAGAGAGATTTAGATATTGTTACATCCCTAATAGAACAATATAAGTGCAGCACAGATGAGATCAGTGGACTGACATGTTTTTATTGTGGTTTGTTATCAGGGTCTGTACCAGAGTGGGTATAACTATCACTTAGCCATCAACGGCAAGTCATTTGCTGTTCTTAGTGACTACTTCCCAGACCAACTACCTAAGGTAAGGGCACATAATTCAGTTCATATTTATAGCACATTTAAAACAACTTAATTACAAAGAACATTCAGAAACTATTAACTTACATTTGATCAAATGTTTTTTAGGTTTTAATGAGGGCTACAGTTTTTGCTCGCATGGCTCCAGATCAGAAAACCCAGCTGGTGACGGAACTACGAAAACTTAAGTGAGTTGCATCTCCTCTCCGTTGAGTGATGGGAAGAATACTTTGAAAATGGATTTAGTTACAGAATACTGAATGCCCGCATTAAAATGTAAGGTATTCTGATACATGGTTCAATCAGAGTATAGTATTCTGAATATTTAGAGTACTTTTACAACAAGTTGCATTTAAATTATAGAGTAAAAACGTAACAGGATTAACTATGAAAACAGCTTTACATTTGTTATTACTGACTGGAGAAGAAAAAAATCCTGATCTGTGTTTTTCTATTTTTCTCACTGATTAAGCCTAAATGTTGTGATCAAGCACTGTATTCCTTTGAGTTTAGAAAAGAAACTGAACTCTGAATACTGCCAAATGAAAAGTAACTTGTGATGTTTGCCCCAAAGGTACAGAGTGGGCATGTGTGGAGACGGAGCCAATGACTGTGGGGCACTGAGAGCTGCTGATGTGGGCATCTCTCTGTCTGAGGCCGAGGCGTCTGTGGCTTCACCGTTCACCTCCAAGATCCAGAACATCAGCTGTGTCCCTCTGCTCATCAGGTCAGAGAGCTCCGTAGTGTAAAACACAAAGTAAACAAAATTTAGTATTACAACTTGACAACCACCAACACCTTTGATTAAAAATGGCATTGTTAGAGACACACTCACAACATTTGAGAAATCTGAGTTTAAAGGTGCACTGTGTAACGTTTCGGTAGTGGGTTTGTCACCTGCTTGTTTCTGTGGATATGTCATTGCTCCACAATATGATATTAAAAAGATCCACTTTACGTCTATTAAATTACAGGTGGTTTTATAGCTCAAAAACACCTAAAAAAACAGGCATTCTGACTGTGACCATGGTCACCTCTCCACAGATCTGACCTGTAACTTGGCCTGGGTTTGTCTCCATGATGGTAGAAAGGTCTAATACCCTACTGTGAAACATTCCAGACAAAGCAGTAACAAGTTACACAATGCACCTTTAAGGAAGACCACACGATCTTCAACTATAATTGCACGGTCTTTGAAACTATGAAGATTTACAATATTCTAAATTGTTAATGTCACAGTTTTATTAGAAGTTTGACTGTTCAAAAGTGCACAGTGTTAGGAAAACATGGGGGGAAAAAAATGGAAATCCACCAAATCCTTTTTTTTTTTTTTGAGAAACAAATGAATAGACTTTAATCTATGTGGGGCTGTATAGAACCTTTGGAATCACAGACTGCAAAGCACATACTGTAGAAGGCATTTGACACTTTATTCTGTTATACTGATATATGTTATAGGTGGTGTGGAGAGTAGAGTATCATGTCTAACTACTGTTCGAATGTGTGTGTGTGTGTGTGTGTGTGTGCAGGGAGGGTCGCTGTTCTCTGGTCACGTCCTTCAGTCTCTTCAGATACGTGGCCCTGTACAGCCTCATTCAGTTTTGCTCTGTCCTCATTCTCTACACAGTGAGTACGCTCAAAGTCCCATTTTGTCATGTTTGCAAAGTCTTAAGCCTAACCTATTTTGTTTGGTTTATTTGCTGTTAAGATTTAAAGATGCAATGTGTAACTTTCGGGTGGGGGGGTCTGTCACCTGCTTTGTCCAAAATGTTCCACTGTATGGCATTAAGGTCATTTATCTTGGATTGATTGTAATTATCAGTGTATAATTGCTCAGAAATACCTTAAAAAGCATGCATCTGAACTTTCAGCAGGCTTGCCTGTCCCCAGATCTGAACTATAACTTTGCCTGGTTTTGTCACATACTTGTATTTATGAAAATAGATACGTTTAATGCCATATTGTGGAACATCTTGATGAAGACAAGCAGATGGCAACCCTCTACCAGACCTTACACAATTCAACTTTAACACAAATACACTCGTTTTCACTTTCAGTGACAACGGTTAATTACAGAAACACCAAGAGTGTTTCTGTAATTAACGTTTGTCATGTTTTTGTGTGCATCCAGATGAGAACAAACCTGGCAGATTTGCAGTTCCTCTTCTTTGACTTGGTTCTTGTCACTTTTCTGGCTATCGTAATGGGGAAAGGCGGCCCCAGCGATGAACTCCATACACGCAGACCTCCAGCCAGTCTGTGGTCTCTCCCAGTCCTGGGCAGTCTCCTGATCCACGCCTCTCTCGTCGTTCTGGGACAGACGGGAGCCATTCTTTTCACTATATCCCAAGACTGGTCAGTGCAAAACCAAACTGTACAAACAGACTCCTTTAGTCGCCGTTAGGTCTGCCGCGATAATTACTATATCAACTTATCAGTAAATGAGAGATGGAACAATACATTTTGGACTTTGTCGTTGTACTAGTGAGGAACTTTTTGGTATATTTCTGTACTATGATCATGATTTGAGCTGTAGAGGTTTGGGTTGTAAAAAATAATCAAAATATCATGATATCGTACTGTCAAAGTTCTTTCAATAATATCGTGGGCCGTCACAATTTATCAAATTATAAGCTTCTTTGTGTAAACGCTTTGCTTTATTGCAACAACAGTTCGAAAAATAGAGGAAACTACATAGACCATGATCTTTTGTTCTATTTCAATGCAGAAAACATGAAGAAATAACTGTTATAAAGAAATGTTCTATCTCAATTCTGGACCGTGACGTTAATGTAGCCCCAAGTCAATGCCTTTTAAGGAAAAAGTAGCATTTCTTCAATTCTGTTCTCTACAATATTGCAATTGTATCGTAAAAAATATCATAATTTTATCGTATTATGTTATTTACATATCGTTACATCTCTGGTAGAGGGTTGAATAAAAAACTTGTACATTATATGTACACACTATCTACTAAAGTGATTAATTCTGCTATTATTTGTTTGTGTTTTTTTTCTTATATTATACATTTAGAATAGTTTTTGAGCATAACTGCTATAGGGTTATTGTGTCAGTAGCATAAATTAGTTTCAATATTATCGTTTATCGTTTATATATTAATTTCAACAATATATCGTACTTCAAAATGTGTTACTGTGACGGGCCTATTCGAAGTAAAGCTCATATCTTGTACCATCCATAGGTATGTCCCAATCAATGGAACAATACCTGGAGAAGATAACTGGCCCAACATAGAAGACACCAGTCTGTTTGCAGTGTCCGGTTTCCAGTACATCTTTATGGCAATAGTTGTGACAAAGGCCCACCCCCACAAGAAACCGCTCTACTATAATGGTAGTGTACTGAGTTTGTTTTATTTACATTAAATGTCCTATATTACCCAAAATTGACTTGTGAGTTTTAAGCCATGTTATAATGACTGCAAGACATACCTGGAGTTGTGTTTGTTTCATTCACATGTTTGAGTAATCTTGCATTATTAGTCTGTCTACATCTCCAAAGCTCAAAATGCTCTATCCCAACTTGTGATGTCATGAAGCAAGAGTTTTTAGCTTACCTTTTTACCATTAGTTCAGTAGTTTGGAAATTCCAGCACTGAAATTATCCAAATGATTCTAGTGAAGGTGTATGGATTATTACTGTATTTCCACATGACATCACAAGGTGGAACACAGTGTTTTCTGTTTGAGAGAAGAACTCGGCCTAAATATGCAGGATTTGTGTGTTAAACGTGTGAATGAAATAGAACACCGCTTCAGGCATGTTTTTGATGAGAAAAAAACAGCGTAATATAGACTCTTTTAAAATGTGCTGCTGAAATGTCACTTTGTGAAGTGTCTCCAATATCGGAATAGGTCCTTTGTATTATTAGTCACATGATCATTTTATGTAAAGGAGATAGTGTTTTTTCATCAAATCTTCACTACAACACATGGCAGTATTTGTAGTGTGTTGAAGGTGCACTGTGTAACTTTTCGGGTGGAGGATCCTTCATCTGCTTGTCTCCATGGTGATATTATTGCTTTGCTGGGGATGTTCCACAATATGGCATGAAACAAATATATGATGTATTTATTCAATTAGGTGTTTTGAATTTTTAAAACTACCGCAATAACATGCATTATTACTGTGAGTGGGCTCACTTCCCCACAGTTCTGACCTGTAACTTGTCTCCTTGGAGATAGTTAAATTAAATGCCATACTGTAGAACACTTCAGGAAAAAAACAACATGGAGTCCAGCAGGTGTCAGACCCTGTACCAGAAAAGTTCCACAGTGCATCTTTCACAGTCTAAATGTGATTGTGTGTGTGCAGGCTGGTTCCTGGCGCTGCTACTGCTTTTCTCTGCACTCATGATCTGGCTGGTCATGTATCCTGTGGCTTTCATAAGAAGATTCTTATCTCTGTACCCTGTGGACGATATGGGCTTCAAATTTGTGCTTGTCGGTTTGGCTGCCCTCAACTTCTTCACCTGTTTACTGATGGAAGTAAGTGACATTTTAATTGTTATCTTATGTGACAAAGTGAACTCCTCAGGAATGTATTCACTAGCAAGCACCACACCACAACAATGGAATACAATAAAGATATTTTTTGATGGTGGATAGATGTGAGACTCAGGGTGGGGGCTCAGTCTCCAATCCAAAATGGTCACCCAGCCGATTCAGGAACCCCCCGTCCTTGTAGATGATGTCTTCAGGCTGAAGGATGGACGAGCGGAGACAGAGGGTGATGTCCGGATAGGCCGTATAAATAGGGTAATTGAAAGCGTGGTTGAGATGAGCCGTGATTGTATGGAGTGGAGCAGGGGGTGGTTGAGGTGTGGTCCTGCTCCTAAATCATAGTCATGTTGTTGCTCACTTTCCTCAGACATTGTGTGGTCTTTCCGGTCTGTTAAAAATGCCCAGTTGTCCTTAGAGACATTTCCATTGAATAATGACAATAAACAAAATACTGTAAGACACATCACCTGCATTTACTTTAGAAATTAAAACGCAAATGCTAATAAATACAGTAAAGGTCCTATATTACACAAATTTACTCTTGTGAGCTTTAAGCCATGTTATAATGCTGTTACCTCACCAAAAACATACCTAGAATTGTGTTTTGTTCATTCACATGTTTGAGTATTTGTTTATTCTTAGTCTATCTACCTCTGCAAAGCTCAAAATGCTCTGTTCCACCTTGTGATGTCATGTAGTGGTAGCTTTTAAGTTAACAGCGACAAGACAGAGTGTTTTCCATTTGAGAAAAGAACACTTAACACACATAAATATGCAGGATTTGTGTTAAACATTTGAGAATAAAGCCAAACACAACTTCAGGCATGTTTTTGATGAGGAAACATTATAACACAGATCAGAAATTTGCCTAATATGGCCCTTGAAATATTATTATATTATATTATGTTTTACCAACAATCTGAATCCACAATGCGTTTCCCACAGCCATTAGAAGTCTGACCTCTTTCCTTGTGCTGTTTCAGTTGTTGGTAGACCTGGGCCTTCTGAACTGTCTGCGTCTGCTGCGTGGGAGACGCCAGTCCAAGAAACCATACAAACGCCTGGACTCTCAGCTTTCGGAGTCATCATGGCCTCCCTTAAACCAGACCCTGTGCCCCAGCCACAACACAGTCCTCCATCTGAGCTAGCGTTCACTCAGAACACTACTCAATCACAGACCTGAACGAGTATTTTATGGCCGACTGGGCTTGTACAATCATGATGCAAATGTACTTTATGTATTATTGTATGAATAAAGTTATTTTTTATTTAAAGAGTGGACAGGCTTTCTTCTGGAACACATGCAAATATTGTAAACCAAAATATTGATCTAAAACCACTTAAAGGTGCATTGTGTAACTTTTCTGGTGGAGGGTCGTCAAATGCTTTTCTCTATAGAGATGTTATTGCTTTGTTTGGAATGTTTCACAGTAGGGCATTAAACCTTTCCATCTTCACCAAACCAGACCAAGTCAGTCAGAATGCCTGTTTTTCTAGGTATTTTTGAGCTATAAAACCACCTGTAATGTAACAAATGTAAGGTATATCAGTGTAAATAAATGTAAGGTGACATATCAGTAGCAACAAGCAGGTGATGAACCCCTAAACAAAGTTATCTAGTGCACATCTGATAATAGAAACAGTTTTATTGACTTGTTCAAAACTGCAGAACTAACTTTTTAATACTAGCCCATCTTCAGTGAGTTTATTTTTATTTAACAAACAATGGGTAGGTGACGTCTATGAACCCAGTGCACATGGGTGACAAGCTGGGGAAAAGTAAAAATTTGGGAAAGTCAAACAGATTTTTTTAAAGCACTAAGTTCTCAAACAAGCATGAATCAGACCTGAGAATGCTTTACCAGACAAGTCAGAACCACATGCTTTGACAAAACTTTACAGAGGCATGATTGACAGATTAACCGATCAGAGAGACGCATTGGTCCCTTCAGGTCAAAAACATTGCTACAGATGGTAACAGAATCAACAACTGAAGCACCAAACTATTACACCTCAGGTAAAAGAGGCTATATATTTTGTTACAAGATTTTTTAAGAGGCGATGTCTTCCACATTTGAGAGACACATGATACAAATTAGCAGTTGTGGTTGGATCATCTGAAATTTGTTCAGCGGTTTTTCAGGCTCTATGGTCCAGTTCTGGTCCTTTCTGGATTCAAACAGAAAGTAGAAGGGACTAATGATAAGAGAAAGCCATTATTACATAAATAAACTCTGATAAAATAAACTAAATAAAAGCTGTCTGTTCAGAATATGTCTCACATGAATTATGCATTAATTTGAGGCAGAATGAAGATATTGTGACTGGGTCAGACAGATTATTTTTTTTAAATGTCTTCTTTTTTTAAACACACTTCTTTTTTATACTTCCATAGGAATCTTACACGATTTTGTATTTACTAAAATTTACCATTGGTGTTTCTTAAAATACACAACCATAATTTTCATAAAGTGTTAAAACTGGGCCAAGGCTTCACTAGTTTTACAAAGAAACACTCATCACCTCTGTTGCAAATTATTTTATTAAATCATTATGTACAGGCAGTTTGTGTTTCACTCAGAGCTCATCTCCTGCTGCTGGATTTCCTAAACTGAAAATTGCCAGTATTATTCTGAGATCTGATATTCAACAACTACAGCAAAATAAAACACCAGTAAGTAGGTGTGACACAGGAGGCACAAGCTTAAATCAATCATCACAATTATTTTCTACTGACAATGTGCACCACTCAGTATGGCTTTAAGATTCTACACTGAACTAAACGCCAGGGGCAGTTAAAGGTGCATTATGTAGCTTTTCTAATAGAGGGCCCACTATTTGCTTATCTCTATGGAGATGTAATTCCTCTGCAGTGTTCCAGAGTGTGGCATTAACATTTCAATGCCCATAGAGCAGGGGTCTCCAACCTGTTGCTCCCCCACCCCTTTCCAAGTAGCTCGCCAAGGGATTTCTGAATTATACCATTGTGCTAAATAACAAACGTTTCTTTAATTACATGCCTATTACCATTGTAAAAGTATAATTTTGACATTATGCACAAATAAATGGACAATGGTTTAGGTTTTATATGCATCTAACTGTACCCAAAGGCTCGCCCTCTTTCTTATAATCGTCTCAAATGCTCTCTGGCATTTTTGTTTTGTAAAAGTAGCCCACCGGAGGAGAAAGGTTAGAGACCCCTACCATAGAGACACCGCCAGGCCAATTTCCAGGTCAGATCTGTGAAGAGGCGACCCTGCTCACAGTAACAATTCATGTTTGAGCAATAAAAACACCCATAATTGAATAAATGCATTTTATATTTAATACCAAATTATGAAACATTAGTAGGCAAAGCAATAAACTCTCCACTGGTGTAGGACCCCCAACCTGGAAAAGTTACGCAGTGCACCTTTATGGTAAATGGTTTTGTGGAAAAAGGGATAGAGCCGGGGCCAAGCGTTCAAAAATACAATCTTTGTTCATTCATTCATTCAATCTCTCCCAAATCACTGGTGCCTGAGATCCTATGTGTATTAAGTGACAGATGTGATGTTTATTGCGACAAAAATATGAAGAAAGAAATTAATTCCTGACCCTACCTTTAAATCTGATTCAACCCACAGAGGCTGAATCTACATTAAAAAGATTTTGGATTAAAACAATGCCGACACCATTCATACAAAAAGCAAAAACCATTCGATGATCCACCTAAATGCCGATTTTGACTTTAAATAGAAATTAAAAATCTGGGGAAGACGGCTAAAAAAAGGTGTTTAAAAAAAAAAAAAAACAATGTAAACAAAAGTCAATATTACATTAAACTTGACACAACCATCACCTTTGATTAAAAATGGCTATTGCTAGAGACACACTGACAACATCTGCAAAGAAATCTGAGTGTAAATGTGCACTGTGTCACTGCTCTGCTTGGAATGTTCCACAGTATGATATTAAAACATATCTACCTTACGTTAATTGCTCAAAAATACTTAGAAAAACAGACATTCTGACTGTGAGCGGGGTTGCCTCTCCACAGATCTGACCTGAAACTTGGCCTGGTTTGGTCTCCAGAGAGATAGAAAGGTTTAATACCCTACTGTGAAATATTCCAGACAAAGCAATAACAATTCCACGGAGAAAAGCATTTGATGGACCCTCCACTAGAAAAGTTACACAGTGCACCTTTAAGGATTATCATAAGATCTTCAACTATATTTGCGAATAGGCTCTAGTCACGCTTATGTCACAAACCAAGAATATGTTTGGAAACATGCGATGACAACTTCTGGTGTGGTTGCTGACACTGTGGATCTATTAAAACCAATTGAAGTAAATGTGATCAGCGGTAAAATGAAGACTGCATATGTATGTGCTGTTTGGAATCATCTTGAATTTGGCGCCTCATCTCTTCTAATCACATGCACCCAGTGTGCTCGGAGTTGTGCGTCAGTGAGGAAATGATGAAAACCGAGGTGTGGTTGTAATTGTTGATTAGACGAACATAAAAGAACGCTACAATGACAAGTAGATGAAGAAAACTGCGTAATTTTCAAATTTTTCCTAGATTTTGTCAGACTTACTACCGCAAACAGAGCCCGCCGGAAGTTGCCGTTGCATGTTTCCAAAGGTCTTCCTGGTTTGTAACGTAAGCGTGAATAGAGCCTATAACCCTGTGGTGTTTGAAACGATGAAGATTTACAGTAAATGTTCGTAAATGTTCACGTGTTTTGCTTAAATTACACAATTTTACTAGAATAAATACTGTTCAGAGGTGCACAGTATTAGAAAACCATGGAAAAAAACATTAAAAATTCCACCAAATCCTTTTTTTTTTTTTTGGAGAAACAAAGGAACAAACATTAAAGGTGGACTGCATAACATTTCTGGTGAAGGGTCCACCACCTGCATGTCTCCATGGAAATGTTATTGCTTTGTCTAGAATGTTCCACAGTATAGATTAAACGTATCTATTGAAAGGGAGACAAGCAGGTTACAGCACTACGCTACATTACAGTTCAGATCTGTGGAGAGTTGCCCCTATTCAGAAGGAATTATTGTATTTTTGAGCAACAGAAACACCCGTAATGAATAAATGCAAAATGGATATGTTTAATGTTATACCATGGAACATTCCAGGCAAAGCAATAATGGAGACAAGAAGTTAGCGGACCCTCCTACAGAAAAGTTCCGCAGAGCATCTTTAAGGCAGGTGGCGCTGAATAGGAACTTTGGTATCAATTAAGACTACAAACCATACTGAAGAACATATCTGTGACTTTAATCTGATATACTGATCCATTCTGCTATGGAAAATTAAAATCCATGTGTCAGTGCATCCCTAGAAAAGTTTAAGGAGAAACAAAACCGTGAGAAGTTGTGTGAGATTATTGCTGTAAAGTACCCGCCCAGCCCCCATCCAATTTGCTTTAAAAGTCCTTCCTTTTTGTTTGGAGGGTGCCTGAAACCGCCGGGGGCACTTCTTAAAGGGATCATCATCATCATCACAGTGAGTCCTCATCACAGTGTTCACAGACTGGAAATGGGGAAGAAGAGGAGAGCTCCCCCTGCTGTTCAGAGGAGGAAGTACATAGTCTTTGGGGTGGTTCTGCTCCCTCCGCTGAACAGCTCCTGTGGGCTGTTTATCTGTGCTGCCTGAAGCCCTGGGTGCTGTCTGGGCCCACCGGCTGGCGCACCACATGGTTGTTTGATCGGGAGTCCTCTGAAGGCAGTGTTGAGTTATTGTTGCGCCCCGACTTGCTGAAAGAACAGAATTGAATAGACTTTACAATCAAAAACAGAGCAAAGAAAGTAGAGCAGTAAAACCATAAACTGTGTACATTATATATATATATATATATATATATATATATATATATATACACACACACACACACATATATATATACATAGATAGATAAATGGACATATCTGGCCCACAAGCTGCCACATTCCAAATAGGAAGTGTTCATGGGTGCTTTTCCGGCTCCATCAACTCTGGCTTCAATTGACTTTACACTGAAAAACTCCTCACTCCTCTCTCTGTAACTGCTGCACTGCGCCTCGTCATTTTGGTCTTAAAATGTTCGTATTAACTCGCTCTTCATGATCCTGATATTTTTATTTTGCTATTTTGTCTGTAAATAAATTCCTAATTTGGAGTTTATACATACATTAGAATTGAACATTTTATTCACAAACATCAGTGTTGAGCAGAAGCAGAAGTGAATGGTGTGGTGATCTTAAAGTCTATCATTTTCCCTCAATTTGGCAATTTTTTTAGGTTTAAAATGTTGTTTCCTGGTTGGAAATCATGACATCATGCTAGGAAACTCCTCTAATTTACACAAAAATTATTATTTGACAAATAAAAATGTAAACATCTTTATTTTGTTGAAATAATATTTAAAATGTGCTTATTTTGTGTAAATTGTGCTGATGCAATGTCATCACTGTGGAACTCTCTAAAATAGAAGGCTGCACTTCCTGTAATTTTCAACATATTTTTAACCTTTTCTTCACAAACTGCTTCTTGATTGATGTAAACCTTTAAATGTATATTTACAACCGGTTTTATTCCACCAACCTCTGTAGAAATTACAGACTCATCAAAACCTTTCAGTCATACGCACTTGAGTTTCAGGTGAATCATGTTTTTCCGCTGTGCTGAAGTGGGAAGAGTGAACCACTGTACCACAATGTCATAGACGCTACCTCAGATATACAAGATGTCTTTGCACTTTAAATAACCCACCATTTCCAAACTCAACACATACAACGAGGAAATGAGAGACTGAGCTGGGTTGGAGATATGATTATCACAATAATATTATGTTACTTAGAAAGGAAGCATTTTAGCTTTTTTTTCTCTTTCTGTGTTAAATGTTCATGTTTTGAATGTCTTTCCAAGTATAGAGATGATATATTGTGCTTTCTTAAATGTTTAAATCTTCAAAATAAAGTAACTCCAACTCTAAGTAATCATCTTATCTTTAGCGGGTCAGAATAATAACCATCCATGACTCATTTTAGAAGACTATACTGTCAATTATCTTGTCTCTAACCATTTATACCAATATTATATTAAAATATACTGGGGTACAATAATCAGTTTATTTTTTGTTGGGTTTCATTTTGTTTTTAATGATCGTGTGAAAAGCATACAGCCTCTTTCACCAGCTTCATTGCCCTTCTACTTCAATTTGAACTCTCTAGATTCTCAGCAATGCAGCTAAACTAATGAGGCAAACTGAGAATGATACAATGGAACACCTAAAAATATATATTGTTGTAAAACATCTGGGACCAGTCCTCCGAAATCACCAATAATACTGTTTACAAAACATTTTAACTTGGATTTAATTGCTTTAGAGTCATGGTGTCAATGACATGACGTGGTTGTTTATGGTAATATTTCTGTTTGGAATTATGTAATTGAAAGTATGGCTAGTCTTTTAACTGCAGCAGTTACACCAACTGTTAGGCTGGACAATTTTGAACACTTCATCTAAAACAACTGAAAAAAAAATAAAACAGTTCCAATGCCTTTGTGCACACAGAACAGATTGTCTTTAAAGCACATAATATCTGGTCTCAACCTTTGTACAACGTAAAACAACAGCACAATACTAAAATTTTCCTTTATCACTTCACAGATTGTTCTGCCTTTTCAAAAACGAAGTTTGGTTTGGGATTTGTAACAGGCAACCAAAAGAAATAACGGCAGGTGATATGAATGACATAGTTTTGAAAATGCTATATTCACCCAAAACTATGTATTAAAGTATTTAAAGTGTCTCCAGCTCTTCACGTCAAGTTATTCCCCTTTCAGAGCGCTATTACAACACAATCAGTGTGCAGCCTGCTAATGAAACTACTGCACATCGCATCAGATTTGTTGTGTACAGTTTTTTATCATGCTTTTGTATATTAAAAAGAATTGTTGTGTGGGAGCATGGATGACGTAGCACTGAGCATGGTACAGAATCTTACAGCTTACTGTAAGGAGGGTATGAATAGGGCCTGGGAGAGATTCATAAATTACCAATGTTACTACATGTTATAACACGGCAGAAAGCTACAAAAAACCTCTAAGTTACAAGCCACATATTGCCCTTTTTAACATGCCCCCCACATCCTTCCTCAATCAAATCAATTTACACAATATAAGAAAGCCTGTTTTTTAAGACTTTGTCAGAACAGAGCATGTGCATTACCGGTCGGTGCTGGCCTTGTCCTGAGGGGGGTCTTCGGGGCAGGCACTCCCCAGTATTCTCTTGCGGGCCTCTGCGTATTCAGCCTCGCGCTGAGCCAGGGATTTCACCTGGGGAGTGGGCCGGCTCTGGTTCAGGGGGGAGCCTAGCGTCCCATTGTTTGTGGGTCTCTTCAAGATGCGAATCTGAGGAGGGGGGGCTGCTGGCTGGGACTCATCCTGTATCACCATTGCAGTCCGCAGAGGGGACCTCGTTGAACCGATACTGGAGTTCCTACACAAGACATGAGCATTTACATAAAAATACACTGTCTGAATTTGTTTCATTAGACTTTTCTAATTTGATGCTCACTTATATAAGTACATTTACTGCACACAGTAATATCATTCAATTCTATTCTTTCAAAATCCTTAAACAATTACATACATTTTCAAGCTTTAGTATCAAGCTACTAAAAATATGAATTGTTATAATGGCAGAAAAAAAAACTTTTTAAAATCTCTTCCTTTTGAAATGATTTGTTTTACAAATATTGACTGTGAACCTTGGCATCAAACTCAAAGCACACTAAATGTGTTTGAAGTGGACAGTGATGTAATCACCAATTCAAATGTGGGTCAGGAATGGTTTGTCCTTACTTTTCTCTCTGGGCGATCCTGAGCTTCTCCTCTAACCGTCTTTCCATTTCCTAAAGGGAAGAATTAACCTCATGTTAACATAATGAGCACCAGAACATGTGTTAAGAGCAGTACACAAACAAGGTAAGTGCAGCAGGTTATTAGGCAAGTGCATGAGCTGATGGAAAGCTGGGTTCTGTTTCAAGCTATTTATACATGTGCAGGACAGCTGCCAAGTCATAACACAGTCACTTAGCCAACACTGAGAAAGTGACGTAGACACATTTTACTGTAAGACCGTGTTAACCATGTTTAGGTAAAGTTAGGTTGAAGTTTGGGTTCATAGACTAGACCAATTCAAAAACATAAATATGATAAAATATTGGCTATATAATTACCTTTGCAAAGCTTATTTTATTTAGAGATTAACACTTATTTTACTGTTTAGAATGATAGCACAGAAGAACAGGCTTAATAGTTGTTGTCAGTAGTAATTAACTGAAGACACAATGCTCACTAAACAATGGCCCACATTGTTTTGGAGTTTCCTTATTCAAGCAGTCTGCCATAAGCCATGTCACAACTTTCACTACTATAAATCGAAACAAAAAACATATACATATATATATATATATATATATATATAAATGAATAATACCGAAACACATAACCCCCTAATTAACTTATAGGCAATTAAAAGATCACACTCGAACTGAAATATAATTTGAGTGCTGTGTTGTCATAAAATTATAATCCATTGAATTGTCTTGCTAAATTAATGCTAACTTGGGCTAACGTCAGTATAGCATTTCACTGAACCAAGACTTTACTCTCACCAAATTCGTGCAACTTAAAATGGCTACTGATCTAACGCACGCGAAAAATATTCAGGGCATGTTATTATAGCACAATCTCAATAACGACACCACAGTGTCATTTGTGCTTTGAATGATCAACTTTAGCCGACCAAGTTCCATCATGCTATCGTTAGCTTTAGCCACATTGTTAGCCCTTAGATCAATCATCTACAAACACACTGTACGATTCTGTTCTAAAAATTCAAGATTTTAATAACAATAACAACTATTTAAGTTCACAATATGAACTGATTTGTACATTTACCCCACTATCAGCCGCTTCTTCCCAACTTTCGGCGACCTCCTCATCCATGTTTCATGTTTCTCTCAGACGCGACACGCTGCGGGCGGGGGGCGGGGCTTGCGAGCGGGGGGCGGGGCATGTGACCCTGAAGTCCCGCCCCTTCAGGCTACGCTCCTTGACGTCACTCTGACGGAATCCCCCTCGGCCAGGAGGACACCCCATAAATCATATATATACCCTTATTGTTTCGGCCTATTTGTCCTAAAATATCAGACTAAGATGTCTTTTATTAGTAGTTTGTACGACCACAATAAAGTACAAAAAAAAAAAAGAAAAAAACTGGGTTAAAATTATATTTAGTATGCATAGTATGTAATTTATTTTACTATAGGCAAATACAGTATTTGCCCTTTGCCATAGTATTTGTAAAGTTTCGTCATCAATGTACAGCAACCACATATTATTTAACATTTTTTAAACTATGTAATGAACAAGAGTGGGTTAATATAAGTTTTTTTTCCTTTTCAAGAAATGTGCTTTTCTGTTGTTTATAATGTATGTAGTATGTTTATGATTATTGTTCCTCTCTTAGCACAAACTCGAAATAAAAACAAATCAAATCAAAAACTCTCAATTCAAAGTTAATCTGTTTCTGAACCTTTTGGAGCACAGACGAATGGTGGGCTGACTCTTTCTGAAGTTTTGCACAGTCTTTGTGTACTTTAATTTTAATTGGGCAAAAGAATTGGGCAAGGAAAGTCAGATTTCAAATTCTGCCCAAATTTTGGGGGGTAAATATAAGAATGGGTATAGGTGGTGTCCCTGGGGTTGGCCTTAGAGACAGCAGATTGAAATTGTTGAGTCCTGACAATTCCCACATCAAAACCGATGTAGATCTCACTAAACATGAAGTTGAATGACTTGTAATTAGGTAAAAAGAAACAAAAAACAAAAAACACACAATTCATTAATCAGTGGGTATTTCTTTTATTTTGAGGGGTGGGTTTTGGAGTGCAAACTGATCCAGTTTCTTCTCAGAATGGTTAATTTGACTGAAAACAAGTGGGTTGCAGATTCACATTAATGTTTGTCATGTCCATGAGATTAAGAGTTCCCTTTTATGAGAAGCTGGATAAACAGAAATTAATTAAGAAAATGTACTAGGGCTCGTATCAGCCCCCTCTGAACATGAACTACTCCACTACACAAAGGCAACAACTGCTTCATGATTTCAAACTGTGGTATGGTATTTTTTTATTATTCTCCTCACCAACATCTAAATTCAATATCATGATAATAATGGGTTTCATTCACACATGTTTTAGTATTCCAAAGCTCAAAATGATAACAGCTATCTTTTACTTTTAGTTCAGTAGAGATGGGTAATTCCAAGGCTGAAATTATTCTAGTGAAGGTGTATGGAGTTTAGAAATACCGTGGAGCACGTCTTGTACTAGTTACTACGTGACATGAATAGGCCTATTATCTGTGAGAAGAATTCAGCCTAAATATGCAGGGTTTGTGTGTCAAACATGTGTAAAAGAAACAAAACACAACGCCAGGTTTGTATTTGATGAGAAAACAACATTACAATATAGATCAGAAAATAGGACCCTTTATGCATTGCTTTTTGTCAGTTTCAAATCCATGGGAGAGTAGTGCTCTCTGGTATCTTCAGATGTTCAAATTTAGAACAAAGCTGAAGGATACATTCTTCCAGGATATGTAACCTATTGAAGTGGCTAAGATACAACAGTTTTACATTTTTATAGACCCAAAGGCTTGCAAAAATTTGAGAGTATATTTTATAGATCTTATCTTATCTTTATCTTATAAAAGATAAAGACATATCCTGTGATCAGATATGAAAGTGTAAGGCAATGCTTTGATAGAGTTTATCCAAAAAGCATAAGACTTTGTGCTAATGTCCATGTATTTATTTATTTGGCAATTACAATGCAGTCTGTCCCTGGTTGGGCTTTTTGTACCTGTTATAGCATAATATAAAACAAATTAAAATCTCTTCCATTTAATAAATACACACCATAGCTAAAATATTGATAAACTGCCTGAAAAATCTGGAAATGAATCCCTTGAATTTGACCGGACCATTGTCATGGGACAATGGATCAGATATGAGCTATCGGGGGGGGGGGGGGGGGGGAGGTCAATAAGGAGAGAAACACCCATGCAGTAGAAAATAAACAAATGGAAAAAGTGCAAACTCCAGACAGACAATCCAAACCAAATATAAACTGTAGGAAGGAAAGAATCCATCAACTAAAAGTCTTCATCATTTACATCTTAAGAAACACATGTTTAACATTTTAAATAAGCTAAATGAATAGGATGTTAAACTGATTCTTATACTCCACACTTGTGCACGTAGAATCCTGTCACATATCCCAGAATGTAGAGGGAGAGCAGAGCAGCGAGAGCTCCAGCAGCTTTCACAGCGACCCCAGCACTGCCCCCACACACACGGCTGTACATCCTAAACACAAAGTACTGTCATTCTATTTTTTACTTGAGTCTTTAACTCTCCTTCTAAAAAGGTGTGTCAGACTACAAAGCAATAAAGGCCTAACATAAATATAATTAAAATAAATAAATAAAAATCACCTTGGCAGTGTATGATCTTCTACTTATGTCTCAACATTCATAATTTTCTTGTTCATTAATTAAAATAGCCTACCATACAGCCACTGCAATACTTATCTACTGGCAATTTAAAAACATATTATTTTGAAGGGTGCTTTGTATTTCTGTGGTCTCACCTGGCAAACGTGGACTGTCCTGCCTCCACGTCCATGTTGATGTTGTCTTCGTTCCATCGATCATACTGCACTCTGGCTCCTGTGTTAGACTCCATGTGGACGCGTCAGTACAGATCTCCCCCTGCCCCAATCACTCTTCAGCCACCTAGTCCTGATAAAAACATAAAAATGTTAAACCAACACTATGTTATTCTCTGGAGGTGGCACATTGTCCGCTACAATGGAAATATAAAGTTGAAACCATCCTTTGTAACATTCTCCACGAGCATAGATACATTTTATGAGATTATGTGCAAGATTATAGACAACATTTCCATGAAAACAAGCAGAAGGAGACCACAGGCCAAATAAGAGTTAGGTTTGTGGAGATTAAATCACATTCACACAGGACACAGTTTTTTTAGTGCAATAAAGTTAATCTAACTGAAAGAACATGCTTTTATTTAATTTGAAATTTTGCCTAAAAAGTTAGAAACTCGGGTCTTTTATCCTTCACATGACCAAAATTTGACTATCTCACACACACAGTCTCCTCTTTATGGAGATGTGATTGCTTTCGGGAAACGATTCCACAGCATTGAAGTTATCCATCTACGAAGACACCGGGTGACTTACCAGGTCAAGCTTAAAGTCAGAATTGTGGCGTAACAGTGTATGTTTTTCAGTACGTTTTAGCAATAACTACACATCTAATTGCATAAACAGAAGATATAAGTTTGATACCATACTGTGAAACAAGAAGCCAAAGCAATATAATCCCCAAGGAGTCAAGCAAGTGGTGGGCTGACCATCAGAAAAATAAAATAAATAAATAAACAAATATGTCAAAATGTGATTATTATAGGTTTACAAAAACTGCCTTACCTGAGTGCCCATAAGCAGAGTGACTGAAGCTCAGAGCTCCTGCACATGTAACTACTCAACTGTTCTAAGAGCTTTGCTTCTCACTATGAGACTGTGGTCAGAGTTCAGTAGGCTGACCCAGTCATAAAATGTTTTTCACCTGCTTATGACTGTGTTATAAAGGGCAATCCAGACCCCGGGTGCTTAACTTAATCTCTACTTTCTACACTTCCGCTGCTGAGAGCACATGGACCAGATTCCTTAATGTGAATTATTGTAGAACAACAAACTACAAGCATGTTTGTTGTCCTTAGTCTATGTAGTTTAGGATTTGGATTTAGGAACAGTTTTAGGATTTATTTGCACATCTAGCCTATGGGCCTAAATATTAATACAATCACAGTTTTTGTAATTTCCACAAAGGTATAGAGAGTTCATGTTTGTTCACTTCATAAACAGCCTATGATATTTGAACTTTGAGACATCATGAGTTATGCATTGTATACATGCTTTATTTCCAGTTTCATTACAAAAACAGACAACTGGCTTGTAATCCTTGCTTCTAATGCACATGAGTACATTATTAAGTTTCCAACATTTTTTTTCAAGAGCCTGGGTGATTTCATATAGCCTGATCTTGTCTGTCCTGCCATTACCCCACAAAGTCAATAATAAAGTAGGGCGGAACTATGTTTTAAAATCCAAGTTTCCAGCAGGACCCTAAACCGATTTGCTTTTGCATCACTTTGAACACTTCCGGTGTGACATAGGACCGCTCTGCGCTCTTCAGGTTGGTTTAACTGCTTCACTCCAGGACTTTATTTGTTACATATACGGGCTGATACGAAGAAAATCAGACATCGCAATCGAGTTCTTACTGTGAACCATGTCCTAAGTTCACACGACGTTGGCTTCAGTGGAGCGAGTTTTTTACAAAGTGACTTTAGCGCCAATCGCTAAAGCTAGTCTGCTAACGCTCATGTTAGCCTCAGAAAAATAACAACAGCAAACACATGTTTTTACCTGATGTTTGTTTTTAAGAGGCAAATGCGGCTTTACCTCCAGTGCATTGTTCTTATGAACTCATCTTAAAAAGAATTGGCAAGATTTTACATCTTGACCTATTTATTGTAACGTATTAGTAACGTAAACCTCGTGTGAAGCTTTCTGTGATCCACACGCTGCTGCGGTCTTTATTCTATCTGACAGCTAAATTACTGTGCATAAATAACACTGATGACAACATATTTTTTGCAAACTACAAGTGTATGTGTAACGGTTGTACATATGCCTTTATGATAAATTGCTCCGCTGTGAAACTATAATCTATCAGCCGTTTGACGTCTATTATAAAACTAATAGATTTTATTGAAATGTTTTGCTTTGTCCTGGTTCTGTCATTGTGTACTTGTGCAATGTTGTGACTGATGTTGAAATATTGTGTGTGGTGCAGGCGGTGATTGGACGCTGATGGGGGACGAAAAGGACTCCTGGAAAGTTAAAACTCTTGATGAAATCCTGCAGGAGAAGAAACGCAGAAGAGAATTAGAAGAGCGGTCTGACAACAAGCGGCAAAAAAATGTACATAGCTTTTATACAATGTGTAAATGATATTATTAAGTAATTACACCATTGTTTAAGAGTGTGTGTATTGAGATTAGAGCTGAATTTAACTTTGGAGGTATTCATCAATCAATATCAAGCCAAAACCTAGCCTATTTTAATCACAAATGGAACTACTGTCCATGGACACACTGGCTCCTTTCATTTAGTCAGTTCATAAAAAGTTTACCAGTGATTCACCTAATTATGTGTAATTTTGTTGCTCAATTGATCTGACCTTCTCAAATTTACTGGGAGCGCACACAAAGCAAAGCTCAAACAACAGGCCTGAATAAGCAGCGGTTACTGTGATTTCTTTTATGGAATGACTATCTGGAAATAGAGTTTGTTTAAAATTTTCATGTCTGCTTCTATGTAGTTAATAATATTGATTATTAGGGAAGGGACAAGATTTCGTGCCACAAGATCTCATGAGACAGATTGCTACAGGATTGTGCACACATGAGAAAAATTATCTTGTGTGGTGTTTTTTTTCCATGTGTTTACATTTGGATTGGACAGAAAGAGTCAAGTACTAGGGAGACCTCCTTGAGAAGCTGTAGTTTGACAAATCAGTGTTACAATGAAATTTTAAATTTGCTGGATATTAAAAATTGTGCTTTCTGTGTCCCACAGTTCACACAGGACCCTGTTTTACAGGCGGATGAACGGGAATCTAAACGGGACACTCCTGAAGAAGGAGAATTACGTGATCAAAGAATGGAAATAACAATTCGTAATTCCCCGTATGCTCGGGAGGACTCTACTGAAGACAGGTCTGTGTTCAAGCATATTCAGTTATAAAAAAGTACAATGTAATTTTATAATTCATGTTTGTATGCTTATGTTCAGGGGAGAAGAAGATGAATCACTTGCCATTAAGCCTCCTCAGCAGATAGCACGAAAAGACAAATCACACCACAGAAAAGAGGAGAAGAGAAAAGACAAGAGACGGCACCGCAGTCACTCAGCTGAAGAAGGTCAGCAAGAGAAATTTTAACTGTTCATTTGTTCAAATACATCTGTTTACAATCTTTATGCATCTTCAGGAAAACATGTGCGTCCAAAAGAGAAGGAAAAAGATCGAGAAAGTGACCGGCGTAAGCGTCACTGGGAAGAAGACAAAGCCCGTAGAGACTGGGAGAGGCAGAAACGGCGAGAACAGGCCCGAGCTCACTCACGGAGAGAGCGGTCAGTATCTGAGAGGCTGATTGATTCTAGTAAACACTGAAGAATTTGAATGATATTCTGTGTGCTTTTCACAGTGACCGGTTGGAGCAGCTGGAAAGGCAACGTGAGCGAGACCGGAAACTCCGTGAACAACAGAAAGAACAACGTGAACTTAAAGAGCAGAGGGAGTTTAAGGAGCAGAGAGAGTTTAAAGATCGAGAGAGGAGAGTGGAGGAGAGACGCAAAGATAGAGGAGACTGGAGACAAGGTATGGCCTAATTAGTATTCACTTGTGGATTCTGGAGGTAATAGATGTGTTGCAATTTCACATGTAAGCAGTGGTGGGACAAAACAAAGTAAAAGGACTAACGTACTGTTATAATGTTACGTTATACTTACTCCACTACATTTTTGAACTTTTTTTTTTATATATTCTTTTCTGAGACCTGCTGAAAAGGCTGAGAGGGTTATTTTTTTGTCAAGTTCATAGTGTGAGTAAAGAAAAAATACAAATAAAAATGGCTAAAATAACCCCTGCCGTCTCTACACGATATTTAATACTTTTACTACAGTAGATTTTTTCATGTGCTACTTTTACATGAGTATTTTTTGCTCCAGCTTTTGTACTTTTACAAACAACAAAACAACAACAAAACTGAGTACTTCTTCCACCACTGCATGCAAAAAATATATATATTTATAGCAATATTCACCACATGTGTGTCTTTCTCTTGTTTATGTGTCGTACTTGAAGATCTGCTCTAAAATTTGATTTGATTAAATTGTTTTTGGCAGTTGTGCACCGAGCTCCAGCAGAAGAATATGAAGACAAACTGAAGCCAAGACAACGGAGCCGTAGTCCCACATGGGCTCCAAGAGACAGGGCAGAACACAATGAACCACGCAAAACCACAGGTACTCAAAACCACCCCAGATCATTTTGAAATGTTTACCTATAAAGTGTTCATTTATTGGTATTGCTAACTTTGCCCACAGAGCTGAAGGAAGATAAGCCTGAACTCAAAGACCTGTTAGCAGATCTCCAAGACATCAGTGACAATGAGCGAAAGACCAGCTCTGCAGAATCCTCTGTTGGTAAGAAAATCCACAGATAATATGAAAGAAGTTAAATGTTTTATTCAAATACTTTCTGGAAAGTCTGAACAAATTGTATTTTTTTTCATTGCATTATTGTACCCTTACCTCTTTTTTTTTTTTTGCTGTGTAGCCTCCGGATCAGGCTCAGAGGAGGAAGATGACGAGGAAGAGGAAGATTCCAGCAGTCAGAGTGAGGCAGAGGGAGAAGGGGAGGAGGAGTCGGCCTCTGGATCAGCCCACTCGGAGCAGAGTGCAGGTTAGAGCTGAAGTAACAGCTTATGTCATTTGTCACGTTAAGTTTTTAAGCTGCAATGGGACACATGTTTCTACGCTACATTTCAGAAGACGTGAGCGAGGATGAACAGTCTGAGGAAGAGTCTGAAGAGGAGAGAGAGAACGGAAACCACATCCCAGCAGGTACTACATCATAATAAAGAGTGTCTGATATGTTTGGGCACGGAGGAGCAGTGGAGAAGGCCACGTCTTCCCCAGGCCTCGTGTTTAGTCCTAGTGGGGAGGCCTGTCACGATAATTACTATGTTGACTTATTGTTCAATACATGATGAATGGAACAATAATTTTAGGGGGTCAGGATTTATTGTGAGGACTTTTTAGTTCTAGTGAGGACATTTTTGTTATTTTTCTGTACTACAATTAGATTTGAGCTGTAGAAAGTTGAATACACAACCCACAAACTAACTACTTGTTGCATTCAGTTCTGTGTTTATGGCAGCTTATATTTTTTAACAATTTTGTGCAGGGATGCTTCTGCTTTATGGTGTGGTTTAAGTATTGTTGTTTATTGTCTAGATTTTCATATATTTATTTAAGTTACTATATTTACATAAAAATACAAAATAATACAAATATATCTCTGCTATATATAAGAGGTCGTAAGGAGAAACGGTGCAAAGATGAAATAGTGACTGGCATGACACACGGTTATCTGTTACATAAGGGTGAGTTGTTGTACAGTTGTATGGAGTATCGTTTGAATGTAGTTCTGTATCCCTGTGTTTAAACGGGGCAGTAGGAGCCCATTTTAAGTGAATTGCGTAAACCTTTTACTGATAAGTTAACCCCATTAGTATTACTTTACTGTCTAGTCTAGAGTAGGATGTCGCAGAATGTCAAACATTTTTTTATTTTTTATTTCTCAGTGCCAGAGTCGAGGTTTGACCATAATTCAGAAGATAGTGTTGACGACACAGAGGAGGAAGATGAGGAGGAAGATGGGGGCGAGGTACATCCCACTCCTCAGTCTCAGACCCACTCTCGCTCTGCTACCCCCGAAGAGAACTACATTCCAGACTCTCCCCCTCTGTCCCCTGTGGAGCTGAAGAAGGAACTGCCCAAGTACTTACCTGCCCTCCAGGTGTGGGTTTACATAATGATCTACACCACTTAAAGGGCTCATGTCACACTATTTTCTGATCTATGGTGTAATGTTTACTTATCACAAACATACTCAGAGTTGTGTTTGTTTCATTCACACATTTTATTCACATTTCTTCTCTCAAACAGAAAACACTGACAACTTGTGAGGTCAGGTGGCAATACAGGAAGTACTCCACTGTGTTTTTAAACCCATAGTCCCTCACTAGAATCATTGCATAATTTGGAACTGCCTATCTCTTCTCAACTAAAGGTGAAAGGTAGCAGTTAACTTGAAAACTACCACTACATGACATCACAAGATGTAGATGTAGATTTGGAGATATAGACAGACTAATAATAAATGATTACTGCAACGTGTGAATGAAACAAAGCATAACTCCTGGAAATTTTTTTGAAGAGGCAACAATATTATCACATGGCCTTAAGAGTCAATTTTGTGTAATATAAGACCTAACTAAAGTTACATTTCTAAACAGTAATGTGGTCTTTCAGGGCTGCCGCAGCGTGGAGGAGTTTCAGTGTCTGAACAGGATCGAGGAGGGAACTTACGGAGTCGTCTACAGAGCTAAAGACAAAAAGACTGGTGAGGATCTTGGTCTGTAGCTTGATTCATGATAATCTAGTTCCAGGCTTTTCCCATCTTAATTCTACTTTCTATAGATTCAGTTCTTTATCATTAATTATTCGTGTGTGTGTTTCAAATTCAGAATCACTTTGAATGTAGTGAAAAGCCATGTTCTGTCAAAAATATGTAATTTTTCACCAATAGAATTTCATGCAACATACCTGGAGTTGTTTTGTTTCATTTTACACATGTTTAACACACAAATCCTCCATATTTAGGTTAAGGTTAGGTAGAATTATTTTCTTAAATAGAGAACACTTTTTTGTGTTTTTAAACTCCATACACCTTCACTACAATAATTTGGATAATTTCAGACCTGGAATTGCCAGTTTCTACTAAACAAAAGGTTAAAGGTAAACTTGAAACTACTGCTTCATAGACAGACTAATAATAAAGGATTACACAAACAAGTGAGAATGAAACAAAACAAAACTCTGGGTTTGTTTTTGAGGAAGTAACGGCATTATTAACAGCTTAAAGCTTACAAGATTCCATTTTGTGTAATATAGGACCTTATTTAAAACTGGGCAAACAGCTGATTGTAAGCCATGTTTACAGATGAAATTGTAGCTTTGAAAAGACTGAAAATGGAAAAGGAGAAAGAGGGCTTCCCCATCACATCTCTACGTGAAATCAACACCATTCTTAAGGCTCAGCACCAGAACATAGTCACTGTGCGGGTATGACAGACTCCAGAGCTGTGTAGTGCTCCACCTGTTGGTTTAAACTAATAACTGAAATATTTATTTTCCGTTTGTAGGAAATTGTTGTCGGGAGCAACATGGACAAGATTTATATTGTGATGAATTATGTGGAACACGACCTGAAGAGCTTGATGGAAACTATGAAACAGCCCTTCCTACCAGGTGAGAAGAGCCCACTGGAGTCAGATGATGTAATGGTGAAGAATTTTTAAACAAAAGCTGCTGTTTGGTCGGGCTAGGAATCACAGGGTCTCTCACAATTCAAAACAATACACGATACATGGCTCGCAATACAATATTATCACAATATAATCAATATAATGCACATGATATGCTGTGATTACTGTTTTTTAAGAACCAAATACATTTTAACAATAATATTTCTGTGTTAAACCACTACCTGTGCAAAGTTGATATGATAATACATCTATTTTAATAATCAAAACACTGAATATGTTAAGGGTCTTGCATAAACAAGTTTCTTTCCACTAAATAAGCTTTAAAATTGTAGTGCAATCATGAAAAAACTTGGTAAAAGAGACAAAAAAAATGCTTTTGCCGATATATCAATACAGCAGCCCATGATAACCATACTGTATCACCAAATTTAGTATCACAATATATTTTTACCTCTGTTGTTTGGTGTAGGTGAAGTGAAGACTTTGATGATCCAGCTGCTCAGAGGCGTCAGACATCTACATGATAACTGGATTCTCCATCGGGACCTCAAGACCTCCAATCTGCTGCTCAGCCACAAAGGAATCCTCAAGGTATGGAAGAGTAACATACATCTAGCATACAGCTTTTCTGGATCATATTGATATTTTGCTTCAGAGTAGTTCTTTCTGTTAGCTTCACACCCCCAAATAATGTTAAGGGCATGAGCTGCAAAGTATTAGTAGTGGTCATCTTTTGTCTTTTTAACTAAGAGGTGGTTTGTTTTAGATTGGAGACTTTGGACTTGCCCGTGAGTATGGCTCTCCTCTGAAGCCCTACACTCCTGTGGTGGTCACTCTGTGGTACCGGTCTCCAGATCTGCTGCTAGGTGCCAAGGTAACCGCGATCGCACTTAAATCACCATAATTACTGTCCCGTGAGGAAAATGGAAGAGGTTGCTGGGTTCAGGCGCTACTGAACATTATTATTGAGCACATGATTAACTTGTCTAGGGTCAGTGTTCAGTGTTAGCAGACACATCTACAGTAGTGACTGATGGTCAGAGCAGTCCAGGACCTCTCTCCCAGACCTGGTTTGCAGTGCCAGCAGACTGTTACACTTGTGTTTATCTTCTCTCCGCAGGAGTACTCCACAGCTGTAGACATGTGGTCAGTGGGCTGCATTTTTGGAGAGCTCATCACCCAGAAACCACTGTTCCCTGGAAAGTCTGAAATTGACCAAATTAACAAGATCTTTAAGGTAAGTGCCCTTGTAAAGTGAAGCCACTATGAAGTGGAAAGCCCTGATGTAAAGAATATACAGGTTGTAAATCTTCAGCCTGTGCGGGCTGTCAGAAGGGAGCCTGCAGTTACATAAGAAACCACAGGAGGGAGCTGTGTGCAGGCAGCACCAAAAGCTTTAGATTTCTCTCACTCAGTTTATGTTTTGACCATCACCTTTTGAATGAATAAAGTGTAACAGTGTTTTTCAGATTTTTCACACTGTGTACCACCTGAGAAAAAATGGCTCTGAGAGTACCATCAAATCTAAACTAGGTTCAAAACAGAACTATACCCTACTACTATAGGGTTAAAAAGATCTAAAAAGGGGCAACACACTTGCTATACTTGCTATAATAAATAATAATGCCTTTAACTCCATTTCTATAGAACTTCTTTGAACACACAAAGATGCTGTTCAGTGCAGGAGTGATCTGTGCTTGTCCACTTGAAGAATGAGGGATTTTATATGAAATGTAACCATGTTATATTTGCACAGCTCCTGGGAACTGAGCTCCTCCTTTTAAAGAATCCACCCAGCCTAACTTAGGTACATGTTTGATCAAAAAAGATGAATCAAACACAGATTGATTTGCATCAATTAATGATGAAGTCATTTTATTATTTGCATGAGTTAACACATCAACTCTGACAGCCATAATTGTAAGACCATCTAAAATTGACTTTATTTTCTACCAAACCTTGTATCCCATCTAATCCTTTATCCAAACTCAAATTGAGATCTTTTAAGAGGCAGGAAATGTCTGTTAATAAAAATATGTGTGCATGTGTAGCCAGGCCGTTGGAAGTGACCAGAGTGCTTTGGCAGTAGATCCATCCTAGTTAGTTTCACCGCAGACGTTCAAATAAGGATCCAGTGGTTGTGTTGCACAAACGTTGCCATGAGGTGTGTTGTCTTGGCTGCGGTCAACAGCAATACTCACCAAATAGCCGCTTGGCTCACTGTTTTCAAAATAAACGGCTGCTGGTCTGGAACCTGGCCTGACTGTAGTTCTCTTTCATCCCTCCTGGGGGCTCTGGCGATCATTTGGATCATGGTTCATAGAACCATGGTTACATTTGTAACTATTTAATTTTTTATTGAAATTACTTTTCTCATGTTCTTTAGAGTATCAATATGCAAACACTGCATTTATTATGTGACAACATGGGAGAAAGATCCAAGGAGCAAAATATAAAACAGTAAATCATCCATTACAGTAGGTCTGTGCTACAAGCTCTAACTGAGCTATATAGCAGCACCCTTTCATTTTTTATGGTTACAGCAGGCTGGTATAATACAATGTTGTTTAAAGGTCTCATGTCTCCTGCTCAATGTCTGCTGTATTTGCCTGTCGTCTCCAGGACCTGGGCTCTCCCAGTGAGAAGATATGGCCTGGCTACAATGAGCTGCCTGCAGTGAAGAAGATGTCTTTCACAGAGTATCCCTATAACAACCTGCGAAAGCGCTTTGGGACTCTGCTGTCAGAGAAGGGCTTTGACCTCATGAACAAGTACGACTTTGTCTGACTCCTACACTCACACCACAATGTCAGTGCTCCTGAAGTATTACTGTATATCTTTACCATCTCAATTTTAAAACGAGCTAAAAACGAAACAAAAACATAAGGCTTTACTGTGCTACTGTAAATATAAACTCTGAGACATTGCAGTCTTTACTAAACCATTTTAGTTGATTTAAATACCAGACTCTTTAGATTGAGACGCCGTAGTCACATGCAGTATGTCAGGCTCATTTCAGACTCATTTTGGCGAGCTGTCCTCAAACATGTCAAACGTGGAGCTTTGCTAATCCATCACCTTCCTCTACTCCAGTCTTCAGACAGTCTCTGACAGTCTCACTGAGAGGAGCACCACAAGATCCCAGAATGTTTTTAAGATGTCAATGGATGTTTGTTTTCATATTTTTTACACCTTTGCTGAAATCTGTAGGGGTTTCCCTAGGAACAGGGTTAGAGGTCATGTTGCCTGTGTGTGTGAAGTCAGGTAGAAATCACAGAGGTGTAAAGAATACCACACCTATGGAGGACAGTGGGCCAAGACAACCTGCACTGCTGGGGCTTTAAATGATAGTACAAACCGTCTTTGAGATGTTTTTTTCATATTTTACTGGTTTATAGAATGTGACTCACAGGCAAAAATTGCACTTAAAAAATAAATTCTCCTGTGTATCTATTGTGGCTTTATTGTCAATATACCTGCACTCACTGGCCTTTTTTGTTTTGATAGATTCCTGACCTATTGTCCGGCCAAGAGGATTACTGCAGATGAAGCTCTGAAGCACGAGTATTTCAGAGAGACCCCGCTGCCCATCGACCCCTCCATGTTCCCCACGTGGCCGGCCAAGAGTGAGCAGCAGAGGGTGAAGAGGGGCACCAGCCCGCGGCCGCCCGAGGGAGGCCTGGGCTACAGTCAGCTGGTAAGAGCATCAGGCCCTGTGTGTTACACTGGACTTCTCTGTGTGTTAAACACATCAGAGCTGCAGCTTCTGTGTCGCCGGCGCTCCTCTCTGTTTTCCATCATCAGCACACTTCTCTCCTAATGTATTCTCCAGCTCCTCCCCACCCAGGAGCCACTGTAAAGAGCCACTCTATTTCAGGCACAAGGAATGAGTTTACAGTAGTTTATAAGAGAAATCTGTTTATTCTTTTCAGACTGCAAAAGCTTTTAAAATAGACCACACGCCAGAGTCACACAGGATCAAGCTGCAGGCTATAAAAAGGCTTATAAAATCACACACAGAAGATTTTTGTCTATAATGAGGTCTCCAGTATCCAGTATTAAACTGGAATTAGTGTAAAAAGCTATTTTGATTTTTATAGCTAATTTGAAAACTACAAACCTTGAATCCTCATGGCATTGCTTAGCGGAGCTTTAGAGAAAATACATTCATGATGCTAATATTGTCCAATGTTATTGTGCACAGGGCGACGATGACCTGAAAGACACAGGATTCCACCTGACGACCAGTAACCAGGGAGCATCCGCAGTGGGCCCTGGATTCAGCCTGAAGTTCTGAGTCCACACTTAGACTGAACAATGGTCTGTGGAGAGATGTGTGCTTGGTTTACTCCAGCAAAACTGCCACCAACTGTCAGGACTGTCTCACAGCAAAGACTCTGGTGCTCAGACACATCCACATTTCCACACTTGTGCTGGGTTTGGCTCTTAAAGGGGAAGGCCATAAATCTATTCACGTTTAGCTCATGTTTGTTTTATTTTCCTTTTCTACTGGACGGAGAGGACCAGGCTCTAAATGGTTGGTATTTCCTGGCTGCCGGAGCTACTGTATAATGATGCAGCGCTGGCTTCGTTCTCATGTCACCATTAGAACCATTACTTAGCAAGATCAGCCTGTTCTGTCGTCAGAACTGATTTTCCTAGAAATAAAAGCTGAAGATTTTTGTTTTGTCTGCCCTTCTTTCTGTGTTTATAAGCCCTGTCTAAATCTTGCAAACACAGGCGCGTACAGTCAGACTTAAATCCAAGGAAGTTATTTTAAAAAGTAGCTGTCCAAAAGTCTTTTGTGGTTATGACTTTGTTCTTTTTCACAAAAGTGGCTTGTGCTGTCCTTTATCTCAACCAGGCCTGACAAGATTATTGCTATATCGACTTAGCATTCAATATATGGAACAATATATCTTCGGGGGTAATATTAATCGTGTGTATATTTTCTTTGCACAACTGGGAAATGTTTGGTTATTTTTAGGCTATATGATAAAATTTAAGATGTAAAAGGCTGAATTAATAACTTCTTTGATAGATTACAGATGCAAAGTGCAAGTACTAAAGTGATTCATTCTGCCGTTTATTTATTGCAGCTCGTGATTTCATACTAATATTGTAGATTTAGAATAGTTTTTGTTGTTAAAATTTCAATATTATCGTTTATCATCTATCAGCATACTCAAAGACGCTTTCCTTGAAGAGACAAACAAAAATAATAAAGTTAATGAAAGGTAGTATTATAGAGATGGATTTTCTGGGCTTGAATATTTACTTTGATTGTGAAATGGACCCAAACAAATGGACATCTTGCTGCGTAGAATGGAATAGACAGTAAAACTCCTGAGGGGGACTGGGGGCTGTGGAGTATGGAAACGCTCATGAATCAGTTTTATCTGCCCCCGCCCTGTTCAGATTATTGCACCTGATGTGTTGAGTGGAGTTGGACGCCGTGCTGTGAGTGGGGCTGACTTCTTCTCTTCTGAGACTCTGCTGGCTCCAGTGCCTCCAGTAAAGAGCGCAGACATCTGAGGTCCTCCATATGGCGTTTTAAAGTGCAACTCCTTCCAGAACCTGCAGACTACATTGCTTTTGTTGGCTTTTATAGCACACTTTGGTGATATTTTAACAGCCCCAAAACCTTTTTAGAAAGCATTAGACGCAATCGGAGTTGTTTGCCAAAGTTGTGTCCAAATCAAACCACAACCTCCCGATTGCACAATAAATCCACTTGCATGTGCAATATCCTTTTTTGGAAGGTGAATCTGGTCTCGTGCATAATCAGTTATGTTAAAAACAACAGAGCTTCAATGTGCCTCAGTTGTGTAAAGAAGAGTTCACGATTTTGAATTTCATAAGATTAAATTTATTCACACCTGGCCAGTAAATGACATAAGCAGGTTGTTTTTGGACTTTTGGATTGTTTTTGGAATAGCTGATGCCTGGTGGTGTAAAAACGGAGCTACAAACCTGAACGTGAGACACAGGATAAATGCTAGGCCTGTCACTATAATCGCAATATCAACTTAGCGTTCAATATCTGAAAGCTGGAATAATATTTTATGGGGGTCAGTATTTATCGTGTGTACATTTTCTTTACACAACTGGGGATTTTTTGGTTATTTTTTTACTATACAATAAGAGATATAGGCCAGATATAATAGGTATAAGCCGTAAAAGGTTGAATTATTAACTTCTATGACTCATTACAGATGCAAACTGAACTAAAGTAGTAAAGTGTTTCATTACTACTCTTTATTGCAGCTCGTGATCATTCATTCTTCTAGGAATGGTTAATTTCTGTCCTGTGAATATGACTTTTTTAGTATTGATACCTGCTTGAATGAGTATTTAGTTTCAATACAAGATTTAGTATCGATTACTATCTGATTTTTGGATACTTTTATCATGTGAGAAAGTACATGAGTGTGAAGCATGAACTGGACAGCACCTTAGAGACACAAAAAATACATTTATTAGTTGCAAAAGTGAAAAGCCTTTACAGGTGTCAATAGTTGTGGTCATTAGACAAAATGATAAAGAGAATGGTGTTTGGTGGAGCTGTGGGTTCAGAACATGAACTGTATAAAGATATATATACAGTCTATGGTTCAGAAGCGCACTCGGACCCTCCAGGAGTATGTGGTGAGGACTCGGCTCTTCTTGCGTACCACACACGTGTACAGGCCCTCGTTGATGGCGTTGGCCACAATGGTGATGTGATCGTCCTCCAGGGAGATGTAGTTGGGATGGGAATACTCCAGCAGCTCCCCGTCCTTGTACCAGCTGCAATACACAAGGATCACAGGGTCAAAGAAAAGTAGTAAAGTACTGTACTTAAAAACTTAATTGTGCACTGTGTAACCTGTCTGTAGGAGAGTCCATCACCTGCTTGTCTCAGTGGAAATGTGCATAGAATGTTCCATAGTACGGCAGAAGAATAAATTTCTCCATGGAGACTTGCAGGTTAGATTTGTGGAGAGGCGACCCCACTCACAGTAAAAATTTATGTTTTTTAAGATATTTTTGAGCAATAACACATGTAGTTGAATAAATCCAAGACAGTTTAATTTAATATTATACTCTTATCTGGACAATTCAAGCCAAAGCATTAACATCCCCAAGGAGACAAACAGGTTGTGGCACCCTTCCAGAAAAGTTACACAGTGCACCTTTAAGTATACATTTTAAAATTTTTAGTGGATACTTTTTTACTTTTACTACACTATAGTTTGAGAGGAGATATCTGTACTTTCTACTCCATTAAATTTTTAAACAGGACTCAAACTCTCAGCCTTTACTGCAGATCTCAAACAGTAATAATAAAATACTTTTACTTTTACTTTTTAACATGTTCATAATTTGAGTATATAAAATATTCAAACTGGAAAAAATGACTTAATTGTTTCTACAGAACAAAATTCAGCACAAATCTTTATCAAAATCACTACATTTGATTTGGTTTAGTCCTGGTTGATTTTGCAGAGACTTTAATTTGTTTTGGCGACATATTTGACAAACAAACAAACAAAAAACTTTATTAGACCTCAAAATTTTGTATTTAGATAGTAGATTTTAAGTAAATTCTTTCATGTGATATTTTTACTTAAGTATTTTTATCTGTATATTTATATCTGTACTTTTATTCAAGTAACAGACTCAGTCCATCTTCCACCACTGGGTTTCATGTTCAGTATCCAGTTTAAAAATAATACACATAATTTTTGAAACTATGTAATGAATAGGAGTGGGTTAATATAAGTTTTTCTTCTTCCCCCTCCTTTTTCGAGAAATGTGCTTTTTTGTTGTTTACAATGTATATGTAGTGTGCATGATTATTGTTTCTCTCTTCGCAGAAACTCAAAATAAAAATCAATCAATCAATCAATCAATAATGATCACATAAGTCCATATTGACTTCCACATAAAGAGGAACACTTACTGTACTTTGCCTTTCTTTGATGCTATTTTCTTCCCACAGCGGAATGTCAGCTTCTTCCCCTCCGCCACCAGTTTGTGTTTGGTCCTGGGAGGAGTCGGAGTCGGAGCCACCGTCGGGAAAGGGAATTCTGGAGAGAAGGTTTAAATTAAAATATTGACACAGGAATTGGATGTTTGCCTGTTACCATGGAGACACATTAGGACACATTAGCACACATTAGCAACCACTGCCAAATATGTTTTTATGGTGAAAATTTGAGAAGAAAAAAAGCAAGATAGAATTAAAACAAGACATTTTCACGAGCCTGTGACCGATACGAGCGTTCATGGGCTTGTTTAGGTGTTAGGTGTACAGGGAAAGTTGACGACATCAGCTGCAAAGTATTGATATTTATGTTACAATATCACATAATAGTAATGTTAAATGTTTAAACGCACAAAACACCAAAAACCTGAATAAACATGTCGTTATATAACATGTTTATTTAACATTTAAGTAATTTGTAGAGTATTTGTACAGTATTCAGAACATGTGTGACCCAGTGTGGTGTGTGAATCAGAGCGCTGTTCTCTTCATGTTTGTGGATGAGCTCAGGAGGAAATGCAAACACTGAGGGATGTCGGCTCTTACCACAGTACAGAAGTATGTGCGCAGTGGGATGCTTGATTAAATAAAAGTAAATAACTAAAGACATCCAACACCAGTATTTATTAGAGGAATTAATCGAGAAACCTGTTATATCTGTTATGCTTTTCTATATTTTGTTGACAGCGACCTTATGTATTTTGGAGCCTTGCTTTCTGTCGACATTTTGCAGCTGATGCCATTATTAACATTCCCTGGTGGTGTGAAGTTAACTGGAAGCACTGCTCTGTCAGAAGCTCTGTTACTCAAGTTAGACACAATCTGACCTTTATTTTAACACCTTCTTCTGCCACATTTGCTGCCACATATGGTGTAAAAAGTCTGTAGCATCTCAAATGTCCACAGCTCCTTAGCTAGCCTCTTGTACGGTTTTCATGGATACGGGAAAAACAGCAACAGCTCATTTCACAAAATCCAACAGTCCCTTTGTCCTCTGAACTGCACCTGCCACACTTCTTAGTCGGGAGCATGCCTCTGTTCCCACAGCCCTAGGTTCCCTCATTTCTAAGTTTTTTTTTTTTTTCTCCAAAATTAGGCCCTATGTTCCTTTCCTTTGCATCAGATTATTTTTTTGCATCAGATTTTATCCCCATTTCTCCCAGTTTGGTTGTCAGTTACACCCAACCTATTATCCAGCAGCAGTTGACTACAGATGTAATGTAGAGGTCATGGTGCAAAGTATCCTAGGTTGAAATATCTGGTATAAAAATATGAAAATTACTTGAGTAAGAGTTTCATTTTGAGAAAAATCTTAGAAATGCAGAAACATAGAGCTGTGGGAACATAGGGCTGACCCTTCTTAGTCTGTTAAAATCCCATGATATGATTAAAAACTGAGCTCAAAAATAAAGTTTCAAAAACTGCTCAGTTTGTGAGGCAGGTGCCACAAAAGCAGCTAACCACTCTGCTGTTCGTTGTTTAAATCCATTTTGTATCTTTTCTTGAGTTTTCAGACTTTATTATAACATTTTGGCATTTTTTGCTAAAGGCTCAGTTCAGCTCTGTGAGAGTTTAAAGCTCAAAACACACTGAAATGTGAAAGAGCTGTTACAGTCTAATATATAATATAAAAGTCTACAACTCTGCTAAATGTTTATATATTGAAAACAAGAAATTCAGAAAATCAAGTCAAGGGTAGTAGAAAATGAGTTTACAGTTAGTTCGCTAAAAACAGGCACACTGCAGTCGACTCTCACAATCATCACTGATACACACACACCCATACACACACACACACAAAGTTGAACCAAACTTTTCTCTCCTTAAATTAGATGTTTGTGAGTCTGTGTGCGGAAGAAATTCTTAGTGTGGGGCAAAAACAATAGCTCAACGGACAAAAATGGGGCAATAAAAAGCAAAGAAACACATTTTGTTTGTTGTGCTGCCCACTCAGGGTGTTCTACATGTATCTCTATGGGAGAAATGTTCAGCGGTTTAATGTTTTAATATAGTCTGAAAGCTCAAGAAAAAATACAAAATAGATTTATACAACATATTTTGGGGAGCCCGTGGTTTGTTTAAATGCACAAATAGGGTGACTAGATTTTCAAAAATAAAAAACATCACTGGTTTGGGTTGGTTGGTAATTATAAAATTGTGAAATGAGTGCATAATTAAGGAAAATTGTTATGCAATGTGGCTGAGGTGAGTCAGTATAGTCACATTTTCTTTGTGTTTTGATTGTTTTTAAGCAGATTTCTGTATTTTACCTAATCAAATGACAATGTATGCCTCTCTTTACTGTTGGCTGGTTTCAAATTGGTCAAAAATAGAGACACCTGGGACATTTTTTGTATAAAACTGGGACAAATCACTGGTTTTAGATAAATCTGCTGGGATAGGGGACACAGGGCTCAAAACTGGGACTGTCTCGGACATCTGGTCACCCCAAGCACAAATCATCTCACCTGTTGTAACCAACTGAACTCTTTTTGATCAGATTGTGTTAAAATAAAGCTCAGATTTAAGTCTAATTTGAGTAACAGAGCTTTAAACAGAGTAGTGCTTTCTGTTTTCACACTCCCAGGGAATGTTGCTTTCACATTAAAGGTAGACCTACACTGACTTACAACAATATCACCTTCATTGGATGGGCTGATGATGCAATAACCTCTTGAAGGGCCCGTATTACACTGTTTTCTGATCTATGTTATAATGCTTCCTCATCTAAAACATATCTGGGGTTTTATTTTGTTTCATTCACAAATGTTTAACTCACAAATCCTGCATATTTAAGCTGATCTCTTGTATGTAGCTGCGATTTTATATTTTATTACTTATTTTTCTATTTTACTTTGACTTGTACATTTACATTTATATAATTATGCCTTATTTGACACCTGTCTCTTGCTATCTTTTTGCTACTTATTTATTACCATTTATATTTTTTACTCTTTGTTATTATAGTATATTGTGATGTGTGAGCTACTGTGTCCAAATAATTTTCCTTGTGGATCAATTAAGTTTGCTAAGTCTAAATCTAAAACAGGAAGCATTCCATTGTGTTTGTAAACTCAATACCCCTTCACTAGATTCATCTGGATAATTTTAGCCCCGGAATTGCCAATTTCGACTAAACAAAAGGCGGGGATGTAGACAGACTAATATTAAAGGATTACTCAAACATGTGTGAATGAAACAAACAAAACTCCGGACATGTTTTTGAGGAGATAACAATATTATAACAATCTTATAGCTCACCAAAGTCAATTTTGTGTGATATAGAACCTTTAATGTAAAGTGTCCCATCTGCCCCTGACCCCAGCACAATACCCAGTCATATTGTCCCACTGTGTCCCTCTGGTTCCTGCTGCAGAAATTCAAATTGACCTTGTGTGTCTCTAACCCTCAAGCCACAGTCTGAAATTCCAGTGGTTTGGAGTCACTCTGGAATTTTCCACAGCCGTACTACGTTTCCCAATCAACAATGAGGAACAGATCAGAGCCAGCCAGCAGCGCTATCCTGTGCTGTCCCCCACACCAGGATTGTCTGTGCTGTTCCACTGTCCACACACTGAGCAACCACGTGATGCAGACGCTGGAGGCACAGAGAGTTAAGTGTCTGGCCCAACGACGCAACACCAGTGTGCACTGGTGGGAGCAGGGATCAAACTGTTGGCTAATAGTAGTTTTAGTGGAAGCAATAGTTGTAGATATCTTGGAGCACTCTAGGATAAAACAGTAGTGGAAATAGTAGGATTAGGAGATGCATGGGTGGACCTGCTGGCTCCTGTTGCTCTGTTGGTAGTTTGACGCTCCCCGTGCACAGCTGGAGAAAACCATGTGTCTTTTCTTTTCTGTGAAAGAGTGTGCGTCTTACCATAACAGAAATCACAGCTGGAGGGGCAGTGCTTCTGCATGAGCCTGCGCTTGCTGTCACAGTAGCCTTTCTTAGCCCAGGCCTCGCAGATGAATAAACGGTCCAGGCATCCTGAGGGGGCAAAGGGGAGGGGCACAGGGGAGGGGCATAGGGGAGGGCAGTCAGGAGAAAGTCTTACACAGCACAGAGCTCTTGGCCTCCTCCCACACTCAGAGGATGACTCAGGACGAGCTCTTTCTGTGCAGTGCCACGTGGCCTTTGTGCCAGCTGTCTGTCATGTGCACTGGACTCACACAACTGGGACTTCTCTTCAAAGAAAGAACTTGTACTCCACTTGTCAAACTGCCTGGATTCAACTGACTCACAAGTTTAATGTTTGCTGATGTTTCAAAATAATGGCATACAATACTGTATACACGAGTCTCAACTACTAGAATATCATTTCTGAAAACTCAATCAGTCAAAACAGTCTGACTCTGAGCTCAAACTCACCTGAATTTAGTGAATGTCCTGTGTATCATGCAGCATCAGTAAAATGATTTTAAACTGTTAGCAATGCACACATAGTATAATGTAGTATACTGAATCTATAAATATATACAAAAATTATTGATCGAGAACTAGATGGGACCATAGACCTAGTCCATGGACATAGCTAACCTGCTGGCCTCTGTGTTCCAAACATAGACTATATATAAATGGATATTGCTAAAGCGCTATCCGCCATTTTCCAAATAGGAAGTTCGCATTTGGTCTCTTCTCGCTCCATCGATTCTGGCTCCAATTGACTTTACTTTGAAAAAACTGTCAACCCTCTCTCTGTAACTGCTGCTGTGAGCCTCATCATTTCAAATGTTTGTATTAAATGTTTGTAATCTACATAATCCTGGTGTTTTTCTTTCACTATTTTGTTCCTAAATAAATTCCTAATATGGAACTCAGCTCCAAATTTGCTCCTGCAACTGCCAGCCTCTGTGAGCTTCATTTGACTGGAACTGAAAGCTATGGGTGAAGTTACATCATGTCATCATGTAGGGCTTTTCTCTGTGCTCCTCAGCAAATTCTGTTATTTTCTGCTTTGTGTTCATACAGTGTGATAAGCCTAAATTTGCCATACCTTACCACAGATTACCATACTCATACAGATACTAGAAAATCTGTACTTTCTTGTTTCACATAGCTATTTATTATTATTATTATTATTATTATTATTATTATTATTATTATTATTATTATTATTATTATTATTATTATTATTAATGTATTTTTTTGTCTATGTGCTTTCTTCACCTTGATAGTTAAGATGCAGTATACGTTAAGGACACATGTTCGAAATGAAAAAACAGACAATACCATAGAGGCGATGCAGGCCCCACACCTCGTCCTGGGTGATGAGTTTGCGCCCCGTCAGAGTGGCGTTCAGGTGCATAATGGCTTTGGGGTCCATGGAGTGCATGAGGCCCAGGGCGTGTCCGATCTCATGAGTTGCTACATGGACCAGGTCAGTCAACCACACCCCTGAAGAAAACCAAACATCCATGAAGTTTTTCCTTTTAAAATCACAGAGTGAAATTCAGTGTCACTCTCTCCACTAATCTCACACATTGATACTTTGCAGCCGATGTCAACAACATTCCCAGAGGGTTTGTCTAATCCCTTAGTCATCCAGGTAGGATCATAGCAAAGGAGAAATTCAATTCTGCCAGAAGTTAGCTTCTCCCTTCAGGCAGATAAGAGGCAGTGGCCACCAGCAATCTGACCAGAACTGAAGAAACAGCTTGGAAGAGCAAAACTTATTTGATCAAAACAACTTTTGTCCATCGGACAGAATTTAATTTCTCATTTGTTATTCCCTGGAGGTGTGAAGTGAACTGGAAGCACTGAAGCTTTGTTACTAAGTTAGACTTCAATCTGAGCTTCATCTTAGTCTGTTCTTAAAGAAGTGACTTACTTTTTGAAAACCAAACTCTTAAACAGGACCAGTATTGATCTCAGGCTGTTTTTTCTTGAGTTTTCAGACAAACATTTTTGGCAGTGTTTCTAATGTGTGTATTGTGTCACCATGGCAACTCCTAAACATTCCACCATTGGAAAAACATGTAGAACACCCCCAGTGTGATGCAATGGTAAAGTATCAATAAGTAAAATAAATGTTAGAAAGAAACAAACACGAGTCTACCTTTTTTCCAGCTGAAACGCATATTTCCTAGGATCCAGTACTCGTGGTCGTCAAAGTGGATCTCTCCAGTGGGTGGGAAGAAGGCGTGTGCCAGTTCTCCGGTGATGCCGTCAAAGCAGTGGTGCAGGTAGGACTGCAGACAGTCTGTGTGGTTCACCGGGTAGAAGCCTGAGGAGCACAAACACACACATTACACACTTTGCTGTCTGCTGTAGTTCATTGGTTCCCAACCTTTTTTTTCTCTTAAGGACCAATATTGTCACAAGAGCTTGTTTCAGGGACCGGTTGAGATTATAAATGATAGATTATAAAACAAAAATAAATACTTTAAAACCTCCAAGAGTGTGTGCTGAGAGAAACAGGACCATGAACGATCATATTCATCTCAAGCTCCTGAAAAGGTGTTGTTTAAATCCATTTTGTATTTTTTCTTGAGTTTTCATCTATCTTAAACATTTTTTGTATGTTTGCTAATGTGTACATTGTGTCACTATGGTAAAAGCTGAACATTCAGCCAACACCCCCAGTGTGATGTCACTGCAAACTTTAATGAATTTGAAGGTTAAATCTTGCAGTGGAGCAGGAGAACAATGAGTTAAAGCCCTTAGGACCTCTCACCGATCTTAATGTCTGCCTCCTGGTCGGCGGGCACCTCCCTGAAGGTGAAGGGGGACACGTCACTCCACATGCCAAACGCTCTGGCGATGCCCCGGCGCGTGTCGCTGGCATTGATCAGGTTTGTGGGGAAGGAGAGCAGCCTGGCAGACACAGCAGAGTGTGGTGAGTATGTGGTGAGAGCAGCTCTGCGGGCACATTCCTCCACAGCACAGCGCTCTGCCAAAACACAAGGGCTACTGTTCAGACGGCGCACATCCCACAAGCACCACACTACAACTCCATTACCCCGAGTCCACAGCCGAGAGAGGCATCATCTCACAGCATGGGGCAGATTAGGCTGAAGGTCTGTCTGCACCACTCAAACATCAATAAATACAGACACCGCTCATGTCTAAACAGTTTGCTCCTGGGGTCTCTGTGGCTACAGTCTGTGAAATGGAGATAGATCTTTTTTATTTAGGATTTAAACAGCAGCACAGTTTCATATAAACTACTCAAAGCTCCTCTGATGACCAGGCAATAGTAGTGAGTACTGATTTCGATCTTTTCCTGGACTGTAAAATCAGATAAGACAAGCACTGTGAACAGTATATTCTTTTTGGCCTAGTTTGAACTCAGATAAGGAGAAGAACTTCTAGTCCGTATTGTTGGCAAGTAACCAGATGAAGCACTCACTTCTGGATGTCTTCAGCCTGAAGGATTTTCTCTGTCTGCTTGTATCAGAGCAGCGCCATGTGAAGCCCATCACAGCACGTTTTATTTAGCTGAAGAGTTCAGAGTGACTCAGCCTGTGGTCCCATTCATCATGAGTACTTTCTCCAAACACTTTTGCAAAAATCTTGGTGTCTGCTAAACCTGTGTGTGGATTCTAACTGTTTACTATTAAATAAGTTCAGTCAATTTCATTGCACAGTGGATGAGGGGTGGGGCTGTAAATATGTAGATTTTAGTTTGATTGTGATTTGGTATTTATATGACCTTGAATGCAATGCTTAAAGTTATGCTTGATCTACGGATCTTTCAAATGGCTCTATTGAGTTTCACTGTTGAGTGTGAAGGACGGTCAGTCCTACTTGTATGTGAGCTTGAACTTGTCCCACTTGAGCTGCTCGGGCGTCAGGGTGTAGCGCTTGTTCCGAGACAGATGGAGCACCTGGGAGCGGGCCTCTTTGCGGATCCCGATGAGCAGGGAAGTGGTGTAAGGTTCTTCCTTGGACAAAGAAAAACCTGCAGTTAATCTATGCATAAACTACATTGTCTAAGAACTGCACTATGCTCTGTCCTGTGCACATCATAGATAACTAGCCCTGATCAGGCACACATTGTAGAGAAATATCCACAAGAATGTGAAATGTTTTTAATATGCTCCTTACAACAGGTGGAGTGAACCTTTACTGTATATGGAAAAGTGAGCTGTGTTGAGCGACAGGTGTTCTGTATCCGCTCACATCATCTGCTCTGCAGCACAGTCATGGCACAGCTCCATGTGTTTTTCTCAAAGATACTCATGAATGGCTTGTTAAGTATTGAAAGTGGAAAATGACGTGAAGCAGCTGAAAAAAGCAGAGTTTTAGACTAAACATAGTCATTAGAGATTGGGGCTTTTATAAGCTTTCACCCATGTTATGACACTGTTCCATCATCATTTACTTACTCACTACTTCACTTCATGTATGTTTGAATAATCCTGTGTTGTCCTGCAAATTACATTTTCACCTATCCCTATCACCTTATTTTTTTTAAAAATCATATAAATAGGGGTCAAATCCTGCAGCTTGTTACAGTGAAATGCCTTTATTGTCCTCTGCATTAGGTAAGATTCCATTATTACTGTTAGAATACGAAGCCATACTTGCCATACATAGAGCAGGCTAATAGAAAAGTTCAGATATTTATATAAAAGTGATTTGTGGTAAGAAATTCCCACAAGTGGGAATAGATAACTACCCAATTTGGTACTTCCTGTTTGGATTTGGAGTTGACCCAGTCTTGGCAAACTTTCTGCCCTTCCTTCACTTCCTTTAATAATGAGTGTGTAGGAAGCACTCCCTCTGAGTGACCCTGTCTTCAGAGGTCAGTTACACACTGTCTGCATGTTCAGAGGGTCTGGAGACACACCAGTGCATCCATCTGTGTTGTGTCTTGTTAGACCAGATACAAATCCAGCCTCACACTCTGGCACACACACAGATAAACCATAAACAAGCAGAGGACCAGAGCCAGCAGTGGTGAGTGCTTGGCCAAAGAAACACTGAGACTGTGGACAAATCTCGCAGGCACCGGCCGTCTGGAGCACACACTTTCATGGACTTTAAGTTGTGTTAAATGCACATTTACATTAAAATAATTATGCAAACAATAAATGTCCAATTACCACAATCTCCGTGTAAAAAAAAAAAAAAGGAAAAAAAAAAGATAAATGGTTCATACATTTTAAGAAAAAGAATGTAAACTAACCATAATAATAATAATATATAATATTGATCTTACTTAATGAACACCAGAAGAATATTGAATAATCGTCCCAAAGAGAATGACACTTTCTGTGCCATTCATTCTGTGGCAACCAGTAAAAGGTAAGATCAGTTCAAACAGGGCCCCACGTGCCACTCTTAGTAAAGTTCAATTTCTGCGTCTTTCTATGAATCTAGGACTGTACTGTAGTGTGCGCACTTACCTCGCTGGTCCAGGAGAGGACGGCAGCTCCGTGCGTCCCGGCGCACAGCAGGCTCAGCAGCGCGGCCAGCACAGAGGCGCGCTCCGCTCTGTGCGATCGCCTGTCTGTCTCAGGACTCTCCATGGCCATCACAACTTCTCCACACACTGCAATAGTCCCTCTGGAGCCACACAGCTTCAGTGCGCAGGGGACGCAGGGCTGGCTACTTGTTGCCCATGGCGCGGAGAAGTTGGATGCTGCTCGGACCAGTGCTGGCTGCGCTGAGAGCAGACTGATCTGCTCCACTCTGTTCCACAACTTTGGTTTCACATTACTGCACACATGGGGCAGCGGGTCAGCGGCGAGACGAGCTAATGAAAAGCACACGCGTCTGTCCGTCACAACACTGTCTGCGGACCATTAAAACCATACGCTTTATTGGTAATTTACACGTGCCGCAACACGATTCATGGTGCATGCAGGCTAAATGTAGACGAACGCTCAAAACTACGCAATATTATTGATCACGTTATAAAGATAATAAATCCGGACTGTCCATCCAATAAAGATATTTCAGCCATTGTTTAATATTATACCTTAATTGACAACACGTGGCTTTGCATAACTATTGTTGTGAACATGTATGAAGATTAGAACTTAACTAAGATATTTAACGAGTTAGTTGACTCATGTCTAAAGTGCGTATTATTATGGTTTTATAATTTCTTTCGGCTCTGACCGGAACCATGTATCTGTCTCTTGTTTCCTGTGTGCTGTAGTAGCGGTGCACTCAGGGCGGAGGAAATGGCGGCTGTCAGGTGCAGCAGGCTCCACTGTGGCACATTACTCAAGTACACCCCGAGTTGACAGGCGCGCCCTGCCACTGCTTTCGGCCACAGCGGCTCAGAGGACACTCAGTCATGTTTATAATCGACAGAAGTTTACATGAGAGTCGGATGGTGCAGACATAAAGGTAAAGCGCCGGGAGACGGTTCTCTGTCCTGTATTAGCTTCCAGGCTAAAGGGTTAGCTTTAATCCTATAATCTGGAGTTTGTCAGGGTTTGTTTGCCTTAGCCGGTGTCTTACCTTAGTTCACGGCTGGCACCACCACAAACAGTCAATCAGTGTTTTACAAAGGCTTATAGAGTTGCTGTGGTTGAGAGTTATTGTTATGCTTAGTGAAGTTGACTGTCAAATAAATAGCATTTAGTCAAACACTTGTCGTTCTTCTGAGGCTGACTCTGATAAAGAGGTGGCGCTTTGGCTGGCTGTCTCCTAATTTATAAGAGAGATCAATTAATTAAAGTGTTGTGCAATTGACCCCTTAAATAAAATCATTGTATTAGAATGTATATGTTGTTGACAATTGTACAGCTGGTGCTCATACTTTTCTAATTTGCTCCATGTAAATTCTAATGTATTGTTCTGTCTCAACAGGTACAAAAAAGGTGTTTGAGTGCCACTGGAATAGGTTCCTGAGGAATGGCCAAAGGATACAAAGAAAGTCAAGCAGAAACATTAGTTTTTGCTGGGTCCAATGGTCACAATGGGCAGCAGTATGAGACTGACATGAACAGTGTGTCACACAAACCAGCAGCGGGCGCTCAGAGGCGCTCCAGGATGTCTCGTGTGGCGTCCGACCTCCAGTCTAAATGTGCGGCGTACGTCTTGGCACTGAGACCATGGAGCTTTAGTGCTTCTCTTACTCCTGTGGCCCTGGGAAGTGCGCTCGCTTACAAACTGGAGGGCTCAGTGGACTTGATCATTCTGATGGTGTGCGCAGTAGCTGTGCTGGTGGTCCATGGGGCAGGCAACCTTGTCAACACTTATTATGACTTCTCCAAAGGGATTGACCATAAGAAGAGTGATGACAGGACTCTGGTGGACGAGATCTTGGCACCTCAGGACGTGGTGATGTTTGGGGCTCTGCTGTATTCAGCAGGATGCATGTGTGCCACACTGCTGTACTTTCTATCCACACTCAGACTGGAGCACCTGGCCCTCATCTACTTTGGGGGACTCTCCAGTTCTTTTTTATACACAGGAGGTAAGCGACATGTGGACACCAGACTGTCTATTTGGCTTATTGTTGGTTTATAATTTGTTTATTACTCAATAACTTGATTTGTGAAAAATACTGAATTATTTAGCTTGGATGTAAGGCAGCATAGTAGAAGTGGAGATAACTTTATGTAAATATACTGAGCAAGGTTCACCTATCAGCTGCTCTGTTGGAACAGTCCTGACTCTATTTGGACAACATACTCAGCCTTTGTGTCTTTCTATTTCTTTGCTTTTGATAACATTGAAAATCATGTTAACTTCATGCCTGTCAGAGATGTACAATATGGAATTTACACAAGTCATGCTAAACATTTCTCTAAGATTAAACAAGTCAGTTATTTTTCATGATACTTTGGCCACAGTGGTTGAGAATCTTCTCAAGTAATGCACTAATGGATACAATGCACATTAGGCATATAGCAGCCTAATAAAATTCTTAATATGCCTTTACATTGATCTATCTAAGGCCACAACCCAAATCAGCAATCCAGGAGGCTCTGTTGCCTTAATTCACCTCCAGTTGGCACAGAATCCAAACACAACCAAACGCACAACCATGATCAACCACACCATATGTTCTGCTTGGGAAACTGATAAGTCTCACCAACATCTGGTATAGGCTGTTTGTACTTTCCAGCAAGACAGAGTTATCCTCCCTATGCTGATACTGTGCTCCAAACCAAGGACACTCTTGTTGCCTTCGAATCCATGCCTTTAGCTGACCACCAGGAACTGACTAGAGTGATTTGACATTGATAAAAGATCAAAACTATCTCTGATCTGACCATGTGTCTCATCTCAACTGCATTCACTAGAAGACTATGTGCTCTCAGGACTTATGCAAAAAAAAAATAAATATTTTTTTATTATATACTGTATTTTCCGCACTATAGGGCGCACTCATAAGCCTCCAACCCGATCAAAAAACGACTGCGCGCCCCACAATCCAGAGCACCCTATACACGAATGCAGGTGTCCCAGCACAACTTCAGTAAACTACAAAGCCGCACCAAACACAGAGCACGCAAACACGCACGGAGCAGACAGCGACCACGCAGCGACAAACACCCGCAGCCACACTCATCACTCCACGCCGACGAGGAATGGAACGGAAGAACGAACCGAAAAAGCGAGTGCAATGTGCCACTTCTAGCCACAACTGAACAACTGAGTCACTGCGAACACGCCAACAATCCAGCGGCCCCAGACAGCACCCTCCCTACACACCACAATTGAACAAAGCCGAGAGTCACCGTGAAAGCGCCAAACAAAGCCCGACTGACCCATCTAACTGTTGTGTTTCATTTAAAGCCCGGTGCAGTTTATATGCGAAAAAAGTTCGAAAATAGACCATTCAGTGACAGTGCGCCTTATAATCCATAGCGTCTAATAGTGCGGAAAATAAGGTATACAGAAAACTAGAAACGTTCGAATAAACTTAATATTTGTATGTAAAAGGCAGAATAAACTAACAATTCATTCCTAAATCTCCAGCTAACACACATTTCTTCTATTCATAAATTCAGCACCATCAGTCATTTATACATGTATTAAGTGACTAAAGACCTACAGGACCACTGCTAACACACAATACCAAGAAAGCAAAAAAACAAGAGGTACAAGTCTAACTGTACCACTGTTCTTTTTTAATTAGGTTTTAGTTGTTTTGGTTTTTTTTTTAGTTGTTTTTTTTTCTTTTCTTTTTATTTATTTTGATTAAATAGCAGTGCTTGTGACCAATTTGTTAGTCTTATTGTTATGTAGCTGTATTTAAATGTATTTATCTTTTTCTCAGGTATTGGTTTGAAGTACGTGGCGCTTGGAGATGTTGTCATCCTCATCACCTTTGGCCCTCTGGCTGTCATGTTTGCCCACGCGGTGCAGGTGGGCTATCTCTCCGTTCTTCCTCTGGTCTACGCTGTCCCTCTGGCTCAACACAGAAGCCATCCTGCACAGCAACAACACCAGAGACATGGACTCGGACAAACAAGCGGGCATCGTCACCCTCGCCATCCTTATTGGGCCCACGCTCTCTTACGTCCTTTATAATCTTCTTCTCTTCGTCCCCTATGTGCTTTTCTGTATCCTGGCCACGCGTTACACCATCAGCATGGCTCTCCCGCTGCTAACTCTGCCCATGGCCTTCCCACTAGAGAAGCAGTTCCGCAGCCGATGCTACACTACGATCCCACAGAAGACTGCCAAGCTCAACCTCCTCATGGGACTGTTTTATGTTTTTGGCATTATCCTGGCTCCTCCTGGAAGTCTGCCATTACTGTAATCTTATACGTTTCTTATATGGGCTATTTTTGTGAAAAAATGGAACTGCACAATATTCAGTAGGTACAATAAATATCTTAACTTCCCAACCTGCCACTGTCAACTGCCAGTAGGGATTATCTGACAACACAACAAGAGGTGATTTTGAAATTTTGTGCAGTTCTACTTAAATCGGGTTAGTAACTTTATGTACTTTATTTGTAGGTTCATTGAGGGACTCTACTTGCTTTAAATTATTTTATTTATACTGACCTAAAATTGGAAGCATTTGTAGATTAGTTTATCTTGTGTCAATTAAAGGCATTTTCAGTGTTAAAGCCAATTACGTATTGGTGGTATATTTTTAGAGCCTGGAGTGGGGATGTCTGTAAAACTAGACTGAAAACATTGCCATTCATGCGGATTTGTATCGTCAATAAACCCATTCGCTCTGTATGGTACAAACTCTCTATTAGTTTAGTTTTATCTTTTCTTTTGTCTTTTGTTCAGAGAGAGCCAAATAGTATTCCTTTGGATTTTAATAAAACATTGGAGCTAACATATCCTGTTTTTTTTTTTTTTTTTCTTGCTCTACGGTACACAACATGTACACTAGATGGCAGCAGATACAAAATTAGGATCAGGACCGATGCTGAAATGGATGTCAAAATGTCCAAGATCCTCCAATGAACAATGTTTAAATAAATAATATATACTAGTGTTGTTTACATTTTTTTATTGTCCTGATTTTGTTCAAACAGTGAATCAATTTTATTATGACATAAAATGTAAAATGCTGGACTGACAATACTTAAGTTAATATATGTGTATAGTGTTTCAATGTATGGGTAATATATATAAATATATTTGCCGCATGTGAAATCACAATTTCACATCTTAATCCACAAAAAATCTAATATGGCCCTGTCAGGATAATTACTAGATTGACTTATTCAGTACATAATGGATGGAATAATCATCTTTGAAAGTGAATATTTATAGTGGGGACTTTTTCCTTGCACTAATGGAAAATTTTTGTTTATTTTTCTATTCTATAATGAGATGTGAGCTGTAGAAGGCTGAATTATGAACTTCTACACTGACACAAACTAACTGTAATAGTTGCATTTTCTTATTTATTGATTGCAGCTTATGTTTTTTTTTTTTTTTTTTTTTTTTTTTTTTTACAATATTGCACATTTAGAATACTTTTTAGGGGATAATTCTGCTTTGTGTTTTGGTTTCAGTATGATCCTTTATTGTCTATATTTACTTCAGCAATATATTTCAAAAATTCTTGCAGACCTGACAGACCTATGTGAATATTGAATTACATAAAATATTGCTATAATAGATTGTCTTGTGCTGCATAAAACATACAATTGCTTATTGTTCATTACCAACTGAATAGACTACATGTACCAAGAATACACATTCTGAACATTAATTCTAAGTAACTGTATTCTGGTACAGTTGCTTTTTCATTTGGTGGTATTCAGAATACAGTTACTTTTCTAAAAGAATACATGGTGGAATTTGATCATGTAATTTAAGCTTCAAACTGCACAAAATCAGTGAGAAAAACAGAAGACACTGCTCTTGTGTTAAGTACATGTGTGACACTTGCATCTCCAATTGGTGATAACTGAAACAAATATAAAGCTGTTAATAATACTATATTGCTTTTTTTTTTTACACTATAATGTAAATGCAACTCAATGTAAAAGTATTCTAAGTATACAGAATACAGTACTCTAGGGTGACTATGTATACAAGAAATGTCCCAGGTGTCTGTATTTTTGAGAGGTATACATTGTCTTTTGTTTAGGTAAAATTCAGAAAAGCTGCTTAAAAATCACCAGAACACAAAGAAAATGTGACTATGCTGCAGGGAAGGGCAATTCTTTTTTCTATGGGGCCACATGAGAAACAGATAATATTGTAGAGGGCGGTGCCAAAATTCTTAACTCAATTATGCATGATATGAACAGTATTTCTTTATAAAAAGCAGTAAATAGCATTGTTCAGATGAGCTGATAAGAGTTTATATATGACTGAGCAATGAAAAAGTGAGGCTGCCTTACAAATGTAATTTTTAAAAAACATCTCTAAAATAAAAGCAATGCAGCTTTAGTCCATGCATGAAGTCAAATTATAAAATAATATATGTTTATTTTTTAATTCCAAAACAGCTTTAAGGGGCCGGTCAGAGTCAACCAAAGGGCCATATGTGGCCCCAGAGCTGGACATTGCCCAGGTCTGCTCTACTGAGTCATGGGTCAGCCCTATGTTCCCACAGCTCTATGTTCCCTCAGCCCTGTGTTCCCTCATTTCTAAGATTTTTCATATTTCTAAAATTTTTCTCTAATTCAAGTCATTTTTTAATTGTTAAACTGCATTTAAAGAGATGATTCAGAGTCATTTCAACCTAGGGACCTTTGCACCACAACCTCTACATTACATCTGTATTCAACTGCTGCTGTATAATAGGTTGGGTGTAAATGACTACCAAACTGGGAAAAATGGGGATAAAATCTGACGGTAATTGATGATAAAGGAAATGTGGGAACATAAGGCCTAATTTTGGAAAGAAAAAAAAAATTACAAAGGAGGGAACATAATGCAGAGGGAACATATACGCTCCCCTGACTCACATGTTAGTCGTGAATCATGAATGGGCCGGGTGCAGGACAATTTTCCTTAATTATGCACTCGTTCCACAATTTTATTATTACAAATAACTCCAAACCGGGGGTGTCCCAGTTTTTGCTTTTGAAATCCTGATATCCTACAGTACTTTGATTGGACCATGCATCTAAATACACTGCAAATACATTTTAATGCAGCTATTCAGTATTCTACAAGTAAATACGTTTTCAAAGTATTCTCCCCATCACTGCACTGTATATTTATTAATGATTAGTACATGTTCATGCAGAAAATGAAGCTCTTGCAGCGTGTGGAGCCAACGCGGGCCGTGACGCAACGCATGGGCGTGTTGACATGGGTCTGAGGAGCCGAACCTTCCAGCAGAGTAAACACTTATTTGTCCCAATACAAGAAATGTCAGCGCTGTTGGTGGGTGACATTATGGAAGAACATCTTAATCCAAAGTAAACACTCCGATCTGGACCCGGTAAGTCGCTAAATCGCGGAATATGCTATTTTTATGTCAATAAACGTTGGCAATACGTGAGTTAGCCTAGCTAGCGCCAGCGTTGGACAAGCTAGTCGTGCGCACAAACGCATCCTCCAGCCTGGATACAGACTGAAACCAAACCTTAATTAATTTTTTTTTATTATTATTTCCATTGCATGATTGAGTTAGCATGTGCTGTGACACGGAGTGATTTGTAGTCTTTTCACAGATGATGAAAATAACAGATCTTTATTGTATTGTTTTTCTTCAGTATTGTCGGTGAGCGGTGAGCCAAGAATATCCATGTAAATTCATAATGAGTGACCGTCTGACACGAGTCTTTGTGTTATTGACTCGTAATGGCTAATCTTCTCGGTTTGTAGATTGTAGTGCGTGTCAGATTATATTTTAGACGCTGTTTGGTGTAACTGTACGTGCCTTAATTCCCTGGAGAGCGGAGGATGGACAGGATCAATGAAATCCTGTGAGCCTTGTACCAGCAGCCAGCAGGGTGCCCGTGCTGTGCTGGAGCAGGGAGCAGACCTGTCAGCATTAGCACAGGGCTCTGAAAGCTTCAACTATGAACAGCAATCACTCCATAGCTCAGGACGACGACGTAGTGTCCTGAAATTGAGATTTGATCTGATACAACTGATTGAGTTTGCTACATGCATGTTTTGGCGATGAAGAGGTGCATGCAGATAACGAGCGCTGCAAATTTCTCTAATTTGGCCAAAATTTTAAAACTTATATCAGGATATTCATCTTGTTTTCAGATTTATTATGATCGGATTTTTATATAGAGCTCTACCAACTGAGCTACTGTCAACTTATCTCAGTATTAGTTCTGAAACTGCTTAATTCTGGTCTAGAGGTAGTTCATTTTATTTGACAAGTTATTTTAAAATGATCTTGCTGCATAGACAGATAATTTCACTACTCATTTTCTGATAGATTGCCTTAAATTTTGGCCAAGCTTTTTTTGCAGTGACACCAGTTTAGTCCTGATGTGGGATTTGACACTCCTGATAAATCTAAGTTTTTGGTGATGGGAACACTGCAAATTTCTCAGATCTGGCCAAGATTAAAAGATTAAAATTTATGAAGTTATTCATCTTTTTCAGATTTATTATGGTCACTTTTTTATATAGTGCTTTTCCACCTTCAAGGCACTAAAAGCGCTTTACAACAGGGAACCACTCACCCATTCACGCATACACATTCATACACCAGTGTATGCTGACGCTGAGGTCGAGGTGGGTTAAGTGTCTTGCCCAAGGACACAACGGCAGCATTCATCTGTGCGAGCTTGAATGGGTCAGTGGATATGACTGCTCAACCAATGATGTTTATGTTGAGAGTGGAGAGAAATGCTCTAACAACTGAGCTACTGTCAACTTATATATTTACTAGTTCTGAAACGGTGTAATTCTAGTTTTCTAATTCTAGTCTAGAGGTAGTTTTGGAAGATTTGACCCTCCTGATAAATCTGAGTTTGCAACATGCATGTTTTGGTGATGAAGAGGTGTATGCACATAACGGAAGCACTGCAAATTTCTCTGATCTGGCAAAGATTTTAAAACTTACAGTATATCAGGTTATTCATCTTGTTTTCAGATTTATGATCTACTTACTAGTTCTGAGACTGCTTAATTCTAGTCTAGAGGTAGTTTATTTTAAGATAACTTGTCAAGTAAAATGATCTTGCTGCATGGACAGATAATTTCACTACTTTTAAGTCATTTTCTGATAGATTTATGTGTTTATATATTCAATTTTGGCCAAGCTTTTGTGCAGTGAGACTAGTTTAGTCCTGGTGTAGTGTTGGTTTGGCCCTGCTATAGTCCTGGTAAAGTCCAGATTTGGTTCAAGGTTTAGTCACAGTTTTCATGTAGATGTGTGTGTGCAAGTGTGAAGTATGTCTTATTTCCTGTTTAATTGCTGTGTTAAACATAAATTAGTCGACTTCAAACATGGACCCATCTTTGCATCATATCATGTCACTGTCTTGTGTTCTTGTCTTTGTTAATAGCTTAGGGTGCTTTCTTACCCGTACAACCACGATATTGAAATTGGGACTGAACTGGGACTAAAGCGGAACTAAACCAGAGCTAAACCAGGTTCAAATGTTAGAGTTAGAATGGACTCAGACCTGCTCACTGGATAAAGAAAACAGCCCCTTACCAACATTGTGGACTATTTACACAATAATGATTAATTAGAAACCTTCTAATACACCATCCAAAGTATAACTGCAGGGGTTTGTTGCTTAATAACAGTGTAACTACAACAATAACAATTCATAATTTTATTAAGCCTATCCTGAAAAATGTATTTATTAATTTATCATTCAATATATGAAAGCTTGAACAATATATTTTAGGCCTCAATATTTATTGTGTGTATACATTTTCTTTGCAAAAACAGGGAGATTTGGAGTATTTTTGTTACAGTATAAGATTTGAGCTGTAGCAGGTTGAATAATTAAGTAACTTCTATGACTAATTGTTAATTTTGTTATTTGTTTGTTGCAGCTCATGCCTTTTAATGACACTGTCTATTTAAATGGTTTACTGATATTATCTCATCTCATTGTTATTTGTTAGTTTGATAAAGTAGTTTCAGTATTATTATTTATTGCAAAATCTGTCTGGAGCAAAATATCATGTTCCAAAATCTGTTGTGACAAACTTGTTATAAAATCATTCTTTTCTAGTCAACATTATCAAGATGTGTCCCTGACATTCACTTAAAGGATGTGATAATACTGCACACCTGTGGGATATGCTCAGAGCAGTGCTTGCAGCTCTCTGCGTCTTGGTGCAGCCTCTATTTGTCACAACTGACCTCTTGATCTAGATTGTGATGAAGTATGTGTCCTGGTGCCACACACCTGTCACGTTTGAGTTGCTGTAGAGACTGAAGAACAAGTCTCAGCTGCCACACTGGAGCTACAACTGGACATACCACAGAGCTTGCTTCAGCCACACCTACTGCACATTCACTCAGTGCTGTTTGTGTCCTGCTGCCTGAACACGCTCTGTTAAACAGCTGAAATGAAATTATTGTGTGGCTATCGTCAAGGTAGGAATGGTGTTGTTTGTTGTCTCTTCAGTAACACACTTTTCTGGTTATATAGGTCAGGCTGTATTTCAAAGGGTCCTCTGAAGGACTGAGTGACTCTACTTCTACATAGAATCAGATTAGTAATATAACAAATTATGAATGTGAATTACTAACATGTATATTTATTTATTTATTTATTTATTTTCAAAACTTACAGCAAAAAACTAACTAAAAGTTTTGAAGAGTGAACACAAAACTGCGTAATCATATGTAAAGGATGGTTTATGTTGCGTTCTTGTGGCACATTGTTCTATTAGTTTTATCGTTTCATTATAATGAGATAATTTAACACTTTGGACTTTGGCTTTCCTGAAAGTTTCAATATTAGATTGTCCTTGTCAGTGCTATCTGATCTTGTTCACTTGCTTTCTTGTGTTCCATTTCTTTAGTTCCACAGTCAAATGTGTGTCAGTGTTTTGAGATGTTTGCCTTGTTAAATTCGGTCTTATTTAAGTGTGAAAATGCTTTAACATGTTGGATGACTTATGAGAAGACTTTCTGTGATAGTCTCCACAAAGTATGAAAATATAAGTAACAGTACTTTACAAATTGCTTGTTATGGTGTTATTATTGGTGTACCTAAACTGTGGTACAAAGATTGTTGAAATGTAACTGTTTCCTCGAGTATCAGCCTGGTGAGTGCTGATGTGCTGTCACATTCCATTGGATTATGTGTTTAATAACGGTAAACGACAGTCATTACTTCATGTTGACTGCGTGAGAAAATATAAAATAGGCTTCCTCTGTGTTAAGCAAATTCGCTTGGTTTGCTTGTATTTGTAACTTGTGATGGTGGCTGCAGCGATCATATATATCGTCATCAAAATACTAAACACATTAAACCACAAACCCGATTAGAGAACTCGAATAGTTTCCATAGGCTATATTCATTTTATAACCACAGAGACAGCTGCTGTGGCTTTGTTTGGACTGTTCATGTGCCCTACAGCAGCGCTACATTACAGTGAGTGTCCGTACGTGTGAATATATCAGTGTGTGTT